>NC_135239.1:30829029-31514029 GCF_051348905.1 Ranitomeya variabilis | reverse complement strand
TCGGTGACCTTTAATTGCCTTCAATAGGGTTTTAATTGGAATACATTGATTAGGTAAATAAAGTATCTGAGTTGGCAATCTATAAAACGTATTACCCTTAATAAACACACTAAAGGTTTTAATTACTATTACTCTCATTGATTGCAATTAATTAGGTTTATTGTAACCTCTTGGAGTATTCATAGAATTCTGTGTTATCATTTGACTGGTCATATAGTTCTGGGAGATATAGTATGTGACATATTACACCTCTGGATAATATAAGGTACAGTATATTAGTGAAGACTAAAATGTAAAAATTGGTCATTTTTAAAGACAGTGCATATTGATGAGAATATCTCATGTTTTCTGTAACTTTAGCTTTAATCACTAAATATAATTTGTATATAATTATATTATATTAATATATAAAATATAATTTTTAAGAAAATAAATATCAGATTTAGATAGAGGTGAGTGAATCTCCTAAAATTAATGGCCGGCAGATTTGCTTAGATCCGTCAGTGGATTTAATTCAAAATGTGCTCCCCAAAAAATGTTCATTGTTCTCTACGGTCTCTCCACACCCCAAAGAATAAAAAATATAGGAGATAAAAGGGGTAACAAAATAATAAAAGATTATACTCACCTGTCCTACTTTTCCGCCTAACCTGTTCTGCCGCCAAAACGCCAGGCCTGGTTCTTTTCTCACTCTCTCCTGTCTTTGGATCCTCCGGTACTGACTGGGCTTGATACAGTTGTGTGGGCCAAGACATTGACGTTATTGATGTGAATGGCTGCTTACATTATTTTGTGACTATTGGTCAGTACCAGAAGACCTGAAGACCAGAGGGAGCGATGAAAGGACCAAATCACCAGCTGCGGTAGCAGGACAGATGAGAGGCAGACCTAGGACAGATGAATATAATCTTTTATTATTTTTTAAGACATTTTTGACCTTTAAAAGAGTCCAACAAAATTAAGGAACAAAAATCACAAATGGAGTCCATATGAATTCTATCTGTCTTTTTGCACTTTATGACTCTCTCAGTGGTTCTGTATGGATCCTGTCTAAAGCTACATTCCATGTAACACGTCCATGTGCTGTTTTTTTTTATTTTTTCTCGGGCAGCAAACAGTTTTATTGATCCATACACGCATGGGTTTTAAAAATGGATCAAAATGTTTTCTGTTCACGAGACTCAGAGCATCTCCTGTTTTCATCCGTTCGTCCATTAAAGTCTATTGGGATCCATATAAAATGGATGAAACCTTGAGGACAGACTTTGTACTATCGACTCTTTAACAAGCCTTGCATTATGACTTAGGATAAAAGCAAACCAGAATCTTGTTTCGCAGGCACGGTGTTTCGGGATGATTGCCCCTCATCAGTACAAAGTATGAGAGCTGACTAGAAAAAGTAGCAAATGCTCTAGAAAAGTGTTAGGCAACTTTTTCTCCGGTTGCCTGTTCTTGGATTTTGGCAGCTACATGACGGATGGGATTCACAATGATACTGTATGTGTGAAAGCCTGGTAGCAAGTATTCGATTTTCCTTCAATGCCACTATAGGGGAAGTTCAGCATTGCAAGTTGCCCATTAAAAATAAAAAAATGTACTAACTCATAACATATTGCCTAATACAGAGATCTTTCTAAACTCAATTTGTCCCTCAAGTAAAAAAAAATGCACACATTTATGATGGTAGTATTTACCAAAGATAGAAAAAAGGATTTCATTGTAACTGTGTCCAACAAGCCATGAAACGCGTTTCGCTAGAAAATGGGTTGTCTCTTTGATGTGTGATAATAAGAGGCCGGTACGGCACTGTGGCCTAGCCAGGCAGTGAACCGGCTAATCTTTCAAACCCACAATTCTATTTTACGTAACTCCCTATGTAGCCGAGCAGCCGCTTCCAATGCATACCGCCTGGGATGTCTGTTAGAAGTCTGTTCCAATCCTTGCAAGCACTGTTCATAAATGTTCTAAATAGTTGAAATAACCACATCAAAGTCTCCATCTCTGTAGAACGACTCGTGCCCCAAACTGACCTGCATTGTGCCCCTTGTTGCCGCTGCGCTTCATGTCTGTCCCCGGCAGCCCAAGGTATTGGATGGATTTGTAACGAACCTGGTCTCTCTGGACACCATCCCAGAACATCATTAAGGCAAAAGATTAACATCTCAATTTACGTATCTTTCCGGGAACGGTTCATGTAAATAAACAAAGCTCCGCAGAAAAGATTTATGCAAATATTCCAAACAAACAAATAAAATCAAGGTCATGTCAAGGAGACCGAGCAGAATACAAGTTGTATTATAAATCCAGAATAAATGCTTTATTATTATGTCTCCCGTTATTCATATATTCAGCCTCCTGAATGGTGAGACATGCAAAACTGCATTGTGGTTTTCACACCAATGTAGAAGGGGGAGACATTAGAAATAATGAAGCGTTTGCTCTAATCGGTATTTTTACTAATGCACAATGTTATCAGGGAAATATAAATCTAAAGGTCCCATTTACAATAACAATATCAATTTTCTAAGTTTATCAGTTCAAGTAATTTTCATGGTTGCACGGGCCAAGGTGTTCTCTCCTGGCCCAAGGCACCAGTGACATGGGTTCATCTGGGATTGTAGGTTGCAGTATTTGCTGTAAATGTTTTTCCCTTATGCTGCATCTTGCTAGATAGTCCAGGAACACCAGATTTATGGTTTAGACAAGGAAGCATTTTATAAAAAAAATAGCTAGCTAGTTAACAGAGCTAGTGATGCAGTATTAGTAAGACTGCAGTTGCTAGAAGAGGCTAAGCAGTACGTGCAGGTCACTCATCATGTGGCAGCTTATTGCGTGGGCTACCACCCTCAGAACCGGAGCGAAACGGCTGAGGAAGTCCCCAAACAGAGTAAGGCTGAGCATAGAGGACGCTGAGGGATCGAAAGGTACGGTCTGTCCCGGAAGAGAGCTTAGTGACAGAGAGGAAAGGACAGTGACAGAAGAGACATTGCCTGTTGTGAAACTTGATGTGGAAACTGGAAATAACGTGGATGTTCTGTGGCAAGAACCAAGTAAAGCAGTTATTGTTAAAGTTGAGCAGGACTGTCTCTCTCCTTGTGTGACACCGACGACAAGGAGCCTTCAGCAGCCCAAAGAGGAACCTGATGGCACAGAGACCCAGAATACAGGTATGCTGAAGGAAAGGCACTATTGTACTGTGAGGAGAGGCCAGGGTGTGATACAGGGATTACTCTCAGCCATGACGACCTCTCTGGCTGACCCTTACATCAGTGTACAGCTAATGCCCCCATTTGGCTATCTAGATTTCTTACACTAAATTCCATGTCTGGCTTACACATATCCTCTATCATTGTCGCCTTTGCTGTCTCAGGGTCACCACCAACCCATGGCCACCTCTGAACCTCTGACTCCATACACCAAAGTTACTTTCACCACTACTCTCCCAGATCTCTGACCTGGTCAAAGGTCGTAGCAGACATTTTCCAGTTTTTCAGCCATGTATCAGTATCGGAGCAAAATTTGAAGCTTGCTACCCTCATCCCTTCTTATCTCGCATGCCCTGCTGTGACTTCTCTTTGCTTCTCATCGCTCATCTTCCCTGTTGTAACACCCTACTCCAAAAGTACAGACTAACTTTAACCAAGAAATAACTCCCTTCTAATTCCCCAGCGACTGATCTGACCATCTGAACTGGCCGACTGTAACCCCTTCTCTCCCAGCTGTCCATTCTTTTACTGTTCCACATAAGAGGTATTGTAATAATCCATATCAAACAGCGTGCAGAATTTCTAGACAGATAAATCATCAGTGTTATGCCCACAGGGCGTGGGGAACTATAGTGGACTCACTAGACCACTGATGGAGCAGTGGTAGCTGTATACCCGGTACACAAGAGACAGGAGAATGTGCTTCCATAAAGCAAAGGTATTTATTTAAATGAAGCTTAAACAAACAGAAAGAGGTGCCTGAGAGAAGAACCCTCTGGACCACAACACTGAACCACGTAGTGGAGCACCGGGCAAGGTGTACCCCTATACAGGGATTCTCCCGTCACAACACCAGATGGCCTAAATGCCGCAGTACCCGGACCAGAGGGACGACCCGTACAGACCATATTAACAAGACGGTGGAATTCAGGCTCTGTCAGTGAAGAGAATCCTGGAAGCTCTGTGTAGTTTCGGAAAGGCTGATCCAGCCGGCAGCAATATCTGGATGGTTCCATGAGGAGCAGCTTAGTCAGCCTGGAGTGGAAACCGGAGAGCTCAGAAGGATCCAGAATAGGGAACTGCCAGCGGAGGATTCTGAGGAGACAGAGGAATTAGAAAACCAAAAGTAATAAATTACACTTTGCAGAGCAGAGCACAGCTGTCATGGATCCCAATGGCTGGGGATCGCACTGGACAAGCAAAATAACATAAATAACGGACGAGCTCTAGGGTGATGGAACCTGGGCTGACCGCTGCCCTACTCCTGACAAACACAACTAGAAATAGCCAGGGAGCGTGCCTACGTTGATTCTAGATGCCACGCGCCAGCCTAAGAGCTAACTAGCACTGCAGAGGAAATAAAGACCTAGCTTGCCTCCAGAGGAATGAACCCCAAAAGGTATAGTTGCCCCCCACATGTATTGACGGTGAAATGAGAGGAAGGCACGCACATAGAGATGAAAATAGATTTAGCAAAATGAGGCCCGCTATAACTAGAAAGCAGAATGATACAAAAGGGGTCTGAGCGGTCAGCAAAAAACCCTAATCAAAAACCATCCTGAGATTACAAGAACCCATGTGCCAACTCATGGCACATGGGGAGAACCTCAGCCCACTAGAGCTACCAGCTAGCATAGAGTCATAATTAGCAAGCTGGACAAAAAACCAAACAACTAAAAAACAGAACTTAGCTTATCCTGAGAGATCTGGGAGCAGGTAGTCAGGAACCAAACTGAGCACATCTGAGTACATTGATAGCCGGCAAGGGAATGACAGAAAAGCCAGGTTAAATAGGAAACACCCAGCCTCTGATGGACAGGTGGAAAGCAGAGACCGCAACCCACCAAAGTCACCCAGTACCAGCCGTAACCACCAGAGGGAGCCCAAAAACAGAAGCCACAACACACAGCATAGTGTGGCCTGAGCAGAAGGCCACAAACAACAGAATGAACATGTTGCCCAGGCACCTCCCATAATGGGAGGATGCCTTTTATGCACAGAGCATAATAGCACAGAGAGCCTTAATAGAGAACAGGTGCTCTGCTGTTTTAAGTATGTGCAGGAAGTGGGGCGCGCCTCCTAAGAGCATCTCCTGGAGACCTGCCAAGAGGATGCAGGTTCTTAGCAGAGAAAGGAGCCACTGATCGTCTGGAGCCACGGACAGGGTGAGTAGTACCAGTGGAGCTGTGTGAAAGGTGCCGGTCTCCCTTCGCAGCGGAGACCGGTCCTGCAGCTGAGGGCATGACAATCAGAACATACGGACACATTAGTATAGACTATCGCAATATCAAAATCACCATAGCAATATCTTTAATGGGAGTCAGACATCTTCTTACTCCTCTACAATGGAATGAAAATGCTGTGATACAGTATGCACAGATATACTAATGCTCAGTGTTGTGAATTCCGTTCTCGAACTCCCTCCTGTGGTCATGAATGGTACTTCGGTGAGTTCTGTCCGTGGACTCCCTCTGGTGGCTGTGAGTGGAGCTGCTGGTTCTGAGATTCCTTCCCCACCTGCCCTCGTTTTGGGCTAGGCTGGATTCTCTATTTATCTCCACTCAGATCATTACTCCATGCCAGCTGTCAATGTTCTAGTACTGGTTCAGATCTCTCCTGGATCTTTCTGAGGACCTGACTACTCCAGCAAAAGCTAAGTTCCGGCTTGTTCATTTGTTACTTATGGTTTTTCTTGCTAAGTTCTAGTCCAGCTTGCTATCTTGAAACTGCCTGGCTAGCTGGAAGCTCTGGGGATGCAGAGTGGCACCACCGCACCGTGAGTCGGTGCGGGGGTATTTTTTGCACACTCTGCATGGTTTTTGTAGTTTGTTGTGTTGACCGCAAAGATCCCTTTTCTATTCTCAATCTGTTTAGTTAGACTGGCCTCTCTTTGCTAAAGCCTATTTCATCCTGTGTTTGTGATTTCCTCTTAACTCACAGTCAATACTTGTGGGGGGCTGCTTTTACCTTTGGGGAAATTTCTCTGAGGCAAGTGAGGCTTTGTTTCCTTTCTTTAGGGGTAGTTAGCTCTTAGGCTGTGAAGAGGCGTCTAGGCAGAGCCAGGCACGCTCCACGGCTATTTCTAGTTGTGTTGATAGGAGTAGGGTTTGCGGTCAGCAGAGTTCCCATTTCCCCAGAGCTCGTCCCGATTCCGTGTTTAACTATTAGGTCATTCCTGGTGCACCTAACCACCAGGTCCATAACAGTACAGCTGGCCCACAAAGTGTTAATGCATCTCAATAGAGGGAAAAGAGAAGTTCTGAGACCTTTTTTTTTTTTTTCTCTGCAGTGTGTTTTGCTTTTCTTTTCCTCTTAAACTCTGGGTGGTTCAGAACTCAGGTGTGGATATGGACATTCAAGGTCTGTCCTCTAGTGTAGATCAACTCGCTGCAAGGGTACAAAGCATTCAAGATTATGTAGTTCAGAATCCTATGTTGGAGCCTAGAATTCCAATTCCTGATTTGTTTTCTGGGGATAGATCTAAATTTCTGAGTTTCAAAAACAATTGTAAACTGTTTCTTGCTCTGAAACCCCGCTCTTCTGGTGACCCTATTCAGCAAGTGAGAATCATTATTTCTTTGTTGCGTGGCGACCCTCAAGACTGGGCATTCGCCCTGGCACCAGGAGATCCTGCATTGCGTAATGTAGAAGCGTTTTTTCTGGCACTGGGATTGCTTTATGATGAACCGAATTCTGTGGATCAGGCAGAGAAAATTTTGCTGGCTTTGTGTCAGGGTCAGGATGAAGCGGAGGTATATTGCCAGAAGTTCAGAAAGTGGTCTGTGCTTACTCAGTGGAATGAGTGTGCCTTGGCAGCAATTTTCAGAAAGGGTCTTTCTGAAGCCCTTAAGGATGTTATGGTGGGGTTCCCCATGCCTGCTGGTCTGAATGAATCAATGTCCTTGGCCATACAGATCGATCGGCGCTTACGTGAGCGCAAAACTGTGCACCATTTGGCGGTATCCTCTGAGCAGAGGCCTGAGCCTATGCAATGTGATAGGACTTTGACCAGAGCTGAACGGCAAGAACATAGACGTCAGAATGGGCTGTGTTTTTACTGTGGTGACTCCACTCATGCTATCTCTGATTGTCCTAAGCGCACTAAGCGGTTCGCTAGGTCTGTCACCATTGGTACTGTACAGCCTAAATTTCTTTTGTCCGTTACTCTGATTTGCTCTTTGTCATCCTATTCTGTTATGACATTTGTGGATTCAGGCGCTGCCCTGAATTTGATGGACTTAGAGTTTGCCAGGCGCTGTGGTTTTTTCTTGGAGCCCTTGCAGCATCCCATTCCTTTGAGGGGAATTGATGCTACGCCTTTGGCCAAGAATAAGCCTCAGTACTGGACCCAGTTGACCATGTGCATGGCTCCTGCGCATCAGGAGGATATTCGCTTTTTGGTGTTGCATAATCTGCATGATGTGGTCGTGTTGGGTTTGCCATGGCTGCAGGTCCATAATCCAGTATTGGATTGGAAATCAATGTCGGTGTCCAGTTGGGGCTGTCAAGGGGTACATGGGGATGTTTCATTGTTGTCAATTTCTTCCTCCACTCCTCCTGAAGTCCCTGAGTTTTTGTCGGATTACCGGGATGTATTTGATGAGCCCAAGTCTAGTACCCTACCTCCTCATAGGGATTGTGATTGTGCTATTAATTTGATTCCTGGTAGCAAGTTCCCTAAGGGACGACTTTTCAATTTGTCTGTGCCAGAACACGCCGCTATGCGGAGTTATATAAAGGAGTCCTTGGAGAAAGGGCATATCCGCCCGTCGTCGTCACCATTGGGAGCAGGGTTCTTTTTTGTGGCCAAGAAGGATGGTTCTCTGAGACCTTGTATAGATTACCGCCTTCTCAATAAAATCACGGTCAAATTTCAGTACCCTTTGCCTCTACTGTCTGATTTATTTGCTCGGATTAAGGGGGCTAGTTGGTTCACCAAGATAGACCTTCGAGGGGCGTATAATCTCGTGCGTATTAAACAGGGCGATGAATGGAAAACAGCATTTAATATGCCCGAGGGCCATTTTGAGTACCTGGTGATGCCATTCGGCCTTTCTAATGCTCCCTCTGTGTTTCAGTCCTTTATGCATGACATCTTCCGAAAGTATCTGGATAGATTCATGATCGTATATTTGGATGATATTTTGGTCTTTTCGGATGATTGGGAGTCTCATGTGAAGCAGGTCAGAATGGTGTTCCAGGTCCTTCGTGCTAATTCCTTGTTTGTGAAGGGATCTAAGTGTCTCTTTGGAGTTCAGAAGGTTTCCTTTTTGGGTTTCATTTTTTCCCCTTCTACTATCGAGATGGATCCTGTTAAAGTCCAAGCTATTTATGATTGGACTAGGCCTACATCTGTGAAGAGCCTTCAGAAATTTCTGGGCTTTGCCAATTTTTACCATCGCTTCATCGCTAATTTTTCTAGTGTTGTTAAACCGTTGACTGATTTGACCAAGAAGGGTGCTGATGTGGTGAATTGGTCCTCTGCGGCCGTTGAGGCTTTTCAGGAGTTGAAACGTCGTTTCTCTTCGGCTCCTGTGTTGTGTCAGCCAGATGTTTCGCTCCCTTTTCAGGTTGAGGTTGATGCTTCTGAAATTGGAACAGGGGCTGTTTTGTCTCAGAGAAGTTCTGATTGCTCTGTAATGAAGCCATGCGCTTTCTTTTCAAGAAAGTTTTCGCCTGCTTAGCGTAATTATGATGTTGGCAATCGGGAGTTGTTGGCTATGAAGTGGGCATTCGAGGAGTGGCGACATTGGCTTGAAGAAGCCAAGCATCGCGTGGTGGTCTTGACAGATCACAAGAATCTGACTTATCTCGAGTCTGCCAAGCGGTTGAATCCTAGACAGGCTCGTTGGTCGCTGTTTTTCTCCCGTTTCAATTTTGTGGTTTCGTACCTTCCGGGTTCTAAGAATGTGAAGGCTGATGCCCTTTCAAGGAGTTTTGTGCCTGATTCTCCTGGGGTTCTTGAGCCAGCTGGTATTCTCAGAGAGGGGGTAGTTCTGTCTGCCATCTCCCCTGATTTGCGGCGGGTGCTGCAGGAGTTCCAGGCTGATAGACCTGACCGTTGTCCAGCGGAGAAACTGTTTGTCCCTGATAGATGGACTAATAGAGTTATCTCTGAGGTTCATTGTTCGGTGTTGGCTGGTCATCCTGGGATTTTTGGAACCAGAGATTTGGTGGCTAGGTCCTTTTGGTGGCCTTCTTTGTCGCGGGATGTGCTTTCTTTTGTGCAGTCTTGTGGGACTTGTGCTCGGGCTAAGCCCTGCTGTTCTCGTGCCAGTGGGTTACTTTTGCCCTTGCCGTTCCCGAAAAGGCCCTGGACGCATGTTTCCATGGATTTTATTTCAGATCTTCCTGTTTCTCAAAGGATGTCGGTGATCACTTCTCTAAAATGGTCCATTTGGTACCCTTGCCTAAATTGCCTTCTTCCTCTGATTTGGTTCCATTATTTTTCCAACATGTGGTTCGTTTGCATGGCATTCCGGAGAACATCGTGTCTGACAGAGGTTCCCAGTTTGTTTCAAGGTTTTGGCGTTCCTTTTGTGCTAAGATGGGCATTGATTTGTCTTTTTCTTCGGCTTTCCATCCTCAGACAAATGGCCAAACCGAACGAACCAATCAGACTTTGGAAACCTATCTGAGATGCTTTGTTTCTGCGGATCAGGATGATTGGGTGACCTTCTTGCCATTGGCTGAGTTCGCCCTTAATAATCGGGCCAGTTCGGCTACTTTGGTTTCGCCTTTTTTTTGTAATTCTGGTTTTCATCCTCGTTTTTCTTCAGGGCAGTTTGAGCCTTCGGACTCTCCTGGTGTGGATTCTGTGGTGGACAGGTTGCAGCAAATTTGGACTCATGTGGTGGACAATTTGACCTTGTCCCAAGAGAAGGCTCAACGTTTCGCTAACCGCCGTCGCCGTGTTGGTCCCCGACTTCGTGTTGGGGATTTGGTTTGGTTATCATCTCGTTATGTTCCTATGAAGGTTTCTTCTCCTAAGTTTAAGCCTCGTTTCATTGGTCCTTATAAGATTTCTGAAATTCTTAATCCTGTATCATTTCGTTTGGCCCTTCCAGCTTCTTTTTTCATCCATAATGTGTTCCATAGGTCAAATGCTGCAGAGATATGTGGTGCCTATGGTTCCCTCCATTGATCCTCCTGCTCCGGTGTTGGTCGAGGGGGAGTTGGAGTATGTGGTGGAGAAGATTTTGGATTCTCGTATTTCAAGACGAGAACTTCAGTACTTGGTCAAATGGAAGGGCTATGGTCAGGAGGATAATTCCTGGGTTGTTGCCTCTGATGTCCATGCTGCCGATTTAGTTCGTGCCTTTCATTTGGCTCGTCCTGATCGGCCGGGGGGCTCTGGTGAGGGTTCGGTGACCCCTCCTCAAGGGGGGGGTACTGTTGTGAATTCCGTTCTCGAACTTCCTCCTGTGGTCATGAATGGTACTTCAGTGAGTTCTGTCCGTGGACTCCCTCTGGTGGCTGTGAGTGGAGCTGCTGGTTCTGAGATTCCTTCCCCACCTGTCTTCATTTTGGGCTAGGCTGGATTCTCTATTTAACTCCACTCAGGTCATTACTCCATGCCAGCTGTCAATGTTCTAGTACTGGTTCAGATCTCTCCTGGATCTTTCTGAGAACCTGACTACTCCAGCAAAAGCTAAGTTCCGGCTTGTTCATTTGTTACTTATGGTTTTTCTTGCTAAGTTCTAGTCCAGCTTGCTATCTTGAAACTGCCTGGCTAGCTGGAAGCTCTGGGGGTGCAGAGTGGCACCACCGCACCGTGAGTTGGTGCGGGGGTATTTTTTGCACACTCTGCGTGGTTTTTGTAGTTTGTTGTGTTGACCGCAAAGATCCCTTTTCTATTCTCAATCTGTTTAGTTAGACTGGCCTCTCTTTGCTAAAGCCTATTTCATGCTGTGTTTGTGATTTCCTCTTAACTCACAGTCAATACTTGTGGGGCGCTGCTTTTACCTTTGGGGAAATTTCTCTGAGGCAAGTGAGGCTTTGTTTCCTTTCTTTAGGGGTAGTTAGCTCTTAGGCTGTGAAGAGGCGTCTAGGCAGAGTCAGGCACGCTCCACGGCTATTTCTAGTTGTGTTGATAGGAGTAGGGTTTGCGGTCAGCAGAGTTCCCATTTCCCCAGAGCTCGTCCCGATTCCGTGTTTAACTATCAGGTCATTCCTGGTGCACCTAACCACCAGGTCCATAACAGCTCAGATTGTCAGATAAGTCAAAAACTTGACAACCCATATTAATATCCCAAATATTTTATCTGTGGGTTGACACTGATAGAAGATAAAATTACCATTGTTTACTCTCCTTAATTAATATGGAGATACTAGGGTCATGTATCGAACTAAGGGCATTCTTGTCCCTGAAATGCAAGTTTCTAGGGTTGTCTGTATACAGAAGGTGTTAAACACCACATAAAATAGCAAAACTGCAGGAGGCGTTGCCAAAATGATGCCTAGTCTTCCTGCTCTGCAACTATTGGATGAAGTTGCTCCTCACAGTCTTTCAGCTGTGCAGCTATTTGGTGAACCTGCTCCTCACAGCCTTCCTCCTCGGCTGCTACTGCGTGAAGCTGCACCTCACATTCCTCTTGCTCTGCAGCTATAGGTATAAAAAGTAACTAAATCTTTCATGAATCTTTTTTTTAAATATTTTGCATCTTAATTGGGACCTGGATCTCCAATATCGGCTTGCAATTAAGAAGATAATAAATCTAAAAACAAAAAAGTGTTTCAAAGATAATGATGCCATGATTGGCATGGTTATAATACAAAGATGTTTTTGTAGCTTCTTTACACAATTGCATTTTTCATTCAAATAAACCAAAAAACCACGAAAAGCGTCATATTCTCCTATTGAGTCACAACCAAGAAAATAAGATCAGAAAACTGGCAAAAAAACAGTGTAAAAAGAAGAGGGGAACTTTGCAAAATAAACAATGTTTAGAGAAAAGTTTCTTTAAAATAAATAACTGGCCTTGGTTGTTGAAGTCTACATTTCTTGCATGAACCGCCACCGTTCCTTGTAAAGGGAACACTGTACGAAAGATACTCAATGAAAGACTTTGCCACCAACCTTTCTAAATTCGCCTGTAACGCGACATATAATTACTAGTGGGCACTGCTCCTGAGATCTGGGTATTGATTACCCCACCGCTGAGAACATACCGCTTCCTCGCTGGCTGATTACCATGCAGGATCGTTATTTAACATGTTAAACATCCTCATAATTATAGCAATCAACCCAACGAGTGAGCCTATGGAGAAGGGAAATGTGCGGAGCACCTACCGTGGAACAAATGATGTATAGACTCTAGATAGTACTTAAAAGCGTTGTCCACCGCTATTTTAATATTTTTTTACTATGGTCCTAAAAGCTAACAGACAGTTTTACCTGATGCTGGCTCAAACCATTCACAGACCTCTGCTGCCAGCAATTCAGCTGCTCCACATCACCACAGCAGCTTTTCCAGGCTGTTCTGTTGACGTCATGCTGATTGACAGCCAGCTCCCCACAGTTAGGCAGCTGTCAATCAGCATGACGTTGGCAGTCACATCCCATCAACAGAGCAGAAGAGCAGCAGCCGCTCTGTCCACATGACGTCACTTTAATCTCTGGCAGAAGTGGACTGTGATAGGCGCCGGACACAACAGGCGGATAATTAACAACTACCTGCCCCGTTAGAACCTAAAGTGACATAAGAGAGAACATGCACAGCAGTGTCGTTTTTACATTACTGTGCATTATATCCATTTTTTGCAGTGGTTTTGCGACCCTTTTTAAGGTGGATTCTGGGCAGACTTACTGCAGTTTTGCAAAAAGATGAAAACTGTAAAAAAACATATATTGCAAAGTCTAATAAATCATCCAGTTAGAAGCAGACACTATTTAAGTTCTCCAAAGTCACCTCCGAAATTGGTTGCCTTCTGCTAAACCTTTGAGTCTTCTTCTATAAGGTGGGTCCATCTGAGGATCCACTGGTACTTAAAGAAATTAAAAGTTTGAACTATCCTCAGATTGCTGGAGATCCGACACCTGGCACACTCAGAGATCAGGTGTTATTAGCTCTGGTGATGGTTGGACGTACACACTGAGGAGAGCTAAGCTGGTCGGGTCCTACAGATCATCTCCTATTCATTTAAAAAGGAGCTGATCTGCAGGAATTAGCATCAGACGCTTGGTTCACAGTTTATATCTAGCCACCGCCGGAGATGACAACTGATTGGTCAGCAAGCTGAATGTTGGACCACCGCCATCCTGGAACTGATGAACTATTCCATATGTAGGTCATCAATATCATATATCCAGAGAATCCCTTTAAGTGAACCCATTGCCTTTGTAGTTCCCATCCAGCTTCCTTAAATTCTTACATGGCAAATCTGCCAAGTCAGTGAACAGCACAGTGATCACGTAGATGGACTATTGCTCCATTCACACCGTGAACTTTGCTGATGGCAGCAGAGATACCAGCCATGCTCGTAAACCCCTAAGTCATACAAGCCAACTTCTATAAATTGTTGACCATGAGAATTGAAGAAACACAACCCTTTTTAAGAATCCCAGCAGTCACGTATTGAGTAGTAGCTGTTTTATTGCAATCAAAGCAAATCCATAGACTTTTCAGACCAATATTTATTGATAAAAACTCTGGATCGGCTGAAATATCTATGGATTTGCTTTGATTGCAATAAAACAGGCACAATTCAATACGTGACTGACGGGATTTTTTGCCTTTCCATTTATACTTCTTCAATGACCACCACACTGGAACACGGAGTGCCAACCTCTTCTTGCTTACTCCCCATTACTGACCCCCAAAATATTCATCTGCACAGCAGAGCAGGAGGTTCGTGTGGCATCGGGAAGACTTGTCCATGCACCTGGCAGATAGAAAGATTAATAGATTGATAGGTATTTCACATATCCACTATTTTTTGGAAACCTCCAAGATATACCAGGAGATTGAGCAAGTATGCTCAAAGGCCAACACTAGATGGATAGCGAGAGAAAATAGAGAGATAGATAGAGAGATAGATAATAGACAGAGAGATAAATAATAGAGATAGATGGGAAATAGATAGAGAGATAGATGGAGAGATAATAGAAAGATAGATGATAGATAATAGATATATGCTAGATAGAGAGATAATAGATAAAAGATAGATACAGTAGATAGATAATAGATATATAGATAAATAATAGCTAGATAGATAGATAGATAGACAATAGATAGATAGATAGATAGATAGATAGATAGATAGGTAATAGATGATAGATAGATAATAGATAGATAATTATTATTGATGAGCGAGTATACATGTTGCTCTGGTTTTCCCGAGCACGCTCAGGTGGTCTCCGAGTATTTATGACTGCTTGAAGATTTAGTTTTCCTTGCCTCATTTGGATGATTTACAGCTACTAGCCAGGCTGAGTACATGTGGGGGTTGCCTGGTTGCTAGGGAATCCCCACATGTAATCAAGCTGTCTAGTAGCTGTCACAAATACTCGGAGACCACCAGAGCGTGCTCAGGAAAACCCGAGCAACAAGAATACTCGCTCATCAATAATAATTATCTATCTATCATCTATTATCTATCTATGTATTGTCTATCTATCTATCTATTATTTATCTATCTATTATGTATCTATTATCTATCTACTATATCTATGTTTTATCTATTATCGCTCTATCTAGCATATATCTATTATCTAATAGTTATGTGTAATCACCGCTCTAGACTGAACTGTGGTCAAGACTAAGCAGAAATAGGTGGCTCTTAACCACAAAATAAAACGTACTTGTTCTCACTTGTTGTAATATTGGTGGCACAGAGTGTATAGAGCAATCAGGGGTTTCGGCTGGGTGGTAGGTCTGCTGAGATTAGATGTGGTACACTTTATTTATACCTAATATATTTGATTACTCTGTGGGGATATGAGGTGCACCTAAAGTTCTATAATAATGCAGTAGTGCAGTTACTGGTGATATCGTTGGGGATATAGCGTGCACTGCAGGGCCCGTAAGGTAATGAGCCGGCGGTCTGAGAGTGCTTGTGCCGAGATTCGGTGCCTAGGACCACTGCCGACGAGGAAGGATGTTACCGCATACAGCGGTGTAGTAAAGAGCCTCTGCTGTACACAGAGGGACGCCAGCAGCCCGCGTGCCCCGGCCGCGAGCAACGCCAGGATGCGGAGTGATAGGTGGGCGGAGCTTAGTGTGACGTCACAAACTAGCAGGGGCGGGAGCTCGGTTGGGACAATAACCAACGCGTTTCGAGAGGCGTCTCCTCTCTTCCTCAGGGCTGTCCCTTCTGTTGGCTACCCGTCTTTTTATAGTTTGCCTCCTCTTTATCCAATTAGGTCTGCATGCCGCTAATTGATTACATGTGTATGCGCATTGAGGAATCACTTATTCAAAGATGTTTTTGATTGTGCTCAAATGGCAATTAGCACTTAATTCTGTGGGCCATTGATTGATTGAATGTGATTCAATGGGGAATGTTAGATGCAAAACATTGCCATAGACATTGGCTAATTGGAGCTTGGCATTTACTTAATATTGATTTTGCATATGGAGCGCATATAAGATCACTTTGTTATCGGACTAAGTGATACACCCGTACATGTCTCTGCACATACAAAGTAATAGGTTATGGAAGAGTTGTATGTGTAATAAAAGATGTCATAATTAAAATATTGAATTGTTATTGATAAATAGGTTAAAAATATGTATATTTAAAACCGAAGGATTAGAAATAAAAAATAAAAATAAATATTAAAAAATATTAAAAAATAATAAAAAATAAAATTGTTATTGCGTATAGTGCCACGCTGTAGTACAAGTGTACCCATAATTCAATCAGCCAGACATGAGTCTGGAATTTATTATTAGGAGATTAATTAAAATGCATAAAGTTCTATTTCTTGGTTCAGGCCTCTTGGGTCCAGACTATCAAGAGAAAATATCCATTTTGATTCTATCCTGGACATAGCTTTTAAAAAGTCACCACCCCTAGGGTTTGGTGGGACTACTTGTATGCCAGAAAAAAAGATTCCATGGCAAGATCGGTTATGTTTTTCGAAAAAGTGCCGTGATGGCGGGTGTCCTGTGTACCCTTTGCTGATATTATCTCAATGCTCTTTAATCCTGTCCATCAGACGTCTTTTCGTTCGGCTCACATATTTTTTTTTCACATGGGCATTTCAGGATGTAAATAACCCCCTTGGTTTGGCACGTAATATTAGCTTTGATGCCATAATTATTAGATTTTTTTGTGTCCATAATGAGGTGTACACTGAGTGCGTCTTGAGAAAAGCTCAGTAGAGCTGAAACGTCGCACTGATATGTGGGTCTAAATAAATCCTACATCTTTTTGGAAATAAAGGAGTGCTGCCTTCTTTTTTGATATTATGAAAAGTGGACGACCAGTGGACAGGTTGCCTGGAGGCTTTGCACCCGGAGATAAGTAATATTGTTGTGCTGTTCCTTTTTTATGAATATAATAATTATAATAGATATAGATAGATAGATAGATAGATAGATAGATAGATAATAGATAGATAGATAGATAGATAGATAGATAGATAGATAGATAGATAATAGATAGATAGTTAACCCTAGAACGCATATTGGGGGCCTTTTAGGCCCCCATCCTTACATTTTTGCTATTATCTGCAAAATTACTTTAGTTAGAATTTTGAAACTCCAGGCATTCCTCAAGTATGTCGTTGTTGATAATATCCAGTTGTTCATATAATTTTTTTCATAGGCATTAGGGTGTAACAATGCTTGTTTGGTGAAAACTACATCTGTATGAATTGGGGGCCTTTTAGGCCCCCGCTATTTTTATCATGTTCTCAGTAGTGTTTGTGTCTCAAGTTACTTTATTTGTACTCAGTAATGCTGGTGGAGGGGCCAGAGTGTGGATAATAACATGTGAGGATGTCATGTGATTTTTGGAGGGAGTGATAAGGCCATGACATCATCTCAGGTCCTTCGGAACACAGTAATGAGCTGTGTATAGAGTACTGAGGACAGTATACACTGTGAGCTAATTGCTGAAGGACCTGTGATAAGATAAGCTGTTGAGAGGAAATCTGATTCATTTTCAGTTTCTGTTTCTAAGAAGCTTGCAAAGGCTAGAGGCGACAATGTCAGTGGGCAGATATGAGGAAATTAGAAGAATCATTCGCTTTGATGATAAGCGAACTCGTGCAGCGAGGTTTGAAACAGACAAATGAGCCCCTATCAGTTATATCTGGAACATATTTATCAAAAATTGCACAAAACTTTACAATGCTAGTACTAATGTTACTGTAGATGAGCAACTTGTACCGTTCAGAGGACGCTGCAAGTTCATACAATACATGCCCAGCAAGCCAGCCAAGTACGGAATAAGAATCTTCTGGATGTGCGATTCTGCAAATTATTATGGCATAAATGGCGTAATCTACTGTGGCAAAGAGGTTGGTGCTCCAGTACAGAAGGATCTGGGGTCTGAAATAGTCAAAACTCTTGCTGTTCCAATATTCAATTCAGGTAGAAACATTACCATGGACAATTATTTCACCAATGTTGAACTAGGCAATTTTCTGCTTGCAAAAGCTATTACTCTTGTTAGTACTATAAAGCAAAACAGACGAGAAATTCCAGCAGCACTGAAACACAATCGTCAGCGAGCACTTTATGAGAGTGTCTTTGGATTCAATAACAAAGCGACTTTGGTATCTTACAAGGCGAAGAAGGAGAAATCTGTAATTTTACTCAGTACCATGCAATGTTGACAGCAATGACAAAAAATTGAAACCAGAAATCATCCTGCATTACAATACAACAAAAGGAGGTGTAGATAAAATGGATGAGATGGTGGGAGAATATTCGTGTCAGAGGCAAACAAAACGATGGCCTGTAGTACTATTTTCAAATATGCTTGATGTAGCAGCCCTAAATTCATTCATTATTTATACAGAAACTCATCCGGAATTTCATGCCCAGAGGAAGGACAGGAGACGCATATTCTTGAAGGACCTTTGTCATGAACTTGTAATGCCTCACATGATACAGCGAAGCGACTTGAAATGCTTGCCAAAGCAAACTAAAGAAGCAATGGAACAGTGTGGCGCACAGTTTCAGATTATTCCAGAGCCAGGAGAAAGAAAACGAAAGCGTTGTTTCATGTCTCCAAGAAACATAGAGAGGAAAACTGAGCGATATTGTTCCCTTGTAAGGAAACTGTTTGCAAAGAACACTCTTCTGAAAAAATAACATGTCAGAATTGTTTGGAAGACTAATATAATAGAAAAGAAAGTTAGAATAAAAATGTAGCTGCAGCTAGTTTGCTATAGATTTCTATGCGTTTTTGTGTGTTTTCATGTCTTTGTCTGAAATTTGGGAAAAAAAAGATTTTTTGGTGTTTTCTGTGAAAAATTATAATTAAAATTTTGTCCACTATTCATATTTTATTGAGCAATTTTGAAATAAACTTGTGAAAGTTATTTACCGTATATACTCGAGTATAAGCCGACCCGAGTATAAGCCGACCCCCCTAATTTTGCCACAAAAAACTGGGAAAACTTATTGACTCGAGTATAAGCCTAGGGTGGAAAATGCAGCAGCTACCGGTGAATTTCAAAAATAAAAATAGATGCTCCATAACGTTCATTATGGCCCCATAGATGCTCCACATAAAGCTGTGCCACATATAATGCTCTGCACCGTTCATTATGGCCCCATAGATGCTCCACATAAAGCTGTGCCATATATAATGCTCTGCACCGTTCATTGTTGCCCCATAGATGCTCCATAGAAAGCTGTGCCCCATATACAATGCTCTGCACCGTTCATTATGGCCCCATAGATGTGCCATAGAAAGCTGTGCCCCATATACAATGCTCTGCACCGTTCATTGTTGCCCCATAGATGTGCCATAGAAAGCTGTGCCCCATATACAATGCTCTGCACCGTTCATTATGGCCCCATAGATGTGCCATAGAAAGCTGTGCCCAATATACAATGCTCTGCACCATTCATTGTTGCCCCATAGATGTGCCATAGAAAGCTGTGCCCCATATATAATGCTCTTGTAGCGCCCCCACTGCCGCAGGGCCGAGGGGTACCCGGTACCGGGCCTCGGAGTCTCTGCTCTGGGGTTGTCACGGCGGCTAGGCCCCGGTCCGTGACCCTGCCGTGGGGCGCACAGGGGATTACTAGGAGTGGACGATGTAGATGGGGAAGCTGTGGTGGTGCGGTGCAGTAAATAACGAGGACACCAGGTTGCAGTCTCTTTACCTCTTTACTGAAGATCTCTGGGTCCTCAGTCCGGAACTCGGTTCACCAGGCTGCGCAAGTCCGGCCGGTCCAATGGCACCTCCAGAGTTCTCTTCACAGGTGGAAATCGGTGCCTTCCTACTAGCGCTATGTGTTGTGGTCCTTCCCTGCTGTGCTTACGGAAAGTACCCCACAACTGTTGTGTCTGTTTCTGATGTTCCCTCACAACTCGATTAGATGATGTTCTGCTAATCCTCCGTCCCTCCCTGATGTTCTGGTTGGGACGGCACCCGTTTGACGGGTAGGCTCGAAGCTCTTCCGGGACCCTAGAGTCGCCCCTCTCCACAAGTTGCCCCCCAAGACTGCATAGGTGATATGTGTTAGACAGCCCGCCTTAGACTGACTGTCCTGCCGCGGTTTGGAGTATTGCTTGAAGCTGAATATTATTCTACTCCCTCGGCGTTCCGGCCACCGGTAGTGCGCCTCAGTAGGATGTTGCTTCGGTCTTACAGCACGACTCCTACTGGTATTTCTCCTTTGCGTGATCTCGTTTCTCACTCAGCACAATCTATCTCGCTTCTAATCCTTTCTTGGGGACTGCCGCTACCCGGAGCAGGCACGGTCCCGTTACGTTCTTTCTTGTTGCCAAGCCTCTGTCAGGATCCCACCCCTGACAGAGACCCTACTGTATCTTCCCCCACAACACCCTCTGCCACAAGGTGTTGCCTGGTTCCAACCCAGTCAGCTTTCTGATCTAACTTCCTGCCTGACCCCCAGTTTACCCACTATGGTGGGGAGTGGCCTAATGAATAGCACCCTTAGCTCCCCCCGGAGGCCCAGCTGTGAAATGTATTGGTGTCTGTGATACCTGATCAGATGAACTCCTTCGGTGCCATCAGACGCACCATAGCTCCCCATAGTGGCGGAGCCACAGTACTGCAACGACCAGGACTCTGGGGCGCTGCACTCTGCACCATTCATTGTTGCCCCATAGATGTGCCATAGAAAGCTGTGCCCCATATATAATGCTCTGCACCGTTCACTGTTGCCCCATAGATGCTCCACATAAAGCTGTGCCCCATATACAATACTCTGCACCGTTCATTGTTGCCCCATAGATGTGCCATAGAAAGCTGTGCCCCATATACAATGCTCTGCACCGTTCATTATGGCCCCATAGATGTGCCATAGAAAGCTGTGCCCAATATACAATGCTCTGCACCATTCATTGTTGCCCCATAGATGTGCCATAGAAAGTTGTGCCATATACAATGCTCTGCACCATTCATTGTTGCCCCATAGATGTGCCATAGAAAGCTGTGCCCAATATACAATGCTCTGCACCATTCATTGTTGCCCCATAGATGTGCCATAGAAAGCTGTGCCCCATATACAATGCTCTGCACTGTTCACTGTTGCCCCATAGATGCTCCACATAAAGCTGTGCCCCATATACAATACTCTGCACCGTTCATTGTTGCCCCATAGATGTGCCATAGAAAGCTGTGCCCCATATACAATGCTCTGCACCATTCATTGTTGCCCCATAGATGTGCCATAGAAAGTTGTGCCATATACAATGCTCTGCACCATTCATTGTTGCCCCATAGATGTGCCATAGAAAGCTGTGCCCAATATACAATGCTCTGCACCATTCATTGTTGCCCCATAGATGTGCCATAGAAAGCTGTGCCCCATATACAATGCTCTGCACTGTTCACTGTTGCCCCATAGATGCTCCACATAAAGCTGTGCCCCATATACAATACTCTGCACCGTTCATTGTTGCCCCATAGATGTGCCATAGAAAGCTGTGCCCCATATACAATGCTCTGCACCATTCATTGTTGCCCCATAGATGTGCCATAGAAAGTTGTGCCATATACAATGCTCTGCACCATTCATTGTTGCCCCATAGATGTGCCATAGAAAGCTGTGCCCAATATACAATGCTCTGCACCGTTCATTGTTGCCCCATAGATGTGCCATAGAAAGCTGTGCCCCATATACAATGCTCTGCACCGTTCATTGCTGCCCCATAGATGTGCCATAGAAAGCTGTGCCCCATCTATAATGCTGCTGCTGCTGCAATGAAAAAAAAAAATGACATACTCACCTCTCTTGCTTGCAGCTCCTCAGCGTCCCGTCTCGGCGTCTCTCTGCACTGACTGTTCAGGCAGAGGGCGGCGCGCAGATTAGTGCGTCATCGCGCCCTCTGACCTGAGCAGTCACGGCAAGAGGATGGGAAGACTGAGCGGCGCCCGGCATGTGGAATGCGGATAGGTAACTATGTAATACTCACCTGCTCCCGGCGTCCCTGGCTCCTTATCCCGGACAGATGGTCTCCGGGTGACGCAGCCTCTTCCTCTGTCAGCGGTCACCGTTACCGCTGATTAGAGGAATGAATATGCGGCTCCGCCCCTATGGGAGTGGAGTCCATATTCATAACTTTAATGAGCGGTCCCACGTGACCGCTAAACAGGGGACGAGCTGCGGCACCGAAGACCGTGGGACGGGCAGGGGGAGCGCCAGGAGCGCCGGGACTAGGTGAGTATGCAACAGTCCTCTCTCCCCCTCACCCGCCAACCCCACCGCCGATCATGACTCGAGTATAAGCTGAGAGGGGCACTTTCAGCCCAAAAATTTGGGCTGAAAATCTCGGCTTATACTCGAGTATATACGGTAAGTGTGTTTTTCTACATTATGTGCATGGGGGCCTGAAAGGCCCCCAATACGTTAATATGTATATTTTTAACGTCATGCGTTCTAGGGTTAATAGATAGATAGATAGATAGATAGATAGATAGATAGATAGATAGATAGATAGATAGATGATATATAGATAGATAGATAAACAATAGATAAATAATAGATAGATAGATAGATAGATAGATAGATAGATAGATAGATAGATAGATAGATAGATAGATAATAGATAGATAATAGATAGATATATAATAAACAGATAATAGATAGAGGTATAGATAGATAGATAAAGAGCTAAATAGATAGATAATAGATAGAAGGATAGATAGAGGGATAGATAGATAGAAGGATAGATAGATAGATTGATAGATAGATAGATAGATAGATAGATAGATAGATAGATAGATAGATAGATAGATAGATAGATAGATAGAAGGATAGATAGATAGATCGATAGAAGGATAGATAGAGGGATAGATAGACGTTTGAGCTACTTTTTTGAGTATTTTACTTCAAGCTACTGTACATTGCCCAATGGAAGGAAAAAAAACAAGTAGAGAAGCAAAACGGCATTAAGAAAACCATTTAACACCACATAAAAGTAGAAGAACTACCTGCTTTGACATTCCGTTAGTGTTTTTGTGCATTGAACACCCAAGGGCCTTAGCATTAAAACTCTGTAGCTTGTGATAAGGTCATGGACCGGGAGATAGCTCAGTGTACAAGCTGAATAGAAAAACATAAATAATTTTACCCAAAGGTAAAATACATAAACCTGAAGCAAAGTGCTGGACGTGGCGGCACACCTGAGAGGTGGATGGCACTGAGGCTTGACACGTCGTTAGAGCAGCCAGATGATTACTGAGCTTCTCCGCTGCCGCCCTCTGACCCCACATCTGAGATTGCTAAAAAGTTATATGGTCGCTGATTACTGATGGAAAAGTTTGTAAGACTTAAAAGCCGCTTCAGAAACTCATACATAATGGTCTCACCAAGACTACTGAAGGCACCAAAGAGCATGTTCCTTCTGTAAAGGACTTTCAAGGTCATTATTGTACACGGAGCACAACTTCCAGGGGGTCACAGCGGCACAGCAGACAGCTGATTTCTTTTGTCTGCCTCAAATAATGATAAGAAATGTTTTCGTGAGATGTTTTATCCAGATGTAACTATTGAATTCAGCATATAATGTACGAGAGCAGATGGATTTATGACTAATGCTAATGTGCAAGATAAAAATATATATATTTATGTCCCTTTTAAGTCATATTCAGAACATTTACGCAACATATTTTTCATCTGGATTTTCTGATGGTTATTACAGAGGATATTTTATGAATTTCCATCTATACATTGCAGAAAAAAACAGCAGAGTAAATTACCTGGTGGATTTGATGCCCTTAAAGGGGTCGTCCGGCTTTAGTCTACAAGTCTGCAATCATACAGAGTGACTGCAGACTTGGGAATCCTCACAACATGCGCACTGGTGCCAGTGGCGGATGCGCAGCGCAAGTCTGCGATTTTCAACCATGCGGCCACATGCTGCCTAGATGCTCACGACCTTGCTCATTGCAAACGAATTGAGAGAGGCCGGACATGTCTAGTTGGAATGTGGTCAGAAGAATGCCAATCACTTCTGTTCCCGACTGCGGCACCGGAGAATCCTCACAGTATTCACTGTGCGCACTGTGAGGATTCACAAGTCTGCTGTCACTCTAATGCCGGACCTAGCGATGAGCGAACATGCTACGATAAGGTGTTATCATGCTCGTGTCCTAATCGAGCATTTTCTGCGTGCTCGAAAAAATGCTCAGGTCGCCGCAGCTGCATGTCTCGCTGCTGTTTCACTGCCGCAACACCTGCAAGTATTGCCTAATAAACAGCCAATCCCTGCATGTGTTGCAGCTGTCTAACAGCCGTGAGATATGCAGCCACAAGGACTCGAGCATTTTTTTCCAGCACGCCAAAGACACTCAGTTAGCCCCCCGAGTATGCTCTGATAACACCTTTTCCGAGCATGTTCGCTCATCACTAGCGGAATACTTGACATCTGTTCCAGAATCTAAAAGGCAACATGTGCACATAGCCTTAGTAAATTACAACATTATGCAAAGACAGGAAAGGCCGTTAGTCACACTCCAAACTGGAATTAATGGCGTTAATACCCCTTGTGGCCCAAGTACATACAGAATTTTTTTTTTTTTTTGGGGGGGAGGGCAGTCAAAAAACGTTGAGTATCCTAGTTTAAACTGTTTCAGGAATCTTCGTCGGAGAGGTCTTGATGCAGTTTTTCATTTCCTGAGCCGGTTTTGCAGAGTCTGTTATGCAATTTTATTTTTTGGAAGCATTTTGGATTGGACAGTATTAGACTCACTTTGTGACGTGGACCCACTAAGCCCCACTTAGATTTCACTTTTCTTCATTCACTTTGCATTTTGTGGATTGATAAACTATTGAGGATTCTGTTTTTTAAAGTATTCTTACTTTGCTTCATGTTTTTTCACACCTGCCTAAAACTTTTGAGCAGTCCTATAGATCACATTGAAATAGAAGTTACTTTTCCTGAATATGAAACAAAAAATGTCTATATGTCAGACAATAGGTTTGTAAAAAAAAATGTTCAAAGCAAATCCGTGTCATTTTAGCATGTGCTCCCCTCTGCACAGCACTGAGCGCGGCGGTATGGTTCCCAGATGTACATGAAATAAAATCAATCCATCGGCCTTATTGTGAGCCTCAGCAGTCTGCCAATGAAGCCTTTCATTTCTAAGAGAGACAGTAGACAAAAACAATGAGACAAGGTTAAGGAGAAACTGGAAGGAGAGCATATAGTAAATGAATAAGTAATGCTTAAATGTCTAAGTCTGATTTACTTGGCAGAGATGTATGAATTGAAAAGCTATCCTTCACATGCCGTCTTCCAGTAGTATGTAAGATTTTTAGCCAAAAACAGTGAATGGAAAAATTAGCCCTGAGGACAAGCTGTAGAGGGTTCAGAAGTAGCTGGTGCCTGAAGGGTCCCAGAGGCACCTATGCTACACAAGAAAACACCAATATTCATACCTCCTAACACTGAAGGACAGGAAAGAAGGAAACACATTGGGGTGCACAGCACACTGAGACATAGTTTTACAGTTCTGGCACACCACTAACACCACCTTGTTCTTTTTGTTCACCCTCACAGAATCAATGCCCCTAGTAAAGCTTCATACACTTTAATACCTATTTTACGGCTCCAAAGCAGTATGGTGCCTTTTCAATAACAAACAATGTAGTTAGCCTTGGTAATGTGAAGTCCATAAAAGCAGGTTCCAGCACAAATAGTGCTGAAAGGGTTCATTTAATGGGCCCTGATGTTGGGTCCTGGTTTTAGGAATGGCCAGAATAGCTGAGTGGGACTGGCCATTCCCATATAGCCACCTCCAGGCTTTGAACAGTCTTTTTTAGGGAAGCTCAGCTGCCCCAGTCAGTGTGTGTGTGGAAGGAGGAACTGAAAAAACTGTGATACCCTGGGTTCTCTGTTGTAAGAGACTGACTGAAAGTACTTTGCTCTAAACGGGTGAGCACGTGTCTGTGATACAGAGAACTGTTCCTGTTTATTTTTACCTTCATCCCAAGAAAAGGCTGTTTTTGTTTTACGAACAGTGATGGCATATGGGCTCGTCAATAAACTGCTCACTATCTTAATATATACTTACCTTGTAATGTCTTTACATCCTGTTCCGTCCAGATGTGTCCAGGTCCCAGAATTCCAAGTGGCGGAAGTTCACTGACCTCCATATTGGGACACCCAAGTGATGGGTGTCTCAATATGGAAACTGCTGGTCGTACCAGCCTCTTGAGTGGTACCACCATCGGAACACCGTCGCACCACACACACACACACACACACACACTGTATGCGCCATACGCACCACACACACACACCATATGTGCTGTACGCAGCCTGTTGTGCGGTACCACCAGCGGAACACCGTCGCAAACACGCTGTCGCCGAGATCAGCCGAATGATTCACTGACCACCGCCATCTTTGTACAGGAGGAGCACATGCGCAGTTTTAATGTGACCGCACGAAGATGGCGGCAGTCTGATTTACTGCACCTGTGTGAATTTGAAGTAAATTTGAAGTTCTCAATTTTAAAAATTGTCTGTGTCTGACCATGTACGAAGCATACCACATCTCCTGGGCAGGGGAGGAATCAAAAGACAATACTGACATTACAGCAGGGGATCACCGAAGATTTCTTTTGTCAGGTAAAATATTTCACTGACTGTTTTTAAACAATATTTTACCTCACAAAATGTCTCCTCTGCGATCTGCTGTAATGTCAGTATTGTCTTTGAGGGGAGAACACAGCACAGGACGGAGAGAGACAGCAGACAAGGGGGATAGCACATGGGGTAGACAGGTCAAAGAAGAGAGCACAGACGGGAGAAGTCAGCACATGGGGAAAGAGAGAGTAGATAGGTGGGTGAGCACATGGGGGAGAGATTCTCAACGCTGGAAAGCCTGCCCCCATCCTGACATTACCGCCCTCCCGATGTGATAGCTTCCGGCCTTCATCTAGTTTAAACATAAGAACTTTCTGCCTGTGCCTACCTAAACCACTATCAAAGAGCCGCACCTATATTACTTGTTCACAGTTTTTGAAATTTGTAACAAACATCTTGAAGAACTAACCACAGATCTTTCGTGGATGTCGACTTGAGCAAATGCCTCTGTCTCCTCATGTGATCCCAGACAGTCTGGATGATGCGAGATCAGGGCTCTGTGGGGGCTTGAGAAATCCTTGTTCTTCTTCACACTTTAGTTCTTAATGACTTTTGGGAATTTTTTTTTCATCTGTAACAAGAAGAAATGGTTTCAGAAAATTGTCGCTGAGACGCCATTAGAGAGATATAGTTTCGCCGTGGGTTTTCAGACAGTCGGCACACCTCCACCTAAGTTTATAGTCTACCTGCATTGAGATGACCACTATTGATCAAGCACGATTTGATCCCATTAATATTTTCCCTTGTCCATCTCTGTAAAGGGTTAATCCACTTTCTTTGTTCAACTTCTCGGTCTTTGTTTGACTGCCGAGAGAATGGCCAGCGTGTGAGCGTAATTTACATTTCATATGAGAAAATGTGATGCATATTTTTTTTATATATATTTTTTCGCTTATTTCATGGTGACTAATTGCCAATTACTATGGTAATGCTATAATTCAGCGTGTGTGAGGTCTAGGAATGAGAAATGATAGGTAACTTCTCCGCTCTGATTTCTATGGCAACAAAACTTCATTGTCATTAAATAGCAGTTCCGATATATGGAGGAAGGTCCCGGTAATTATAGATTTATTTGGCCATAAACATAAATAAGAGGATCACATCCATCCAAAGGTCTTCTCCTGTTTTATCTGTGCCGGGGCCAAGCTGCTACACGCGGTGTCAGCGCCTAATCAGACAAAATGTTTACTATAAAAATAAAAGATGGGGTATGAATCTCCACAAACACAAGAGATGCTCCGTAGAACACACTTTATGGTAGCCATGAACCATGGTCTTCCAGCTCCAAGACACCACTTAACTGGCAAATGAAAAAATATCACTAGATATATTACAGCAATGTGTCAAGTGACACTCCGAATGTTCAGCTTTCATGGTGAGTACGAGATGAAAAATAATGAAAAAAAAAAATCCATGAGAAAGTCTCCATCATATTTTGCTTGATGGATGAAAGAGATTATTGAGCCTATTTATAAAAAAGCTCCGCGGTTTACTTAAATATTAAAACATGGCAGAGTGCGTTCTGCCGGATATTAGAAAGTTAAATCAATGATAATATTTCTGTTCCTGCCGGATTAGAAAATACTGTTCTAATCATGATGGCTAAAACTATAATACTGGCGTAAAGGATGGCACAAGTATTAGTAGTAGCAATATTTCAAACATGATAAATAATATTTGGAATGATTAATATTTTAGAAACAAAATATGACCTTAAAAAAAGCTCCATGTGACCTGCATTTAATAATTACCCATTGATTCCCAGCTGAAATCTGGCTGCTGTACAGAATAAAACATGACAAAAACTGGGAACATTTCAGGAGATTCATGCTGCCCAAAGCACAGGCAGAATATATTGCAGCCTAGGAGCATGATTGCAGCCAGGTTTATTATTCTCTGGCATTTCAGAGAAGTTAAACTTTGAAGATCTGGCCGGGGACCATGAGACTATTCAAGCGCTGTCCCCTGCCAGCTCTTCTCACCACCTCTGCAACTGAGCTGACTGGTGACACAGCAAGACTAGTCTGTCCTTCAACCATAATCCCCGGCTAGATCTTCCCAGCACCTCTGCAGCTGAGCCGACTGGTGGCACAACAAGACTAGTCTGTCCTTCAACCATAATCCCCGGCTAGATCTTCCCAGCACCTCTACAGCTGAGCGGACTGGTGACACAACAAGACTAGTCTGACCTTCAACTATAATCCCCGGCTAGATTTTCCCAGCACCTCTGCAGCTGAGCCGACTGGTGACACAACAAGACTAGTCTGTCCTTCAACTATAATCCCCGGCTAGATTTTCCCAGCACCTCTGCAGCTGAGCCGACTGGTGACATAGCAAGACTAGTCTATCCTTCAACTATAATCCCCAGCAAGATCTATCCAGCACCTCTGCAGCTGAGCCGACTGGTGACACAGCAAGACTAGTCTGTCCTCAACTATAATCCCCAGCAAGATCTACCCAGCACCTCTGCAGCTGAGCCGACTGGTGACACAGCAAGACTAGTCTGTCCTCAACTATAATCCCCGGCAAGATCTATCCAGCAATTCTGCAGCTGAGCCGACTGGTGGCACAGCAAGACTAGTCTGGCCTTCAACTATAATCCCTGGCTAGATCTTCCCAGCACCTCTGCAGCTGATTGACACATTCCTCCATGTGTGCACATGAGAGAAAGACCTGTTAAACAACTGTAGCATGACTGGGAAGAGCCGACTGGTGGCAGTCTGGTCTTCAACTATGATCCATGGCTGGCTCTTCCCAGCACCTCTGAAGATGATTGACAGGTCTGTCCCTCATGTGCATATAGGTAGAGACCTATGCAGGATTAGTCTGGTTTCCAATTATCTAGCAGCCAGGTGCCTTGCGGGACTAGTCTGGACTCTGGCTATGGTCCCCGGATGGATCTCCAAAGTATAGCTGTCGTTGAGAAGGCACAACAAATATGGCTCTGTAGTAAATTTGAAAAAATACACTGCCCAAGTAGGGATTATCACGTTCTTCTGATCAAGTAGTATTAGTCCTCCAAGTTGTGGCAGCCAGCACCATTGTAGACCACCAATATGCATCATAGCAATAGGAAGGCAAGCAGCAAAACCACTTCTATGCACCACGTAGTGTCTTGTGCGGAGTGCATCGCATGCAATGTGTGTTAATTGGCTGCATCATTATAAAACAAAAATAAAATACTCGCGGAACATCCATTCTGTGTTGGCAAAAATAATGCATCATATTCAGCAGTAACTAATCATTTTCTACAGACACGAAATTGGCAGATACAGATTTTACTGCGAGAAGCATATTAAAGTTAAATACCAAAAAAACTAATGGGATGAATTATAAACATGATTCATCATTTAGTTATTAATTGGTAGAATGGTATGATACATGAGCGTTACATTTTTGTAATATTGGCTTTACATACAGTATTTGTAATATTACATACATTTTTCGTATCGTTATCTCATATGCATATATCTAGCTGATAATCGTTGTGACTTTATTCAAGTGTTAATAGAAAGAAGTTGGATCTATGATTATGTAGTATGTAACTAAAGAGTTAAATGTGACTACCTTGTGATTGAATAATAGATTTTTTTAAAATAATTTGCACAACTACTGTAAACAACGTCTAAAGGCAGTTTATGCACCAGAAACGCGTCAGTCTCTACCTCATGGGGAGCCTATTTTATGCTTTTTATTGCATGTTAAGTAAAGAAAAAAATGTTGTAAAGAAGTGATTGTGCGGCTTGCTTTCCTATTCCTTTGGTTCTTGAGTAGTTGTTCTTCAACACCGATGCATTTGGTGTATTTTGGACTGGACTAAAGGTTGAAAATGAAGTCTACATCTGCATTGAGTAGGTGTAGATTTGTGCCGAAATGTGTGATATTTCCTGGCCTAAGACTTAATACGTTGTTTTTTTTAAGTTGATGACCACACCCTTTACATTATACCTACTTTTATAAATTTTGGCAGGCATGGTGCAAAAGCAGAAAATTGTGCCTACATTGCTAGTCTTTGGGCAAATTGCATTTAATTTTACATGAAAACTGAATGTAAATTGATTAATAAACGTGGCCCATAATGCTTACTCATTAGCAATATTCTATCAGTTTAATTCATTTCATCCTTGTTCCAGTAAATCTATATATTTTGAACCCTTTCATTGGGGAAACTGTGTCATGCGATCTTCAATCTGATAACTAGACCAGTACATGCTCTCCTGTGCATTCAGAAATACAGTCTTTGCAAACTACAGGACTATCTCATCAGCGATAGAATCCCTGCTGGTATCTCTCACGTCACCAATTCCACTCCCTTCTGTCTCTGTGTTCCTCCTGCTGCATAAGTCATGTCATTTCTGTTTTATTAGACGCATCCGTATACTGATTATCTACAGTATTACAGCTTCCATGACACTGTCTATCCTGTTTGTGTTTGCAAAATGTCTAGAGTGCACCATCTGCCTCACGTTAATGTACTCTGCCTCCTGCTTGTAAGGGCAAACATGGGGAAAACATATCACAAGCAGGAGGCACATCTGCATCACAGAATACATTGACACTCTGCACTGTGAGGTTGAAGACTCACAGTCATCTACTGTATCTGTTGCTAGTACACATGAGTCAAAGCAGATCAAGAGCAGTCCTATGTATCAAGATGTCAGATATCCTTGAAATGGCATAGTAACTAAAGATTTTATAGACAGTCCCATCACAAGAACCCCTACATTATTATTTAACAGTTGTACTCTACAGACAAAAAGTGTTTGATGGAGTGTTTTTTTATAGCTTTACAATGGTGCATTAATTAACTTGTCAATCATTTTGCATTCACACCCTTTGAATTAATACATTTTTTTCATGTATAAAATATTCTCTGCTGGGGAGGCACGGCTATTGAATTCTACGGACTGTACCGTAAACCAGAGAAACTCGGACTGATGTGCAGTTATGTTTTGTTACAGGTGTTCGTTAATGGGGTTCGACCTTAACAGACACTGGCAGGACCCATCTCCATGGGCTCACCCTACTTTGTATGGAGTGAAGCAACTGATTCTAGAGATGCACAACAGTCCGGTAAGTTCCCTCATAACTTATATAGAATACAGTTGTGGTGCTTATACATGCATATATACCTAGATAGTGCTGGACATCAAAAAAGTGAATTATATAATTAATATTAGAAATGATGAGCAAAATGACTTCTTACTAATCAAATACATTACAAATGTCCTTAAATTTTTCGAAATCTTGGAAAATTTGTAAAGTTAAGGACTCAGTTCTAAAGAACTCAGGAAAATTGCAGCCATTTGTCTTTCATCTCGCTGTCTTCTTTTGAGGGGCAGTTTGGGGCAAAAAAATAAACATTTTATAATGACATGTTCTAGGCCTGCCCTTCACCTTTCTTTGCACTGCCGCAGTTCTCCGATCCTCTGTGCTTTCTTTCGAACTTCCTGTTCTCCCTTCCAGCATTAAGGCTTGCGATTGACCTAACGGGATCATGTGCAGAGTGATGCTCATCATTACCGTCGATGACGACCATTGCCACTAAATGGGGACAGCTTAGGCAAATGTTAGGCCTCACCACTTCAAGGGAGCCTGGAAGGATCCAAAAACTGGGGAGCCAGACTATAAAGTAGCGACTAAGCGTGTTTCTTTTGTCAATCTTGCTGACCACTGCCTGTTGCAAAGCGCAATCCACATCTAGCAAAGGAGATGCTGAGATGGATTACAGGAAGTTGGCAGAGGAGAGGGTTCTTTGTTTCTCTGCTCCTGTTCTCCTGTCTGTGAAACGACACATAGACATAGCATAGAGGTTAGCTTTCGGCTTGATGTAGACAGTCATTGAACGGTGACAGGAGAAATACATACTGGGAAGTGAGGGAAAATGTTCTATTTCCAACAGTGCCGGCAGAATGTAAAAAAAAAAAGGAATCAACACTCAGACAGTGTGGATGGCAAAATACAGTGGCTGAAAATCTAGAGAGATCTTAAACATATCAGATGGGTATGTGCATCGAAAGCAGTTTTACCATGTTGTGGGGGAGGGGATGCAGACAGGAAAATGAGGGCATGTATTTCTACAGATTTTGTGTGAAAGGACAAGTACACTTGTTCCTTGGAAATTATAGTATATTCAGTATCCCTCAGTACAGCTTCATAGTCATTGGCTGAAAACCTTTAACATGTATTTACACCCCCACCCCAACTCCTCCCCGACATGAAGTCTATGAGTGAGCAGAATTGGGAATTACTATGAAAATTGCTTCAAATCTGGAAGGAACCAAATCCTGAACGTTTCCATTCTGCATATTAATACGTCGACTTTTTTTTAAACATCTAGAAAAAGAGCTACTCGTTACTTAAATGAAAATCCTTCGAAATATTTAACATGCGGAGCCCTCTGGGCATCTGTTTAAGCTTTGTGGGAGACCGGACTAAAGTTTTTTTATGAGTGTTTGAAATAAAGTTCTATTTAAGCTTTTGAAAGGAGATGGATTCTCTGTAATATTCCCAGAGAGCTTGTGTTCAAGACACGTTAGGTCTTTGAATCATTAACCAGGCACTGATTGATTGAAACATCATATTTCTTTTGCTGGATGATTTAAATGATGTATGCAGGGCAGAGCCGGTTCTGGTTGAGAGGATTATACCTCTCTGGATTTTTCGAAGCTCACTCCCGAGATATTTTAAACATGTATATTTTTGTAAAATATATTTTTTTATATTTTTATCCTTTGCTTTGCAAATAATTGGCAATTATTTATACTTTGAGGGCACTGAGCGGTTATGTTTCTCAAGTTGAAGCATAATATTCCATTATTGTTACTCTCGAGAGGCATCCAAATTTTCCCATGGTATGGCGTCGACAGGTTTAACTTTTGATGATTTGGTGGAGTAAGGCACAATCCACATGGCAGATCTGAATGCAGACACATGGAGTCCTAGATGTAGCCATAGCTTGTCTTGGATCCCAGGGCCAAATCTGTAACGGGGCCCTCACTTATCTGCCACTTATGATACTGGTGTCTTTTTCTGTGGCACCCACTCATGCAATAGGGTTCAAGTGTGACCGATCCCCCTACACCGTACATGGCAACTTTCTCGTAATGTCAGGGAGGCTCTAGGAATAAGGGAAGATGTCCCAGACTCCCGGAAAAGTCAGCATATCTCCTGTGCCCTGTTGAATCTGCCTAAAATATCACGGAAATCAGTTAATCTAAGAAATATATTTAGGGAGGCGGGAAATGGGTCATAGAATGTAATGGGGGAGCAAAGACATGGTGAACAGCACAGATTACATGACTTAAGAAAAGGCGGTGACTCAAGTCGAAATTTGCCTTCCCCCTCCCAGATTTTTCTAGTAAAAAGTTGGCAAGCATGAGTTACATCCCAAGTGCCGCTGTATGACATATTATCAACATATATTTCCGTTGAACCATTAATGGGTGTGGAATTATTATATTGAAGCTGAGAAGACTCCTTTTGCCGATGAAGTGAGTAGAGAATATTTTTCAGCTGCCAGAGGGGGAAGGTGACTAATACTGTCTAGAGACCGCCCCTAGCAGCTCACAGTAGTAGCAGCAACAGTTTCCATAATAGAAACGTCAATTATTTTGGCAATGATTTATAAGAAAACCCGTTTACTTAAACATTTCTATTGATTCCATAACTTCTGATTGATTTAATTAGAAATAAACAACTTTTCCCAAAAAAATTTGGCCAACGGGCATAAAAACAGAAATTTACCAATGCGCACTGATCAGTGATTTATACCGAATTGAAGTACAGTTCAGGACTGGAAATCTATTTTTGCCATGATTACTGGCGAGAGGACCTTTAAAGTGTGAGCGATGATGCCTGGTGTAGGGGCTTGGGTGATGGATGTGTTCGTAAAGGTCAAGGTAATTCCCAGTACAGGCCTCTGACCTTTCCCTATTGCAGTACTGTGCTGGGACTCACAAATACAATTCACTCAGCTGCAGACTGAGTAACAGACAGGACATGAGGAGGATTTACTGTACACCAGATTTGGACGATCCATCATATTTCTCCGTTATTTCATGGAAGTTTCCATAAGTAAGCAGCAGATGAGGGAACTCTACGCTCAAGGCTTTATTGGCGTGCCAACAATTCAGTGTACTTTACTTGGGTACAATGGAAAGATTTTATCAGAGATGACCATGTTGCTGGTCTGTAGGTAACATTTTAAGGAATGCTTCTCAAAATTGGCAATGGGTACAATACTTCTTCTCAATATCTCAGTAAAACCAATATAACATACATGCACAGATGGGTCCTTTCTTTCTTTTGCCCTTGGCTCAAGATATCCAAAATTACACCAAATTATCAACTTTTTTTTTTAAAAAAAAAAGGGATATTACACTTACTCGTTGGAGATATTTATGCCCAAAGTGTCCGGGTGATAACTGGCCAGTTGTTGGGATTCCACCACTGGAGACCCCAACGATTTCGAGAATGGAGCTAGAAAATATTCCATGAGAACATAGCTCAATTGATTAGCTAGATATCCCCTATCATGTAAGTCATGGATAACTACGGTAACCAAACCAGATTCTGGAAAAAGTAAGGGCAGATGATAGAAGGTAAAAAAAGGATATACGCTTCCAAGAGGTAAGTGACAACTGCATAGAATAACTAGAGAGGCAAAATGCGCTATAGGGTCTTATCCGGTGAACAAAGGGCATAGAGAGAGCACAGGGCTCTCACCTAGTAGGGTTGACCAGTTTGGCAGATAACACGATATCAGGCTGCGCTGCTCTAACAAAGAATCCTTACGACCAAGATGAGTTAAATGGTTTTTATTTCCACAACGCGTTTCAGCACTGGACTAACGTCTTTTTCAAGTGGAAAAAAACGATTGCACCATGTAGTGTTGTGACAGTCACAACTCCTTTTAGAAAGCACATAAAGGCTGCTGCAGGACCACCAAATAGGTAAGATGCCAAAAGACCTAAATACGATCGGAAATCAAATGAAGTATTTCGTCAACGCGTTTCAAGGTGTTCAATGTGAGAAAAGGTTTTAACACCTCGAAACTCGTCGACGAAATAAAACGCAATCACATTTCATTTGGGCTCCGATCGTATTTCGGACTTTTGGCAGTGCGGATTTTCAACCACCACATTCCTCATCAGTTGCACATTTATTAAAGCCATTCATCTGAAGACCTGACAATTAAAGGTTTTGTTTATCCAAATACAAAAATCAAGAATTAAAAAAAATATATGATTAAAATAATTAACTTAATTATGGTAAATGTCATAAAGAAAAAACACTAGAATTAGTCACAGCAACTTCTTTCAAATAAGGCAATAAAAATGTTGAATGTTCTCCAGCGGTATCAATGGCATGAATGGTACAAAAAAAAAAAAAATCAAACTACAGCTTGCCTGCAAAAATCAAGACCTCACACAGCTGCATCGACAGAAAAGTAAAAAGCTACATTTCTTTTTTTTTTTTTTTTTTAAATCTTAAACTTTTTAAAACTTCTAAAATATAAAAAAATACATATTTTTTGGTTTTTATTTTTAGATTCTGTCTCTCACAAGTGAATTGTACCTATGATAAAAATTACAGACCTCTCCATTCTTTGTAGGTGGGAAAACTTGTAAAATCGGCAGTGTATCAAATACTTATTTTCCCCACTGTATACTACATAGGTTCTGTAATTTTTTCCGTAACCCAAATTTATATACAAGATGGAACAAGGTCAGCAAAAAAACCCCCAAAAACTAAAACTCACCTCATCGCTGACCTCTCCAGCCACCCCGACGCTCTCCGTCCAGCCCTTTTCTTTTCGCTGTAGCATGCTACATCTCAAGCCTCTTTACTATAGGTCAGGACTTTGGGCTTCTGTCATCCCTCGGGGGCCACTGTGTGTCATAATGTTGTGGCCTTGTGGCTCCCAACTTTTGAAGAACAGACAGAGGAACAAGGTATGCGGTGCTATTAGCGCATCACGGCAAATTTTGGCCACATCCCTGACCACACCCCAATCCACGCCCATTTACCATCTCTTTGTACCCTGACAGGAGTAGGTGTCAGAGGGTAGTGGCAGTGAGGGACATTTAGCATACACCCGATACTAAAGGGTATAGACCCAAATCCGGGATTGTCCACTCTATCCGGGACAGTTGTGACTTGAGATGTGCGGATCGATTCACGGTCAATGCTATCTGGCAGCTGAAGGGAAGACGCGAATCTCACATTCTGTCATCCCCGGTGAGGCTTTTGATTAGTGAGGACTAGTGAGACGTCATCTGTGTGTCCTGCTCATCTCTAGTTGGGACCTGTGGATTTAGTTTTTGTTCATTCATAGTCGAAGCCGCCAGAACTTTCTCATCTTTATGTAGCTTCACTATGCGACATCTGGCTTTTGATTTGCACTTTTTAAGGCTCCATGTAGAAGCCTTCAGAGAAAAAAAAGCGTCAAAACCGCAGAGTTCAGCTCCGTATTTAGACCACAGGGGGCGCAATTTTCATGAAATCACATCCTCTTTGCTTGTAAGTTCAAAACAGCAGAATTTCTGTGCAAAAAAAGCAGCAGAAAATGGGCAGCATTTACGCTACATGTAAACATGGCCTAAATTTCCAAGCATGTGATTCCATGACATCTCCACCCGCTGTGCATCTAAAGATGCCGCTGAACTGTGTGGTTTTGGTGCTTTTCGCATCTACAGGCTTCTATGCGGAGCCCGAAAAACGCAAGGAAGAATAAACACCTTTGCATTTTTAAGCTCGAAATTATTTTTATTATTATTATTTATTGTTATAGCGCCATTTATTTCATGGCGCTTTACATGTGAGGAGGGATATACATAATAAAAACAAGTACAATAATCTTGAACAATACAAGTCATAACTGGTACAGGAGGAGAGAGGACCCTGCCCGCGAAGGCTCACAATCTACAAGGGATGGGTGAGAATACAGTATGTGAGGATAGAGCTGGTCATGCAGCGGTTTGGTCGATCTGTGGTTACTGCAGGTTGTAGGCTTGTCGGAAGAGGTGGGTCTTCAGGCTCTTTTTGAAGGTTTCGATGGCAGGCGAGAGTCTGATGTGTTGTGGTACAGGGTTCCAGAGTAGGGGTGATACGCGAGAGAAATCTTGTATACGATTGTGGGAAGAGGAGATAAGAGGGGAGTAGAGAAGGAGGTCTTGTGAGGATCGGAGGTTGCGTGTAGGTAAGTACCGGGAGACGAGGTCACAGATGTATGGAGGAGACAGGTTGTGGATGGCTTTGTACGTCATGGTTAGGGTTTTGTACTGGAGTCTCTGGGCAATGGGGAGCCAGTGAAGGGATTGACAGAGGGGAGAGGCCGGGGAATAGCGGGGGGACAGGTGGATTAGTCGGGCAGCAGAGTTTAGAATAGATTGGAGGGGTGCGAGAGTGTTAGAAGGGAGGCCACAGAGCAGGAGGTTGCAGTAGTCAAGGCGGGAGATGATGAGGGCATGGACTAGGGTTTTTTGTATTATAAAAAAAGTTTCACATCTGCACCAAAAATACGCATCAAATATGGGGGAACACGCATGAAAGAACGGGGCAGAAGGGATTGATGCTGTGTGATCATCGGCATTGTGGACGGGGGCCAAAGCTGCAAAATGGACCAGAACAGGACGCTGTGATTATTTCCCACCTAGACTATCGGTTTGTGATGGAAATTGGCCAAGTGCACTGGCCCAGGCTATGGCGAGTCCATGATGCACATGGACCGAATATACTATGGTCTGAACAAGCCCTAACCCTGAGGAGAACTCCTACTCATAAGAAGTGATGTTCCAATTTTGCAGTTGACGTCCATTATCCCTATTGCATCTCTTTCGGGTACCTTGTCGGAGAGCTGAGAACAAGGGGCAGTAATGTCTGAAGGACACTTTACCAAAACATGTAGGATCATGCTCCTTTTAGAAGCTACATGAGAAGCTTTCCTTCAGTCAGGCGGGAATATAATTATCAAGTTCACAATTTTTGGATCCATTACATCCATCCTAAGAGTCTATAAAATTGGAATAATCTGTTCAAATGTCGACATTTCAAGAAAACAGCCCAATCTTCTGATGGAACGTAGATTTCAAGCCCGCAGCAAATAAGTTTCCTGAAGTTTTGATATAAGTTTGTCCTTTAATGACATGACGGTTTAGTAAGTTGTCAAATCACAGTCTTCATTAGGTTTCTCCCACTGCAGGGAAATGCATCATCTGAAGGTAATGCAGATAACTGCAAGGAAAGGATGTGACAGGGAAGGTCACTTAGGAAAGTGAGAAACTCGCGGTACGCGGGCATTCATCTATTAGTATAAGCGCTCCTTATTGTCTGACTGATGATAATGCCTGCAGAGATGATTGCCTAAATTCTCATTTCTAAAGTCCTCACCAAAAAATGAAAAACCCAATCCTCATTTCTAATGATTTCATTTGTATTTTCTGAAAAAATACAAACTGTTAAAAAAGAGAATGTAATTAGTTAGACAAGAAGTTATACAGGATTAGAAAAATATGGCTGCCTTGTGCTATAAACAGCACCCCCGTTGTTTACAGGTCATGACCGGTATTACAGCTTACCGTCATTAAACTGAATGCGTCCGTGCTGCAATACCACATACAACCTGTGAATAGATGTGGTGCTATTTTGAAAGAAAGCAGACTGATATTTCTAAAGCTTTTCAACCCCATTTAAAGTTATTTTGGAGGGAAATAAAACATTTATTGCCCTTTCCTTAGGACTGAGAATAGGGCTGAGCTGCAAGGGTATAACTGTAATGGGTGCATAGGTTTGTACCTAGGCCCTGAAGCCTACAGTGACCCATAAGTAGACCAATACTATTAAATATTCATGATAGGTGACGGCCATGTTAGAAATTTAGCAATAGGATCAATAAGCTCTGGTGAGCTGCATTACCATGCACAACCTATGGACTGGGGTGGCGCTATTTACCAAACTATGCAATCATGTTTCTCTAGGTCTGTACAGCTAAGCTCAATTCACTTCGGCATCAGGAGGTCAGCGAGGCCGGTGAAGTCATGTCTACTGATACCGGCTGGGTCAGTATCAACAGATGTGTCATCATCAGCCCCAGCTCACCTCCTATTGCGGAAATGAATGGAGCAGGAATATCCCTTTAATATTTCTCCTCCTTATACAGTTTGTGTCAAGCTGCAACAAAAAAAGTATTGTTTATTGTGAGGACATTTGGATCAGAACTTACTACACATTATCGGAACTGATAAAACTCAAATTTACCAAATTGAGCAGATTTTCCCAGGAGATTTGATTTGCAATGAAGCTTTTTTATACAAATTAAATGTCACTTATCTCTGGAGACCCCAAAGTATAATAATCATAGGATGTAAAAAGCAAAAAAAATAACTTATAGTCACGTCAATACTCACTTTTCTGGCCCCTCTGGTGCATGCTACCCGCTGTCCAGTCATCCGAGCCACCTTTTTTTTTCCCCTCACTGTGACTGACGTCAATGCTCACTTGTCTAGCCCCTCTGGTGCATGCTGCCTGCTGTCCAGTCATCAGAGCCACCTCTTCTTTTCCCCTCTATGACTCACATCAATGCTTACTTGTCTAGCCCCTCTGGTGCATGCTGCCCGCTGTCCAGTAATCAGAGCCACCTCTTCTTTTCCCCTCTATGACTCACGCCAATGCTCACTTGTCTAGCCCCTTTGGTGCATGCTGCCTGCTGTCCAGTCATCAGAGCCACCTCTTCTTTTCCCATCCATGACTCACATCAATGCTCACTTGTCTGGCCCCTCTGCTGCATGTTGCCCGCTGTCCAGTCATCAGAGCCACCTCTTCTTTTCCCCTCCATGACTCACATCAATGCTCACTTGTCTACCCCTCTGCTGCATGTTGCCCGCTGTCCAGTCATCAGAGCCACCTCTTCTTTCCCCTGCCATGACTCACATCAATGCTCACTTGTCTAGCCCCTTTGGTGCATGCTGCCTGCTGTCCAGTCATCAGAGCCACCTCTTCTTTTCCCCTCCATGACTCACGCCAATGCTCACTTGTCTGGCCCCTCTGGTGCATGCTGCCCGCTGTCCAGCCATCAGAGCCACCTCTTCTTTTCCCCGCCATGAGCCGCATCTTCCATCCTGCGTACGCCGGGACTTATGGCTGCAACCAGACCTCGAAGGTCAATGCACATCGTGACGTCACAGATCTCTTCCAGCCGCGACTGAACAGGCAGAAAGAAGAGGCCCTAAATAACAAACGGTGGGCAGCAAGCAGCAGAGGGGATGGACAGGCGAGTGGTGGGGTGAGTATAATTTTTTTTAACTTTTGCCAGCTGTCTGCATTTCAGCAAAATGGTGAACAGGCAGCTGCCATTTTTTTTAATCTGCACAATGCAAAATTACAAAGATCCGTAATCTCAAAAATGTAATTTTTTTAGAATTCAATTCCACTAAAATAAATAAATAAATAAATTCGCTGATCTCTAGTACTTAAATTTGGAAAGTTCTGTCTACTCTTTTCTTTGTACTTGTCCTTTAACGCCATTATAAAATACTTGTAATATTTCTGTTCTTATTATTACGGAAACTCTTATTCGTTCATCGGCTGACGGTGTAATATCTAATAAAAATGCTGATAATAAATATTTCCAGTTCTCACAGCTCACTGATACTTTGCTCAGTAAATAATGATTTCTATTGTGCTGCGTTGTATTTGTGAAAAGTAACTTTATCTGGGAGTTTGGCGGAAGCTTTTGAGTGGGAGAGAGGTGGGAATTGTCCATGCTCGGGTGCTAGCCGAGAGTCTTCGGCGTTCTCGGAAAATATGTTCGAGTCCTCATGGTTGCATGTCTCGCCGAAGACACTTGGTTAGCACCCGAGCATGCTAAGATAACGCCTTATCGGAGCACGTTAGCTAGTCACTGGTGAAAATGTGATAAAATAATACTGGTGATACAATACGTTGTGTACCGCAGTCAGATGAGTGCATACATGGACAACACAAGCTTACAGAATAAAGAGACGGAGATATACGGAGGAGGGAGTCGTGCCATAAGAGCTTATACAGGGATAGTCAATACAGCTGCGAATAACACTAAATTACTGTCCCTTTATAAGAAGTGGAGGATAACCCCCGGGGAAAGTAAATTGATTAAAATAGAGAGGATCCTGACGATAAGAGCGTATAGAGAGATAGTCAATCACAATAAATTATGGTCCCTCTATAAGGAGTGAAGGATACGTAAAGCAATTGTTTGGTACCGCAAAGTTTATGCCGTTACTTTGCAATATTAATATGGTATTTAGCTTTAAAAAAGTCCTTTTGAATAGATCCACATATAAAGTAACAGAGAATACACTCAAAATTCCAGAAACCGTAGTATAAACCCAGATTAGATGAATGAAGCAAAATAATCCAAATTTTATATATAGTCTAGATTTTCATTGAAAAAAAATCTATTAAAATACATATAGACAATATGAAAGATAAGATAAGGTAACTCTAAAAATGGAACATGTATTAGACAAAAAGAAATCTAACAATAAGTAATGACAAATCTATTATTTATGAATTTTGGAAGTTCCTAAAGACTAATATATCAAACCCACGGTGGTAATATGAAAAACTACAGAATTAACAGACCAAATAAATACAGAATTTACAAACTTAGCGGCAGTCTGGTCTACGTGTCCTTTTACACCGTAGCGTGTTTCGCCCTGCTTCATCAGGGGGTGATACTACCATCTATTACTAGGGATAGAATAAGAAAGTACATCCACAGGTGTCATGTCAAATAAAAGAGGTTATTGTGCCTTTGCTTTAGCTGTGTGACAGGACATGGGGAAAAGTGACCCCATTCTAACTGGGTGTAATACTATTGTAGGAACTCTAGGATTCAGGTAGCGTGGGACAATGAACAGACAGAGATGGGTTTCTTTAGTGCAAATAGTGTATTTGTACCACAGCAATAACACCCAAAACAATATACTGATAACCCGCAATGAATCAAGTGCCTTAACCATATACAGCAAATCGGCAGAGTTCTTACCAGGAGGAGTGAATCAAGGGTTAAGTTCCTAAGTCAACAGACTGATAGTGTAGCTTACATAGGTAGAGAATGTCTAGAGCCACAGGTAGAAGCACAGTGGAACAAGCAGCTGAGCTGAAGGGGAAACTGAAGCAGAATACTCCAGCAAGGAGACTGACACCTGAGCCGGGTTTTAAACAAACGAACAGGAAGTAGGGCAGACCAAAACAGCAAACTCCATCTTAACAAAGGGCAAAATCATTCACAAGGTGACTTGGAAAACCCGGAATACTGACACTGGGGTTGAAAGTCATCTACTATGGGATTGTATTACAAGAACTGTACCTTTCATCTGAAGAACTGTTCTACTGAATGGTCCACATCGATAGTTGCATTTTCCTGATACAGTAATGACTGATTGCTTACTAAAGACTGTTCTTGCTTAAAAGCGATCTGTGTCCATACCTCGATTCTTGTCCCTCTTTTCCAATGCATGAAAATACCCAAGTATTAGTTGCTTAGTTTGCAGGTTTAAGGAAGGAAGTGTGACATATCGGGTGCCTAAGTGACTGTTGAAAGGGGAGATGCATCTGGGCATATGGAATGATCAGCCATGGGCTAGCCGCTTCGAATAAGTTGGGTAGCAGAAAACAGGCTGTAATCAGGGTGGAAGAAAAGGGATAATTGCCGCCCGAGAAAGATGCAAAGAGAAAAGGAGATTAGTAAGTTTCGAAAGCAGATACCGTAGTTCAGGAGTTTTCACCATACAAACTGAAAACATTATTTTAAAAATATCTTGTAGAGCCAATGTGGCTGGTGTACTTACTATGAAAATCCATGTCAGACTGGCTGTATATTCCATAGAGCAAAGCTTTCAGCTTTCTAGCTCTATAAAAATGCTTATATTGATACTGTGGGGAAAATAAGTATTTGATACACTGACGATTTTGCAAGTTTTCACACCTACAAAGAGCGAAGAGGTCTGTAATTTTTATCGCTTCACCTGTGAGAGACAGAATCTAAAAAAAAATAATCAAAAATTACATAATTAAATTGCATTTTATTGCATGAAATAAGTATTTGATCACCGACCAACCAGCGAGAATTCTGGCTCTCACAGACAAGTTAGTTTTTCTTTAAGAAGCCTCCTATTAGTCCGATGTAATATAATCCACTTTACATGCACTATTTGTTTTCCTGGAGAAATCCCCCCCACCGTAATGACACATAGGTTTAGTTAAAACTTGTAATAGAAATTGCCACCCAGAAGGGGCCTTGACATTTATGAACATAACTTGCTTGCAGAAATTAACTCTGACCATGTATTGTAATCGGTTTAAGCATTTATTACTCGCAATGCCATTGCCTGTGATATGACAGGACAGTTTCAGGTAATTTGTTAGAGGTGACAAAAACGCCTCATATTGCTGTAGTCTCACCCTGACCTTCTCTCATGCCAGAAAATTAATTTTGGAGCTGAAACAAATGCATTAGTGTTGTCAGATAAATGCTTTGCCTGGAAGCATCTCCTTCACATTAATCTATCATGTAGAAGTGTATGACGGAGGAGAATTGGCCTTTTTTTTTTTTTTTACATCCAGTAACTTTTTCTTCGTCCATCAAAAAAATGTTTTGTGATAACAAAAAAGTCACTTAAAAGACAGAGCAAGAAAAAAAAAAGTACCACCATTGGGTATAATAAACTAGTTTCCTATGTAGGGTAAAACAAGGGTATGGCCAAAGGGGAGCAGAGGTAGGAGTAGCACGTGAACCCTAGTGCTCAAAGGGAGCAGAAAATCGCTGCACGCTTAAAGGGAACCTGTCACGTGTTTTATGTTGTCCAAACCTCCGGCAGCAGGAAAAAAAGTACCACCATTGGGCATAATAAACTACTTTCCTATGTAGGGTAAAACAAGGGTATGGCCAAACAGGAGCAGAGATCGGAGTTGCATGCGAACCCTAGTGCTCAAAGGGAGCAGAAAATCGCTGCATGTTTAAAGGCAACCTGTCACGTGTTTTATGTTGTCCAAACCTCCGGCAGCAGGAAAAAAAATACAACCATTGGGTATAATACACTACTTTCCAATGTAGGGTAAAACAAGGGTATGGCAATATGGGAGCAGAGGTAGGAGTTGCACATGAGCCCTAGTGCTCAAAGGGAGCAGAAAATCGTGGTACGTATAAAGGGAACCTGTCACATGTTTTATGTTGTCCAAACCACTGGCAGCAGGAAAAATAATACAACCATTGGGTATAATAAACTACTTTCCAATGTAGGGTAAAACAAGGGTATGGCCATACGGGAGCAGAGGTAGGAGTTGCACATGAGCCCTAGTGCTCAAAGGGAGCAGAAAATCGTGGTACGTATAAAGGGAACCTGTCACGTGTTTTATGTTGTCCAAACCACCGGCAGCAGGAAAAATAATACAACTATTGGGTATAATAAACTACGTTCCAATGTAGGGTAAAACAAGGGTATGGCCATACGGGAGCAGAGGTAGGAGTTGCATACGATCCCTAGTGCTTAAAGGGAGCAGAAAAATCCAGGGAACATGTCACATGTTTTATGTTGTCCAAACTGCCAGCAACCAAGTGTATTCACAAAAAAGCTTCAGTGTTTTGGAAAATATGTACTTTAAAGATCTAGTAGGGGACTATAGGGAGAAATGAGACTAGTCCGGCTCCACCCACCACCGGCTTCCCCCAGAGCTTCTGTATGTGATTACCAGGTCTTTTGTTTTGGGAGAGTCATGTCAATCACCTGGAATGGCACTGGGAAAAGCCGAAGACCACAGCCGGAGTAGAGACTAGTTCTGCATCGCTCCAGCACTACTGCAGGTGATTGACAGGTCTCTCTCACATCTGCCCATAGGAAGAGAACTGTCAATCAGCTGCAGCAGCACTGGGAAGAGTTGTCTGGGGCGATGCAGGACTAGTCCCTACCCGGCTATGGTCTCCGGCTTTTTCCAGTGCCGCTCCCGGTTATTGACATGACTCTCCAAAACCTGGCAATCACATATAGCAGCACTGGGAGAAGCTGGTGAGGGTGGTGACCAACTAGTCTCATCAACAGCAGTGATGAGCGCAAGTGCTCGTTACTCCAGTTTGCCTAGGGTGCTCATGTATGCACCGAGTATAGCGGGTGCTCGAGTCACATGTTCAAGTCCCGCCCGTGTTTGTCAGGCAATCCCCGTGCTGCTTTCTAAACCTCGAGGATCCATACAAACACCTGTCAGTCTATCCCCTCTACAGCATCCAGAAATATTATCACCCGAGAAGCAGTGATTATTTTACAGGAAAAAAATATCATCTTGCAATGGAGAGCGGCATTGTCTATGGTAAGACAAAGAAAGCCATTGATTAACTATTCCCTAATTTCCATTAGATGCATTTATGATTCAAGGCGATAAGCCGAGACATGTATATACATAGCTAAGTCTACGGCGGGACGCACTGCACATGTATAATTCATATAGCGGAAAGTCACCTTGATAAGATAATTACCAGAATGTGAATAATTGACATATGTTTTATGATGCCAAAAGATATTAAAAAATGAAGCAAATTCTTCAGACAATTTTTACCTTGTATAAAACTTTAATGAAACACAATGGACTTCATATAAATACCATCTAGAGAAAAATTGCATGTGGTGCCTGCAGAAGTTGATCGGAGCATAACGTATGCTCTCTAAAATGCACCGAAACCTTAATCATGGACTGCGATTGGATCGTTGTCTCTTTATTAAACACTTCATATAATATTTTGCTTTAGGCAGTGATGTTATTTTGCTTATATTCAAAGTCCTAGACTTGGAAAAGTTTCCCAAAAATCAGCAAAAACATAAAAAGTGAACCATAAATCAGGTTTCCAAACCCCACATGTCCAGTGCCACTGGTCTGTATTTACCTCCCTAGCGGTGATGTGTCAGCCATGCAAATGTGACGGTCACGCACATGAATGGCATGTCAACAATAGTGTCCTAACAGCTTGTAATTGTTTAGAAAATACACATCGGGGACATGGCAAGAGAGAGAATCCTGTTGATCATAAGAGCTTACACTCCAAACAGACACACCAAAGAGAGAGAAGACCCTGTTGGACCATAAGAGCTTACACTCTACAGGAGAGAGAGGACCCCGCTGACCATAAGAGCTTACACTCTACAGGAGAGAGAGGACACCGCTGACCATAAGAGCTTACACTCTACAGGAGAGAGAGAGGACCCCACTGACCATAAGATCTTACACTCTACAGGAGAGTGGACACCGCTGACCATAAGAGCTTACACTCTACAGGAGAGTGGACACCGCTGTCCATAAGAGCTTACACTCTACAGGAGAGAGAGGACCCCGCTGACCATAAGAGCTTACACTCTACAGGAGAAAGAGGACCCCACTGACCATAAGAGCTTACACTCTACAGGAGAAAGAGGACCCCACTGACCATAAGAGCTTACACTCTACAGGAGAGAGAGGACCCCACTGACCATAAGAGCTTACACTCTACAGGAAAGAGAGGACCTCACTGACCATAAGAGCTTACACTCTACAGGGGAGAGAGGACCCCACTGACCATAAGAGCTTACACTCTGCAGGATAGCGAGGACCCCACTGACCATAAGAGCTTACACTCTACAGGAGAGAGGACCCCACTGATCATAAGAGCTTACACTCTACAGGAGAGAGAGAGGACCCCACTGACCATAAGAGCTTACACTCTACAGGAGAGAGAGAGGACCCCGCTGACCATAAGAGCTTACACTCTACAGGAGAGAGATGACCCCACTGACCATAAGAGCTTACACTCTGCAGGATAGCGAGGACCCCACTGACCATAAGAGCTTACACTCTACAGGAGAGAGGACCCCACTGACCATAAGAGCTTACACTCTACAGGAGAGAGAGGACCCCACTGACCATAAGACCTTACACTCTACAGGAGAGAGAGAGGACCCCGCTGACCATAAGAGCTTACACTCTACAGGAGAGGACCCTGCTGACCATAAGAGCTTACAATTTACAGAAGGAATAGACTTACCCAGTGACTCTGGAGATGGAACGAGACATGATAATCCACTGGATGCCATAGCTGCAGGGTATTATGTGAAAGCCCTAATGGCCATGCAAATAAGATTACCCCACTCTCTGATTCTTTGGCAGTGTGGGAAATTATACCGGGTAAGTTTTTTATTGTTGCGAAACGTGTTTGAATATACTGTATGTGAAACCGCAAATTTAATTAAATTAGATTCGAACTCAATCCTCCTAGAAAAACATGTCTACTGTTATGTCATGTTAAAGAGATTTTCTTAGTGCTGTAAATGTAGCAAGAACATAGCTCACCTTCCAGCTCCGCCAGTGACAAGTGTCAGCGCCATTTCCTGTTTAGAATTGCACGCTGTCTAGCGTCATGCAGCTGCAACAGCCAAACGCTAAGGTCATAGCCAACTTTATCAAGTGCAGAAAATCCAGGAGAACAGCTTTAAGGCAACCGTGCCAAGTATTTAAGGTTAATATATTACAAATATCTTTATTTTGCACATTTTGAACAAATTAATAGACCTTTAGGGTTCTAGAACCCTTCCTTCATATATACAATAATAATATTTTATAGAGTTGTGGAGTTGTAACCTATTCAGGTGTCGTCTTATAAAACAGTCTCGCATAGAATAATGGATTCCTAGGTAAATTCATCAGCGCAGTCCAGAGCAGACCTAGACGGGTCAGTTGGGTCATAAGATGCCCTTCATTATATACTCTGCTCCAGGTCCCTCCAGCAGCGGCGGGCTGGAAACTGTCTACTTTCATATTGTTTGATAATCAAATCCAAATTCCAGCCCGAAGCACAGAATGCTGACTCTTAACAACCTTTCCTAATGGAAAATGTAATTTATTTTCTAAATAAATGCCACATCTGCACAAGAACACATATTGGAAGACTTAATGTAGCTGAAAGTAATTTGTCTTAGGTTACTTTAAAAGCTTGCACTTGTCTTTTCTGGTGATATATAAGAATAATGTTAGATTTACATGGCATCCACAAAACAGGCTTTTTATATTCCCCTAACATTGGCATTGTTTTATTTTGTTTTGTTTTTATTTTTTAATCCCATGTCTTACAGATAGTGATTTTTTTTATTTTTCCGTATTATTTTTTCTCTATCTGCTTTAATAATTTATGTGTATTAAAGCAGATCGGTCACAATTCAAATTGTATACATTATATAGGTCTTTATAACCTGATGAGGCTGGTGTACTCACTATGAAAATGGATGTCAGAATTGTGGTACACTCCTTTCTCAAAGTTTAAATTCATTCTGCCTGATTGACCGCTCCTCATTGTCTCTCTTCCCTGTTACTGATGAATTTCCGCCCACCTACCCGGATTGACAGGTTCTCATTGTTCCTCCTCCCTCCTGCTGCTGAAAACACAGATTGATCAGTACAGATTGCAGCAATCTACACCCACTTTGCCAGACTGACAGCTTCTTAATATCTCTTCTCCCTGTTGCTGGTGACTTTCTGCCCATCTAGCCTGATAGGCTGGTTCTCAATGTCCCTCCTCCTTCTTGCAGTTGCAACCTCCAGTATAAGTTGCAGTAATCTCCACTGTACCTGATTGTCAGCTCCTCATTGTCTCTCTTCCCTGTTACTGGTGAATTTTTGCCCACCTGGCCTGAATATCAAATTCCCAATGTCCCTCCTCCCTGCTGCTTCTGAAACCTCAGACTGCTAAGTACAAGCTGCAGAAATCTCCTCCCAATTTGCCTGATTGACATCTCATCATTATCTCTCTTCCCTGTTACTGCTGAATTTCCGCCCACCTAGCCTAATTGGCAGGTTCTCCTTGGTTCACTCCTCCCTCCTGCTGCTGAAACCTCACATTGCTCAGTACAGACTGCAGCAAACTACACTTACTTTGGCTGATTTACAGCTTCTTTTTGTCTCTCTTCCCTGTTATTGCTGAATTTCTGCACATCTAGCCTGATTGACAGGTTATCATTGTTCCTCATTTCTCCTGCTGCTGCAAACTCCAGTACAAGCTGCTGCAATCTCTACTGTACCTGATTGTCAGCTCCTCATTGTCTTTCTTCCCTGTTACAAGTGAATTTCTGCCCACCTGGCCTGAATGACAGGTTATCATTGTCCCTCCTCCCTGCTGCTGCTGCTTAAACCTCAGACTGCTAAGTACAAGCTGCAGCAATCTCCACCCACATTGCCTGATTGACAGATCCTCATTGTTTCTGTTCCCTGTTACTGATGTATTTCCACTCACGTAGCCTGATTTTACAGGTTCTCATTGTCCCTCCTCCCTGCTGCTGAAACGTCAGCCTGCTCAGTACAAGCTGCAGCTGTCAATCAGACTAGGCATTGATCGAGCTGCGGTAGCACCCTATGCAGTGATGAGGCAGTGACCCAGCCAAGTTCACAACAAAATATCTCTTTAATGCTCAATTCACAAAAACACAGCACACAATATCCTCCAGATCACAGTCGGGAACCATATCCTCTGGATTACAGCCAATAAACATGCCAGTCCACCTTCGTGACCCGTTGCCATGGGCGACTGCACCACTGTGTTAATGTTCAACTCACAGCACTACATAGTACACAATATCCTCAGGATCGCAGCTGGGAACCATATCCTCTGGTTTGCAGCCAATAAACACACCAGTCCACCTCCTGAGTCCAGTTGCCGTGGGCGACTACACCACTGTGTACGCTGTGGGTGCCAGGCCTTCCAGCTGCAATCACAGCTACGCCTGTGACTGCAGTGCACTCCCATGGCCTCAATACCCTCCGTGCACATCCTGGCGGAAACACACAGCGACACCGGTCATTGTCTCATAGTGTGCAAAAAATGAACACACTTGGACTCATGGACTCATCTTTAATATCTGGATTATTCAGCCATTCTGATGTCGACTTGGAAAGTAAGTGAACATACTTCATCAGGTCTAAAATATCCATTTAATAAATGGATATTGAAAATTATGGTGACAGATCTGCTTTAAAGGATCCCATAACTCTTTTCCTGACCAACCTTTATAGTGTGTACTTATATATGTTTACATAGTCATAGTTGAGATAGTTATCATAGCCCAAACAAAACAAAAAAATTAGCGATTTGTTCAAAATTAAGGCTAAGCTGCTGAAAATTTACCAAAATTGTTTTTGAAAGCAAAAATGTTGTTTTCATTCTCATTCTAAAAAAAGTATGTAATCTTAGCAAGTAGTATTGATTAAAGGGTTTGTTTGTGATTAGTAAAATATAGCTGATTTTTTTCCCCAAAACAGTGCCACACCTGTTTACAGGCTGTGACTGGTATTGCACCTGAGCCACATTCACTTCAATAGAGCCGAGCTGCAATTTTAGAAACAGGAATATTGCTATTTCGGGAAGAAAGCAGCCATTATTTTTTTTGTTTGTTTGCTTTTTTACCGTGAACAATCCCTTTAAGCTTTGTTTATGCAAGTTAGATTTTACTATCACTAAATTTGCTGTCTAGAAACAGATAAAGCGGCAGTTCAGGGCAGTACGAAAAGTCATTTGCTGCTTTTTATAATCCCTTTTGTTTTTCAAATTGCTGAATATGAAAACTAAACAGGGTTATGGGACAAATATACGTGTCGGGTTCCTATAAAAGTGGCCACCGGTACTAAACCGGGACTTTTTTGTTACCTTGAAAAATGTGCAATTTAATTGCGCGATTATTGCTTCTCATCAAAAACTGTTCCAACAAACAGGAGCCCCAGAGACGTAATCACAAATATGGCTCATGTATAAAATGTCTAGCGACCCTCGCGTTTCGCAGATCCCCTCTTGACTTATTATTATACTTTATTTATGAAATGCCAACTTATTCCGCAGCGTCGCCCATTAGGGAGCCGTGCGTCCGTGAAAATAGACACAGTAACCGCTGACCCTGTTCAGATATTAACAGCCGGTGTCATCTTATAATAACAAGGTCTTAGATAACTTATTATTATTATTTTTTTCTGGATCATTCTCAAAATGGTCAATATTCTGTTTGCTTTACAGATGATTTTGTTTGAACGCTTCATTTTCTATAACATCAAGTTCTTCTCTTCTAGACAACCTTAAAATGTAATGAATCTAATAAAAGAAAAAAAACTCTCTAGCTTAATTAGTGGGAATTATAATTGCAGCAGGAAAAGAGTGTGTTGATTTTGTAGGAGGAAGTGACCTGCTAATTTACATGATTATATTAGTGGGCGCAGGATACCACGAGAAAAAAGAATGGTTGTGGACAGAATGCCTTGTTACTATAGAAATCACAACAATTGTGACAGCAGCAGAATAAGTATGTGCTGATTGTGTGGGAGGCAGTGACCTGTCCACTTGTATAATTTTTTTTTTTGAAAGGGCAATGAACCAAATGTGAATTAGGAAGTGTCAAGAAGTGGACGCAGATACAACACTCTTCAAAGGTAGAAATGATAACAGCAGCAGAGGAAGAGTGTGTTGATCTTGTGAGTGACAGTGACTTACCGTAACCACTTACGTAAATATATGACTAGACTATATGTATATGGAACAGTTTTAAGAAGTACATGTGATCAGAAAACCCTGCTATCTCAATATAAACAGAAATTATGACTGCAGCAGAAGAGGTGTGTGTGCTAATCTTGTGGGAGGCAGTGACCTGTCCACTTGAAGGATTTTTTTTAAAGGGCAAGGAACAATATATGAATAAGTAAGTGTCAAGAAGTGGGCTCAGAAATAATACTCTTCAAAGGCAGAAATGATAACAGCAGCAGAGGGAGAGTGTGTTAATCTTGTGAGTGGCAGTGACTTAACTACTTACATAATTATATGACTAGAATACATGTATACAGAACAGTTTTAAGAAGTACATGTGGATAGAGCACCCTGTTATCTGTTTATACAGAAATGATGGCAGCAGCAGAAGAGGTTGATGTTGTGGAAGGCAGTGACTTGTCCACTTGTTTGATTTTATGATAGGGCAATGCACCATATGTAAATCGGGAAGTGTGCAGAAGTGTGCGCAGATATGCAATTCTCTTCAAAGGTAGAAATAACAATGGCAGCAGGGGAACAGTGTGTTGATCCCGTGAGTGGCAGTGACTGCACCACATGTATAAGGGATAGTTTTAAGAAGTACATGTGGATAGAACACCCTATTATCTCAACATTTACAGAAATGATGACAGCAGCAGAAGAGCTATGTGCTGATCTTGTAGGAGGCAGTGACCTGTCCACTTGTTGAATTTTTTTAAACTGCAATGAATCGTATTTAAATTGGAAAGTGTCAAGAAAAGGGCGCAGTTACAAAACTCTTAAAATGTAGAAATTATAAAAGCAGCAGAGGAAGAGTGTGTTGATCTTGTCAGTGACAGTGACTTAACTATAAATTATATGGCTGGACCAAATTTATGGATAACAAATCCAAAGCTCAGGTCCGTTTCCATTGCGGATTTACTCTACAGCACGTAGATGAGATTTCATAAAATGCTGGAGCTGTAATGCACAGTCTGAAAAATCCTTTCTTGTATCCAACCCATTGTGGACAAACCCTAACATCATAGAATATCTGCTTTCAAGCAGTTACATTAGAAGCTATGCTATATCTGCCCTCCTATCGGCTGGAACAATCTGTCCATTGCACTTTGGAGAATATTTTGCTGCAGTTAAAATAATATAATCTGATCGACTAATTTGACAAAATCCAAAAAGAAGAAAAAAATAAAAGCTCAGCATCAAGTTTTCGTATAAGAGCCTAGGATAGTGTTGTGATTGGCTCCAGCAGCTTCTACGGATCAGAAGCTCCAGCAGCCCCATATTGCGCACCCTGAATCTCGACACCCCCTGCCTCCGTTCCTGATTTCTTTCTGATGGGACCTGTTATTGCTCACTCGGCTGGTGATGCCTCTGACAGCTCTTTCTCTATGTAAATGAAATACAATTCATCTCAAGGCAATGGCGTTCTGGCAGGCTCATCTAAAAGGAAGTAAAAAACCAAAAAAAAAATTGTGCCATGAATGTTAACCAATTCCTAACATTTGTCCTGTATTGTGTACGTTACCAAATATATGCGTGACTTTAAAGGGAATCTGTCACCAGGTTTTTGCTACCTAATCTGAAAGTAGAAACAAAGACCCCGATTCTAGCGATGCATCACTTACTGAGCTACTTTTTATCGTTTTTATAAAATCACTGTTTTATCAGCAGGAGATTATCACTAGAGGACTATTTGGCCTGCTGACAGGTAGTCCAACCACGCCCCCACCACTGATTGGCTTATGCACAGTGTACACAGAAAGCTGCCAATCAGTGTTGGGGGCGGAGTTATACAGCGCTCAGTATTCAGAGAACTGGTAGTTCTGCAGGAGATTTTGTAATCAAAACTGCAGCAAGTAGTAAGATAAGTGATAAATCACTGGAATCAGGGTCTCATCCCCGTCATTATGCTGCTCTCAGATTCCTACAAATTACTAGTAATATTCCCTAAAAGCTTCGGCATCAGCTGTATTAGACTGACCTTTAGTGAACAGGTGGGGGACAACGGCGGCCTAAATTATTGGAATAAGTAAAGAATGTCGCCCCCTAAGAGGAGCTAGCCTTCGCGAATCCCAAAGCTAATTAAAACTGATCCCATTTTTGGGTTTATTTCTATATACAAAGAGAGCGGAGAGCCAGCTGTGCGAAGTTTGTCAAAATGTGTTACTGGAAATCTTGTTACTGGGGGTCAGAGCAAGTCTACGACTTTGCCTTTTGGGCACTGAGCCAGTGTCGTTCATGTTCACATGTAATCAGGCTCATTCTGGTACCACAGGGGTCCAGCACATTACAATAATACAGCGGGTAAATCTGGCCTTAACTGCAGGCCCACCATGCCCTTTCCAAACTAATCTGAAACTTCAATTAAAAAATAACTACGAAATCTCATCCCGAGTCATATTAATATTTTGCTGCACGTCTCTACGGGGCTGTGACATGCCGGACTGTAATCACAAAACGGAAAACTCTGCAATTATCGGGAATAATGGCAGAAAAGGCGATTTTTCAATGAAACGATTATATGTATTGAAGATGATGGGATATAAATTTGGAGATATTCTATTTTTTTTTTTAATATTAACCCCTTGCCGACATTCCATTTTTTTTCGCCACCCTTTCTTTCAAGAGCTTTTGTTATAGATATAATTGTAAAAATTAATCAAGTTATCATAGTTTATCATAGTGAATACTGAAGCAAGGCTAGCACTCTATTAACCTCTACATGACATGACCCCCTTGTTGTGAAGAGTTTGTATTTGAGGGATAGCAGATGGCGAGTACCAACCCCAGCTTGCCTAACAATGCAGGAGGTGACAGATTTTTGTCCCTTGCCTCCGTTTCTGAACAGAACTGCAAACGGACTGATGTGAGCTCCTTTGTTATGTTCAAATTATGAATATTGAGGGTTGTTTTTATGAACAGCATAGACATGACCGATATGAAAGACATATTTTCGGAGTCATGACGAAGTGACAAATGAAATACATTGTCTTACGTCACTGATAACAGTTTCAAACTAATATTGGTCAGATGGATGATGCTATCCATGCCATATTTGATCTCTATAGAAAGATAAATCATGATAGGAAACATGAAAGTAATATTTCCCACTTGAGATCGCCAGGGGCACAGTTCTGTCTCCGTATATCTAGAATCTATTTGCTGTAGCTCAAAGAGGATGCCTCACGTATGGGACATTTGTGAATGACCTCCATGTGTCCTTATAAAGGATATAGACAGATGGTTTCTCCATTTAAAGGGAATAAGACAATTAAAGGTTTATCCAGGGCTATTACATTTTTTTTATTATGGGCCAAAAAGCTAACAGGCAGGTAGTTGCCAACAGAGACAAGTAACTGCCTGTTCTGACCAGCACAAGCTCAGAGTGATCACTGACCGCTCCTGTCGGTGATTCAGCTGCTCCACATCAATAGATAAGCTCTTCTTCTTCCAGTCTTCCAGGTGTGACTGCTGACGTCATACTGCAGCTCCCCACAGTTAGGCAGCAGGGAGATTGTTGTCAATCAGCATGCTGTCAGCCATCACACCGCATCAACAGAATGGAGCAGAAAAGAAGCCACTGCTCTGTCAACGAGACGTCAGCTGAATCGCCAGCAGGAGGGGCAGAAGAGATTGGCATCAGTAAAAACAGGCAGCTAGCTAGCAACAAGCAGGTAGTTCTTAGGCCCATAGTAAAAAAAAAATGTAGTCCTGGATAACCCCTTTAAGATTGTTTTTCCGGACAGTAGTGTTATTCCCAGGTCCTACATTGTCCCCGGTATGACGCTCTTTGATTGACCGATTTGAAAAAAGTAAAATCCTAATAACAATTTAACTGCAAATACAAGAAGGAAGCCAAAACTTTGCATCGACGTTATATATGATCATCATGAGTCTTATTTTATCTAAACATTTAGAACGAGGCATATTTACAGCTTAGAAGAAAGCTCATTAAAAATTATTAATGCAACAGATCTAAAATCCCATCGTTGGTGTTTATGTAGGACTACTTGATAAGAATAGAGATGTGCTTTCGAAATAATGACAGATTTGAAAGGCTGACACCAAACTCTGCCGAGCAGATCATTTACTTTTTACATCTAAGGGCCCTGGTTCCAGCCTTCTGCGAAAGAACAGATAACAGCTTTGCTCATCCAAACACAAAAATAGTCATTTCCCCAGAGATCCCTTCCCAGAAGACGCAGAAAAACAGAGTTTGCTGACGCCCAATGGCAAATGGTCACGTTTCATTCTTAATAGACAGTTCCGCTGGGATCCAACTAATGGCATTTCTGCAACATTCTATGGATAGTTTTCTCTCTGTAGGTTAATATCTGTGCCGCATCTGTCATGCTTCTGGTTTATGAGTTATGAATAGCTATCAATCATGGGCAGGAAGAAGTGAAGCATCTTGTAATTCAAAATGAATTGTAAAGAGGGTGGAGGGGGGATGCAAAGCGATTCGGTTACTCGGTATCTAGCTGGGGTTGTCATGTCACAATGAAGGGGCACAGATCTTCGTATTGGTTCAGCAGTAATCCCAGAATCACTCCGGTGTCCCTGACATTTATCTATAAAGATAATACATCCATATGATGATATAAAATGGAAACAATGTAAACATTTCAAGAGTAATGAACAAGCGGTAACTCATTGATATTTACTTGGAAACGACACAATTTTGAGAATTTTCACTTTTTTGGTGGAAACTTGTTATTGGTCTTCTAGTTATTAGTGGAGATGAGAGAATAAATTTGAATGGAAATGAGTTCTACTTGAATTATACAAAAATCCACAGTTGCCAAAATGCGGATGTTTAGTAATTCGAGTAAGAGTAGAGGAGAGTCAGTTCTCCCACTTGAAGGATCCAGAGGCACGGAACCATGCTGAAATAGATGTGGAAGATTAAAGGGGTTGTCCGGTCCAAATCGAAAAGTCTGCAGTCACTCTGTGTGACTGCAGAGTCATGTACCCCCCAGCGCGCGAACTGTGCACTGCGGGAATTAGCCGGTTTCTTACCCAGGACTGGAAGGGTATGTATGAGTTATACATACTCCCGGCAGTGGGCTCAGCCTCGCTCTCCATACAATTGTATTGGGGGATTCGCCGGTTTCAGACCCGGGACCGGAGGGGTATGTATGAGTTATTCATACTCCTGGCAGTGGGCTCAGCCTCGCTCTCCATACAATTGTATTGGGGGATTCACCGGTTTCAGACCCGGGACCGGAGGGTTATGTATGAGTTATTCATACTCCAGGCAGTGGGCTCAGCCTCGCTCTCCATACAATTGTATTGGGGGATTCACCGGTTTCAGACCCGGGATCGGAGGGTATGTATGAGTTACACATACTCCCAGGCAGTGGGCACAGCCTCGCTCTCCATACAATTGTATTGGGGGATTCACCGGTTTCAGACTCGGGACCGGAGGGGTATGTATGAGTTATTCATACTCCCGGCAGTGGGCACAGCCTCGCTCTCCATACAATTGTCTTGGGGGTAGTCTCTGGTTTCAGACCCAAGGCAGGAAGGTATGTATGAGATATACATACTCGCGGGCAGTGGGCACGGCCTCGCTCTCCATACATTTGTATAGAGTTAGGCTGCACTCTCTATTCGGTCATGTCCACTGGCCAGCGGCATCACCAGACAGGACTCAGCCTCTCTCAATGCAAGTGTATGGAGAGAGGTCATGCCCACTGCCCGGGAGCATGCATAATTCATACATACCCCCTGGTCCTGGGTCTGAAATCGACGAATCCCCTAATAGCACACTGCGTGTGCTGTGGGATTCAGAATTCTTTAGTCACACAGAGTGACTGAAGACTTACTGATTTGGACTGGACAACTCCTTTATGGAAGGTAAATCCAGCGAATTTTTTTTTTAAATCTATTTTTTAGTAATTCACTTCCACGCTAATTGTAATGTATCGCCGTACCGCTCGCCCCTCCGTGTCACCCCACGCTCCTCTCCATCGCCCATCCGGTCCTTGTCTCATCTTCTGATCTCCACCATCCATGTTGAAATCCTCGGGCTTCTCACACCGAGTTGGGATTTTCGGCTCTAACGAGGCCCGGGGCAGTACTGAGCATGTGGAGCCGTACTGAGCATGCGGAGCAGTACTGAGCATGCGGGGCAGTACTGAGCATGCACGACGTTATTTTGCAAAATTATGAAGACTCCAATTCTGTGATGTTTTCCCCTTTTAAAACAGTTGTCAACTATATGTTGAAATAAGTAACATTTGCAGCACTTTAATCCCCAGCATTTGTGCTCACTTCTGATCCTTGGTCAAGTAGCAAAACAAGTATGAGCCGGGCAATACATTATTGTGTTCAGATTGAAGGTAGCAAGCGGCAGAGCTCTGATTTATCCTGATGGGAGAGAGAAGTAAAATACCTTCCTTTTAACACAGTGAAATCTCGAGATTTAGTTAATCCCAAATTGAACTCACAACATGAACTGTAAGTAAGCAATGCAGCACCGCTGGAAAAAAAATGATTTGCTGTATGTGTAGTTAGTAAGCGCAGTTGTTTTTTGGATAAAAATATTGATACTGTATTTACATAACATAGTTATAGTGCATGAATTTTAGAGATTTTATTTTTTGCAAACTGCAAAGTCAAGTTAATTTTTTATATAGTTTTATTTGCTCCTTGCATGGCACATTATGTTCAAGGGCTCAAAAGTAAGAGTTAGACCGGGCCTTCAAACTCACCTCAACTTTTAAAGGAGTTGTCTGGGACTTTAGCATTGATTGCCTATCCTTAGAATAGGTCATCAATGTCTGATTGGTGGAGGTGTGACGCCCGGCGCTGCTGCCAATCAGCTGTTCCCAAGGTCAGACAGAACTGTTCAGTTATGGAGCTGCACACAGGGGGCAGATATGCAATATCCAACTGTGACCGCTAGTTGACGGGGCTGTGCAACTCCTTAACTGAGCAGTTCCAGCAGACACCGGTAAAAACTGATCGGCGGACGTGCTGGATTTCGCATCCCCACCAATCAGACATTGATGACCTATCCTAAGGATAGGCCATCAATGTTAAAACATCTGTATTGTACAATTAAGGTTATCCCATGAACAGGTATAATAGCAGAATAGGATTCTAAAGTCAACGGAATCATTATTCTTTTTTACACTTTTTGATTTGCATTTTTTTTTTAATTATTATTATTTTTTTTAACCTATTTTCTCTTGCTACTGTTAGTGGTGCATTGTACTGTACAAGCCAGAATAAAAAAAAATAGAGACTATGACATTGCAAAAGAAAGGACACCACTATCTGCTCCATGACACACGATATTCTGGATATAAGCACGTGAGAGAGCTGTCACCTTCAGGAACCGCCTAATTAAAAGGCAGTGTAATGCTTACTTTGTCCTGTGGTGGCGCTGTGTCTACTTATTACTGGATTCATTAACACTATAGGTTCCAGCAGCAAGAAATCCTACGATTGATGTATTGTCAAGGGAAGGCTTCTATTTTTCCTTTTTTTAAGGGGTCATGTACAAAGTGGACAACTTCCTAAAAGTGGTGATATAACATTTTTTAACCTACACAACTTTTTCTGTTCATAAATGACTAGTTTAATCATCAAATAGATGGACATCATAATGACTAAATTAATTAATGAAAGTGCAAAAAAAAAAAAAAAAGTCACCGTTTTCATTGTGATGGACATTTATTGGCATTAAGTATTAATAAATGCATCTTCACATTCATCAGGGAAACATTAAATTGCAAAGGTGATTTTTATTTCTCCATTGCTTTATTCCATGCTTTTTTTTCACAGCCATCAACACGCTGCTACTGTAAATGACAGGCAGTGACCCCAGAACGGTCCTTCCAGCTGTCCTGCTACCAATCCCCAGGTGCTGTCTGTCAGCGCAGGACTTCAACATAAAAGTTCAGCTACAATAAAAAAAGAGAGAAAAAATAGAATTGTCACACTTAGCCTAAACTTGGAGGACACCAAGTATCAGCTGTATGTCGGCACTGCTACATCTGTATAAACGTATTGTAATGGCTGCCCTTCCAAGTGGGAGTGATTTATCTACTATGGAGACACTGGAAGAAGTTTGCAGGGGGAAAAACTCCCTATTATGAGCAGACTACATGCTACAATATGCAACCGTCTGTACTGTGTCTACAGAGCTCTTAATAACTCACCAATCGTGCAAATGGTGACTCCTCATTGTTTCTCCCGCTCTTTGTTGATGTCCCTCAAGACTCTGTCCTGGAACACAACTTTCACACTTGTGTCAACAAAAACATTTGAGCATGCCCTCATCATCTCCCGCCTAGATTACTGCAACATGTTTCTCAGTGGACTCCCATGTGACACTCTTGCTTCCCTACAATCCACCCTTAAAGGCTTATCCGGGATTATTTATCTACCTGCCTTTTCTACCCGGCGCCGGGTCAGAGCAGTCACTGACCCCTCTTGTCAGCGATTCTGCTGCTTAGCGTCAACAGAGCAGCTCATCCTCTTCCTTTTCCAGGCAGCCCTGTTGACGGGAAGTAACTGCTGATCGATAGCCATCCCTCGCTGTTAATCAACATGACGTTGGCAGTCTTGTCCCCTCAACAGAGCAGAGCGTGAGAGAATCTGCTACTTCCATCGACGTGACGTCAGAAGAAGCCACAGAATTGCTGGCAGGAGCAGACTTTGACCTACCTGTGCCGGCAGAGATCAGCACAAGGCACAACAGGAAGGTAGTTAGCAGCCAGGAAAATAGAAAAAATTGGAGTCCGGCTCAACAGGACTGGATTTTCCTTTTCTTTTTATTTTTCAATAGAAAATATAGTGCATACAAAAGAAAATCCAGTCCTGTTGGGCCGGACTCCGTGATGTGAGGCCAGGGCGAGGCCGGTGTCTGAGCCCCAGGTGGATGAGCATAGAGCAACTGGGTGAGCTGGAATCAAGTTTCTATAATAGTTGGCAGCTACCTGCCTCTCAATTCTTAGGCCCATAGTAAAAAAATGAAATAGTCCCAGACAACCCCTTTAACTCTGCTGTCTGGATAATCCAGCTCTCTTTACCTGTCTTCTGGATCACCTTTTTGGCCACCCATTGCCCAGGGAACTTGGTTCCAAATACTTGCAATGACTTAAAGGCTGAAACATCCTACACCTAATCTCCTGATATCTCTACCCAGTCCATAACCTGTCCACTCCATACATCTCCAACCCATCTCTCCACTATCTCCTGTTGATTTTCCTATGTGCCCCTCATACTCTAAAACTCAGTACCCCAAACATTGAAGCTCTTTCCCTACGTCGAAGCCTTCAAATGCAACTTGGAGACCCATCCCTTGAGTGCAGCTTACCGTCACCCTGCCGCCACCACAATGCCATATTTTTGGTGGAACTCCAGTACATGTGCATCACGGTGAGTTGCTCATGTCCCTACCTCTCCATTCCGAGCTGCTCGAGACCAAGCCTTGTTCTTAAGCAGTGGGACTCACATCTATCATTTATGACAACTTGAAATTCATAAGTCCTAATGTAAAGTATGTAACATACTTAGCTATCACCTGTCTCCCCACATGGGCATAGCTACAATAGGTGCAGAGGTTGCGATCACACCAGCCTAGTGGGCCCAAGTAGTCCTTTTGGCCCAAATTAACAGACTAATACTATTACAGACCCATGATAGTTGGAGACTTTGCATTGGGGCTCACTGCCATCAAGTCTTCCCATAAAGGGATTTTTTGGTCCTCCTCAACCTTTAGGCCATGGATACGACCAAAACAACCTCTAAAGCCAGCAGTTATAGGTATACTCCATCTTTGCAATTCGACTCCTTTTTTTCCCCAAAACCTGGTTCCCCACTAAACCATGTGAGTGACATTCAACCTATAAGAGCCATAGAGTACAAAAGTCCCAATATGTAAAAAGTACAGTTTTTCATTCCACAAAATATATTCATGTAACAACAATAAACACTAATAGCAGAAAAGGCATTTGGACAAGTGGCGCACAGTGTCAAAAGAAACCACTGTACGATTCCACACATTAAAAATATCAGGCATGGGGTAGACAAAAGCACATTTCTAATGTTAATGTGAAGCGTAAGCGTCAAGCTGTAAACGAGGTAATCAATATGCTAATGGGATTTATATATAGCAAAAAAGGATTCACACAATCAAGTGATTGTATAAACAGATAAAAAGCTATTTAGAAATGGTCTCACAAATCCGTTGTGCAGCAAAATTAAGTCAATGTACAAGTAAATGCACAAGAGATAATCTCACCTATAATGGCCTGTGTGTGGTCACGTCTAACAATGGACCACAGCCCCAACGCGCGTTTCGCGTGGGCTTCCTCGGGGGGCCGTGACATGAAGCGTTGGAAAAATCTGGCTAACGAAGCGGCAGATTAATGGTCTCTCTGATATTATTATTCACTGTAGGTAAAACAGAGCTTCATGGAATATAATGAAATGCTAAATGTACTGCCCTCCCCTCGGCCAACTGTTCCTGCCTGGGGCTAGGACTCATCCCCGTTTTATTTCCTGCTGTAGTCGCAGTTAGGAATTTCTCCAGATTAAAATAAACTTTTACCTCTATTAAGCCCAGATCCCCTTTCAACGGCCGATAGACTGAGCTCTAACAGCATCCGCTTTGCTCCTGCATGGGCTCCATCCATCAGGCTGACAGAGGAATCCGATGGGCCAGTCATATTGTCTATATTTCATACACAAACATCAGGCTTGCTGACAGCACTTTGCACACTCGGAAATTGCTTTTGCTGTGATCTGAATTTCAACTAGAGCCGTGATTTTTTTTTTTTCTCTTCCCTCCCTCTCTCTCCGTGTCTCTCGCTGTGCGACCCTCTGGAATATCTCCGTCTCCAAATGAAGAGCGCAGGAATGAACGGGAACCTTTCCGAGTCCAAAGATCTTGCAAAATTTGCTATTTTTTTTTATTTCCAATTTTCGGGACCAGATTGCCATTTTTTTATTTTCTGCTTGTCTATGGTCAGAATATTTTGCACAAAAAAAAAAAAAGGGCATACCCGCACATCGAGCAGCCATCGTATTACAGATGCTGCCCTATGGCCCTGCTGGAAAATGTGTTTCATGAAGGAGGCAGTTAAAATGATGACACTGTAAAAGGCTGGGGAGACGTTATAAGTCTTCCTCGGCAGCTGGTTATAATCCCGTCTATGGCTCAACGCCTGGACTGTTGTTATCGGGGATAACCGACAGGCTATTTGGGCAGGCTGGTTAGCTATTCAGCCATAGGAGGGGCGCGCTAAAAGATTATTACCCCATAGAGACTGTCCAGATGATTGAAGTAGCCCCCATTGGTTACAATGTACTAACACTCCCGTCTTTATTTCTTCTCTATTTTAATACCTGGTGTATTTCAGTATCATAACCCATCTACAACGTATCACCCACCCCGGCCGCGGTCGCAGAATGGATTTTCATTACTTTTTAGCCACCGTAATATATATTCAAGTAGTACACAGTTCAGGAAATCCATCTTGCTGAAAGTCTGCGTGGAACGGCTGCATAAAAATACGCCGAGCTCTGGGGAGAAGGGATGCGAAACGCGCCGGCATTTATTATTTTATCTCATTATCTGGCCATACAATGGGAAATGTTGTATTAGGGGACATTATAATAAAAGGAGGACAATCATAATCATAACAAAGCACTCGTATAGCGGGATCTCCTACGTCTGGATATTATGGCGGGAAGCTACTATGGGGCCCCGTCCATTCAGTTATGGTGGAGTAACGTTAGTGTGGACTATAGGGAACTACCGGTATTTTATATTTAGCCCCAAAATTACATTTTGTGCCGTTGTGTGTACATTATACTTCATTATACCTATACTGTGACATTGCTGTGTGCATTTTTCTCTTCACTATGACATTATGTATTTACTTGGTATGTATGGTGCATGATGACATCATGTTGTGCATTGTCCCTCTTCTTTAAGATACATATAATCCAAAGTGCTGTAACCTCGATGAGGTAATTCACCCTGTACTCTGACATCGCTATGTGCATTATTCCTGAAATATAACATTAATATGTGAATTATTCCTGAACTGTGATATTCCTTTGTGCATTATGTCTGCACCGTGAGATTACAGTGAGCTGCACATAAACCAATTTCTGTAATCTCAATGACTTAATTATCCTGGTACTGTGACTTTACTGTGTGCATTATTCCTGTGTTAATATTACTGTCTGCATTATTCCTGAACTGTGATATCACTATGTGCATTATTCCTTTATTGTGATATCACTGTGTGCATTATTCCTTTATTGTCATATCACTTTGTGCATGATTCCTTTATTGTCATATCACTGTGTGCATTATTCCTTTATTATGATATCACTGTGTGCATTATTCCCTTATTGCGATATCACTGTGTGCATTATTCCTTTATTGTGATATCACTGTGTGCATTATTCCTTTATTGTCATATCACTGTGTGCATTATTCCTTTATTGAGAAATCACTATGTACATTATTTCTTTAATGTGAATCACTGTGTGCATTATTCCTTTATTGTGATATCACTTTGTGCATTATTCCTTTATTGTGATATCACAGTGTGCATTATTCCTTTATTGTGATATCACTATGTGCATTATTCCTTTATTAGATATCACAGTGTGCATTATTCCTTTATTGTGATATCACTGTGTGCATTATTCCTTTATTGTGATATCACTATGTGCATTATTCCTTTATTGTAATATCACTATGTGCATTATTCCTTTATTAGATATCACAGTGTGCATTATTCCTTTATTGTGATATCACTGTGTGCATTATTCCTTTATGAGATATCACAGTGTGCATTATTCCTTTATTGTGATATCACTGTGTGCATTATTCCTTTATTGTGATATCACTATGTGCATTATTCCTTTATTGTAATATCACTATGTGCATTATTCCTTTATTAGATATCATAGTGTGCATTATTCCTTTATTGTGATATCACTGTGTGCATTATTCCTTTATTGTGATATCACTATGTGCATTATTACTTTATTAGATATCACAGTGTGCATTATTCCTTTATTGTGATATCACTTTGTGCATTATTCCTTTATTGTGATATCACTATGTGCATTATTCCTTTATTAGATATCACAGTGTGCATTATTCCTGAACTGTGATATCATTGTGTGCATTATTCCTTTATTAGATATCACAGTGTGCATTATTCCTTTATTGTCATATCACTGTGTGCATTATTCCTTTATTGTGATATCACTATGTGCATTATTCCTTTATTGTAATATCACTATGTGCATTATTCCTTTATTAGATATCACAGTGTGCATTATTCCTTTATTGTGATATCACTGTGTGCATTATTCCTTTATTGTGATATCACTATGTGCATTATTACTTTATTAGATATCACAGTGTGCATTATTCCTTTATTGTGATATCACTATGTGCATTATTACTTTATTAGATATCACAGTGTGCATTATTCCTTTATTGTGATATTACTGTGTGCATTATTCTCATACTGTGGTATCATTGTGTTTATTATTCCTGTATTGTCATGTCACTTTGTGCATTATTCTTGTACTATGATATCTGTGTGTTCATTATTCCTTTATTGTGATATCACTGTGTGCATTATTCTCATACTGTGGCATCATTGTGTTTATTATTCCTGTATTGTCATGTCACTTTGTGCATTATTCTTGTACTATGATATCTGTGTGTTCATTATTCCTTTATTATGATATCACTGTGTGCATTATGGAGGTACTGTGATATTTCACTTGATTTGTTTGTTCTTTAAATAATTAGCGCTATAATTAGAAATATCGATTATCTTAGTTATTGGCAAGAGTAAACGCGCAATAAATATTCTTGCAGTCCTATGTAAAACCAAAGATAGTATTTGTCTGTTTCATGATGTGCCAGATGAAAACCTCAGCTCCGCTACATTTTTTTTCTATCAGTATGTCTATATTTGTAGTGCTAAAATGTAATGGGTCTCCGAATACACCCTGTCGTTGGCATACCGCTCCCAATAAAAGCCTTAATTCCAATTTAGGAAAGGAAATCTGATTATCTGTGACATTTCATCCATCAAATTCTATGCTTCTCCAGAAAAACTTTTCATCTGTTTGTCAGCCAACGAGACTCGGAATGACTTGCGGAATGTGTCAGTACGTTTCACACAGGATCACTTAAGATGGAAGCAAAATGAAAATAAATTGAGAACACGCTGCCAGTAGTAAAAAAGAGAAAACCCACATACTTACTTATCCCCCGACTGGGGATTTCTTATGCTTTTGTTTTCAAAATGCCCAGATAACAAGACAAAATCCACAGCAAAAGGTAGAAGAAAAGACCCTTTTAAGTGGAATCTGTAAGAGTCTGTTTAAGGTCTGTATAGATAAAACATTAATACCCCCCGGTCCTATCATTCGGCACGGCAACATTTCAGAAGTGAAATTTCCTCCCAACAAAAATGAAGAATAGCAGCCAGGTGATTGACACCTTTTTACTGTAAACTGACACCTAAAAGTATTTTTAAACAATATTTTTCCAACCTGACTTGTACGAGGCGTGTTATTCACTGACAGCTCCCTTCTGTCTGATGTCGCGAAAGGCTTGAAGAATTTTGCGTAGCTCTATGTCCCCCCGTGTGTTACTATTTTAACTGGGATTCCAAAATAGAAGCCGTGACGTAAAGTAACCCAGGACCTGTAGTTGCTGCATGAGTTCTCAGGAAATTGTCAAAAATGGCAGAAAATGGCATTGATCGCCAATTCAATTCCCACCGCTACATCACTGCCACTTTGGTGGTCCCGGCAGGTCTGCGGCGGCAGTATTACACCCACTATTCGCAGGCTTAATCATTGGCCTTAGTGGTTATGTGCCAGCGGAACAGGATTTAAAGAAGGAAATTATTAATTGTATTTCTTTTCAGACCATTTCTTGCCCTTGACTCACTTTTTTTTACATTTGAGCAGAACCCTTTGGAGTAAAGAGAAGTGAAAATTTCCCAACCAACTAGATTCCTGGTTTGGCCACCAAGGTCACGAGGATTTTCTTCCATTTCGTCTTGACCTTTTTTGCTACCCAATGGTAAAAAGGATGGACCCATCAGGGATAGGCCACCCCTCTCCGTGGATTGCAGAGCATTTGCATCAGCTGACTCTATGGTACTTATTTTTTTCACCACTAAACAACACCACAAACAGTACAACTATACATAATCATGCACAAAACAAAAAAAAGCCCCATCAAATTTAGTAAAAAATTGAAAAAATGTAAATTTATTTTCTAATTGGATAAGTAATTTAGATAACATAGGATTTATTTATTTCTTATGGAAAGCCTGTCAAGACAAAATTATGTTATGCAGATGAACATATAGAGAAGGTTTTCCAGAGAAGAAGCATGACAGTAGTTCCAAAATTTATAGGATGGAAAAAAAACTATGCAAATGTTTTAGGCAGGTGCGTAAAAAAATGTTGTAAAGTGAGAAAGCTTTAAAAAAATTGAAGTGTTGATAGTTTATTCTTTATCGATTAATAAAATTAAAAGTGATTGAACAAAGAAGAAATCAAATTCCCATCAATATTTGATGTGACTGCCTAGAAGCAAGTTGACCGGGAGGTGAGAGGCTGCTCCAAACATCTTGGAGAACCGACCACTTCTGTTGCTTGAGCAAATCCTTCTGTCTCTTAAAGTAGATCCCAGACAGACTGGATGATGTGAGATCAGAGCTCTATGGGGGCCAGATCATCACTTACAGGACTTCTTGTTCTTCTTTATTCTGAAGATATGTCTTAATGGCATTGGCTGGATGTTTGGGGTGTTTTTTCTACTGCAGAATAAATTTGAAGTTAACCAGATGCCTCCCTGATGGTATTACATGATGGATAAGTATCTGCCTTTTATTTCTCAGCATTGAGGACACTATTATTTCTGATTAAATACCCAGCTCCATTTGTTGAAATGCAGCCCCAACCATGCAGGAGCCTCCACCATGCTTCACTGTTCCTGCTTCTGGTTGTACATTATATTGTAGCCAATGTCATTAAAGAGTATCTGTCTTTATGATCAACCATCCTAAGTTGTCTACATGGACATGTAGATAAAAGAAAGATGAATCAAATGATACATTGATATTTTGAATCTGACAAATAGTTCCCGAGAAATCAATGTTATGCCAATAAGCTGAAAAGATCTCTGTGCCAGATTAAGCAGCAAGCTCTGAAGAGCCTCGTGGGAATAGCGCGGTGGTCGATCATGCGTACCTCCACTACATGCATTCTTAATGGGATAGTAGAGGCAGCACTTGGCTGGTCTTCGGCCATTCCATCAAAATGAATTGAGCGTCAGTGGGCAGAATCGTTCTCCACTCTATTCAAATGGGGCTCTTCAGAACCCCAGATCTCAGGGTTGTTGGGTGATGATTGGTCCAAGTAGTCGGAAAGTTATCTCCTATTCCATCCATGGTTAGGTGAAAACTTCCACACTTGTGTTATCTGAGCATTCTCAAGGTACTCGGATAACACCTGAGCATGCTCGAATGACACCTTATACAAGCACAATTGCTCATCACTAATTCTAATCTTCTAAAACCAGAGACTTGATGTTCTCTAGCCGAAATGCTTCTTTCCTTCCCTGTTATAATAATGTGCTTTATATGAGTGACCAAACAGAGTGGGGAAAGGGAAGTGACAATCATTGTGGTCCCATTTCTGGCTCAGACAGAAAGTTGTCATGTAACAATCCGGAAGTCTTTGAATATCTTAAGACTGATTATGAATATACTAGTTTACAAATGTCTGATGATTGGGATAACCCAAGGGTTTATTCTGACGCCATTGGACCCCATTGTAAAGTCATTAATATCCTCAACTATTACAAGTTATATGAGACAGAGGAATCTATTGGGATCGGGATCAAGAGGAGGGAACTAGAGTGTCTTCTGCACCCCCTACAGTAACGTTCCTGAAGATAGTAGACCTTTGTCATCAGACCATCACCTCGTCGCTCTTAGCGCGGAGTATGTTGTGGCTATAATTGGTTTGGGTGGAATGACAATTTTCTGTAAATAATACAGAAAAAATGTATCAATATGTAGATAAAGTGCTGCTATATAATCTACGGGAGCGGCTCGTTCTGGCACGTTGCTATCTTCTAGCGTTCGCTTCAATCACTAAGCATCGTCCTGTGTGCTGTGCATTAATTAACTAGGACACTTGACCACGGGCTATTCCAGGCGGCTTTGTCCTTCTATAGCCAAGCCGGTGACAGCTAATTATTTTTCATCTATACATATTCTCCAAGCCTGTGGCTCGCAACTTGCTTGTTGGCCTTGCAAGACTGTTATTGGGATTTCTATCCAGCACACGAGATAGGGAAAGTTGTCAAAGAAACTGCAAATTGAAACAAAATTTGATACGTCATATTGCAATGATGTTGAATGTCCATTTATCTATTCTAAATAGAAAACATTAATACTTGAATATCTTCAAACTTGGTCCTTAAAGAGTAACCAACGTTTTAGTATTTTTTTTTTATTTCTTAAATTAATAATACACATGAAAATAAGAAACTTTTTAATATTTCTTATTAATTAAATTTGCTTCTTTCTCTTCCTGGACTGATCATTCATTCTCAAAATTCTCAATTCATGGGTAAAATCTGTCTTCAGTGAAGACAGATTTTCCCGTTACTGAGACAGGAGATGATAGTTGGTGCTCATAAAGTTGTATGAAGATTTGAACTCGCAGCAGAATGTCTGTGTTCCTCTAGCTCCTCCCTAGAATGTCTGTGTTCCTCTAGCTCCTCCCTAGAATGTCTGTGTGTTCCTCTAGCTCCTCCTTGAAATGTTTATGTGTTCCTCTAGCTCCTCCCTAGAATGGCTGTGTGTTCCTCTAGCTCCTCCTTGAAATGTTTATGTGTTCCTCTAGCTCCTCCCTAGAATGGCTGTGTGTTCCTCTAGCTCCTCCCTAGAATGTCTGTGTGTTCCTCTAGCTCCTCCCTAGAATGTCTATGTGTTCCTCTAACTCCTCCCTCAAAAGTCTGTGTGTTCCTCTAGCTCCTCCTTAGAATGTCTGTATTTGCCTTTAGCTCCTCCCTAGAATGTATGTCTGTGTTCACCTCTAGCTCCTCCCTCCTCCATAGAATTTTATAAGCACCAATTATGATCTCCTATCTCAATAATGGGGAAATATGTCTTTACTGAATACAAATTTTACCCATGAATTTTGAATGAAACATCAATCCCGGAGAAGAAAGGAGTTTTTTAATTTCGTGTGCGCTTTTGATTTATGAAAGAAAATTGAAAACGACGGATACTCTTTAAATTTTCAGTTTGGAATAAAAGAAACAAAGGATTTAAGATCTAGTGTGAGTGAATATGGGGGTCACATGATACATAATTTATCAAGTATCCTCAAAGTTAATTTTCATTCCAGTGCTGGCTTTGTAGCTCATTAAATATTACATAACACATGTAATAGGCAGAGTAGACAGTCGTCTAGGGCACCATTAAAGGGGGGAACAATTTATCCTTTTTTTGTTAGTTAACATTCTGCCTTTAAATATTTAAAGGCAGAAATAAGAATCATAGAATTTTATTTAGAGGGGTGCATAAGGGGACAGTTAAATTACTGATGATCCACCCAAAAGACCACGACCACTTGGGCACAAAGGGGTATGTACTGTCCCTCGTTCAGATCCATGCGGAAATAACTTACATGGCTTAGCATGGCTGCTGTACACTGAAGTCTAGGAATAGTAGAACCAATTAATAGGTTTTTTTTCCCCTAAAATAGACATTGTGTCCTCCAACTTTTACCCATAAATAGAACATAAAACGGTCAGTATGCCTTACAGCAACATTCCCATGTCATCACCTGACTTCTGACACCTAAAGATTTCCAAGTCAAAAGTGCTTTGTTCTCAGGGGTCTTGTTAGTGATCTTAGGTCCAAAAACCTCCACTGATAATGTCTCACCAACATAGATGTTTAAGAAGATGTTAGCAGGTGAACCTTCCCTTAAAGGCAACTCGTTATATTTAACCCATCCCTTCCCTTTGAGTTCAAATATACCGTCCCTGCAACATAAAAAGTGGTTACTAAAAACACCTAACAGCCTGATATAATGGCTGGAATAAGAGATAAAACCTTAGGTTCCACAATTATAGCAACCACGGCATGTAAGGAGTTAGGGCTCATTTGCACTTGCAAGAGACAATACGGTCCGATTTCCGGACCGAAAAAACGAAAATCATGCGAGTGTCATGCGATTTTTTATCGCAACATCCGTATGACATCCGTATTGCTGTCCGATTTTTATGCACCGGTGTCCTTTGAAAAGCCGGCAAATCAGTGCTGTGTACAGTAAAATCACACTGACAGGTTAGAATAGAGTAGATATATATACATAGAATAGGTATATATACATATATATATGTCAGTGAGACACCTATATATATATATATATATATATATATATATATATATATATATATATTTATATTTAATGCAGCGCTAGATAGCATAAAAGCCGCTAATTCAATTGCCGGCTTTTGCTATCTCCTTCACAAACCCGACAGGATATGAGACATGGTTTACATACAGTAAACCAGCTCATATCCCTTCTTTTATTACATATTCCTCTTCACTAATGTAAGAAGTGTCTGTGTGTCAAATTTGGGGGCTCTAGCTATTAAAGGGTTAAATCGCGGAAAAAATTGGCGTGGGCTCCCGCGCAATTTTCTCGCACCCATTGACTTGAATTGGCGAGTCTCGTCCGAGAATTGCAGCAATACGCAGCATGCTGCGATTTTTTTCTCAGTCCGATTTCAGCTGAGAAAAAAAATCGCAAATGAAAAGACACCTATTGAATAACATTGGTCCGAGTGCAATCCGATAAAAAAAAGTCGCAAGTGGAAATGAGCCCTTAGAGTGAGAGTCTACCTCTGTCACCACATCCAGTGGTAATTGAGATGTATGTAGGCCTTTAGGTGACAGGGTCAGTAGGGCCCCATGTTGTTTTGATTTTTTTCTTCCCTCCTAAGAGCACAAGATCTTGTTTTTTTGTCCACAAGATGTAGTTTTTGTCATCACTATTTTGGGGTCCATGCAACTTTCTGATATCTTCTTATTCCATGTTTTGGGTGGGGAATCAAAGTGAAAAAAACCCAGCAATTCTGACATTTTGATTTTTGTTTTGGCATTCACTAAATGAAACAAATATTGTAATATTATATTAGTTCATCCAGTGTTAATATATATACCGGTATATGTATATATATACACCAGTATATTTATTTATTTATTATTTGTTATATTTTATTTATGTTGCAAGTAAAGGGGTTTATTTATTTTATTTATGCATTTATATATATATATATATATATATATTTTTTTTTTTTTCATTGTTTCTTATATTTTTTTCATTGGTTTCACTAAAGGAATCAAACCTGGCCCCTAGATGCCTGTACAATACTTAAAAACTGTATTATTGCAGTGTATTGCAAAATCCCCCATCTCCTATGAAGTCCAGGCTTTATAGGTGTGCAAGCAAGACAGACAAGGGAGTCTTCAGTCGACTCCCGATTCCCATGTCAGTGGACAATGGGCCGACAGGCATCGGGACACTTCTACCCATTCCAACTTCTTAAATGTTGATGTCACGAATGACAGTGGCATCTAAGGGGTTTAATGGGGTTTGCTTTAGTTAGACAAGGAGGCATGCTGTATAATACAGCTGGTATCTGTACTGTATTGAGCAAGCTCAACTATGGAGCCTGCAATATGACTATGGGGTTAGTAATGGATGAGTGTCTTATAGACTCCTCTCCATTTCTAACCTCTGGGCTTGATGTCACCGGACAATAGAAAGGTGACATCGACCCCACAAATGTTACCCCACTTGCTCCTGCCACAAGACAAGTGGAAAGAGAGAGGCTAAGCGCCAGACTTGGCGTATCTTATGGATGCGCCATTTCTGGGACTGAGGGATAATGGTAGCGGGGGGGCGGGCAATATCCCTGACTCTTTCCCAGGCTATTAATATAATCCCACAGCTGTCTGTTCATCCTTTGCTGGTTTGAATAACTTCTGCTGGTTTTGAAAATTGCGCTGGAGCCGACACCCTTTTTTTTTTTAACTAAGTCTTTAATTTACACAGGAGTTACACAGGTGCTGCTGAGTACAACTCACATCATTGTCTCCTGGTCGTGCTGATCTCGGCGCAACCAGGAGACAATGATGAGAGCTGCCTCCAGCAGTGGGCGCCTGGGATTAACGGGAACTGTACCGCTTCTTCCCAGAAGCCGGTACGTATCACATGGACATACAGAAGGCACATGGACGTAGCACATGGACACACAAATGTCATATGGTGTCACATACAGTACAGACCAAAAGTTTGGACACACCTTCTCATTTAAAGATTTTTCTGTATTTTCATGAGTATGAAAAGAGTACATTCACACTGAAGGCATCGAAACTATGAATTAACACATGTGGAATTATATACTTAACAAAAAAGTGTGAAACAACTGAAATTATGTCTTATATTCTAGGTTCTTCAAAGTAGCCACCTTTTGCTGTGATGACTGCTTTGCACACTCTTGGCATTCTCTTGATGAGCTTCAAGAGGTAGTCACCGGGAATGGTTTTCACTTCACAGGTGTGCCCTGTCAGGTTTAATAAGTGGGATTTCTTGCCTTATAAATGGTGTTGGATCCATCAGTTGTGATGTGCAGAAGTCTGGTGAAAACACAGCTGATAGTCCTACTGAATAGACTGTTAGAATTTGTATTATGGCAAGAAAAAAGCAACTAAGTAAAGAAAAATGAGTGGCCATCATTACTTTAAGAAATGAAGGTCAGTCAGTCCCAAAAATTGGGCAAACTTTGAAAGTGTCCCCAAGTGCAGTGGCAAAAACCATCAAGTTCTACAAAGAAACTGGCTCACATGAGGACTGCCCCAGGAAAGGAAGACCAAGAGTCACCTCTGCTTCTGAGGATAAGTTTATCCGAGTCACCAGCCTCAGAAATCGCAGGTTAAGAGCAGCTCAGATTAGAGACCAGGTCAATGCCACACAGAGTTCTAGCAGCAGACACATCTCTACAACAACTGTTAAGAGGAGACTTTGTGCAGCAGGGCTTCATGGTAAAATAGCTGCTAGGAAACCACTGCTAAGGACAGGCAACAAGCAGAAGAGACTTGTTTGGGCTAAAGAACACAAGGAATGGACATTAGACCAGTGAAAATCTGTGCTTTGGTCTGATGAGTTCAAATTTGAGATCTTTGGTTCCAACCACCGTGTCTTTGTGCGACGCAGAAAAGGTGAACGGATGGACTCTACATCCCTGGCTCCCACCGTGAAGCATGGAGGAGGAGGTGTGGGGGTGCTTTGCTGGTGACACTGTTGGGGATTTATTCAAAATTGAAGGCATACTGAACCAGAATGACTACCACCGCATCTTGCAGCGGCATGCTATTCCATCCGGTTTGCGTTTAGTTGGACCATCATTTATTTTTCAACAGGACAATGACCCCAAACACACCTCCAGGCTGTGTAAGGGCTATTTGACCAAGAAGGGGAGTGATGGGGTGCTACGCCAGATGACCTGGCCTCCACAGTCTCCAGACCTGAACCCAATCGAGATGGTTTGGGGTGAGCTGGACCGCAGAGTGAAGGCAAAAGGGCCAACAAATGCTAAGTATCTCTGGGAACTCCTTCAAGATTGTTGGAAGACCATTCCCGGTGACTACCTCTTAAAGCTCATCAAGAGAATGCCAAGAGTGTGCAAAGCAGTCATCAACGCAAAAGGTGGCTACTTTGAAGAACCTAGAATATAAGACATTTTTTCAGTTGTTTCACATTTTTTTGTTAAGTATATCATTCCACATGTGTTAATTCATAGTTTTGATGCCTTCAGTGTGAATCTACAATTTTCATAGTTAAGAAAATACAGAAAAATCTTTAAATGAGAAGGTGTGTCCAAACTTTTGGTCTGTACTGTACGAACATACAGATGGCACATGGGTACAGACCATGGATCTCACCAGTGCTGGTTATTCCTGTACAGGAATTACCAGGATGTGTGAAGGAGGCCTAATATGTATGGGGACCTTTATGGTAGCACACGGACATGGACCATGGATCTCATCGGTACTGTTTTTTCCTGTACAGGAATCACCAGGACGTGTGAAGGAGGCCTGATCTGTATGGGGGCCTTCATATCATTCAATAAATCTGCTTTGTATTGTTTTGGAAAGGTCTAGGAATTATTGCTTATAGAAAGCACTATGTATGATAGCCTTCAGGGTTATTGTTGCTTTAATGTCTGTTTGCGATAATTTGGCCCATTCTTCTATATTCACTCATAGTGGACAGATTTTTAGTGTCAGCTAATCACTCATTAATGTCTTCATTATCGGAAAGTTTACCCAGAGCCTCGGACATATTCTGTCACTGGTATTGTCACCAATGATGAAGAGACATTTATTGAAAATGGGAAAATGGAAAAGAGCAGAAGAGATCTATGGGGAATGGTACCAGCTACCAAACATTGCAGATGTTAGGCGATACACCATCTGTTTCAGCACCTGGATAGTCGGGAGCAGGAAAGGACATTGAGCATTCAGGAGTAATGCTGAGTTTGATGCCTTTTTTCATATTAACCCATTCTCTCTATGCAGAATGTCTTGTTTGCATGGTTAATTACTGTGAGAAACTGCAAGACGTCCATGGCGCTCTACTTAGTTCCATCAGTCACATAGACTTTGAACTGGCAGCACTGTGAATGCTCAACCTCACATTCAAACCTATGACCTCCAGGTTTCATTGCATATGGGTTCCATATGCATGATCATGTCAAAGGGAAAAGTGGTGACCAGATGAATGAGAGGAGCCCCCTGTGATTATGCTGGGATGAGGACACTTTTGAGCAATCTAACGGTCTTGCCATGACCTAATACCTTGTCATGACGTTATTATACCCTATCTTCAAAGGTGTACATACTATGAAGAAATATTCTCTATTTAATTGTGGCAATTGGAGAGCGGAACAACTCAGCTCAGGTTGTCTCAAACCCCAAAGTGGACACCCAAGTTGATAAAGTCCACTGTCCTAGCTTCCTATCTAAATAGCCAAAGAAGTGTAAGTTGCCAATCGGCCCCCCCTGGCACATACTCTGTTAGCGCACGGCCATGTCCATGATCCTGGGGTTTCAATATAATTTTGCAAATAAAAATAAAATGACTGCCCACCAAGGGAAGAAATGGGATGAAGGAGATAATCTTTGTATTTTACTATTGTAGTAACGCAAGGGTGCACATTGCAAACTATAGAGGACCACATCACTCCAAGGCAAATTGAATTAATCCTGATTTTCCCCCAAAAAAATTCTGATTAGACAAAATCTGTTGTTTTTTTTTGCTATGTGAATCACAAATTTTGCTAAAAGCCTGCCATTCTTCTGGATTCTCAAGGGCAAGAAAGGTGTTTAAAAATGAAAATGAATACATTGCTTGTGCTTTGTTTTTTCAGTCCAGTCTTAAATCACAGAAGTCCGGTCTTCTTCATACCACAAGTCCATTGGGTCTTCGACACCTCAGATCCCCAATAGGTCTTTCTTTGTCGGAATGTAACAGCATGCTATCCCTTGAGGTCTAGATTCAGGAGGTCTTACACTACGTCATGACATCAAAAAGTCGGTGATAGAGTTGCCAAAGATCCCAACAGGACCTGTAGTTTGAAGAAGAACAAAGGCTTGTGAATGAAGACCAACACTAGAAAGACCAAATGTGAGTTACCATAGTCAAGGTTAGAGCTGGGGAGAGATGACTTTTGATTTTTATAATTTTTTTTTTCCCCCTATGGGATGTAGAGAAACCCCGGAGCACAATTAGATGTTTTCAATTCACATTGATTAAATTTGACATGAATGAAATTTACTGGTCAAATTCGAGCGAATCCACCAAATTCCAATTTCGACAGATTCGCTCATCCATATGTGAATCTGGTCCAGCAAGGAAGATATTGACTATTGCCAGATAAGACCAGGACACATTTGAGATGGATGGCGAGAAACTGGAAGTTGTAAAGGACTTCAAGGTACTTTGATCAACGATTGGCTCGGAAACTGGTGAATCACCGAAGAGCACGGTGCGTGCGCTGGGGAGATTCATAGAGTGACTGCAGACTTATCGATTTGTACTTGACGACCCCTTCAAATAATAACTAGCAAGGAGGTCTCTTTCCTATATGTAAACTCCTGTACAGGGGTGGACATATCATTGGTGCAACCTATGGTCCAAGATGTCAAGGGGACACATTTCTACCTCCAAACCAGGTGGAATTGGGCATTATGATGAGCTATTGGATTGCAAAGGGCCCATATACTGATCTTGCACAGGGACCATCTTCTGTCGATGTCCGTCAGTGTGCCCGTATGTCCCCTATATAAAGAAATGCTGCCTGCCAGCTTTCATGTCACCATTTCATTCAGCCAGACTTTCTGTAGTCTTGATTTTTCTTACTTATATTTTTTTCACCCAATGCAGTATTACTTTTCAGAAATGTGCGGATGTTTTCACCTGCTCCGCATGATTTAGCACCTTTGCTTGAATATTTCAGTGCAGAACGCCATTTTTCTTCCTCTGGAGCTCACATATCTCCCTTGGTCTGTAATTTCTGCCATCTGCTTCGTGTTCTCTTGGCTTTAGCCTCTGCCAGTTGCATAACCGTTAACTTCTCAGCTTCAACAGACTCAAGGACAAAGAGAAGTTTATCCGTGAGTCACCAGCGCCTGAGCTATAAGATTTCTCTGCTTTCTGCTAAACTGTAAAGCTTCTGATGAATCCTATAAAACAAGATAAATGACAGGCCGAATGAGACATTGATCGCATCGGTTTTAACTCTTCTCTCCGCGAGCCTCCTATCCATGATATCCAAACCGGTTTGAATAAAATGTGCAATATAGATTTTTTATTTAGTTTTTTTTTTAGATCTTATTTTCAACAGGTTATAAAAAAGAAAAAAAAATCTTTCTGCAATCTCGGTGTCCTTAGTTTACATTTGAAAACGCGCTCGTAGTTTATGATGTAAGAACAAATTATTTTCTGTAGGTTTACGATAGAAGAATTAAACAATAGTTTACTGCGATGACCTGTAAAGCGTAAAGAGCAATGCCACCCAAACACATACAATGCCAATAGTGAAGGGGGAAGTCTTCAAAATGACAGCTAAGGCTAAAATGGAGAAAGCGGACTTGGTTATAGCTGGCTATTGAGAAAACGAGGGTAAGAACATGGCCCAAGAGTCCGAGAAAGAGCATGAAGCTGGAAGCAAAATACCAGTCCTTCTGTCCTGCCTTGGCATAACCTGGCAACATAATAGAGCCCCATTGGATCCCTACTACCTTCCATCCGTGCAACGACCCATATTCCTTTGATAGTTTGTTTAATTGCTCATAGCCTAGGGCAATTTTTCAATTTTGGGAACCTGTTGTAAAGAATCAAGAGCTCTACGATGAGTCATGGATTGTATAGGGAGAAATACAATTTTTTTCTTCATATGATATATGTTCCATCTGATACTGTAACTGTATTATGCAGATTTCTCTCCTGAAAGCATTGATTCTAGGAGAGAATATGTCCATAATATGGTGCCATACAGAAAGTAATGGTATACGTCACTCCATAAGCGAGTTGGTGCTCGAGTAGGGTTCTAATCCATAAATATAATTTATCCTTAAAAAAAACCTCAACTCTCTATATGGTGAAGTGGATAAATCAATTATTTATGCAATTGAAAAATTATTTAGAATAATTAATGTTTCGACCTTGTATCTGGACCTTCATCAGAACGGTGCTGATAAGTGTGGGGAAGGAGAGTGGTGATATGGAGGTATCATTATGGTAAATGTGTCATGCCACCATCAATGGTCGTTGTATTTACCATAAGGCTGGATCCATATCACCGCTCTCTATCCCCACGCCAATCCGCACCATTCTGATGAAGGTCGGGATTTAGGGCCAAAACGTTTATTGTTCTGCACAATTTGGAATTGCATAAATAATTTCTCCACTTCACCGCATACCCCTGAGTGCCAAATGGTGCTATACAGAGGCAGCAAAAAAATCTGGAACTAAGTATTAAGCCATACCTGTCGATTAATGACTTTTCAGAATAAACTGTCATGTACACATGAGGAATAACACAATTTCTGACAATTACATGACCTGTATCCTTCAATTTTCCCAGTTTGGCCCTCTGCTTGTGCATTTTTCTCATTTTTTGTTTCTACGACCAAGCAAGTGGTGACTCGCTGTTATTATGTCTCATATACAAAGTACACACAGACCTGAGTGATTCCTCCTCTCCTGTCTCTATGTAGTTTATGCTCAGAAGCAGCAGCATGGAGTACAGATACAGCAGTACTGAGCAATGTAGCTGTGAAACTAGTTATTGGGTGAGATAAAACTCTTACTAGAAAGCAGCAGCACTCTCTTGCCTTTGTCTCTCTCACTGTGTTCCACTCTTCTTTCAGTTCCCATTCCATAGACTGCTATGGGCAACATGTGATCTGATCCCTAAGTAAGTCTTTCTCCAGATTTTAGTAGCAGTTTAGAGAATATCACATGCCGACTAGATGGGCATGATCTCTCTCAATGCAAATGTACTGAGTAGAGATGAGCGAACTTATCGGGAAAACGAGCGCCAAATCCGAATGTGCCATATACATGTCGAATTTATCGTTGGCCATCGTTTCCGAACATATCCGCACATCTCTACTTGTGTGAGCGAATATGTTCGGAAAACGATCGCCAAACAAAAGTTCGGCACAAAATATGGCACATTCGGATTCGGCGACCGTTTTCCAAATAAGTTCACTCATCTCTAGTATTAAGCGATGTTGGACAAGTCTAGTCAGTAGTATGCAAATCACATACTTAGAGTTACATGACCATCTGCTCCCGGCGCCAGAGAATCCTCACAGCGCGCAGTGCTCACGAGTTGAGGATTCACAAGTCTGCAGTCACATAGAGTAACTGCAGACTTGTAACCTAAGGTCAGACAACCCTTTAAGTAGATTGATTCCAATACTATTTTCCTAGTCTAAGGTTCAATCAGTGCTGGATTTCTTGAGTCTATTCCATCCCCTATAAAAAAAGGTAGACAAGAGAACACCAGCAACCCATGATAGTCAAGTCCTGAATAAAACCCGGATCTCACCCACAAAGTAATTATTATACTCAAGAGATTCAATAAATTCTGCAAAATCACACACGTGCCTTACTGTCTTGTGGTTCAGTGCCGAACTTGAGTTTCGCCAGATTGCTTTGTCTGAGGCATTTCTTCTGCCTCTCAATACATCTAGTTTATATGCCCATCAGAGTAAAAAAATACTAAATGCTATGTTTTGTTGACTCTTTTGCAAGCACTGGCATATTTATTCCCCTAAAAATTAACCTAAGCCTTGAAAGAAATGCATTACTTATCTTTATTAACAGCAGTTTTTATGCCTTCTACCAGTATTTTTAACTTTTCCGTTATGGATCCTTTAACCATGGTCTAACTGTAGAGATTATGGATGATATAAATGGTTCTAGACTTTGGTGCCATAGAGTCCCAAAGATTCTTCTACCAGTGATGAACCAGGGGCTTAAAATCATGTTGTTGCCCAAAGCAGCTGCTATGCCCGCTACCCTCGTGTTTACTCCCTTGTCTTCAAAAATCCGAATAAGAAAAGTAAAAGGAGAGAAAGATTTGGAGTTGAGTTTTTAGGTCCTGTGCGAAATATCATCTCAGTCTAAATCCCCTAATAGTGTGTACACCGAACGGTGATTGCTTGGACATGGCACAAATGAGGCAGCATATTGCTTGTGTCATAGAGATCCCCGGTACAGATGTCTGAAATGATAAACTTGAAAGTTTGCTTTAAAGAAAAGTTCACTTGGATAGAACATTATGAAGTCTTTAACTTCCTCTCTTTTCTTATAAAAAGCTCTCAGACAGCCTCAAATATGTGCCTAAGGACAACGACTGAAAAGCAGTTTCCGAGATAGCTTTTCTCCTGAATAAATGAATGGAAAGATTTTATGCTGATAATAAAGATAAGTAATGTATTTCTTTCTGGAGCAGTGCCTGCAGATACAAAGACATATGGGATTTAGAAGTGATAAGGAATCGAACCCTTAGGGTCATTCGGTTGTCAGGACTGAAGATATCTCCTGCCATAAAGCGCACAAAATACCTACTCTTCAAGCATTGATGAGCTTCACGTAGTGCGATTCTCCGAAGGGACTCAAGGTGCTCTCTTAAAGACAAAGAGTCCAGGTATGGCATGACGGTAGAAAAGGCACGGACCGAACATCCAAATATTATACATTAATCTAAAGCGGCTAAGCAAAATGTACAACACTGAACATGAAGTTCTTAGTTAACATTTTGAACAAAATGTATAAGCCCATTGCCAAGTCATGGCAAAGCTGAGGGATGGACATATCCTTGGTCAACCTGTTCGACCACACAAAGTAGGTGGAATTATGCATTATAATGAGTAGGGATGATGGGCAGACCCATGGATGTTCGAGTCCGTCGTGTTCGGATGAACTTTAGAAAAAACAAACTCCATTCAAGTCAATGGAGAGCCCGAATAACCAGTGGTTCCCACGCAGTCCTCCGTGTGACATCATGAGAAGCAACGACTCTGACCAGCGGTAACCTTACTGAAGTAACCACCAGTGACAGCCGCTGCGGGTTACAACTCTGTCACACAGAGAACATCTTGTGAACCAGTGGCTGTGACCGGTGGTGACAAGGTGACTGCTACTGTCATCACTGTAAGCCTGGTCTCGCTGAGTGCAGTGAGAGCAGGCGATGCTGATGAGAGTAGTCATCAGCCAGCGCCTGTGCATAGCAGTAGCTTTACTGCTATCCACAGGCACCAGAGACCAAGAAGATGAATGTGGATTACTCTGTGAGATAATTTGATTAATAAATTGGTGAACAAGGGCAAGTGTGGGGGGAGTTTTTATTAAAATAAAGTTTTTTTTTCTGTGTGTCTGTGTTCATTCATTTTCACTACAGGGTTAGTAATTGGGGAGTCTGACTGATACCTCTCCATTTCTAAACCCAAAAACAATTACCCCGTTTGCCACCGCACCAGGGCAGTCGGGAAGAGCTGAGGCTAAGTGTCAGAACTGGTGCATTAAACATGATGTGCCACTTCTGGAGTAGATGCAGGCTGATATTTATAGGTTGGGAATGGCCCAATATCCATGGGCATTCCCAGGCTATTAATATCGGCCCGTAGCTGTCTGCTTTCCCTTAGCTGGTTATTAAAAAATAGGTGAGACCCGGTGCCGTTTTTTTCATTTACACTGTTACAACAGGATTTATAGTGTGAGCAACACCAGAGAAGAGTTTGTCATCCTTACAGCAGATGAAGGATTAACTGCAGGCCTGAGCCAGGCAGTAAATGCATATAATATAGAAAAAAAACAGTAGTGTGCTTGAAAATATAATTTGCCAGCTGAGATAAATGGATGTTGAGGCAAACATATAACAAAGCTTACCAAATGCTCAGACAATTATGAGTGCGCCTTAAAAGACCCCGGATGATATCACAACATTTCACATGGGTCACTTTAAAAAAGGGAAGAGGCCACAGAAGACGGGAGTAGGGCCCATCTGTGTAGTAGACACAGGTAAGTTACAGACACTAGTCATGAGAAATATGACAAGGAGCAGATACTCAAAAGGAGAAATCAAATTCCAAGCTTGTCACCAATGGATCAAGATAACAGATAGTCTATAACATAACTAGCAATAACAAAAACTGAATTTTAACAGGTAGGAGACAAAATGAGTACGGTAATCTACTAGTATATTAGCAGAGAACCAGGGACCATGCTTTCCCTTTTCTCTGGGCTTTGTGTTTCCTTTTTTGTACCATCTTATGGTATTTATTTGATTTAATTATTTTACTTACATATAAATCACCATCATAATAAACAGTGCTTTACTGACACATGATAACTTGATAAGGCATTATGAATAAATAATGTAAGATATTTCAGTGTTATCACAGCATCCTAGGTCTAGGTCTGATTTCTGACCATGTGATGCGCTTTCCCTTTTTACATTCTATGTCTGTGTTGAAGTTTTTTTTTATTGGTGATTCAATAAAGTATTTGTCTCTTTAAAAAGGTTTTCACTTTCTCCTTAGCACCAGATAAGTGCTGATGAGGATGACTCTTACTGGGGGTATTGATCAGTGTGGAGTAATGAATAGTTCCCGGTAAGGTTTTGTCTATGAGGACGCACCATTACGTGTCATCCGATGGCTCTAGGCCACAGCGGCAATTTGTTTAAAGCCACTGGATGATATAATTACCTGATATTAGATCTCTTTGATAGGTCACTGAAACCTAGATGTAACACCGGACAATGAACATCAAAGAAGGGACAGAGAGTACAAATCTACCTGTTCGCCACAAGCACCAATTGGCGATATAGCATTTCGAACCGCGCACCTTAACTCACATTTGCATTCTCCACTTTAGTACTAATCATTTGTTCCCCTCGTTTTTCTCTTTTTGGGGGAAGCACATTCCTGTTTGCTGGAATGCTGACGAACATTTATGATTGCTACATGTGCTTGACTACACGAGTGATTTATCATTCAATCACCCAACATTTTTACACTGAGCAATGATCGGGAACGCACATGAGTATGAACGGTAGGTTAGACAATCACTGGGCGGGAAGTTCTAGCATCAGAAAAGACTGGGTAAATCTATATTTTTTCTCTTTTTAAGTTCTTCATAAGAAAGGAAAAAGAAGGGGACAGATATGTTCCTGGTGCTGCGATGGAGGAGACTATGTGGGGGTGATCTCATAAGGTGAGATCTTAGTGATTGCCTGCCCCTGACCTGATAAATAGGAGCCAAGTGCATGCATAGAAGAATTACATCAGACACAAAGTCAGATGTATGCTCCTCTCTCAGCCAGAGCTGAGAGAGGAGCATACATCTGACTTTGTGTCTGATGTATTCTCCTCTCTCAGCCAGAGCTGGCACAAAAACTGATTTTGTATTAGTACAGACAAAGGATCATGTAACAGGCAAAAAGAGGGCATCGCACAACTTCTGAGCAACTATCATGTCAGTCTGTAATTGGTCCATGTTCGGTCCGTTCCATATATAGTCTTCAGTGTTATCTACTTCACATTCCAAGGATTCCTTCCCGGGCGTTGTTCCAGGATGCAGACGCCATCTTGCCACACCACATCTGAACTAGCTTACGTAAGATTAATAATTGATTTCATAGCCATTCTCGCCTTCACATCTAGCCTATTCACAATATAAGAGTAGGAGAACATCTCCAACTCCTGCCCATGAGGGTGGGGAGTCAACGGTCGGTGCAGCAGCTCATCGGGTTAGCCATCCATCATACACCCCCTCCAAGAGTGTGCTTATTTAGTACGCGGTGCAGCTCCGTCCCGGTGAGGGTGTAAAGCTGACGGTCGGTGCGGCAGCTAATTACAAAAATTCTCCATTTTGTGCCTATAGCAGTGTTGTGCCTATCCAGGTGAGCAATACTTACTTGGACTTTGTCCTATGCGGTTGCCAATTCACACAGGGAGCGATTTTCTCTCTTCTATAACCCTAAAAATAATCAAGCAAAATTTTAAAAAAATTGCAAATTCAAAGAAAATGTAATTCACCTCGAATTGACTCACTGATCTCTTCCCAATTTATTAACTTTTAAAGAGACGCTGTCACCATGTCAAAAGTGTCCAGTTTTTGCTCCTCTCTTTTGTTGAACATCTGATTTTCACGGACTGTCAGAAAGGAGAAGGTGGAGAATCTTTTTGTTTTGTTTTTTTCTCCACGTACGAGAGAAACGGATGAAACTCGGACCAAACTCTGATCATAACAATCGTTGGTCCGTTTTACTCGAGCTTTGCCTAGATCACACGTCGCTGTATTATCAGAGCAGCTGACTTTGTGATCACCTAAGTAATTGATAAAAAAATTCTCTCTGCTGCTATTTTCACTTGAGCAGCCGTCAATAATGCAATAATATATTGAAGGAAATGTCTTAAAACGCTTAGGCAAAAAAATCAATAAAATAATCCTATTGCTTCGAATGTTTCTATTATGTTTTTAGTGCAATTGTTCAATTTTTATCCAATCGCCCGGTATAAAACAGCTGTAGTACGATCAACATTTAGGGATTATGATCAGATTTGGGGACTTTGACTAAGCCAATTGTTGTAGCAAAAGCTGATCGCGGGCGGCTGTTATGAACTTATAAAATCTTTATGCATGATAGGGGGAGAATTTTCAGCGTTGATAATGACAATAAGTTGATAACGTAAAAACAGGTGAAAAAAAAGCAGAAACCAGCGGAAGGACGGCCAACATCTTATGGCGCTCAACAGTTACAATGGAGAGAAGTGTTTACTAGTTAAATCATCAGATTGTGAAGAATCCAGAACAGGAAGACATCACTGCCTTCACAGTAATAACAAGCTATCCACTTTGGACAATTTTTTCATTTGGACAAGTTCACACCAATGTATAAAAACCATACGCGTTTCATCCAAAAAAAACAGGTGATCGCCATCCGTATGGCTTCTGTTTGTATAGCAGTTATTAAAATTTAACAAACGCCATTTTCAGTGATGAAGAATTGCAATGTATCCGTAAAAATCGACCGTAATTCTTTTATGGCTGATCTATATGGGGGTATGATTTTTTTTCTTTTGGCATACCCATATGCTTGAATAGGTGAAAATATACATATATTTTTTCAAGCGGAAATTCGATCCGTGAAAAAAAGCAAGCTCTGATCTGAACCGTCATATTGAATAACCTGGGTCCACACGCTGTCAAGTTTTTTTGGGAACAGAACTCAGACCAAAAATACATATGAACTTAGCCTTAGGGCTCGCTCCAACTTGCGATGAAATCGGACAAATGCAATCCGATTAAAAATCGGATTGAATTCGTACCAATTTAATTCTATGCTTCTGTTCTCAGTTGTGTTTTTATTCCTGCTCCGGCCTTGGAGTGGTTGGACTTTTTTTTTTTTTAGTAGTGACTGGTACCCTTTAAATTCCTCTTTAGTGCCACCACTGGAAAAAATAATTGAAACCCTGCTGAGTGCTCCTGGCAAAAAAAATATATATATTTTTAGCTACACTAAGTCCTGACAATTTCTGAGTAGGGAACTTCATCTTTATGTCCCATGAAAGAGTTCCCCACCTAAGACACCACTGTGAACCAGCATGGAGATCTGTTCTGTAAGAGTAGATCCCATTGTTGTCACTTGAATGCTCACCATGTTATACTATGTTTCTCTTGCATTGGCTGCAGCATGGGAATTGTTTCGCTGCTTATGGCTTCCTCTGGTGTCCTCTGGCAAAATCTGGTATCTGGAGATGCTGCAAACAGAGGACGGTTGCCTCCGATAGGATAACACTTCCATTTGAGGATTCCCTTAAATATTATTTTTCTAAGCCAGGAAATCCTTGTAAAGGGAACCTGACAACTTATACATGCTGCCTGATCCATGGGTATTGTGTATAAGATAGCGGCTTTAGAAGTCACCAGGGACCAAGCTGCCTGTCATGATCAATGCATACTCGGAAATAAGGGAAAAGGACATCCTAGAACCTATAGTGCCGGCATAATTGCTGATTGCTATGAACAGTCCACTGAAAAGGAGCAGATTGTTAAGTTACAGACCGTGAGAATCGGAACAGTTCCAGGACATATTAGACTGGCAGATTAAAGTAGTTGTGAGGGATGAGGGAAGCGAGACCATCCATTTACCCGCTATAAATAAGTACAAAGGGGACGGCCAAATTGTTGACGTATGGATGCCCACGTGACTATCAACTTGCACCTTGGATAAATGCAACTCCTCTTCCGCCCATTCATTTTAATGAAAGGAGCAGTCAGGGAGGAAATAATAGGGTAAGACATTAATTTCTACATTTAGCAATCAGCGGTAAAACATCCCTATACGAAAGTTTCATGAAACTACTAGAAATACATTAAATTCAGCCGAGCGGTTCTCGAAAGGTTTGTTCGAAAACCCAACAGCATCAGATCTTCTTTCATCCCAGAAAAGTCATTTGACTGGTTTCACTATATTCTATAATTACGCTATGTCTATAGAGAAGACAGTCTAATGTTATATTCTTTATCCAGATAAATGGCTGTCCCTGAGCAGTGACCTCCATTCGTAACCTTACCGTGCCGCGTCTTACGATAACACTTACCAAGATTAAATTTATTACTTAAATATGGCTCGGAGTAATAGAATTGTCTGGGAGTATGGGAGTAATGTTTGTTTACGAATTAAGGAAAACAGAAGGAGCCTAACGAAGAGAATGGAAGAATAATTATCCAATCAGAGGCCATCTTCCATTTAATATGTCATAATGTATTATTTTCATGACAGTGTAACTCAGCAGCAGCGGAGATATCCATCTCTCCCAGACTAGTGAGTCATTCCGAAGAACAATATTTAACCCGTCTTCTACAATGTGGTAACAAAAGAGAAGAAACGTCATCGATGCAAAAGGCAAAATGTAGAAATCCACCGATAAAGGAGGAACACAAAACAGCAAAGTATGTAGAAGTCTGAGAAAAACAAAGATTTCACATTCAGTGTTAAATAGTTTTAATCCCTATTTTGTAATCTTTACGATCATTTTTTATTGGAGTTGTTTGGGGTTTTTTTTGTCTCATTTGTATCACATCTTTTTTTCCGAGCAGCACAATCAAATATTGTACAAAGCCACATAAGAAAAGCTGTACATGAGATGATACAGAAAACTGCGGCATAATAATATACAATCATAGTATGGTATGGAGAGTATAAATGGTATAAATAAATAAGCAAATGTATGAGAAGTATGTGCAAATGTTAACTAAATGAGAACGCAATGGGGGGCAATTCATCAAGATTGGCAATTCTCTCACCGGAGGCGTTTTGGAGCAGGCCTTTCTGATTCATTAAAGAAGTCCTCCCCCTCACCTTAAATGTTTTTATCCTCTTAATATATTGAAGTCATCATATCATACAGCACTGTGTACTTACAATTGCTCATTTTGCCTTTCTTCCCAGCTGATTCTTCTCTTTTCTCTGCTCTATGTAGAAACAGGAAGTCTCTTGTCCCTGCATATATCATTTCCCTCCTTCAACTTCTGACCCAGCTGCTCCTCGTCCCCCTGTCAGGGACTTTTGCAGTTACTCATGACTCATGTAGAGAAAATTGATCTCCTGTTTCTACATAGAGCTTAGAAAGATTCAGCTACTCTGTTTCAAATCACGCGATGCAATAGACCTAATGGAAAAGAGAAGAATTATCTGGGTAGAAAGGTAAAATGAGCAATTGTAAGTACACCGTGCTGTATGATATGATGATTGCAATATATTAAGAGGATAAAAACTTTTATGGGAGTGATTTTTTAAGAAGCTCGTGCAACGCTATGCGCGCCTTACCACAAATCTTACTCCTGCCCCTTCTGGAGTAAGATTTGTGGCATAGCTTATCATGAATTTGACAAGCAGGGTTCATGAAACACCCCCGTCCCATCCCAGCTCCACTAACTTTCTCAGAGCTGTGGCAAGAATAACATGAAAATAACGGAGGTTGCATTTTTTTGGCGCAACCTCTCGTTGCTCAAGAAAACTGCAACTTTTGAATTTTTATTTTACTCAAATATGGTGAAAAAGCTTTGCTGAATCGCCCTCTTTTATGTTTTCTAGATGGACAAGGGCAAAAGTACGATGATTAAAGGGGCAAATTGTGTTACCCAAACCGCAGGCAGCATGAATAACAAATAGAAGACGAGACTAGTCCGGCACCGCCCCTGGCCGGCTCTTCCCAGTGCTGCTGCCGCTGATTGACAGGTCTCTCGTTATGTACATGCAAAACATTGGCATGTTAAACCCACGCTTTCCCCAATAGTCTGGGAATTTGCACTGGATTTTGTTATTTAGCTACAGCAGTAATGTGGCATACATCTACATGTCCTGTACAGTCAGTTACTGGGGCATCGATGCTGAAGCTTGGAGATTTATCGGATTAAAATGTTGTTTTTTTCTGTTTTTTTTTTGCACATTCTTTGTTGTTAAGCTTTTTTTTTTCAATTTCTGGACAATCCTTTTAATAGTCCTGGAAATTGAAGTTTGCTAAGGGTTGGTTTAAAGGGATTGTCCAGTCCAAATCGATAAGTCTGCAGTCACTTTGTGCGACTGCACTTATAAATCTTCCCCTGTGCATACACTGTGCGCTATACATACTTCCGGCCAGGGCCTGTCTAGTGGGCGTGGCCTCGCTCCACTTGTATGGGAGCTAGGCTGCCCCCACTGGACGGGAGTATGTATAACTCATACATACCCTCTGGTCCTAACTTAGAGACCCGTGAATCCCTGCAGCGCACAGCACATGTTTTGGGGGAATTCATAAGTCTGCAGTCACACAGAGCGACTGCAGACTTATCGATTTGGACCAGACAACCCCTTTAATTATTCCTGAGAATGTGTGATGCTGGTAGGAACAGTGGTGATGATCTACAGCAGCAAAGTGTACCTATATTTTAAAGGGTTATTCACATATTTTAAGTTACCTGTTGAATAGGTGACAACTTGATGATCAGTGGATGTCCAATCGGTGGGACCCCCACTAATCCCAAGAACAGGACTCTAAAATGTTGGATATGCTCACTACTAGACCATTGATTCTCTATAGGACTGGTGAAGATGGCTGTGCTTGGCTTTTACCAGCAGTGCCATAGAGAATGCATGGTGCAGAAGTGCACATACCTGGCCAGTAGCCACCACTCCAAATGTGCATTTCCGAAACCATTCTTGGGATCTGTAAATCCTATAGATAGGTGATAACTTCTGAAGATCAAAATAACCTTTTATTTTATTAAATTAAGTCCCAAATTGTTCACAGTGGTCAGAGCTTGGAAATGCTTGGTGAAGGTGTTGGGCTTCCTGTTCCTGACAAGGGACCTCTGGTTCCGTAGATTCTAGAGGGCTCCAGAGATAGAAATGATCTGATCCTTCAGTTTTAGGAGGTTGCAGCAAGCCTGGAGTAGAAGACTATGAGCCGGTTGGTGGGTGGCTTGGCACGTTGTTTGGTGTAGGAGGCTGGAGTAGAAGACTATGAGCTGGTTGCTGGGTGGCTTGGCAAGTAGGTTGGGGCAGGAGGATGGAGTAGAAGACTATGAGCCGGTTGTTGGGTGGCTTGACAAGTTGGTTGGTGTAGGAGGCTGGAGTAGAAGACTATGAGCTGGTTTGTGGGTGGCTTGGCAAGTAGGTTGGTGCAGGAGGCTGGAGTAGAAGACTATGAGCCAGTTGCTGGGTGGCTTGTCAAGTTGGTTGGTGCAGGAGGCTGTAGCAAAGCCTTGTTGGCCATGTGTAGATGGCAGGTTTGTGGGTGGCTCGGCAAGTAGGTTGGTGCAGGAGGCTGGAGTAGAAGACTATGAGCCAGTTGCTGGATGGCTTGTCAAGTTGATTGGTGCAGGAGGATGGCGTAGAAGATTATGAGCCGGATGGTGGGTGGCTTGTCAAGTAGGTTGGCACAGGAGGCTGGAGTAGAAGACTATGAGCCAGTTGCTGGGTGGCTTGTCAAGTAGGTTGGTGCAGGAGGCTGGAGTAGAAGACTATGAGCCAGTTGCTGGGTGGCTTGTCAAGTTGATTGGTGCAGGAGGATGGTGTAGAAGACTATGAGCTGGTTTGTGGGTGGCTTGGCAAGTAGGTTGGTGCAGGAGGCTGGAGTAGAAGACTATGAGCCGGTTGCTGTGTGGCTTTACAAGTTGGTTGGTGTAGGAGGCTGGAGTAGAAGACTATGAGCCGGTTGGTGGGTGGCTTGGCAAGTAGGTTGTGCAGGAGGCTGGAGTAGAAGACTATGAGCCGGTTGCTGGGTGGCTTGACAAGTTGGTTGGTGTAGGAGGCTGGAGTAGAAGACTATGAGCCGGTTTGTGGGTAGCTTGGCAAGTAGGTTGGTGCAGGAGGCTGGAGTAGAAGACTATGAGCCGGTTGCTGTGTGGCTTTACAAGTTGGTTGGTGTAGGAGGCTGGAGTAGAAGATTATGAGCTGGTTGGTGGGTGGCTTGGCAAGTAGGTTGGTGTAGGAGGCTGGAGTAGAAGACTATGAGCTGGTTGCTGGGTGACTTGACAAGTTGGTTGGTGTAGGAGGCTGGAGTAGAAGACTATGAGCCGGTTGCTGTGTGGCTTTACAAGTTGGTTGGTGTAGGAGGATGGAGTAGAAGACTATGAGCCGGTTGGTGGGTGGCTTGGCAAGTAGGTTGGTGTAGGAGGCTGGGGCAAAGCCTTGTTGGCCATGTGTAAATGACATGACATCACATTACCGCTTGGAAAGAAGCCACCCTTGTATGGGATTTCCTTTTGCACAAACCCTTCTACGATCCTACAAAGTATACCTTTAATTCCATATTCATCAGTTTTGGAAATACAGCTTGGTTATCTTTCATGTACCCAAGCGGAGCTGTACCTATTAATATTAACATCAAAGCAGGCTTATCAAAGCGGACTGCAGGCCAACTCCCCTGGCAATACATAGCAAGTTGATACAAAACCAGGCGCCTACAAGGAATATTAAAATGACCCTCCAAACTCAACATTTTATGAGGACATAGAGTAAGGTGTAGACTCAATGTTTTTCATATTTATTGCAACATGTTTTTTTTTTTTTTTCCGAATACACAAAGATGTATAAAATAAAAGAAAAAACCACAATAGTAATAATAGTAATAATACAAATGCATCAGCAACCCAACAACCAAAACACCATGTTGCAAAGTGGCTTATTAGAAGCCGCAGGATATATATTCTGAGCCGGAAGAAGACGTGAAATCTGAATCAGTGTCCAATATGATCATTATTTACATTAAAAAAAGAAAAAAATAAGAAACAGTATTCACCCGAGCCGCGAATGCTATTAAAGCTGCCAGCAGCGCGTGCCGTGTCTGCCTTCCATTCCTCTGTTGACAAAGCAGAAGGGGAGAAACCGCTTTTGTTTTTCCAGCTGTGGAAAAAAAAAAGGATTTTCTTAGGTACATAGGGTCAGCTGATCTCATAGGCAATTACAGAGTTACGGAAAGGAAAGAGAAAAAAAAAACAACTTCTCTCTGCAGCACGTCAGCGCATAAAAAGTCACTTCTGGGAATTAAGTAGAAAAATGACTTTTTAGATGTCGACTGTTGAATCATTTTGAATTCCACCTCCAGAGCAGAAAATGATGAGTTTAATATCATAGCGGGAGGTATCTTGCATCTCCCTTTAAAGACAGCTCTCAGCATCCAGCAGGTTCCCAGCCAACAATTTATTACTTTCTCCTTGTCTTCGCAGACAAATTATATGACAATCACTCTCCCTTTTAATTCCAGCATGCTTTGCTTCGTCTTATTTTTAATTGCTTCTCCCGTGAAGAAGCAAAACTTTTTCGTGTAAGCAACTGCTCGGCTTTTTTTTTTTATAAAGCTATTTACTGAAGATATTTGCCCCAAAGAGAAAATCAATCTGCTTGTTACACATCAGATGGATGTTCTCACATTTAGAAAATGTAGGTATTTTCAGAAGATGCATTGCATAGATTTTTCTATGTAGCATACATAAAAAAAATGAAGGGAGCCTAAAATCAAACTGCCTCCACTCATCTTCATTGTTCAGAGCTTCCCCCCTGTTGGGACAACTGTCTAAAACCAATGGGGATGGGACCAACTATGGGTTGGGGTCCTCACTCCAACGGCCCCCACAGCAGTTGTATGGGCCACATGGAAACTTATTGACAGTGAGCTGCTAATCAGTGCTGGGGGCGGAGTTGGACTAGGAGACAGAAAGGCAGCTAGTCCGGCAGTGATAATCTCCTGCTGATAGAATACTGCTTGTATTGAAACAACAGCACTCAGCCTAATAAGTGTTATATCGGTGAAATCAGTGTCTCAGCCCCTTCCCCATGCTGCCCTCAGATTACATAGGCAAAAACCTGTTGACAGACTCCCTTTAAATCAGCACTTGAATGGGAGTTTGGAAAGGTGTAAAATGTGTGACATCCAGCAAGAAAGGTCATTTGGGAGGAGATTTGTGACGGGAGTCTTATCTATTAAGTACTTATTGACAATCTGTATTATTATATTAGTTTCAAAAGTCCTTTTCAGTCTTTTTCAGTCGAATGACTGTGTCCTTTTCAGTTGTATGACAATGTTCTTTTCAGTCGAATGACAATGTCCCTTTCAGTCAAACGACAAAGTCCTTTTCAGGTGAATGACAATGTTATTTTCAGTCAGATGACAATGTCCTTTTCAGTTCTATGACAACGTCTTTTTAAGTCAGATGACAATGTCCTTTTAAGTTGAATGACAGTGTCCTTTTCAGTAGGATGACAATGTCTTTTTCAGTCAGATGACAATGTCCTTTTCAGCCGGATGACAATGTCCTTTTCAGTAGGATGACAATGTCTTTTTCAGTCAGATGACAATGTCCTTTTCACTTGGATAACAATGGTTTTTACAGTCAAATGACAATGCCCTTTTCAGTGGGATGACAATGTCCCTTTCAGTTGTATGACAATGTTTTTTACAGTGGGATGACAATGTCCGTTTCAGTTGGATGACAGGATATCTAAACAGTTTGACCCACTATGAGCATCTTGTTGCTTGAAAGTCTGCAGCTGTTGTTTAATGCCAACATATCTTACACATATTCTTATCGAACAGCCCTTGGACAATTTACCTGGAAAACAGCATTTGTCTATATATTTTTTAATTGCTACAAAACGATCAAATTCAGACATTATAAGTCTCACACAGATCACCATTTATTATTGATTTGGAGAAGACAGATTTCATTATTACCTGCAACCATTCACCCGTTCTTATACCATGAGATAAAACGCTAACCCATTTTCTTAGCGAGCGTAACGACATTTTTTTTTTCTTCCTAATGTGCTCGGGTCCCATTTTACTCTATTTATTAGTGAAGTCACGGAAATAAAACTGTAGGGGGCAGCAAGATTGTGTTCCTCTGCTGACTTCTTATTAAATCGCTTCTATGAGCTTCCCCATTAATGTGGGAAATTGGGGCATATTCATCAACCTATTTATAAAGCAGTGAATGTCTGTTTTAATAAAAACATATGCAGAACAAAACGAGCATTACCTAAAAAATTAAAAGAACGATTCTGGTTATGTGTAGGGGACCTCAGAGTAAGGAATTTGCATGTTTTATTTAAAGAGAAGCTCCATAATTGCAAACTATAAGGTTATTCTCCTTTACTTGCGATTCTTAAATTACCGTACGCACCAAACATTTAAAGGGGTAATGTACTTTATCTTTAATAGACGTGTTGGAAACATAATCCTATTGCACTTACTGATTTGTAAGGCTACTTGTTACTGCAGCCTTACTCGCTGTCTGTACAGCTTTCTTCAACATGGCCGCTGATGGAGGAGCATGTGACCAGACATCCTCTAATCGTAAAGTAGCTTCCCCATATGTAGTGTTTTTCTATTGCCAGAGGCTGATGGACATGTTTCTCCAGGGGCGTTTTTTTTTTTTTCAGGAAGACACTAACAAGTATAAGAGATGAACCTGTAATATACGGTATATTAGATAAAATCATGACACCAACACATTTGCTAAAGAAATGTCAAGTGTCCAGTTTTTTTCCTTTTATTGTATTCCTGCTGCTCTCCTTAGAATTTTGCTTTTTGTAGCTTTAAAATCCGCCTTATGGTTCCAGACATATAGACCTTTTTTATATTAGTGCTAATTTTAATGGTATTTCCCAGGAGGCAGTGCTCCCAGGATTATTATGCAGAAAAGTCTAAAGACACGCCCCATAGGATCCTGTGTGACACGCCCCAGAGGATCCTGTGTGACACGCCCCAGAGGATCTTGTGTGACACGCCCCAGAGGATCCTGTGAGCCACACCCCTTTTTAAAATACTGTAAAAAGTAGAACTAAATAAAAAGGCTTATAGCTCTGGTACTATACATTGTCATGGCGGTAACTCGCATACTTCCTTAGTGCAGTCCTCACCCTGGTCACAGCTCAGCTTCTCCTCTCGTCAGGCCGGCTCCCTGAGTTTTGCCTCTTGAAGCACTCCTCAGCACCGCTGCATCTGAACGTGCTTTCCATTTGGCCTTAGGGGGTCGTGGCCAGTATCTGCAGGAATTTAATCCTGCTGTGTCCTGCAGAGATTAGGTTCCCTGGACTATCCCGTGCCAGCAGGCTCTATATAAAGCAGCTCCTCCCACCATTCCTTGCCTGAACGTTGGTTCCTAGCCTGCTAGCACCTGCTTATGCATTCCACCATATTCTGCTTCCCGTTAACGACCTGGCTTGTTCATCTGTTCTTTCTAACCTCTCTGCTCCTCACCCCGATGATGTGTATTGAACCTGTGCTGCTTGCTCTGACCTCGGATTGTCTGACCACGTCTTTGGCTTCGATGATAAAATAGAGGATTTCAAAAAGAGCAAATAGCTAATTATTAAGCAACGTTTTTACAATAATGGGGAATATATCATATTTGCTATTATACTTATTGGGAAATGTTGATTTGAATCTGTAGATCTGATGAAATATTTTATTTTTTGATCCAACAGAAGACCAGTTTGGAGTTTTACATAGACATTCATGCTCATTCCACCATGATGAATGGATTCATGTATGGGAATATCTTCGAGCAAGAGGAACTATTTCAGAGACAAGCCATTTTCCCTAAGATGCTCTGCCGAAATGCTGAGGACTTCTCTTTTGTAAGTATCATCAACATTCTTAATCATATCTAGCAGTCAGAACGGGGGCTAAACTTCGCCTAAAAAGCAGCCACCAGGGCCATGTTGTGCACTAGATGGCGTCAGGGACTGAGCTAAGTAATTTCATACATCACAATTACTGGATAACATTGCGAATTTGCACAGATCAACCTCCTGCCTAATATCGAGCAGGTCCTTCGTGCAGCCAAAACAACGCTGACCTGTCATGGATTGGTCAGGTCATGGATCGACACCTATCATGTCATGGATTTTACAGGACTATTGATGATGTTCTGGCACCAACACAATGGCAGCAGATCCTTTAAAGAACACCTTTCGACAATCTTGGGCTGCTCCTTTTATTTAATAAAAGAGTGGGCAACCTCAAACTGGTGATTTTTCAAAACATCACCTATAAGAAAAAGTGTCCAGAAGTGTGCCTTAATCCACCACCTAAAGGACCCAAATGTCTAACAAAAACCGTGTCTGAACTCCCGGGTTGTGGGATCCCAGCATGTGGAGTAGGACACAACAACCCTCCTTTGTTTATAGTAAGAAGGTTTGTGCAATCCTGATCTGCATGTCGGGATCCCACAACCCAGAAATTCAGACCTGAATATTTCTTGAACGTTGGATCCTTTAGGGGGGCATTAAGGACCATTGGGACCTTTTTTGCTAATAGGTGATGATTAGAGAAATCCCCAGTCTGAGGCTTCACCCTCTTACGTCTTAAATTATAAGGACAACCCCAGACTGGTGAAAGATGCTCTACAGATCCCTTAAATTCCAAGGTGCATCCCCCATCGATTAGACTTTTCCAGCACATCTCACACATGCTCGATTGGGGTGAAATCTGGGGAATTTGGAGAACAAGTCATCTCCTTGAAATCCTTGTCATGTTCCTCATTGTTGTACAGTTTTTGCAACTGCCATGTTGTTTTCCGTTCACTGTCACCCAAATGAATGGAAGGTCCCAAGGACTTTGTCCACAGCATCACTCTGTATCCGCCGGCTTGTCTTCTTTCCATAGTGCATCCAGCCATCCACATGATGTAAAACGAGACTCATCAGACAGAACGTCATGTGCCATCATGGCGTTCTACAAAGGATATGATATCACAGATGCAAAGCCAATGAACCATTGTATGATGCAGCTAACCTGGGTTGAGATGTATAGAGTCAGCCATTTAATGCAATTTATTACAGTCCTATTGATCCTCCCGTAGGGTTTTTGCTGCCAGATTCTCAAGCTTCTCTCCAGACACAAGACACAAATTCTTGGTTAGTATGGGGCTCATTCAGACGTCCATTTTTCACTTACAAGTTCTAACTGTCAGGAATAGTAGTACCTAGCATTGTCTATGGAAGCTGTTCACATGTCCGATCTGTAATATTGCAGACACAGTGATGTGCCCAAAATCACTGAGATGTGTCCAATATTGGTCCAAGTGTCTATAGATGACATAATCGCACAGCGCATGGATTCCATCTGAGTGTAGTCCGTTTTTCACAAATCGTTAGATAACAGAATGTAGAGAAACTTTTCTTTTTCAAGAAAAACTGATGAAATTCTGTCCAAACTCTGATGAAAATCCAACCAAACTCAGATGGCACTCGGATGAAACTCTGAACAATGTCACTGATGAAGCTACGACCGGTTTTCTCGTCCGTGAAAAAAATTGACATCTGAATGAGCCCTTATATTAGTTTTTGCCATTGAAAACAACTAAGTTATTTAAAGGGGTTTTCTGATTTTGAAAACCCCCTGTCCCCTATTCCTTACTCACCCTCCCTGGGTCCAGCGCTGACTCTTTTCCCAGTATCCGTTATTATGTGCAGAGCTGACATCACATAGACAACGCTGCGGCCAATAACTGAGCTCAGCGGCTCTGCCTATGTTGACAGTGTGAGAAGCTGAGAGCTGCTGAGCTCACTGATTGGCTGCAGCGCTATTTAAGCGCTGCAGACAATAACAGACACTGGTAGCAGCGGCCAAGACTCAGCGTTGGACCTAGTGAGAATTAATAAAGTTCAGTTTTATAAATAAACTGCAGCCTTGGGACAGGAAATCCTTTAATCTGAACTCGTTAAAAATTCTGTGCTGATTAATATATTATTTTTATGATACAAAGCTCCAAACACCCTGCAGAGACATAGATTGAATACATAACATTCCGGCTTCCCGCAGCCACCACTAGAGGGAGCATTCTGCGTACAGATACACATTAAAACCCAATATGACAGTATGCTGCCTCTAGTGTTGGCCGCAGGTAGCGAATATGATATTTTTAAATTTGTACATTTGTGCATGAAATTTGAAGCTTTGCATCTGAAAATGCTAAAAAGATACATAAAAAAAATCAGCACTAAATTATTTTCCATCTTTTTAATTGGGATCAACTAATAACTATTTTGTGTTACTTTGCATGCAGCAGATTTTGTTTTTCACACGGGGAACATATGAGACGTTGCATTTAGGAATCGCTGCTGTTTTTCTTTTTTTTTTTATTATTGTTCATCAAAACTTCAGAGAAATAACAACGAGAAAAAGAAACGAAAAAAAACAAACAAAAAAAAACACGAAGGTCATTGTGACCTAAAATAGCAGAGTCTGCAAACTTCAGGAGACATAATAAAAAAAGAACCATTTGCCTGATGGAAAGTAATAGAAGTGTTCTCATCAATGAGGCAGGCATACAGTAAATGGTTTTATTTCACTGTTTTCAGTATTACAAAGCCTTACTGCATTCTATATAGCTCCAGTGGAAAAGCAATAATACTGTAATTATAGGGCCTCTTTAACGCACCCATTTTGCTGATTACATTTCTTTCCTATGTACGGGAGCAATATTGGTCCGACTGCGGGACCTCTGCCAATTTCCATTTTATTTTCTCCACATTATAAACACTATTATTTTTATTGACTATCGCAGGGAAAATTCACCTGATCTTCACTCCAAGAAAAAGTAATATCCTCACCGATTTCTTAAAGAAAAATACTCCCAGGCGTTGTGTGAGCGCTGACGGCTAATTGTCTTTAGACCTGGTGCACCCAAAGGGTGAGGCCGGCAGAAAATGTAACATCATGAGGTTTTGTCGTAAATCGGCACACTTTTGCTCTTCATGCCTTTCGATACTCGGTGCATACATTTTCTCTCTAATTACCACTTTGTTTTGGGCTTTAATGACCAGATATAAATTTTTATTTGTTACCTCTTTGTAATTCAGGAGCCAAGATGACCTATTTCCTTCGCTGTCATGGCTCTACGAGGCCTTGACGAAATTGGGGTGCAGTCAGGGATTGAGCGCGGTTGGGAGGCAAAATATATTTAAGTGGGCCCTCGAACCAGCTAATTAGAGATGGGCAAAAAAATGATCAAGACACTATGTCCAGCTGTCAAGTCAGTAGTCAATGGCCACGGATGGGAGCTATTGGGAACCACCTCATACCTGACAACATCCTTAGATCATCTTTTGATTAGCCGGCTTGCTTTGACTTCATCTGTGCATTACGCCGATTCATCAAAAGAGGTGCGTGAAGCTCCCGTCTAGCGGCCATAAAATACTGACCTGTCCACTGGACCAGGGTCTAGCGCTCGATTCTCTGATCTCTACAGCTAGTTTACATCCATTACCGCTGGGAGCTCAGCCGACGACAGTACCATTGTTGATGTAAAAACCTTATACAAAGATCAAAACCAATATTACCACAATACAGTGACCATATAGCAGTACATACCAGTTCAGCAGATCATATGAGAGATTACTGTAAGAGTTGGTGCAAAATGATTCAAAGGACCCAGTCGAGCGGCCATATCAGTCATCTATGGCCATTGAACAAGATCCCTGAGAACCTGACTGCATCCAGGACTTCTCTTTTGATCTTTGGCCTGGCACAATGTCACATGTGGGTCACACCGCAACAATGTCATCGCAGCATGCCAGAAAGAAAATTAAGAGCAGCAGAACCTGAGAGGTAGTAGGTGGTCATCCAACTGCCACGGATTTCTGACGTGGCCACTGGCCAGGGTCCTGTGAATCGATTTGCAGCAACCCTGATTACAGTACAGTTATATATAATGACTCACAGCCTCAGAGGTGCTCTTGTTTCTGATTGGAGTTGCTCACTTTTCTGTCTTTTCTATCTAATCCAGACCATCATGAAGACGGCGTCTTCCAGCCATGATTGGTCTTCAGAGTTTACGACACGGAAACAATTTTAAACTCATCCCTGACACTTGGAAAAGTTCTTTAGAAGTTGGACAACTTCTTTAGATTTCAAAGACATGCAGTAAATTTTCACCAATAATTTTGGCTAATATTTTCTGGAATAAAGCTTCTTTATAAGGAATCCAACAGAAGTGGTGAAGAGACGGCACACTGTTATCCAGTAAAAAAAAATCTTATTGATTTAACTCATTAAGATTAAAAGTATGGATGCGGGGGAGTCAGTTCAGTGGTGAACGATGGCCGTTTCGCGTACACCTTATGCTTTAACGGTTCCAAGTTACCTGGACCCATTGAAGTGTAAGGTGTAAGTGAAACGGCCATCATCTACCACTGAACCGGCTCCCCTGCATCCATGCTTTTAATCTTAATGAATTAAATAAGTTAATTAATGTTACCGAATAACAGTGTGCCATCACTTCGTTTAGACTCTTCATGACACTGCATGTCTAAGATATAAGCAACGTGCTGCCAACCTCCTGTGGACTCACTAATGTATGTGTGCCGGGTTTAGCGCCGGTGTCTCCGCTTTTGCATTAAAGGTTTCTTTATAATCCAATGATGAACCACCTGGATACATTGGTCACATATTCCGACCGAAGTTTGCCCCATTTAGCTATTGCACAGAATTAGTAAAGGTAACCCCAATGTTTTATATTCATAAGTGAGATCTTTGCAAAATTAGATAATGATTAGTGATGAGCGAATATACTCGTTACTCAAGATTTCCCGAGCACGCTCGGGTGACCTCCGAGTATTTTATTATCACTAATAATGATGAAATCCTTCAAAGTTTGACGATTTCAAAGGGATAAAATAAATGCCTGAAATCTGCAAACTGTGTGCACACATTTCTACATCAAGCCTTAATCATGCACTGTATAGAAATAAAAAAGATTATGAAGCTAAGCAATTTCCATTAGTGAGTGCAGGTTGCTCCTGGGCCTGCCAGGCATCCTCTGCGTTGGCCATAATTGACTGTCTCCCAGCCTTAGCCAAGCTGAGAAACAATGTTCTATTAACCACTGACAGACACATTGAAAAGATTACTCTCCTTAAAGCATCTGTCAGCACTGATTGATTTACCAAGCACTGTGGACTGAAAAGGTTTCAAGTGCAGATACAATTTTGTAGGCATTTATCACACCAAACTAAAAAGAAATCCAGATTATATTAATAATGCACAGGGCTTTCACATGCAAACCGGGCACATCGAGTTAATAACTTGTTTGCTGTGAAATGGGATTCACTTTGGAGATGGTTTCATTTATCTGAATCTCCCCTAAATGAGTCACAGCTCAAAGGGATTTAGTTCTGCGGCTCAAGAATTGAATCTGGGCTAAGCAACAGGTTCAGGAAATCAGGTTCTGCCTTACATAAACACAACCGGCGCCCGGAGGGTTCAACTGGTCTTAGAATTTTTGCAAGTAAATTAATATAAAAGCAAAATATAGTTAGTAGACTACCAGACACACAGACATTCATGTCATGTAACATTTCATTGTTGAAAAATTCTTAACCCACATTGGGACTCCGCTCCTACATTTGGGACACAAGCTGCCTTAATATAGTGATATTTTGTATTGAGTTGTAAAAGTGCTGCCATGGGGGTGCACGAGACCCCTACTGTAGATCCCTACAGCTGCAACATCTTAGGATTCATTCAGACATAAAATATTCTAATGTCTCAAAAAACGGATCAATCATTTTGAACAAACACTGATCAGAATGCGGTCCACGTGACATCAGTTTTTCTTGTAAGTAGAGAAATAAGCAAAAATGTTAAAAAAGTTCTTTACCCTTTACCATGTATATTGAATAACACTTTATTCAACTTTTGACCATCTTCCCAATCCCAATTATTCAGCGCTTGCCAACAAGGATGTAACTAGAAGTTCCAGGTATAGTAGGAAGGTACGCTTAGTGGAGGACACAGACAGAAGAGGGCCCCTGTGCAAGAACAGTATTTGGGCCCTTTGCAGTGCAATAACTCGTCATCATGCACAATTTCAGCTGCTTTGGAGGTGGATGTAGCACCCTTCCTTGTTGAGCCTCTGTGCAGTTGCACTGATTGCACCAAATGGAATGTCCGCCCCTTGGAATACGTGTAAAAAGCAAAATGGGGCAGTGGGCCATAGTACAGATGTGGCATGAACAGATGTCAATTTAGACTAGTAAAACAGATGTGCAAAAACAGACATGCACAGTTAAATGTCTACATTCTTTTAAACATTTTTATTCTATTTTTTTAACAAAATTCAGTCCCCTTCCCAAAAATTACAGTATAAGAAATGCTAGATAGGTACATAACCAAAAAGTCAGCACCTGCAATAGGGCACTATTTTGGTATTATCTCTATTGCTGAGCGGTGAGCTCGGACTTCCTCTCACTATCGGTAAATCACAATAAGGTATCTGCTGCATTCTCTGCCTCAGCTTTTATACAGGCTACAATAGTCTCTCCTCATTGGCTATGCTGTAGCATGTGATGTGATAGCTGTAAGGTATTATGGGAAAAGCCGTGTGATCATGCCCAGTGTTATGTAACCCTTCTTTTACTAATGTGATCTTTGTCAATGTGCAAAAAAGTCAGCGGCTATTTTTGTTGAGATTGAGGCAAATCGAATAGCAAATTCATCAAATCAGCTGGGACCTGTGAAATTCATAAAATGCGTTTCAATTGTGATTTGCATTGAATTGATTTGAGGGAGTCTGAGAGCTCAGTGTAACCAATAGAGGAATAGCAATGTGGGAACAAGGTTGGACTATTTCACCAGAATTCTAGAAGATACAGTAAGCTCAGCCTCTGTCATAATCAAAGGTCTAGCTGAAGACCACCCCATTTGGAGGTGACTTTGGAGTTAATCATGTGCCACTAGGGTCTATTACTTATGGAATGATTCACTAATAACCTACTTGATCCTTTAAATGATATGTCCTATGTTTATAATGATTGACACTAATGTTACAATGCAATCCTAAGTTGATTTTGTTATATTTTGTATGGATGGCGGGTGGGCCTTGAGACTTTTGGAATCGGATCATGATTATTTCCTGTGGGCTGAAGGAATCCGAGTCCAACCCTCCTGACAGAAGACTAGTTTCCATAGTTTTGGGACTGGTTCGTGCCACCGTATAAACCATACACTTATCAATCCTCCAGGAGCATCCAGAACAAGAGATACCTACTAGTCTTCTCGTAGAGTCAAGTGGTTGAGAAAATATGAAACGTCCCAGAGATCAAAAGAATCACATATTCAGGGTGGCAAGAACCGATGAGGTGGAGAATAGGTGTGGAAGTGTCTTGGTCTCCATATGGTCAAAAATGACTGTCTCTGGGATTAGTCGGAAACAGGTATGGACTGGGGCTGAAATTCAGCCCTGGCATTTGCCATCACAAAAGCCTATGGTGTCCCCGTCCCCAAGCACCAGATGGAATATATTACTAATATTACCCTGGATGGAGGCAAGCAAGATTTACTACAAGACCAATATTTCTAATGATGCCCGTGGCTGCTGGGGTAAGTGACAAAGTCAGCGACTTTGTGCTCCATCACAACTCTTAACGATATGGATGTCTTGAGAACACCGATTCTGCTAACAACATAGCAGTCAAGGTGGTCCACGACCAGACAGGCCCTTCTGGCATTTGCCAGAATTGCCAGATGGCCAGTCCGGCCCTGGTTGGCAAACATGGTATTAGGTCACTGTTGGGAATCTTTCTTTAGGCACTGGTTGACATTGTTGATGCTTATGGAATTCAATTATATTAGCAATGTGGTTGGTGATTTTTTGGGGGCACTGCATGATGGTGGGAAAATATAAGGATCACTTTGAAGGGCGCTGTTTGGGTGCACTGACTGATACGGATTAAATACACAAGCCACAATCTTTATACATTGTACAGACCTTAGCTGCTGTAATTTCCTGTTTCCGAGAAGTGATTTACTGTTCTCTTACACCTTTTAAAGAGGTTCTGTAGCAGCTGTGGTTTATATTTCAAAAAATCTTATACCCTACTATATATATAATGCATATATATGCTTCCATATATGTATGTATATATGCTTCCTGTGCCCTTCAGCAGAAGGTTTCGTTTCTTGGTGTATTAGATCATTCTGTGAACGTCTTCATATATTCAAAGGTCAGTTTATTGGGAGTCTCAGTGCAGTTCATCATCTACATTTATTCCTGCTGTAGGCGGTAAATGTAATGTGATATTGTGCTACTTTATAATAAGATCTGCGCCGGATGTGTTACCATGAAGACAAGGCCACTGTTCACATGATGACTTCCCTCCTGCTTGTATTATATGGGCCCAGATTGGAATTGTATGAGGTCTCACAATGCATGACGTTCCTATGTGGCATTTGTGCTGTATTTTCACCACTCATTTTATGCAATTGTTTCAACAATTTTTTTTTGTAAAAGTGTCAGCAAAATCGCTGCAAGTGATCATTGAGATGATTGTATTTTCAATCCATGTGCGTAACAGACTGCACACAGACAGCAAAGAGTTGGCACATACTGTACCGCATGTTGCCATCCTCCATGTGGTAGGGGCACGGAACTGAACACAAAATTCCACTATATAACGCACAAGAGAAAATTGACACGGCACCTCTAACCTCCAACTGGCTATAGTCCCAAATGAATGCTGTTGCTGCTGTTATGCCAGAACTACCTGTGCAGACTCTCGGGTGCACTTCATCTGATAGTGAGCAATAATACAAAGAAAAAAATGTGATGGTACACTCACCGGTCCTGTGATAACAATCCTTTATTACGGCATGTGCAGGGAAAGACAAGGGAGAACGAGGACAAAAAGGACGACGGCCGTTTCGCGCGGCTGCGCTTCCACGGGTCCTAATGGCGAGAGGAAGTGGGAAGGCACCCTTAAGCTGCCAGTGTCCCAATGCACCATCACATTTTTGTCTTTTTTCTTTTACAAAATTCCACTATGTCTGCAATTTACAGGCAACAATTGACATACTCATGTGAATTAAGCTTTTACTGTGTTTTTTTGACTGACAATATTGTTTTTTTAAAAGCCTATCTTTGATATAAACTTGCACTTTTTAAGTTTGCAATCCTCATTTCTTCATTCATTTCCAGACTTTCTGGTATGCAGTTTGCAGCTTGATCTGAGTTTCAGATTTTTCTCTTGCGGGAGTGTACCTTCCAGTAATATAGGCTGGGTGTGAGTTCTGTGTGAGTTTAGGGTGATGCTGTCTTCCTTAGCTTGCATATAAGCACAGCTTCTATCCTGCACTAATTTCCTCTTAATGTGCTTTCCTCCATATCTGCAGCCTGTTTTCTCTGCCCTCCCTGAAACTTTCACTTTTAATATGTCGATTGTCGAGATCTGTGTACAACTTCATCCCTACTGCTATCTTTAAGAATGAAAGAAACCAGGGGGAGAGCAGAGAGACCTGTCAGAAGAAGGAGCATGACTTCTAATGGGTTTGTAACTTTTGCAGAGCATTTATCTAGGTAAGGCTAGGTTCACATTGCGTTAAGTACATACCGTTAAACGGATCCGTTAAACGCATGTACAGAAAAGAGCCAAATTTCTTGAAAATTTGGCTTCACGTTAACGCTTGCTTTAACGCATGTGACAGCGTTTATGTCATTCTGATGTCCGTTCGTGAAGCATCCGTTTGTCTGCGTTTGGCACTGTCAATAAAGTTGTTCTCTTTTTTTTTTTTCCCTTTTGTCAGCGTCGGGTGTGGGTGCATACACATTCTCCATTTTGAAAGCATTGAGTGAACGCAAGACACTCACACTATGCTGCAGGCGTGTTGACAATGTGTTGTTGTGTCCCTTCTCCTAAAAATGGCTGAAATCATATTTCCTGTCACATGACCACATGGACCACCCTCATTAACGCAATTCAAACGTATGGTTTTATTTGGAAATTTTGCATGATTTGCATCTGGCTGCATTTGCAATAGCCTTCAATGGCAGAATAGATACTTTCCGTTAGCCTTGCGTTAGCTTGACCGGACCCGAAAACGCTGCAAGTCGCGTTCCAAGGTCCATCATAAAAAATCGTAATGTGGCAAACGCATGCCAATTTAGGCATGCGTCACGATGCGTCAGGCAATGCAAGTCTATGGGTGCGTTACAATGTCCGTTACATTGCGTTTTCACTACTTAAAAATGTGTCCGTTAGACAGACTCCCCTAGCGCAATGTGAACCTAGCCTAAAGGAAGACAATCTGCAAGAGCAAAATGGCAGAATTTTTTCTTTAATGAAGAGTATTTAGAACTTTTGATTTGTTGATTGTATGATTCTTCAAAATGGCGTACGCAGCTCATGAATGTTTTGCAAAATTTAAAATTCTCTTTAAAAGGAATTTTCCACTTTCAGAAAAATGGACACCAAACACTGTAAAATACTCAAATTAACAAACAGAGCAGATACTCACCCTTGCCGAGTGCAGCGCCAGCTTCCTACCACTGCTCGGATCTTTGTGTTTTATCGGAAGCAATGACATCACCCCAACGGCACGTATCACTGCTGCAGCCAATCACTTGAGTTCGATGGGTGGTGGGTCTACCTCGGCTAGCTACTAATGATTAGCCACAGAGGTGAAGCGGCTGTCAAAGTGACATCTGGTGCTGGACCAACTATATTTGTTATTTTAGATATCGGTTAGTAGTCAACTTTCTTGAAAGTGAAAATCTCATTAAACTCAGATGTAAACGGCATGAAAAAAATCTCATAAATGTAATTTTTCCTGTGAAATTTGTGAATCTATTTGAGCCACATAGTGCACTTTTATTATTATTTTATGCGCTTTTTTAAGTTTTGTGCATTTTTTTTAGTATGGCATTTATTTAGTATTTTCCACTATGGACCTCAATAACCAAAATAAAAACACATGAAAACGCCTGTGTGAATGAGTCCCAGCAGGGAACAAGCTCCTCCGCCCCAGACTCCGCATAGAGCGCGCTGATCTGTATTCTAATCACAGGACGGTGTCACAATATACTAAGCACGGAATGAATGATTTTCACTTCGGCTTCAATCTCGTCTACTTCAAAGATGCTCCAGAGCCCGTGCCTCTTTAAAAGGATGAATTGTCAGCTGCTGACAGAAAAACTGAGCGCATTATATTACCCATCCTGCGCTGCACTTAACAAAGTTGTAGCGGTTTGTTAACTTTGACATTTTCTCCCTCCAGTGAGTGGATAAGTGAATGGCACACAGCTGGACATAACCCGGTTAGAGATGGTTGATTTACCCTATAAACAGCTCTGTAACCTGGACATCAGTGGCCGTGTATCTCCTGGATTGGCTCAAGATCCAATTCACGTAGGAATGATGGGGGAGAATTATCCGTGGTGTTGTAGGATGCTTTTATTCAGGTGTAGACAAATATGGTGCAAAACACAATAAATTGATCAATCACGCACATGATAATATAGTGCCCATCACTCAGCATGTTAGACGTTCTCTTATTTAAGCCGTAGCATATCACCCTCGGCATTGTCTCCACCAGCTTAATCATATCTTTACCTGGAACTGCTTCCAATAAACGTTCATTTGTGGAATCACCGGCCTTCAGAAAATGTTTGCGACCAACAGAGATTTTTTGCACAGACAGTGTTGGAACTCAGCTCCATATATTGCTGAGCCCTATTCCACAACTATTCTAAGCCAGAATGTCACAAGAACCCCTCAAATAAACCAAGAGAAACAGCAGACCATCAGTTCTTTAAGACATGAAGGTCAATCAATCCATAATGTTTCTATAACCTTGAAGGTTGCATTTGTGGAAGCACCATCATTCAGAAAGTGTTTGCGACCATAAGATGTGCTTTGCAGGGTTAGTATTCATGCTCAGCTTCATATAGTGCTGAGCCCTATTCCACAACTGTCCAAAGCCAGAATGTGTCAAGAACCACTCAACTAAGTCAAGAGGAACAGCAGTCCATCAATTCTTAAGACTTGAAGGTTTCATTTTATTGAATAATCGGCCTTCAGAAAGTTTTGCGACCACCAGGGGAGTTTTGCAAAGACAGTGTTGGTGCACAGATCCATACAGTGCTGAGCTCTATTTTGAAACTGTTCTAAGCCAGAATGTGGCAAGAATCACTTAACTAAAAGAAATGAAAATTTATCATTTCTTTAAGACATGGTTAGTCATTCCAGAAAGATGCTAGAACCCTGAAGGTATCCTCAAGTGCCGTCAAGAAAAGCATCAATTGATATGATGAAGGTGGCTTTCATGAGGACCTCCCCATGAAAAGAAGACTAAGAATCATATTTGCTGCAGAGGATAAGTTCATGAAAGTTATTGTACTGTAATCGATTCACTGCCCACTGCCCCATGCTTAACCCTAGACCACAATTGTTGTAAGCCAAAATGTGTCCAGAACCACAAACAAAAGTTAAGATTAAGAGAAACACCAATCCATCATTTCTACAAGAGATGACGGTCAGTCAGTCCAGAAACTTGCTAGAATCATGAAGGTTTCATTTGTGGAATCAGTGGCCTGTAGAAAGTGATTGCATCCATCAGGTGCATTTTGCAGAGACAGTACTGGTACATAGCTTCATACAGTACTGACCCATATTCCACATCTGTTCTAAGCCAGAATGTGGCGGGAATCACTCAGCTAAGTCTAGAGAAATGACACTCCATCATTTCTTAAAGACATCAAGGTTCTAGCAACTTTCCAGATTGACTGACCCTCAAGGTTTAATTTGTGGCATTACCGGTCTTCAGAATGTGTTTGCGACCATCAAGGGTATTTTTCAGAGACAGTGTTGGTACACAGCTCCATACAGTGCTGAGCCCTACTCTACAACCGTTCTAAGCCAGAATGTGGCAAGAACCACTCATCTAAGACAAAAGAAACAACAATCCATAATTTCTTTAAAGCGAACCTGTCATCAGGATTTTGCTAAGTAAACTGCAGGCATTGTCAGGTTGGTGCCGTTACACTGATTAAAATGATGCCTGGGTCGATGCTACTGTGCAAGCTCCACCACTGGTGTCATTTTGCTGCAGCCAATTTTTTTTCTATCTAACAAAATGGTGTCACCGGCAGCGCATGTGCAGTAGCAATAGATGCTACTGCGCATGCACTACCAACGCCATTTTGCTGTTATTTTGCCAGATTTAAATTAGGAGGCAGGTCACTGAAGGTGCAGTGACCTGTCATTTAAGCCCATGAGGATAAATATGAGAACAGAGCCTCAAATATAGACCCACTCACAGCCCCGTCCACAGGCCACCCCGAAGCACAAGAATCTCATTAACTAAAAACTGCACATACAGATTAAACAACAACCACAAGACAGATTTCATCATCCCAGGTATTATTTTAATCAGTGTAATGGCACTAACCTGACACTCTCTGTCGTTTAATTAGCGAAATCCTGATGATAGGTTCACTTTAACCCCTTTCTGCCAGCTGACGGAATAGTACGTCAGCTGGCAGATCCCCTGCTTTAAGGTGGGCTCCGGCGGTGAGCCCACTTTAAAGCCGCGACATGTCAGCTGTTTTGTACAGCTGACATGTGCGCGCAATGAGCGCGAGAGGAATCGCGATCCACCCGCGCCCATTAACTAGTTAAATGCCACCGTCAAGCGCTGACAGCGGCATTTAACTAGCGCTCCCGGCCGCGCACTGCTGACCCCCATCACATGATCGGGGGTCAGCGGTGCATTGCCATAACAACCAGAGGTCTCCTTGAGACCTCTATGGTTGTTGATGATTGATTGCTTTGAGCGCCACCCTGTGGTCGGCGCTCAAAGTACACCTGCCTTTCTGCTACATAGAGGTGATCTGTATTTCACCTCTATGTAGCAGAGCCGATCGTGTAGTGCATGCTTCTAGCCTCCTATGGAGGCTATTGAAGCATGCCAAAATTAAGAAAAAAAAGTGTTTAAAAATATAAAAAAAATAAAAAATATATAAAAGTTCAAATCACCCCCCTTTCGCCCCAATCAAAATAATACAATTTAAAAAAAATTAAACATACACATATTTGGTATTGCCGCGTTCAGAATCGCCTGATCTATCAATAAAAACAAAGGATTAACCTGACCGCTAAATGGCGTAGCGAGAAAAAAAATCAAAACGCCAAAATTGCATTTTTTTGGTCACCGCGACATTGCATTAAAATGCAATAATGGGCGATCAAAACATATCTGCACCAAAATGGTATCATTAAAAACGCCAGCTTGGCACGCAAAAAATAAGCCCTCACCCGACCCCAGATCATGAAAATTGGAGACGATACGGGTATCGGAAAATCGCACAATTTTTTTTTTTTAGCAAACTTTGGAATTTTTTTTCACCACTTAGATAAAAAATAACCTAGACATGTTAGGTGTCTATGAACTCATAATGACCTGGAGAATCATACTGGCAGGATAGTTTTAGCATTTAGTGAACCTAGCAAAAAAGCCAAACAAAAAACAAGTGTGAGATTGCACTTTTTTTGCAATTTCATCACACTTGGAATTTTTTTCCCGTTGTCTGTTACATGGCATGGTAAAACCAATGGTATCGTTCAAAAGAACATCTCGTCCCACAAAAAATAAGCCCTCACATGGCCATATTGATGGAAAAATAAAAAAGTTATGGCTCTGGGAAGGAGGGGAGTGAAAAACGAAAACGAAAAAACGGAAAAAGCTCCGGGGGTGAAGGGGTTAAGGCATGAAGGCCTAGAATCTGGAAGGTATCCTTAATTTAATTCAATAAAACTATTAATAGCTTTGATGACACTGAGGACCACCCCAGGAAAGGATGGCAAAGAATCACCTCTGCTGCAGAGGATAAGTTCATGACAGTTATTGTTCTGTAACCAATTTACCACCCACTTCCACATGCAATGCGGAATGCCTAGTCCGGAACTCTTTTTTTTTTTCTTTACTATAAACTGCAATCATAATGTATCACAGTTATATCAAACAATTGCAGCATCTAGTTGCTTAGGGTAACTAAAAATTATTTTTTTAAATGTTATTATAAAAAAAAACTAATAAAATAATAAAGTAAATGTTTTATATTGCCAAGTCGATAAAAGTTTGATCTATAAAAAATATAAAATTAATTAAAGCCTATGATAAACGCTGGAAAGAAACAAAATCAAAATGACAGAATTTTTAATTTTTTGGTGCTCCTTCAAAAAAATGCAATAAAAAGCGTTAAAAAAAATCGAATGTACCCCAAAAAGGTTTAAAAAAACCAACAGCTCGGCATGCAAAAAAATAAAAAATAAGACTTCACACAGTCCCATAGACGGAAACCGAATGACGTTTCAGATCTCAGGAAATAGTGACACAAAACAAATTTGTTTGTTTGCAAAGTTCCGAATTTTAAAAAACAATAATGAAAACCATCTCCACAAGTTTGGTATCGCTGTAACCGTACCGACCAGAGGAGTCATGATGCCAGGTCCTTTTCCCGATCAATAAATTATTTTATAACAAAACCCAGAAAAAAGTAGCAGAATATTTTCACCATCTTACCCAATTTGGAATTCTTTTATTTCCTATTTATTATATACGGTAAAGCAAATGGCGTCACTCGAAACTGCGATTCGTCCTCTGCGTACCCCCCCCCCCCCCCCGAAAAATGGCCTTGTCATAAAGGGGTTAATTATCTTGTCTGCGCAGTAGAACCGTGACATTCTGCACATGCTACATTTTGCTCCGCTGACTAGCAGGTCCGTCGCTGGACAAGTGAAGCGTGTAGACCACTTTGCAATATTTTCTAGGACAATTGAAAAATAAATACAGTTCAATCTGTTAACAACAACAAAAAATAATGCTTCCCGAGGCCGATTTTGATATTTTCTACTCGAAAGATCCAGCCACTCGTTGCGTCCTGTGGGCACGAGGCTCTTCTTGGCCGTGCCGATATAACACACAGATTTTTGCAGGCGTGTATTAGTGACAGAGACTAACAGACTGTAAAAGATGTGTGTTTTTCCCAGTTTCTCTACTAGGAACATAGCCCTGAAGAAAAACTGAAATAAATAGGACAGCCTTGTCATACGGTGGCAGAGAGTCCAATCCTGCCTGACCTCGGGGTGTTGTTTTAAAATTAACTGCCAGAGCCGGGCGCACGGAACGTGAAATTGGAATTTACCACTTATATGTCATTTATTCAGCGTCTGCTCCATTATAAGTTCCCCAAGGTGGTATTCATCAGGGGTCTGCGCTGCCGGAGATATCTGGTCATTTATGAGATGCAAACAGTAAGGCTAAGCTGGGGCGGATATGGGGTTAAGGGACGGCAGGAAAGGGGTTAATACTAACATATTCGGGCACATATAGAAAAGTGTATGTATCTATTACATTCCTGTAGTCTAAAACAAAAATCTGCTAATCCGGCATTTTTCAGCACAGGGTTCCTATATAATCTGCAATTTCCCGGCCAGATTTATCTACGGGATCCGTAATCCTGTGCTATAGGTGATCCGATATGGCAAAATAGCAGGTAATGGAGGGTATCTGTGCGGTGGGCATGGAAGGGGGACACTAGGTGGTTGGCAGCACTTGTGCCACGGGTGCTGGGTGCCAACTAGCCATTATGCGTTAGGTTGAGTATTTTCAGAAAATGTCATTTTTATTTGCTATATATGTTATCAGAGAAGTCAGCTTCTTTCTCCTCCGGGACTGATCTTTCACTCTCAGTTTGCAGGTAAAATCTGTATTCGATGAAGATAAATGTTCCCATTACTGAGAAAGGAGATGGCAGTTGGTGCTCATAAAGTTCTATGGAGAGGGGAGGAATGACAGTTAGGGTAAGTTCACACAGGGCGTTTTTGCTGCGTTTTTTTGCTGCGTTTTTTATGCTAATTTTCAGCTGCTTTTTACAGTACCAGCACAGCCTATGAGATTTCAGAAATCTCATGCACACACATTGGTTTTTTGTGTCATCAGGATTTTGTGCTTTGCAGCATTTTTTGGACGTAGAGCATGTTACTTCTTTCAGCGTTTTTGCTGCGTTTTTTTTCAGCGTTTTTCACCCATTGACTTGAATGGGTGTTGAAAAAACGCTTAAAAAACGCAGGTATCATGATTTGCTGCGTTTTTGTTGCTGAAAATTCAAGGACATTAGCATGGACAAAGAGAAAATTAGCGCAGCAAAAACGCACCTAAATCTGCGGTTTTGACACACCTTGTTTCCTGCCAAGAAGATCAGGTTTTGCTTCCGGAAAAAAAAAAGCAGCAAAAACGCCCTGTGTGAACTTACCTTTACAGTTCTCCATAGAACTATATGAGCACCAACTGTCATCTCCTATCTCGGTAATGGAAACATTTGCATTCACTGAAGACACATTTTACCTGTGAATTGAGATGTTATGAATGAATGATCAGTCCAGGAGGACAAAGAAGCAAGTTTCTCTGATAAGATGTGTTACAAAGTTGCTCATCTTCATGTGTAGTATAAATTAATCAAGTAAAAATTAATTTAAAGGTCACTCTGAGTAAGGCTATGTGCACACGTTCAGGATTTTTCGCGTTTTTTTCCGGCCGTTTTCCGCGGGAAAAACGCTTAAAAAACACATACATAAGCATCCCATCATTTTTAATGCATTCTGCAATTTTTGTGCACATGATGCGTTTTTTTCCGCGAAAAAAACGCATCGCAATAAAAATGCAGCATGTTCATTAATGTTGCAGATTTTTTGCGTTTTTCCCACTATTTAATGCATTGGGAAGCTACCGAAAAACCGCGCAAAAAACGCATAGTCATGTGACTGCAAGTATGCGATTTGCAAACTTCTGACCATATTCTGAATAGATGTGTCCAGTCCCGCTCAAGTCACTTGTATTGAGCGAGGCCGCACATGTCTAGTCGGCACGTGACCACAAGTATGCAAATCGCGTACATGTGGTCATGCACCCGCCGCTCCCCACAGCGAAGAATCCTGACAATGGGCAGTGTGCGTGCTATGAGGAGTCACTAGTCTGCTGTCAATCTATATACTTGCACCCCAAACCTGGACATCCCCTTTAAGGTGAATGGTAAAAAAAATATATATATAAAATGAGACAAAACTGCATAAGGTTAATTTAATTAAATTTTTTATTTATTTATTTTTACCATAAAAACACATATCTGCATAGAACCTGCAGAAACAAAGCTACAATCATTTTTTGAACAGTTGATTCTTTTTTTTCTCTTCGATTCATTGGATCATCATTTAATAACAATAGTGGACATATCATTAAAAAGATTGCAAAAATGACAGTCAGTAAGTCTTTGTATTCTCAAGTTGTTGGAAATTAATTTATCAGATTTCTTAGTTACATATTTTTATGACTGTAGATAGAACTCCCACATGGGCTGTCACATACAGATGTCTATGCTCTTGGTTGGAACCCAAGATGGCTGGTACGAGATGATCACCTCTGCATGAAGACTGATTTTCTGATACTCTGTCTGGAGAAGTTTATACTACAGTGACATGCAAAAGTTTGGGCACCCCTTGTCAAAATTACTGTTGTTTTGAACAGTTTAGCAAGTTAAAGATGAAATGATCTGTAAAAGGGCTAAAGTTAAAGATGACATTATATATATTATAGTGTTATTTGTTAGATTTTAAAAATTACCAAAATGAAAATGGACTGATACAAGAGTTTGGGCACTCTCCAAGGTTAGTATCTAGTAGCACCCCATTTCGAAAGGATCACACTTTTTGTAGCCAGACAAGTGTCTTTCAATTCTTGTTTGAGGGATTTTCATCCTTTCTTCCTTGGAGAATTCTTTGAGCTCTGTGAGATTCCTGGGTCATCTTGCATCCTCTGCTATTTTGAGGTTTAGCCACAGATTTTCAATGCGGTTCAGATCAGGGGACTGTGAGGGCCATTGTAAAATCTTCAGCTTGCGCCTTTTGAGGTCGTCAATTGTGGATTTTGACTTGCGTTTATGATCATTATGAATTTGTAGAAGCCATCTTCTTATAAACTTCAGCTTTTTTACAGATGGTGTTATGTTTGCATCAAGAATTTGTTGAAATTTCATTGAATCTATTCTTCCCTCTCCCCGTGAAATGTTCTCAGTACCATTGACCACAACATAACCCCAAAGCATGATTTATCCACCCCCATGTTTAGTGCATGGCGAGATGTTCTTTTTCTGAAATTCTGTGCCCTTTTTTCTCCCTACATACCTTTGATCATTGTGGCCAAAAAGTTCTAATTTAACCTCATCGGTCTACAGGACTTGTTTCCAAAATGTATCAGGTGTGTTTAGATGTTCTTTTGCATGCTTCTGACACTAAATGTTATGGTGAGGATGCAGGAGAGGTTTTTTTTTCTGATGACTCTTCCATGAAGGCCATATTTGTGCAGGTGTCTCTAGACAGTAGAACAATGTACCAGAACTCCAGAGTCTGTTAAATCTTCCTGAAGGTATTTTGCAGTCAAGCAAGGGTTCTGATTTGCCTCTCTAGCAATCTTACAATCAGCTTTCACTGAAATCTTGCTTGGTCTTCCAGAACTTATCTTGACCTCCTCTGTTCCTGTTAACTGACATTTCTTAATTACATTTCGAACTGAGGAAAAGGCAACTTTAAAATGCTTTGCTATCTTCTTACAGCCTTCTCCTGCTATGTGGGCCTCCACCATTTTCATTTTTAGAGTGCTAGGCAGCTGCTTAGAAGAAGCTGTTTTTTGGCACAAGGCTAGAGGAGGCTGTGTTTCCTAACGATGATAGTGAACAAGCCATAGCCCTAACAGGTGTACAATGCAAATATATGACCCTCCTCTGAGGATAGTCCTACATTTTGGAACATGCCTGAAGTGATGAAATAAAAAAACATCTGGAGACCCTTAGGTTGTGCCTCCCCAGCCCAGTTGACCTTTGCAGCATATCCTCTTTGTTCATGGATGTACTCTGGCCTGAACAACCCTATGACAAGTCTTCTTCTCTCCATTCTCTAAGTTACTGCATTTTTCGTCTCTGTGAACCAAGGTCAGGCAGTGCATCCAAATAAATGAGTTCTCACCTTACTCCATATATCAGTGACAGAGAAGGAGGACGTAAGAATTATTCTGTAATTTTCTTCTGCTCATATTAATTGTTCTGGTGATATATGGACTTGTCGGAGATGCCGGAGTCCAGGTCTAAGAAGGAGGATAGGTTTCATTAGTGGCTCTTCTCGATAATGTTTAAAGTAATAGCATAAGAAAAGTAATAATATGGATTAATTTTACATTAGTGACTTTCTGCACATGCCCAAGGGTCCTATATACGGGAACAAATTCTAGCCCCTTTCAGGAGCAAAACCAAACCAACACCATAATCGGAGACCAGATTAATTTTTGCCTTTAGCTGCTCTCTACATAGATTTTGCTTTAATCTGCACTTAGAAAATGAGCAATATTATCTGTCAACAGTCTTTCAACACATTAATATTAGCAGCAATTGTCAGGACATACTAAGTTTACAACAACAAATCTATTGGATGTCTTTTAATAGCTGCAAATTTAGTAAAAAAAATGGCCTCCAAAAGTAATGGAAATGGAAGCATAAAAAATGTCTTTTCACCTCTGTAAACTTTCTGGAGCTGGGTTTTTCCACCTAAGTCTAATGTTCGTTTACCCCCTCCACATTTTTTCCCATGACAATTTTCCTCTAAATAAGTTCCTCCTGGGCAGGGACTACTGAAACTTTTATCACCATCCAATTTTATAGAGAATGAGGCTAAAATTGGTCTTTTCTGTACAAGGACAGTTGAATGGGCTGCCCCTGAGGTATGTACACCCTTGTCTGCTTCTTGACTAGCTATTTAGAGGGTCATGTATTTGGAACCATTGCATTCTTGAGTTTGGGATCATTGCATTCTTTGACGCTGCCAGATCAAATATCTATCAGTATTGAGCAATGAGGGGTGGGGAGTGGAAAAAAATCAACTGGAGACTGATTGCATGGTTTAAGATTAAAGATACGTATATATCATACCACCCTCATGGAGTCTGTTTCTTGACAGTTTGAACAGACACATGGATGTTAGTGGCCTGCTGGAGGGCATTTTGCAGGGCTCTGGCAGTGCTCCTCCTGTTCCTCCTTGCACAAAGGAGGAGGTAGCGATCCTGCTGCTGGGTTGTTGCCCTCATATTGCCCCCTCCATGTCTCCTTGTGTACTGGCCTGTCTCCTGGTATCTGCTCCATGCTCTGGACACTGTGCTGGCAGACACAGCTATCCTTCTTGCCATAGTTCACATTGATGTGCCATCCTGGATGAGCTGCACTACCTGAGCAACTTCTGTGGGTTGTAGCCACCGCCTCATGCTACTGTACCTCTAAGGGTGAGAGGAATGACAAAATGCAAAAGTGACCAAATCAAAAGCCAAAAAGGATGAGAATAGAGAAATGGTCTGTGGTCACCCCCTGCAGAACCACTCCTTTCTGTATGTTGCCTTGATAATTTCCTATAATTTCTACCTGTTGTCATGGTCATGAAGCACACGGCACCTTGGTCTCTGTCAGCTACCCGGCGCGCTGCAGTTTTCTCTCAATACTGCACGCTGCCTGTTCCCACCAAGACTGAAGTGCCGACAATAGCTAGAATGATGTTTCTCCAATGAGGTCCTGCAGACCACACTCCAACAACGAGGGCAGCAGCGAACAGTCCTGAACTCTGCCCTGGCTCTTAGGCTGGCGTGCTGTGCTTAGCTAAACAGGGATCCCCGCTCTTTCCTTATTACTGCGGCGGGCTCTGGCAGCATCCCGGCATCAGATCGACCGGGTGTAGCTGCGGCCCGGCTGCGCACACACCTTGCCTCTGTCACCGCTGGTGGAAAACTGCCCGATGCTGCGTGCACTTTTACTTATAACTGCGCCCCCAGCTTCTGGGTCAGGGAACCTGTCCGGGCTTTTTTGCCTTCCCCCGGACAACAGGAGACGCAGCCTCAGCAGTTCTGGACCCGACCTGGCACAGGTACCCGCAGTCTGGTCTTCCTCCTTACACATGGACCCTAAATGTTACCTTTACTTTTTTCTCTTGCAGTCAAGCACCTCCTTCAATAGAGACACGATGAAAGCCGGCACTGGCAGGAGATTCCTTGGAGGTCTTCTGGACAACTCTTCGTATTGTTACACTTTGGAAGTCTCCTTCTATAGTTACATGCTGAGTGGAACCATCTCGGCTGTTCCTTACACCGAGGAAGCCTGTATCCTTTTATAACAATAGTTTGACATGGTGAAAATTAAGGTAAGAAATATATCGAACAAATAAAATCAATAGGCAACATCAAAACCGCTACATGTGGCAGCCGGATTTAGGAATATTCCTTAAATAAACAAATTTATTCCTGATAAGGTTTTTGACAACCATTCTCAAAAATGCCATCTTTCTTTCAGAGAAAAGTTGTCGTCTCTCCCTTCTTCTCTGTACTATGTCGTGTCTCGAATAATGCACTCATTGACCAAATAACATAGGACTAGAGATCCCTTTCCAAAGATTTGGGTTTTAAATTGTGTTTAGGTGGTGAAAGCTCCTTGTGTCACGTAAAGTCCATCATACTTCTCTGAAAAGAGTCTTCAAGGCATCGGGAAACTGTATAATATCAGATTTCATCCTCTCAGAACAAAGTTATGTTTTTCTGTACCATTTCCAGCCGGTGAGGGATCAGCCGAGCTTATGCAGATCAGAGCCTATCAGGTAGACGTTCTAGACAACATCCATCCATAGCTGGGGAAATAGACTTTTGATGGAGATCAGGGAGATTTCCGGAAGCCTAGATTATAGCAGTATAAGGCCTGGGGGTTAAAAAGCACCCTACTTAGCCAAGATCTGCCAATAAGGCAGGTATGTTAGAGCATGAATTCCATCGATGAGAGGCAGGCCGCCAGCAGATAATTAGATTTGCGACAAGACAGACACTTCTTGCTCTGATATCTCCTCCTGTCATAGTCGTTTCTCTCTTTATTCTTGAGGAAGGCAGCAATTCATGTCCCAGCGAAGATAGAGTCACGCCAGCCGAAAATCATAGCAGCCTGAATTTATACAGATTACATCACCATTTCATTCTGATGTTTAGTATCAAATCAATGGAAACTCCATGTTCTGCTATTGTTAACTACAGGATATATGCTCACAGGTTTCTTATAGTTCACTGGACAAGAAATTATTAACTTTATATATATATATATATATATATATATATATATATATATATATATATATATATATATCTCATTTATTCTATTTATTTATTTTAAATGTAATATGTGTTATTATATATATATTATCAACTTTATATAGTACTTTGCAAAAGTTTTAGGCAGTTATGGATAAAATTCTGTAAAATGAGAGGGCTGTACAAAATGGAATTTCTAATAGTTTGTTAGCTTTGATTTCTCTGTCTCTCTTGTTCATTCGCTTTGCGTTTTGTTGACTGATTAAATTAAAGCATTTTTTGAAAGCATTCTTCTACACTTGCATAAAACCTTTGCAAAAACAAATGACTACAAATAAGAAAAAAATAAAGTAATACAATTTTAACCCCTTACTGACCTCGGACGGGATAGTACGTCCGAGGTCATCTCCCCTGCTTTGATGCAGGGCTCCGCGGTGAGCCCGCATCAAAGCCGGGACATGTCAGCTGTTTTGAACAGCTGACATGTGCCCGCAATAGCGGCGGGTGAAATCGCGATTCACCCGCCGCTATTAACTAGTTAAATGCCGCTGTCAAACGCAGACAGCGGCATTTAACTACTGCATCCGGCCGGGCGGCCGGATATGAGCGCATCGCCGGCCCCCCACATGATCGGAGGACGGCGATGCTTCTCCATTGTAATCATAGAGGTCCTTGAGACTTCTATGGTTACTGATCGCCGGTAGCTGTGAGCGCCACTCTGTGGTCGGCGCTCACAGCACACCTGATTTTCTACTACATAGCAGCGAACAGCAGATCGCTGCTATGTAGCAGAGGCGATCGTGCTGTGCCTGCTTCTAGCCTCCCATGGAGGCTATTGAAGCATGGCAAAAGTAAAAAAAAAAAAAGTTTAAAAAAATGTGAAAAAAATAAAAAAAAATATAAAAGTTTATATCACCCCCCTTTCGCCCCAATCAAAATAAATCAATAAAAAAAAAATCAAACCTACACATATTTGGTATCGCCACTTTCAGAATCGCCCGATCTATCAATAAAAAAAAGCATTAACCTGATCGCTAAACGGCGTAACGAGAAAAAAAATCGAAATGCCAGAATTACTTTTTTTTGGTCGCCGTGACATTGCATTAAAATGCAATAACGGGTGATAAAAAGAACGTATCTGCACCAAATTGGAATCATTAAAAATGCCAGCTCGGCACGCAAAAAATAAGCCCTCAACCGACCCCAGATCATGAAAAATTGAGACGCTACGAGTATCGAAAAATGGCGCAATTTTTTTTTTTTTTTTTTTTAGCAAAGTTTGGAATTTTTTTTCACCACTTAGATAAAAAGTAACCTAGTCATGTTAGGTGTCTATGAACTCGGAGTGACCTGTAGAATCATAATGGCAGGTCAGTTTTAGCATTTAGTCAACCTAGCAAAAAAGCCAAGCTAAAAACAAGTGTGGAATTGCACCTTTTTTGCAATTTCCCCGCACTTGGATTTTTTTTCCCGTTTTCTAGTACACAACATGGTAAAACCAATGATGTCGTTCAAAAGTACAACTCGTCCCGCAAAAAATAAGGCCTCACATGGCCAAATTGACGGAAAAATAAAAAAGTTATGGCTCTGGGAAGGAGGGGAGTGAAAAACGAACACGGAAAAACGAAAAATCCCAAGGTCATGAAGGGGTTAAAAAGCCTTCCTTCTCACCCCCCCCAATGGGGGTGGTCTTTGTTGTCCTTTCTCATTTTCGGGTCCTCTACCAGAGGCCTGGGAGTTTGAGGGTTCTGCGCAGGATCTTGGCTGTTCCCAGCATTGCACTTTTCTGGACAGAGAGCTCAGATGTTGCTCCTGGGATCTGTTGCAGCCATTTTCCCAACTTAGGGGGTCACTGCTCCAAGTTCTCCTATCACCACTGTTGCCTTCACCTTCCACATCTTCTCCAGTTCTCCTTTGAGGCCCTGGTATTTCTCCAGCTTCTCATATTCCTTTTTTCTGATGTTGCTGTCACTTGGCACCGCCACATCTATTATCATTGCTGTCTTCTGATCCTTGTCTACTATCACAATGTCTGGTTGGTTAGCCACCACCTGCTGATCTGTCTGGATCTTGAAGTCCCACAGGATTTTAGTCCTTTCATTCTCCACCACTTTGTCTGGGGTCTCCCACCTGGACTTAGGAGGACTTACAGATGTTCCTGTATGCAATTCCCACCACTTGGTTGTGGCGTTCAGTATACACTGTTCTTGCATTTTGCATCCTGCAACTATGTGTTGGACGGTTTCTTTGCATAGTCTGCACCTTGGGTCTTGTCTTGTGTGATAGACATATATACAGTGTGGTGTGCATAGACACATTTTTTTTCTCATTTTATTTCTCTTCTTTTTTGATTATTCTTATATTTATTTATTTATTTTTTTATATATGTGTATATATATACATATATATATATATATATATATATATATATATATATATATATATATATATATATATATATACATTATTTAGTATTATTTATTTTCTTATTTTTGCTAAAAACATAAATTAAATAAAAATAATATACAGTATATATATTATTTTGTTTAGTTTTTCTCATTATTTACTATCTTATATTGTCTAAATTTTTTGTGTATGTATACATATATGCATTTTGTTATACTTCACTTTCTATTTTTTATTTTTGCTAAAAATAAAAAATATATTTTACATTATATATAAATATATTTACATGATATTGCATTATTATTACAATTGCGTGTGTGTATATATATATATATATATATATATATATATATATATATATATATATATATATATATATACACATATATACTAGATGGTAGCCCGATTCTAACGCATTGGGTATTCTAGAATATGTATGCTGTTTATTTATGAAGTTTTTAGAATAATACATTGAATACACAGGATTTGGCCGGCTGCGACCAATTAGCGAAGCGTGGTTCAAATCTTGCGCCAATTCGCAGCCGGACTGCGCCTATCGCTGATTGTTCACGGCGGGCCATGTAGTATATAACAGCCCACATAGTAAATAGCACAGCCACATAGTATATTGCACAGCCACGTAGTATATAGCACAGCCACATAGTATATAGCACAGCCACGTAGTATATAGCACAGCCACATAGTATATAGCACAGCCACGTAGTATATAGCAAAGCCACGTAGTATATAGCACAGCCACGTAGTATATAGCACAGCCCATGGAGTATATAGCACAGCCCACAGAGTATATAGCACAGCCACGTAGTATATAACACAGCCCACGGAGTATATAGCACAGCCACGTAGTATATAGCACAGCCCATGGAGTGTATAACAGCCCACATAGCATATAACACAGCCATGTAGTTTATAACAGCCCACGTAGCATATAACACAGCTCACGTAGTATATAACAGCCCACTCACGCAGTATATAACACAGCCCACGGAGTATATAGCACAGCCACGTAGTATATAGCACAGCCCATGGAGTGTATAACAGCCCACATAGCATATAACACAGCCATGTAGTTTATAACAGCCCACGTAGCATATAACACAGCTCACGTAGTATATAACAGCCCACTCACGCAGTATATAACACAGCCCACGGAGTATATAGCACAGCCACGTAGTATATAGCACAGCCCACGGAGTGTATAACAGCCCACATAGCATATAACACAGCCACGTAGTTTATAACAGCCCACGTAGCATATAACACAGCTCACGTAGTATATAACAGCCCACTCATGCAGTATATAACACAGCCCACGGAGTATATAGCACAGCCACGTAGTATATAGCACAGCCTGTTGTGAATTTGCTTTTTGCTCCCTCTAGTGGTTACTAGTTTTTTGACTCTGGTTTTTCTGTCATTCCTTTTATCCGCACCTGGGTCGTTAGTTAGGGGTGTTGCTATATAAGCTCCCTGGACCTTCAGTTCTATGCATGGCAACGTAGTTATCAGAGCTAGTCTGCTGTGCTCTTGTCTACTGATCCTGGTTCCAGTTATATCAGCTAAGTCTGTCTTTTGCTTTTTGCTATTTGTTTTGGTTTTGTATTTTTGTCCAGCTTGTTCCAAATCTATATCCTGACCTTTGCTGGAAGCTCTAGGGGGCTGGTGTTCTCCCCCCGGACCGTTAGACGGTTCGGGGGTTCTTGAATTTCCAGTGTGGATTTTGATAGGGTTTTTGTTGACCATATAAGTTACCTTTCTTTATTCTGCTATCAGTAAGCGGGCCTCTCTGTGCTAAACCTGGTTCATTTCTGTGTTTGTCATTTCCTCTTACCTCACCGTCATTATTTGTGGGGGGCTTCTATCCAGCTTTGGGGTCCCCTTCTCTGGAGGCAAGAAAGGTCTTTGTTTTCCTCTACTAGGGGTAGCTAGATTCTCCGGCTGGCGCGTGTCATCTAGAATCAACGTAGGAATGATCCCCGGCTACTTCTAGTGTTGGCGTTAGGAGTAGATATATGGTCAACCCAGTTACCACTGCCCTATGAGCTGGATTTTTGTATTCTGCAGACTTCCACGTTCCTCTGAGACCCTCGCCATTGGGGTCATAACAGTTTGCCAGGCCAGTATTAAATGTTTAATGCATTGCAGAAGAGGGATTATAAGAAAGAAGATTCTGAGTTTTTTTTTTTTCTCCTTCCCCTTTACCTCAGAGTGGCTATGCTTGCTGCAGACATGAATGTCCAGACCTTGATTACAAGTGTGGACCAGCTGGCTACTCGTGTGCAGGGCATACAAGACTATGTTATCAGAAATCCTAGGTCAGAACCTAAAATACCGATTCCTGAACTGTTTTCCGGAGACAGGTTTAAGTTTAGGAATTTCGTGAATAATTGTAAATTGTTTTTGTCCCTGAGACCCTGTTCATCAGGAGATTCTGCTCAGCAAGTAAAAATTGTTATTTCGTTCTTACGGGGCGACCCTCAGGATTGGGCTTTTTCGCTGGCGCCAGGAGATCCGGCATTGGCTGATCTTGATGCGTTTTTTCTGGCGCTCGGTTTACTTTATGAGGAACCCAATCTTGAGATTCAGGCAGAAAAGGCCTTGCTGGCTATGTCTCAGGGGCAGGACGAGGCTGAAGTGTATTGCCAAAAATTTCGGAAATGGTCCGTGCTGACACATTGGAACGAGTGTGCACTGGCCGCTAATTTTAGAGATGGCCTTTCTGAGGCCATTAAGAATGTTATGGTGGGTTTTCCCATTCCCACAGGTCTGAATGATACTATGGCACTGGCTATTCAAATTGACCGGCGGTTGCGGGAGCGCAAAACCGCAAATTCCCTCATGGTGTTGTCTGAACAGACACCTAATTCGGTGCAATGTGATAGAAAAACCGCAAATTCCCTCATGGTGTTGTCTGAACAGACACCTGATTTAATGCAATGTGATAGAATCCTGACTAGAAATGAGCGGAAAATTCATAGACGCCGGAATGGCTTGTGCTACTACTGTGGTGATTCTACACATGTTATCTCAGCATGCTCTAAACGTATAGCTAAGGTTGTTAGTCCTGTCACCGTTGGTAATTTGCAACCTAAATTTATTCTGTCTGTAACTTTGATTTGCTCACTGTCATCTTATCCTGTCATGGCGTTTGTAGATTCAGGTGCTGCCCTGAGTCTCATGGATCTCTCATTTGCTAAGCGCTGTGGTTTTACTCTTGAACCATTAGAAAATCCTATTCCTCTTAGGGGTATTGATGCTACACCATTGGCAGCAAATAAACCGCAGTATTGGACACAGGTTACCATGTGCATGACTCCTGAACACCGCGAGGTGATACGTTTCCTGGTTTTACATAAAATGCATGATTTGGTCGTTTTAGGGCTGCCATGGTTACAGACCCATAATCCAGTCCTGGACTGGAAGGCTATGTCAGTCTCAAGTTGGGGCTGTCGTGGTATTCATGAGGATTCCCTGCCTGTGTCTATTGCTTCTTCTACGCCTTCGGAAGTTCCGGAGTATTTGTCTGATTATCAGGATGTCTTCAGTGAGTCTGAGTCCAGTGCACTGCCTCCTCATAGGGACTGTGACTGTGCTATAGATTTGATCCCAGGCAGTAAATTTCCTAAGGGAAGACTGTTTAATCTGTCGGTACCTGAACATACCGCTATGCGTTCATATATCAAGGAGTCTCTGGAAAAAGGACATATTCGTCCGTCTTCTTCCCCTCTTGGTGCGGGATTCTTTTTTGTGGCAAAAAAGGACGGATCTTTGAGACCTTGTATTGATTATCGGCTTTTAAATAAGATCACTGTCAAATTTCAGTATCCTTTACCGCTGTTGTCTGACTTGTTTGCCCGGATTAAGGGTGCCAAGTGGTTCACCAAGATAGACCTTCGTGGTGCGTACAACCTTGTGCGCATTAAGCAAAGTGATGAATGGAAAACCGCATTCAATACGCCCGAAGGTCATTTTGAGTACTTGGTGATGCCTTTTGGGCTCTCCAATGCGCCTTCAGTTTTTCAGTCCTTTATGCATGACATTTTCCGGAAGTATCTGGATAAATTTTTGATTGTTTATCTGGATGATATTTTGGTTTTTTCTGATAATTGGGATTCGCATGTGGAGCAGGTCAGGTTGGTCTTTAAAATTTTGCGTGAAAATTCTTTGTTTGTCAAGGGCTCAAAGTGTCTCTTTGGTGTACAGAAGGTTCCCTTTTTGGGGTTCATTTTTTCCCCTTCTGCTGTGGAGATGGACCCAGTCAAGGTCCGAGCTATTCTTGATTGGACTCAGCCCTCGTCAGTTAAGAGTCTTCAGAAGTTCTTGGGCTTCGCTAACTTCTACCGTCGTTTTATCGCTAATTTTTCTAGCATTGTGAAACCTTTGACGGATATGACCAAGAAGGGCTCCGATGTAGCTAACTGGGCTCCTGCTGCCGTGGAGGCTTTCCAGGAGTTGAAACGCCGGTTTACTTCGGCGCCTGTTTTGTGCCAGCCTGACGTCTCACTTCCCTTTCAGGTTGAGGTGGATGCTTCGGAGATTGGGGCAGGGGCCGTTTTGTCGCAGAGAGGCCCTGGTTGCTCTGTTATGAAACCTTGTGCCTTTTTCTCTAGGAAGTTTTCGCCTGCCGAGCGAAATTATGATGTGGGCAATCGGGAGTTGTTGGCCATGAAATGGGCATTTGAGGAGTGGCGTCATTGGCTCGAGGGTGCTAAGCATCGTGTGGTGGTCTTGACTGATCACAAAAATCTGATGTATCTCGAGTCTGCTAAACGCCTTAATCCGAGACAGGCCCGCTGGTCATTGTTTTTCTCCCGCTTTGATTTTGTTGTCTCGTATTTACCAGGTTCTAAGAATGTGAAGGCCGATGCTCTTTCTAGGAGCTTTGTGCCTGATGCTCCTGGAGTCGCTGATCCTGTTGGTATTCTTAAAGATGGAGTTATCTTGTCAGCTATTTCTCCGGATCTGCGACGTGTGTTGCAGAGATTTCAGGCTGATAGGCCTGAGTCTTGTCCACCTGACAGACTGTTTGTCCCGGATAAGTGGACCAGCAGAGTCATTTCCGAGGTTCATTCCTCGGTGTTGGCAGGTCACCCGGGAATTTTTGGCACCAGAGATCTGGTGGCCAGGTCCTTTTGGTGGCCTTCCTTGTCAAGGGATGTGCGGTCATTTGTGCAGTCCTGTGGGACTTGTGCTCGAGCTAAGCCTTGCTGTTCTCGTGCCAGCGGTTTGCTCTTGCCCTTGCCTGTCCCGAAGAGACCTTGGACACATATCTCCATGGATTTCATTTCTGATCTTCCGCTATCTCAGGGCATGTCCGTTATCTGGGTGATATGCGATCGCTTCTCCAAGATGGTCCATTTGGTTCCTTTGCCTAAGCTGCCTTCCTCTTCCGATCTGGTTCCTGTGTTTTTCCAGAACGTGGTTCGTTTGCACGGCATCCCTGAGAATATTGTGTCAGACAGAGGATCCCAGTTCGTTTCCAGGTTCTGGCGATCCTTTTGTAGTAGGATGGGCATTGATTTGTCGTTTTCGTCTGCTTTCCATCCTCAGACTAATGGACAGACGGAGCGAACCAATCAGACTTTGGAGGCTTATTTGAGGTGTTTTGTCTCTGCTGATCAGGACGATTGGGTGACATTCTTGCCGTTGGCTGAGTTTGCCCTTAATAATCGGGCTAGTTCCGCCACCTTGGTTTCGCCTTTTTTCTGCAACTCTGGTTTCCATCCTCGCTTTTCTTCGGGTCATGTGGAGCCTTCTGACTGTCCTGGGGTGGATTCTGTGGTGGATAGGTTGCAGCAGATCTGGAATCATGTGGTGGACAACTTGAAGTTGTCACAGGAGAAGGCTCAGCGCTTTGCCAACCGCCGCCGCGGTGTGGGTCCCCGACTACGCGTTGGGGATTTGGTGTGGCTTTCTTCCCGCTTTGTTCCTATGAAGGTCTCCTCTCCCAAATTTAAACCTCGTTTTATTGGGCCTTACAAGATATTGGAAATCCTTAATCCTGTATCTTTTCGTCTGGATCTTCCTGTGTCGTTTGCTATTCACAATGTATTTCATAGGTCCTTGTTGCGGCGGTACATTGTGCCTGTAGTTCCTTCTGCTGAGCCTCCTGCTCCGGTGTTGGTTGAGGGCGAGTTGGAGTACGTGGTGGAGAAGATCTTGGATTCTCGCCTCTCCAGGCGGAGGCTTCAGTACCTGGTCAAGTGGAAGGGCTATGGTCAGGAGGATAATTCCTGGGTGGTCGCCTCTGATGTTCATGCGGCCGATTTAGTTCGTGCCTTTCATGCCGCTCATCCTGATCGCCCTGGTGGTCGTGGTGAGGGTTCGGTGACCCCTCACTAAGGGGGGGGTACTGTTGTGAATTTGCTTTTTGCTCCCTCTAGTGGTTACTAGTTTTTTGACTCTGGTTTTTCTGTCATTCCTTTTATCCGCACCTGGGTCGTTAGTTAGGGGTGTTGCTATATAAGCTCCCTGGACCTTCAGTTCTATGCCTGGCAACGTAGTTATCAGAGCTAGTCTGCTGTGCTCTTGTCTACTGATCCTGGTTCCAGTTATATCAGCTAAGTCTGTCTTTTGCTTTTTGCTATTTGTTTTGGTTTTGTATTTTTGTCCAGCTTGTTCCAAATCTATATCCTGACCTTTGCTGGAAGCTCTAGGGGGCTGGTGTTCTCCCCCCGGACCGTTAGACGGTTCGGGGGTTCTTGAATTTCCAGTGTGGATTTTGATAGGGTTTTTGTTGACCATATAAGTTACCTTTCTTTATTCTGCTATCAGTAAGCGGGCCTCTCTGTGCTAAACCTGGTTCATTTCTGTGTTTGTCATTTCCTCTTACCTCACCGTCATTATTTGTGGGGGGCTTCTATCCAGCTTTGGGGTCCCCTTCTCTGGAGGCAAGAAAGGTCTTTGTTTTCCTCTACTAGGGGTAGCTAGATTCTCCGGCTGGCGCGTGTCATCTAGAATCAACGTAGGAATGATCCCCGGCTACTTCTAGTGTTGGCGTTAGGAGTAGATATATGGTCAACCCAGTTACCACTGCCCTATGAGCTGGATTTTTGTATTCTGCAGACTTCCACGTTCCTCTGAGACCCTCGCCATTGGGGTCATAACAACAGCCCATGGAGTGTATAACAGCCCACATAGCATATAACACAGCCATGTAGTTTATAACAGCCCACGTAGCATATAACACAGCTCACGTAGTATATAACAGCCCACTCACGCAGTATATAACACAGCCCACGGAGTATATAGCACAGCCACGTAGTATATAGCACAGCCCACGGAGTGTATAACAGCCCACATAGCATATAACACAGCCACGTAGTTTATAACAGCCCACGTAGCATAGCATATAACACAGCTCAAGTAGTATATAACAGCCCACTCACGCAGTATATAACCCAGCCCACGTAGTGTATAACACAGGCCACATAGTGTATAACACAGGCCACGTAGTGTATAACACAGGCCACGTAGTGTATAACACAGGCCACGTAGTGTATAACACAGGCCATGTAGTGTATAACAGGCCACGTAGTGTATAACACAGCCCATGTAGTGTATAACACAGCCCACGCAGTATATAGCACAGCCCACGTAGTATATAGCACAGCCCACGCAGTACATTGCACAGCACACATTGTACATTGCACAGCCCACGTAGTACACTGCACAGCCCACGTAGTACACTGCACAGCCCACGTAGTATATTGCACAGCCCACGTAGTACATTGCACAGCCCACGTAGTATATTGCACAGCCCACGTAGTATATTGCACAGCCCACATAGTATATTGCACAGCCCACGTAGTATATTGCACAGCCAACGTAGTATATTGCACAGCCCACATAGTATATTGCACAGCCACGTAGTATATAGCACAGCCCACGTAGTATATCACACAGCCCATGTAGTATATTGCACAGCCACGTAATATATTGCCCAGCCCACGTAGTATATTGCACAGCCATGCAGTGTATAGCACAGCCCATGTAGTATATTGCACAGCCCACGTAATATATTGCACAGCCCACGTAGTATATTGCACAGCCATGCAGTATATAGCACAGCCCACGTAGTATATTGCACAGCCCACGCAGTATATAGCAATGTGGGCATCATATCCCTGTTAAAAAAAAGAATTAAAATAAAAAATAGTTATATACTCACCTTCCGTTGGCCCCGGATGCAGGCGAAGCGGTTACCGACGCTCCTTGTACGCTCCGGTCCCAAGAGTGGATTGCGGTCTCGCGAGACCGCTACGTCATCATCTCGCGAGACCGCAATGCACTCTTGGGAGCGGAGCGTGCGAGGAGCGTCGGTAACCGCTTCGCCTGCATCCGGGGCCAACGGAAGGTGAGTATATAACTATTTTTTATTTTAATTCTTTTTTTTTTTTGCTACGTCATCATCTCGCGAGACCGCAATGCATGGAGCGGTCACCGGAGCGTCGCGAGGAGCGGGAAAGGCTGGTTCTGGATGCGGGGGGCGACGGACGGTGAGTGTATAACAATTTTTTATTTTTTTAATTATTTTTAACATTAGATCTTTTTACTATTGATGCCACATAGGCAGCATCAATAGTAAAAACTTGGTCACACAGGGTTAATAGCAGCGGTAACGGAGTGCGTTACACCGCAGCATAACGCGGTCCGTTACCGCTGCCATTAACCCTGTGTGAGCGCTTACTGCGGGGAGTATAGAGCGGGCACTGACTGCGGGGAGGAAGGAGCGGCCATTTTGCCGCCGGACTGTGCCCATCGCTGATTGGTCGTGGCTGTTTTGCAATCAGCGACTTGGATTTCCATGACAGACGGGCCGCGACCAATGAATATCCGTGACAGACAGAAGGACAGACAGACGGAGGTGACCCTTAGACAATTATATAGTAGATTGGCATAATACTGATGAACAGAAAACTCTCATTGAAAAAGGGTGAATGGCAAGTGACTGTGTGAGAATCAGGATAGGTCATGGACATATTAGGCTGGTTTGTATGGAATGAGGGCAGCAGGACCATGCTTTTCGACAGCATGGTGGCTCAGTGGTTAGCACTGCAGCCTTGCAGTGCTGCAGTTCTGGGTTCAAATCCCACCAAGAACAACATCTGCAAGGAGTTTGTATGTTCTCCCCGTGTTTCCGTGGGTTTCCTCTGGGTTCTCCGGTTTCCTCCTACACTTCAAAGCCATACTGATAGGGAATCTAGATTATGAGCCCCAATGGGGACAGCGATGACGATGTCTCTAAAGTGCTGCAGAATTAATGGCGCTATATAAGGACAGGTACACTTTAAGAGTTATTCCCATAATAGAGATTTGACCATTGGGACTATGCAGACTCTTCTGTGCACCTACACAGCGCTCGGCTATTTTAGAAAGTTCCTATAGACAATAGAGTGAAGGCCGAGCACGCACTCCTCTGCTCCATTTAGAAGGGGCTCTGCATGTCCCCATTTTTGGGATCGTTCGGGGACCCAGTGATCACACCTCCAATGATCAGCATGATTTCCCCTGTCCACTAGTTAGGGGGTAACTTGCTGTTTTGGGAATAACCCTTTTACTATAAACCCATAGAAGTAATGCCATTTCGTGACCCTGCTCCAAATGTTAGCGGCTATTGTCTACTGAAGTAAAAGAAAAAATAAATAAAAGAATTAAGTAAAATAAAATTGCTAAATAATAAATCTGATATCATGAAAAACAAATTACCTTCATTTCTCCTTTGAAAGAAAATGTCAGAGAAATGTCAGCTATAATAAAATGTCTCCGTTATGAAAGATCACTTTGAATATTTGACGAATGTACATATGTAAATGTCTCCATAGTTTGACAGTTGAAAATTAAGTGAATTTATATCAGGACTCCATTGCACTGCAAAGCCATATTCACATGGTGGAGATATGTAACGGTGGAGCGGGTTTATACCCCTTTGGCCTGCGTCACACTCAGCGTAAGACAATACGGTCCGTTTTTTACGGCCGTAATATGGAGAAATGTTCCCAAAATAGTGATCCGTATGTCCTCCGTAGGCAGGGTGTGTCAGCGTATTTTGCGCATGGCATCCTCCGTATGTAATCCGTATGGCATCCGTACTGCAATATTTTCTCGCAGGCTTGCAAAACCAACATCTAATGGATTTATGTGCTCAAATGTCCGTTAAAACATATATACAGTATATATATATATATATATATATATATATATATATATATATATATATATATATGTCATTGAGACACATATATATATATTCTGTATTTATATTTAATTCAGAGCGATATATGTGAAAAGCCGGTAATTCAATTGCCGGCTTTTCATTTCTCCTGCCTAAACCCGACAGGATATGAGACATGGTTTACATACAGTAAATCATCTCATATCCCCCTTTTTTTTGCATATTCCACACTACTAATGTTAGTAGTGTGTATGTGCAAAATTTGGTTGCTGTAGCTGCTAAAATAAAGGGTTAAATGGCAGAAAAAATTGGCGTGGGCTCCCGCGCAATTTTCTCCGCCAGAATGGTAAAGCCAGTGACTGACGGCAGATATTAATAGTCAGGAGAGGGTCCATGGTTATTGGCCCCTCCTGGCTACAAACATCTGCCCCCAGCCACCCCAGAAAAGGCACATCTGGAAGATGCGCCTATTCTGGCACTTGGCCACTCTCTTCCCACTCCCGTGTAGCGGTGGGATATGGGGTAATGAAGGGTTAATGCCACCTTGCTATTGTAAGGTGACATTAAGTCAGGTTAATAATGGAGAGGTGTCAATTATGACACCTATCCATTATTAATCCAATTGTATGAAAGGGTTAAAAAACACACACACGTTATTAAAAAGTATTTTAATGAAATAAACACACCGGTTGTTTTAATATTTTATTGCTCTCTCAATCCACCTGAAGACCCTCGCTTGGCAAAATAATAAACCAACAATATACATACCATCCGAGGATCTGTCAGGTCCCACGATGTAAATCCTTCTGAAGGGGTTAAATCAATTTACAGGCAGGAGCTGTGCTAAAGCACTCGCTCGTACCTGTAATCCCTGGGTGCTGAAAGGAAAGCTGAGTGATCTGTACTTACATTGAGTTGCGGTGAGGCGCCCTCTGGTGGATGAACTCATATGAACTCGAGCGTGGGAACTTTTCCAAGGCTCCAGTTCATGAGGACATCCACCAGAGGGCGACTCAATGTAAGTACAGATCACTCTGCTTTCCTTTCAGCACCCGGGGATTACAGACACGAGCGAGTGCTTTAGCCCAGCTCCTGCCTGTAAATTGATTTAACCCCTTCAGAAGGATTTACATTGTGGGACCTGACAGATCCTCGGAGGGTATGTATATTGTGGGTTTATTATTTTGCCAAGCGAGGGTCTTCAGGTGGATTGAGAGAGCAATAAAATATTAAAACAACCGGTGTGTTTATTTCATTAAAATACTTTTAAATCATGTGTGTGTGTGTTTTTTAACCCTTTCATACAATTGGATTAATAATGGATAGGTGACATAATTGACGCCTCTCCATTATTAATCTGGCTTAATGTCACCTTACAATAGCAAGGTGACATTAACCCTTCATTACCCCATATCCCACCTCTACAGGGAGTGGGAAGAGAGTGGCCAAGTGCCAGAATAGGCGCATCTTACAGATGTGCCTTTTCTGGGGTGGCTGGGGGCAGATGTTTGTAGCCAGGAGGGGCCAATAACCATGGACCCTCTCTAGGCTATTAATATCTGCCCTCAGTCACGCCAATTTTTTCCGCCATTTAACCCTTTATTTTAGCAGCTACAGCACCCAAATTTAGCACATACACACTACTAACATTAGTAGTGTGGAATATGCAAAAAAAAAGGGGATATGAGATGGTTTACTGTATGTAAACCATGTCTCATATCCTGTCGGGTTGGGGAAGGAGAAATGAAAAGCCGGCAATTGAATTACCGACTTTTCACTAACACCGCTGCGTATTTCTCGCAAGTCACACTGCTGGTCCGTGTGGAATCCGTATTTTTCTCGCCCCCATAGACTTTCATTGGCATATTATTTGCGCAATACGCTGACAAACGCAGCATGCTGCGATTTTGTACGGCCGTAGAAAGCCGTATAATACGGATCCGTAATATACGGCTGATAGGACCAGACCCATTGAGAATAATTGTGCCGTTTGTTTGGCGAGTTTTACGGACGTATTTTCTACGCTCTTACGTCCGTAAAACTCGCTAGTGTGACGCCGGCCTTTGGGTGAATTTATTGTACAGGCTTCTACAGTATATGGTTCACAGAAGTCTAATCATCAATACCATTACTGTTGTTTTGTTCACTGATTTTTTTTTTCCTAAACCTTAGTGTGTTGAAACTTTTTTTCCTGACACAAAGTTCCAAATCCCTACAAAAATGTAGCCACCACTAGAGGGCGCAAAGGAGCTTACTGCATACGATTTATTAAATAAAATCCATATAAAATAGTATTCGGCGTAGCTCCTTCTAGTGGTGGATAATGGTAGTTATGTTATTTGTAAACCCTTCCCAATATCTTAGATACATGTCCCATACATATTAGTTGCTGGCTGTGTTATACTGCTAGTACCTGCCAGTAACAGCCATAACTGGAGCTAGCTGCGGTCCCTGCTGTTTAATCATACCATTCCAGTCATGCATTCCAGTGTGGGGGCGGTCCTAATTAGAGATGGGTGAACCCAAACATTAAAGTTCGGCGCCCACATAGAACACCTACTGTTCGGGCACAGACACCGAACATGGACTTCACCAGGAAGTCAGTGTTACTGTTCGGGTTCGGCTTGTACTCCTATGAAGCTTAGCCTATGACTACGCTTCATAGGAAACAATGAATTTCAGAACATAAAGCAATACTACTGTATTGCAGTTTCCAGGAGTTAGGAGTCATTGTACAGGAGGAAGAGGAGTGCTGTGATATCTCCTATGGTGAACAGTGGATCCTGCTTTATCTTCAGTGTATAGAGGTGTTATCAGTCATTGTACAGGAGGAGGAGGTGAGCTGTGACATCACCTATTGTGAATGGTGGATCCTGTGTTATCTACTGTATATAGAGGTGTTATCAGTCATTGTACAGGAGGAAGAGGTGAGCTGTGACATCACCTATTGTGAATGGTGGATCCTGCGTTATCTACTGTATATAGAGGTGTTATCAGTCATTGTACAAGAGGAGGAGGTAAGCTGTGCCATCACCTATTGTGAATGGTGGATCCTGTGTTATCTACTGTATACAGAGGTGTTATCAGTCATTGTACAGGAGGAGGAGGTGAGCTGTGACATCACCTATTGTGAATGGTGGATCCTGTGTTATCTACTGTATATAGAGGTGTTATCAGTCATTGTACAGGAGGAGGTGAGCTATGACACCACCTATTGTGAATGGTGGATCCTGTGTTATCTACTGTATATAGAGGTGTTATCAGTCATTGTACAGGAGGAGGAGGTGAGCGGCGAAATCACCTATTGTGAATGGTGGATCCTGTGTTACCTACTGTATATAGAGGTGTAATCATTCATTGTACAGGAGGAGGAGGTGAGCTGTGACATCACCTATTGTGAACAGTGGATCCTGTGTTATCTACTGTATACAGAGGTGTTATCAGTCTTTGTACAGGAGGAGGAGGTGAGATGTGACATCACCTACATCACCTATTGTGAATGAGGATCCTGCGTTATCTACTGTATATAGAGGTGTTATAAGTCATTGTACAGGAGGAGGAGGTGAGCTGTGACATCACCTATTGTGAATGGTGGATCCTGTGTTATCTACTGTATATAGAGGTGTTATCAGTCATTGTACAGGAGGAGGAGGTGAGCTGTGACATCATCTATTGTGAATGGTGGATCCTGTGTTATCTACTGTATATAGAGGTGTAATCAGTCATTGTACAGGAAGAGGTGAGCTGTGACATCTCCTATTGTGAATGGTGGATTCTGTGTTATCTACATTATTTAGAGATGTTATCAGTCATTGTACAGGAGGAGGAGGTGAGCTGTGACATCACCTATTGTGAATGGCAGGTTCTAGGAGATCTACTGTATATAGAAACGTCACATTACACTGTAACCATGTCTGTGAAAATAATGTTTTCTTGTTATTACAGAAGTATCATTTCTCCTGGCGGAGATCGACATGCTAAGCATGCCGAGATGAGGAGACTTAAAGCCGCAATGCTCCTCTGAGTAATATGCTAATTATGCAAATTGTCTCTTCAGAGAGGAAGAGAACTAGAACTCTAGTGTCACCTATTGGAAGGTAGCGATCCTACAAGTCAATGTTGACCCTTTAACGAGCCTAGTCACATGAGTTAGAATAATAGCCAAACCAGAATCTCAATTTGCAGACACTGTGTTTCGGGGTTAAATGGAACCTGTCACCCCAAAAATTGAAGGTGAACTAAGATCACCGCCATCAGGGGCTTATCTACAGTATTCTGGAATGCTGTAGATAAGCCCCCGATGTGTCCTGAAAGATGAGAAAAAGAGGTTAGATTACACTCACCTGGGCGGGCGGTCCGATAGGCGTCGCGGTCCGGGGCCTCCTATCTTCTTACGATGACATCCTCTTCTTGTCTTCATGCTGCGGCTCCTGCCTGTTGAGGGCAGAGCAAAGTACTGTAGTGCACAGGCGCTGGGCCTCTCTGACCTTTCCTGGCACCTGCGCACTGCAGTACTTTGCTCTGCCCTCAACAGGCAGGAGCCGCAGCATGAAGACAAGAAGAGGACGTCATCGTAAGAAGATGAGAGGCCCCGGACTGGACCGGACCACCCCGGGACCACCCCTGGGTGAGTATAATCTAACCTCTTTTTCTTATCTTTCAGGATACATCTGGGGCTTATCTACAGGATTCCAGAATGCTGTAGATAAGCCCCTGATGCCAGTGGGCTTAGCTCACCTTCGATTTTGGGGGTGACAGGTTCCCTTTAAAGGGTAAACATTGACTTGTAGGATTGCTACCTTCCAATAGGTGGCACTAGAGTTCTAGTTCTCTTCCTCTCTGAAAAGACAATTTGCATAATTAGCTTGTTATTATAAACATTGATTCTAGATTAGACTATTTCAGATTTTCTTACTTATCAAACATTAACTATTTTCATTGTTTGGGGAAATAAGTAAAAAAAACATAGGCAATGACTGTGGGAGGGGATGCTGTATTAGCATTTTAGATTATTAGAGGTTCATTATAGGGTAAGTGGTCTCACAAGCAGTAAGTACAGCGTTTGCTGGAAGGAATATCTTGGCAGTAAGTCACTGGGGAAAAATGGGTTAATTCTGAGCAAGAAAACCCAGAGCCAGCGGCAGTGACGACTATTTACTTTTCTCCGCTTGGCATACATGGAAATTGTGTTATCAAATGTTCTGTCTGATCCTGTCAGCTTTATAGCGATCGCTTCAAACAATTTAATGTTGCTGAAAGCACACAGTTACAAATTATAGACTTTTAAAGTTATTTCACAGTGATAATGCTGTCAACCTCTAATACAGCTTCTTAAAAGGCGCAGTGACGATAATGACACACGGAGAAGCAGCGAGTGGAGGCGCCCGATTCCTGCCTTTGTTGCTGTATTGATATCTTTTATTTTCAGTCAGATGTCTGTAGCGTTCACTCACGCGCTCGGCATCGTGTCTGGGTGACAGGCGATCACAGGCAGGCGGCAAAAAGGCATTCTGGGAATGAAATGGGGCCAATAGCAAAGGAGACGAACGCATCGATTCCTGGGACATTTCCTGGTATATTGTCCCAATCCTGGGCCCCTTCCTGGTATAATGTCCCCCATTCTAGGCCCCTTCCTGGTATAATGTCCTCCGTCCTGGGCCACCCTGGGCTCCTTCCTGGTATAACGTCCCATTACTGGGCCCCGTTCCTGGTATGATGTCTACCACTCTGGGCCCCTTCCTGGTATAATATCCCATTACTGAACCCCTTTCTGGTATGGTGTCTACCATCCTGGGCCCCTTCTTGATATAATAGTCCACATCCTAGGCCCCTTCCTGGTATAATGTCTACCATCCTGGGCTCCTTCCTGGTATAATGTTCCCCATCATGGGACATTTTGCTGGTATAATGTCCCAATCCTGAGGCCCTTCCTGATATAATATCCCCCATTCTGGGCCCCTTCCTGATATAATGTCCCCCATCCTAGGTTCCTTTCTGGTATAATGTCTACCATTCTGGGCCCCGTATAATGCCCCAATCTTGGAACCCTTCAGTTTTTCTCCAGGACATTTTATAAAGATGGAAACGATTATTCTTACCCCTTCCAACCCACTCCCACGCCAACGCAAACTGCCATGCTTGGTGTTATAGTTCTGAAGCCGCTAGAAAGTTGTCGCTGCATTATAGTATATACTGTGAACACATTTGATTTAACTTCTTCCTGCCAAAATATTACTTTATCACCCATCCAGGGGAGAGGTGATGATAACATTTACAACCAACTGCTGGGACCCCCTATCGACTTAGCCCCCCATTTGAATAGAGCGGAGGTCTCGCATGCACACTGCACTCCATTCATTGTTTATGGGATGAACGCTGCCCCAGAAAAACTTGCAGGATTCCTGAGATTTACTAAAAATTGTAGAAACCGGATGTTTTACAGTGAAATCAGCATTTTGTGTTACTTTCTTCTTCGGAGTGACATCTTAGAATTTTCAGTGATTCGCACTTAAGTACAAACAATACGGGAGGTTCATCTATATTAAAGGGATGCTAATCATCTCCAGCAAATATCAACCGACAATATAAATGTATTCTGTCTACTTCAAGGCCTGAACGCTTAAAATACATCAGAACCGCTCCTTTCATTGTCACCTGTGCAAATTTGTTTAATCCCCTCCAAAGAATCCTCAAAGTTTCTCCTTTGTCTTCTCTAAGTACACTAAGTAAGAAGCGGGCGCAGAGGCAGCGGCGCAGAGAAGAAAAGCTTCTGTTTATATCTTGGCTCTGATATTCTTTTGCTTCAAATACAATGTAGATCAACAAATGAAAGCCGCGTTTATTCAGATAATGCCGCGGATTTACCATAATGGCAGCTTGTTGTTGTATTTTTTATATATTTTTTTTTTCTGGTATTGACAGTGCACATTGGAGAGATGTAAATGAGCAGAAATGTGCTGCTGTTCGCAGATATTAGTAAAGCACAGTCTGAGATCTCTTCATCTCCATTTTGATATTTGATTGTTCTTCATCGACTGGGGAACCTGAAAAATAAAAGAAAATAAACTGTGGAATAAACTGCTGGAGAAGTGGGAATCAACTACACGCCCTTACACTATACAATATTCATAGATTTAAAGAAGCCCTCCTCCTTCTCCTCTTCCTTCTCCTCCTCCTTCTCTTCCTCCTTCTCCTTCTCCTCCTCTCCCTTCTCCTCCTCTTCCTTCTCTTCCTCCTCCTCTTTCTTCTCCTCCTCTTTCTTCTCCTCTTTCTCTTCCTTCTCCGCTTCCTTCTCCTCCTCTTCCTTCTCCTCCTCCTCTTCCTTCTCCTCTTCTTCCTTTTCCTCCTCTTCCTCCTTCTCTTCCTCCTCTTCCTCCTTCTCTTCCTCCTCCTCTTTCTTCTCCTCTTCCGCTTCCTTCTCCTCCTCTTCCTTCTCCTCCTCCTCTTCTTCCTTCTCCTCCTCTTCTTCCTTCTCCTCCTCCTCTTCTTCCTTCTCTTCCTCTTCTTCCTTCTCTTCCTCCTTCTCTTCCTCCTCCTTTTCTTTCTCTTCCTCCTCCTTTTCCTTCTCTTCCTCCTCCTTTTCCTCCTCCTCTTCTTCCTTCTCTTCCTCCTTCTCTTCCTCCTCCTTTTCTTTCCCTTCCTCCTCCTTTTCCTTCTCTTCCTCCTCCTTTTCCTTCTCTTCCTTCTCCTCTTCCTCCCCCTCCTATCAAATTTTTATCCCATTAAGTTACTAAAATCATCCTATTATACAGCACTGTGTACTTACAATTGCTCATTTTGCCTTTCTACCCAGCTCATTCTTCTCTTTTCAATTAGGTCTATGAATCACGTGATTAAAAACAGACTAGATGAATCTTTCTAAGCTCTATGTAGAAACAGGAGGTCAATTTTCTCTGTACGAGTCACTGCAAAAGTCTCCGGCAGGGGGAGAAGAGCGCAGCGGGGTGAGAAGTTGAAGAGGGATATGATAAATGCAGGGCCAAGAGACTTTTTGTTTCTACATAGAGCAAAGAAGAGAGAAGAATTAGGCGAGTAGAAAGGCAAAATGAGCAATTGTAAATACACAGTGCTGTATAATATGATGACTGCAATATAATAAGAGGAAAAAACTTTGATAGGAGGAATACTTGTTATAATTCATATGTATATATATATATATATGCTCAAATGTGATCACCCCCTTATAATTGGGGGATGTGGTTGGCTTCAGTACTAGACAATCACATTATCATTCATTGTAAATAGTAGTCAGTGAACGGCCGCCGTCATTTTCAGCGATTCTGATTCACTGCTAGATTCCCATCAGATAAAAGCGTTCCTATGAAAACTACTGCAAGCGGCCTAGTTAGTGATATATCGCTGGAATCAGGGTCTCTGTCCCTACATCATGCTGCTCTCAGATGGGGTAGCAAAAAACTGGTGCCAGATTCCCTTTAACTATGATTTGTGATACTGAAGTTGATTCAGGTTAGTTGTAATACCAGACACCGCCTATAGTGGTGGGGGGCGCTGTTTCTGGAAGAAAAATGTTTTTATAAAATCATATGAGCCACAGTCCAATACTATAGCAGGTTATCCTCTAGATGTGATAATAAACTGTTCATGGGGGTTTTAGGGTAATAACTATGGAACAAATTACAAGTGCAGTATTTTTTTTTTATGCACGTGCACAGTTGCCTGCCATAGATCGATGCATCCGCTCCCTTGTGCTGAGATATTGGCGCTTTCTTTGTGCACACATTGAGATGCCAGCTTTACATGTGATTTTACTGTGAGCTGTCCACGGTGCTGAAGTGATGGGTCCTGACTCCTGACAGCTGCTGCTCCCTACAGTAACTGAGCCATTACTGAATGAAACAATGTAGTCACACTCCCCCCAGGGTCACACAGAATTCTGCACTAACTGCATATTAATATGTTTATCAGATTATTTACTGAATATTCCTTAGTCCTGATCTTATAACAATGCAGATTTCTTAACCAGGGGTGGGTGTGATTGCAAGACGGACTATTATTAAGTTCTACAGCAAGTAATTAATCATCAGGGATTTTAGTAACATGATTACACTACTAGAAAATTCTGCACAGGTCAGTTACAAAAATGGAGGTAAGTACTGTAACTGTAGTATACCCTGCACATGGGCCACTACCTACACAATCCTTGTTACATAATGCAGGTTCAATCGGTGAGGTGGGGTAGTGGGGATACTGGCAGCTGTAGACAAACAGGTTAAGTCCTGGAGACCACTGACAGGTAGCGGGGTTACTGGCACCTACAAACAGGTGAAGTCCTGGAGACCACTGACAGCGGGGTTACTGGCACCTACAGACAAACAGGTGAAGTCCTGGAGACCACTGGCAGCGAGGTTACTGGAAGCTGCAGACAAACAGGTGGAGTCCTGGAGACCACTTACAGGCAGCGGGGATACTGGCAGCTGTAGACAAACAGGTGAAGTCCTGAAGACCACTGACAGGTAGTGGGGTTACTGGCACCTACAGACAAACAGGTGAAGTCCTGGAGACCACTGACAGCGGGGTTACTGGCACCTACAGACAAACAGGTGAAGTCCTGGAGACCACTGACACCGGGGTTACTGGAAGCAGCAGACAAACAGGTGGCATCCTGGAGACCACTGACAGGTAGCAGGGTTACTGGCACCTACAGATAAACAGGTGGCATCCTGGAGACCACTGGCAGCGAGGTTACTGGAAGCCGCAGACAAACAGATGGAGTCCTGGAGACCACTTACAGGCAGCGGGGATACTGGCAGCTGTAGACAAACAGGTGAAGTCCTGGAGAGCACAGACAAGTAGCAGGGTTACTGGCAGCTATAGACAAAAAAGCGAAGTCCTGGAGACCACTGACAGCGGGGTTACTGGAAGCCGCAGACAAACAGGTGGAGTCCTGGAGACCACTGATAGGTAGCAGTGTTACTGAAAGCTGCAGACAAACAAGTGAAGTCCAGGAAACCACTGACAATTACTGTGTACAGACAACTAAAAGAGTTACTAGGAAGCCTTAATACCAATTCCCAGGTGTGTGTCCTGAGAGGCCTTATATAGGCCTAGGAAATACAACACATGGGATCAGGCCAGACTACTTGTAAAGCCAGATGTGGAGCACAAAGGCTAATGGACCGGGGTCAGGGAGGCAAACCATGGATCCAGGACATGTGCATAACATCGTAGCAGCTACACAGATATTACATATATAGATTTGTCCTTCTGTACCTTTACTCTCAACTGGACATATCCTGAAATGAGCAGCAAAACATGGTCATCCTAGGAAATAATGGGATTTTGTCGTATGAGCGGAGACTGTGCAAAATACGTCAAGACAGTGGATATGGCACAACATGATAAACTTGGTAGAACTTGTTAGGCAGGTAATTCTTCTTTATGCCTTTTGGGTGGTAGACAGAGATGATGGAGGAGATGTAAGGTGGTGCAGAACTGTGGAGAGCTTTGCGGGTGAGAGAGAAAAGTTTGCATTGTATTCTGTAGCAGATGGGTAACCCGTGCAAAGACTGGCACAAGGGGAGGCATCGGTGTAACGGCTGGACAGAAATACAACCATGGCTAACAGATGGATATTTCATTCTACACCTGACTACTTATTGCTTAGGTTACCTTACCAAATCTGCAGCGTATCAGCGATGGTTGGTCTTTAAGGCAAGGTGGGGGCGCTTGTAAGCTCTATGTTTTAGAGTCTGCAAGCGCTGCTCTGAAGCCGGTTTGATTACAGGATTGGGCTAACTTAAGGGCCACTGTGTTCCTCCGATGTTCCATAGACAAAGCTGTCTGTGCTTTCAGGATGGGAGAACACTCAGTTCGTGCTAGCGGCTCTGCCATGCCAATGTCAGCCTGTAATGGTTGCACTCCCTCCAGCAAGCAGAAAACTGGGAGGCAGGGGAGCAATGTGCTCCTGATCATAGAAAATGTGAACACCCTTTTAATGGAATTTGTGGAACAATAAGATTGGACGTGTCACATGAAGTTTATGTTTTGTTTAGCAAAATCTAGGTGTTCTACCAACTTTAATGGAGTTCTAGATAATCTGTAATGAGACCTGTATCTATTAGACATTTATGGCACATACTACTGATATACTATAGATAGGACAACGCCTATAAAAGAGACAGACCTATTGCATGTGCAACCTATGCGCCATTGTATTTAAAGTGACGGTACATAAGAAGGACATTTTTCTATATCTGTAGAAACAAGCGCAGCGAGCCGATAACCCAGAGCGTTAATAGTGGCAGCAGGTATTCATGGATAACTTATAATTACTGCTCAGGAGCCACAATGCCGCTCAGTTTTGCTGATGCTCTCAGTTCAATTGCCAGCGGCATGTCCGAGGATTACTGCACATCACTCAATGATCCCTTCTATTGAAACAAAGTGTCAGCCGTCGCCCACTAATCAATGATTTCACGACGATGCTTTGTACAGTCAATGCCGCTCACAGCTATTAAAGCTACATTTTTAAAGTTAAACCTGCAGGAATATCACACATATAAAGGCAGCGGGCGATCGTGTCGCCTCCTGGGGTCATCTGCCCCCCAAATCAGCTGTAACCATATCTGTCATGCACGCAAAGGAAACCTTAAAAGGTGAGAAGAGGTCAATGGGGCCCCGCAGGCATGGACGTGTTATCATATTAGCGGCTGGTTATCTTTAGTACCTCTGTTCAAGTGTCACCCGCAATTAATACATCTCACCGCCCTGACAGTTCACACCGCAAGGCCCTAAAGACACCATTTAATCGGTGACGCCGTCATTAGCCTTAAAGGGAAACTGTCGACAGAAAGTTACCTATTAAACCCGCTTTAACTAGCGGACATGTTTTACTTCAAATACCGCTCTGAAGGTCGTCGTCTAATCCAGGCGGCATTACCAAGTAGCAGAAACAATGGAAACGGAGACAAAAAAAGGAATCTGTATCCCATATAAAGCTGCAATCTGCACATGTTCGGCCCGACCCTATCCTGTAATAATGTATTGTTCACGCCACCAGCTGCAGGGATTGCAGTCGCACCCACAATCTGATGTTTGGGGGTCATGTTGGAGATTTTGCATTGTGGCCCACGAGCGTCAGGTTAGGGCATATACAATAAATGTATCCATGCACTCACAGATGTAAAAAAAGTCAGGCAGGTTTACGCTGGACTTTTATTCACCGTATAGAAAAATGTTATCTGCTTTGCTCTTCTATAACGTTTTATGACGCAAAAAAAACTTTTGCGCTGCAGAACTTATTTTTAACACTGGAACCTATATGCAATATAACCCCTAAGATTTCCAATTTTATTTCCTCAGTAGCAAACAGGTTGACATTTTCCTAATTATCTTATATGCATTTTATTTTCTTTAGGCATACATATAAAAAACACAACTTTATTTGCAGGTCTGTATTGTGTTCACAGATACACTGTCCACCATTGTGGCGGTATATTCCTTTAAATCTATATTCATGAGACTTGGAGCTGTTCTCATTTTTATACTACTAGTAGTTTTACATATGTGAAATACAATGTATGTTCTATTTTTCTCACTTTGCTATTCCATATCTATAAATACGCAAGTTTTTGGGGACCACAAGATTTGTATGGGCTCACCAGACCCTGTATCTTTTGGTATTATAGTACAAATGGATATATCAAGTCACTGGAGGACTCAGACAGAAGATGGCCTCCGTGCAATGTAGGGATTCACTTTTTGGTAGTCGCTAGGTCCACACAGGTACAAAGCTTCTTGGTGCAAACAGGAAAGTTTATTAGACTTCATAAACTTTCACCATAATGGAAACAAACAGCCATTCCATCCGCATAAAGGCAAACCAAAAACAAACAGTAGATAAATAGACCATAAGATAACACAAGGCAGCACGGTGGCTCAGTGGTTAGCACTGCAGCCTTGCAGCGCTGGGGTCCTGGGTTCAAATCCCACCAAGGACAACATCTGCAAGGAGTATGTATGTTCTCCCCGTGTTTGCGTGGGTTTCCTTTTGAAACTCCGGTTTCCTCCCACATTCTTCCAAAGACATACAGATAGGGAATTTAGATTGTGAGCCCCATCGGGGACAGCGATGATAATGTGTGCAAACTGTAAAGCGCTGCAGAATATGTTAGCGCTATATAAAAATAAAGATTATTATATTAACACGGGGTCACCCGTCCAGAGGTCTTTCCACATCCATTCACAGACCTAATCAGCTTCTAACAGAGCAGAGAAGTACACCAGACATTTGTGATGATGGTGTTGGGACTATAGGTGTTAACCAAGTCCCTAAAACTAGGGATGCCCTAGTCTCTACCTGTCCCCCAGATTATTCCTGAAGGTGGAGATGCCGGGTTCATGTGCCCTGTTATGCTACTGTATGTATATCAACCCCTATCTGTCCCCTCTCCAACCCAGGGTAGTGGGAAGATGAAGTATATAGGAACAAACTAACCAGACAAACAAGGCAAGATGGAAAGGGATAAATGAAAAATACTAAATCATACAAAATACATTCACCAAACAACAGCATTGGATACAAGGGAGTTAAAAGAAATAAAAATCAAACAGGAGAAGTGTTGTGAACTCTGTTTTTGGGCTCCCTCTAGTGGTCACAAGCGGTACTGTGTAGTGTTGTCTTTCTGCAGGTTGGCAGCATCAGCTGGTCCGTTATCCTTGGTTGGTTTCCTATTTAGTTCACCTGGATACTCAGTTCCTTGCCTGCTCTCAATGTATTCAGTGTTCTTCAGATTCCTTGTGACTACCTTGCTCCCAGTCTCTCCAAGACAAGCTAAGTTTTTGTTTGATCATTTTTTGATTATCAGCATTTATTATGTTTTTAGTCCAGCTCGCTAAAATGTGATTTCCTCGCTTGCTGGTTGCTCTAGGGGACTGAGTTTCTCCCCCCCACACCGTTAGTTGGTGCGGGGGTTCTTGAAATCTCAGTGTGGATATTTTGTAAGGGTTTTTTACTGACCGCACAGACCCCTTTACTATTTTCTGCTATCTAGTATTAGTGGGCCTCATTTGTTAAATCTGTTTTCACCCCTGTGTATGTGCGTTTCTCTTACCTCACCGTTATTATATGTTGGGGGCTTCTATTTCTTTGGGGATTATTTCTCTGGAGGCAAGAGAGGTCTTTCTTTCTCTTTAGGGGTAGTTAGTTCCTCAGGCTGGCTCGAGACATCTAGGATTTTTAGGCACGTTCACTGGCTACTTCTAGTGTGTTTGGATAGGTTCAGATTTGCGGTCAGTCCAGTTTGCCACCTCCCTAGAGCTTGTCCTATGTATGTTACTTAGCTGGAGTAATTTGTGATCCTCAACCACTAAGGATCATAACAGTAGAGCAGGCCAGGAACTGAGTATCCAGGTGAACTAAATAGGAAACCAACCAAGGATAACGAACCAGCTGATGCTGCCAACCTGCAGAAAGACAACACTACACAGTACCGCTTGTGACCACTAGAGGGAGCCCAAAAACAGAGTTCACAACAGAGAGGATGAGGATTTGCACACAGACAAAACTACAATCAACAATCTCCAAACGCCAACTCCAACCACAAGCTACACCTCCAACTCCAGAACCAGGCAGCAAGAACTAACACTGGCAATCACTAGGTGCCACTGGGTGTGGCTAACACTGAACAGCTGAGACAATCCAGGTAGGAAAGCTCTAGGAGCTTCAACTGAGCACGTTAACCCTTGCACTACTAGCTAGCAAGCAAAAGATCTGCACAGTTTAGTATGATGGTGAAGTACTTCTGACCATTGCAGAAGTATTTGAAGCCAGACGCAGTGGTCTTCTGGTTCCTCTGTCATGGTATCACTGTGACAACGTGTTTCCAACTCTACTCCTAGACAGCTGAGACAGCTCAGCTTTCTTTTTAGCAGGCTGCACAGGTTGCTCCAATGATATGTCTGTCCCTGCATCAAGTACATCACAAAAATGTGGTGCATAACGGGCCTTCCTCTGATCTATTGTTACCATTACTCTAACTACTGCTATCATCAGTGATCTGTATATAGGGATGATTTTTTTCCCGGGGACTCAGAGTTGCAGGACTGTGAAATAATGCATATATTTTCCAAAAATAAGATTTGCGATATCGATTATTTGTTGGAGAGAGAAGAAATCCCTATGTGTTCTGTAAAAGAAAGGAATCCCAAGATCGTAGAATAACTCTATCAGTGGATGTCCCTTATAATTGTAAATCCATACTGCAGCTGCTGCGGCACCAGCAGAACTTTCTTGCAACTTAGCAGATGCTGTTGTGTCCTTGAAACTCCAGACGTTGACATACGCTACAATAATGCTGACTATTTTCTGTAGACATGACATTAGGAATCACACTCAATTTAACATTTTTTTTTTTTTTTTTTACAGAAATGCCAAAGTGTTATTTACAGGCTCGTTCTAGAGCCGCCGAGCGGCTGAATGTAGTACAGACGGCCAAAGACCTACACATCCGGCAGCCGCTCGTTATCCTATCTGTTATTAAATCAGCAATTAATTTCCCGCTACCTTTAGAGTCTCGTAATATCCTGCTGCAGTTATTAACCATTCACGTGCCTGAAAACAGAGGCCATGCGAGAAAGTATTGGGCCCCGAATAACACAAGCCGCTAATACCTGCGAATGCCCGGCTGCGTCATCTGGATATTGTGTACAATGCCCCTAGATTCAGCTGACAAATCGGTTACAGCTTCATAGAAAACCAATTCATTTTCACTGACCCAGGAAAAGGCGAAGAATTGTCTGGGCCCTTGTGGAATAATGCAACTGCTTAGCTTAAAGGGAACCTGACAAGTGGAAAACGGTGCCTGATCTTCTGGCAGGATGTTATAGAGCAGGACGAGCTGATCGGATCAATAGACATTTTTGTGGGTAAAGTTTCAGTAAAACTTGCATTTTGTTCATTGAAATCCCTAGTAATTGTGTGCATGAGTCCAGTGGGCGGTCCTAGCCAGTGATTGACAGTCTCCCCTGTGTGTCAGTGCATGCAGAGATAGCTGTGAGTCATTAGGACCTCCCACTGGACTCATACATACATTTCCACAGGGCGGCGTTAATCAGTGATTCACAGTTTTTCCTATATGAATGTACATGCAGAGGTAGCTGTCAATCATTAATAGGACTTCCCACTGGACTCATACATACAGGTCCACAGGGCGGTGTTAATCAGTGATTCACAGTTTTTCCTATATGAATGTACATGCAGAGGCAGCCGTCAATCATTAATAGGACCTCCCACTGGACTCATACATACAGGTCCACAGGGCGGTGTTAATCAGTGATTCACAGTTTTTCCTATATGAATGTACATGCAGAGATAGCTGTGAGTCATTAGTAGGACCTCCCACTGGACTCATACATACAAGTCCAGAGGGCGGTGTTAATCAGTGATTCACAGTCTTCCCTATGTGAATAGAGAAAGTTGTCAGTCAATAGTAGGACCTCCCACTGGACTCATACATACAAGTCCAGAGGGCGGTGTTAATCCATGATTGACAGTCTTCCCTATGTGAATGTACATTCAGAAATAACTGTCAGTCATTAGTAGCACCTCCCACTGGACTCATACATACAAGTCCAGAGGGCGGTGTTAATCAGTCATTGACAGTCTTCCCTATGTGAATGTGCATACAGAGATAGCTGTCAGTCATTAGTAGGACCGCCCACTGGACTCATATACATTCAAACACTCAGGATTTCACTGAATAAAATAAAAGTTATTCTGAGTCTTTCCATTAAACCTTTATATCCTTCCGCTCAGCTTCTTCTCTATACCGTGCTATCCACAAATCTGATTATATGTAAAATATGACGGGTTCCCTTTAATGGCCACAGTAGTTTAAACAATCATTGCAGAAATCTTTAGGATAAGAAAAAAAATTATGATATATTTGAAAAATCTGCTTATTTTCCACTTATGAGACACTTTTCCTTCTCCTGAACTCATCATTCATTCTGAAAAATAGCTGAAATACGTCTTTGTCAAAGTAAAGTTTACTGCCCACAAACTGAGGTATCAAGTTACAGCTCTTTTTTTTTACTGTTTAGAATGGGGAGGGAGTAGTGATGACCAATCCGCTCAGTGAGAGGCAGGGAAATGGTGTTGCAGCTTCAAGCAAGCAACTGTTCTAGTACATTACAGTGCTGGATTCACAGCAGCACAGCTCATTAATGCTTTATAACATCCTCCATGCTGCTGCTACTTCTAAACATGCGCTACATAGAGACAGAAGAGCGGGGATCCCCCATGTATGTGTGTGCTGTGTATGAAATACATCATAACAGCTAGTCTCCACCCATTAGCTCAGAGAAAACTGAAAGAGTGAGAGCCTGCGGAGAGGAAAACTGGCAAAAATACAGGAACAGATCAAAAATAGTGTTATTCCCATCTACATACATAGGATAGCTTATTCTGAAATGACAGCTACACTTTAACAGGAGCTGTACTAATCTGTATGCAGTGATCTATGCCCCACTGGAGGCTTCCGGCAGCTACAAATTTATTATGCTATCATTTGCTCTTAGTGAGGATATGCCTGGTGTATGTGACTGCACTTTGCAGGATCCTAGATTAGGTGAGTATATGATGTTTTTTATTTTAACATGTCAAACAACTGTGGGGGCATCATAAAGTATGGGGGACCCTCATACATTTTAAGGGCTGGTGTGGGGGGCCCTCATACAGTGTGGGGACTACTGTGGTGAGGTTGTCAAAGTGTAGCTGCTTTTATACAGCGTGAGGACCATTATGCACGTGGGTGAAAATGTGGGGGCCATTATACAGCGTAGGTGAAAATGTGGGGGCCATTATACAGCGTGGGTGAAATGTGGGGGCCATTATACAGCATGGGTGAAATGTAGGGGCCATTATACAGCATGGGTGAAAATGTGGGGCCTTTATACAGTGTAGGTGAAAATGTGGGGGGCCATTCTACAGTGTGGGGGCCATTATACAACGTAGGTGAAAATGTGGGGCCTTTATACTGCGTGGTTGAAAATATGGGGGCCATTATACAACGTAGGTGAAAATGTGGGGCCTTTATACTGCGTGGTTGAAAATATGGGGGCCATTATACAACGTAGGTGAAAATGTGGGGGCCATTATACAGCATAGGTAAAAATGTGGGGCCATTAAACAGTGTGGGTGAAAATGTGGGGCCATTATACAGTGTGGGTGAAATGTGTGGGTCATTATACAGCATGCATGCAAACAGCGTCAAACTGTGGTGTCTGGGGCCCACAGGAGGAACTGACCCTAGCGGCCCACCCTACAGCTATATGTAAATACCTGTTAGCCATTATCCCTTGGTATAGTGGAGCATTGACTGTAAAATACAGGTGGCTCTTGCACGTTACTGTGCACCACCATAACTGGGATGTACAATTACGGTACTTTGCATCAAAGGGGTTCTTTAATTAAAACTCACGGATCCATGTGTAATCAAACCACATACTACCACCACAAAGTGACCAAATAATGCTACTTACTGTACAAGGGAGAAATACTGCCACAACATGACCAGACCACATATTACCACCACATAGTGACTGAATAATACCACATACTGACGTCAGCTGGTGGCCATGTTAACTATTGCAGTGCAGACTTTCTGCACCACAATACATTTCAACTAAATGTGCGTCCTCGGATGCACATTCAGTTTAAACCAACGGGCCCCCTCTATGTCCTGCTCAGGGACCAGCTGAGGACTCGGGCACACCGGAGAATCATCTGGTGCCCCAGTCCAACCCTGGATGCAAATGTGGGGGCCATTATACAGTGTCAGTGTAATGAGGGGGCCATTATACACCATCGGTGTAAATATGGGGGGCCATTTTACAGCAAGAGTGCCAATGTGGTGACCATTATGCACATTGCAGTGTGGGCGCAAATGTGGGGTCCATTATACAATGTGGGTGAAAATGTGAGGTCTATTATACAGCATGGTTGCAAACGTGGGGTCCATCATGTAGTTTAGGGGCCGTTATCTTGTATGGGAGCTAATGAATGCCATTATATGGTATACAGTAGGAGCTAATGTGGGGCCATCATACAGTGTGGGGACTATTGAGGGATCCATTATACAGTGTGGGGGCCATTATACATTATGGGAGCTCATGGAAAGGCCAACATACAGTTTGGGGGCGACTGTAGGGGCCATCTTAGATTGTGGGAACCCTCAAAGTGTAAGGACTAGTGAGGTGTCCATCATACAGTGTGGAGCCTACTGTAGCAGTCATTATACAGTGAGGGGACCACTGTGGGGGTCATTATACTGTGTTTTGGGAGAACAATATATTGATTCATATATCATAAACATTTCCCCGCAGAGTGACGTGAAATCATGTTTTGTTTTTTGTTTTTTCAAATCTGGTAATTTCTTATTACTTATCTCGGGATATGTTCAGCCAAAATAAAAAATAAGAGGAAACATCTGTATTTAAAATGACCCATCAAAGGGTTAAAAGTTGATGGTTTCTTTTATCTTAGCTTTTTTAGGCTTTTCCTGAATAATCTGCATTTTTTTCTTCTTTTTTTCAAATCCACCATACGGTTCCAGAGATATGGATCTTTATAGGGCTACGTTTTATGGTATTATGGGTAATGCAAATCAGCCTGAAGACACGCCCCAGAGGATCCCTTGAGTTACACCCCTAAAGGCTATAAAATCATCACTAAATAAAAACGCCCATATCTCTGGAACCGGATGGCACATTAAAAAAAAACAAAACAAAAAAACACAAATACTCAGGGGAGCAGGGGAATAAAATAATAGCAAAAAAATGTACACTTTTGACATGGTGACAGGTCCCTTTTAAATGGTTATTCCCCCAAAAAATCAAATTACTTGTTGATCACTGGGGATCTGACTGTGACTGCTGTTATCCTAGTGATATCAAGATTGGGGCTTTGGAAGCCCAAAAATGGAGATCTGCAGCCTCATCTTGCATGAGCATGCACGGCCTCCATTCATTGACTATGGAGTTGCCGATCATAGTCTCAGCTATTTGTGACAATAAATGCGAATGATCATCTTCACTCCATTGAGCACAAGGTTGCAGAGCCTCGTTCTTGGGCTTTAAAACCTCCAATCTCGGGATCACTTGGAATCTTAGTGATTGGACCCCCAGTAACAGATAATGGATAGCTAGACATTTTTGAGATTAACCCAGCTGTTTGTCAGTGCTGTAGACAATGAATGCACGTGATCATCTTCACTCCATTGAGCACGGGGTTGCAGAGCCTCGTTCTTGGGCTTTAAAAGCTCCAATCTCGGGATCACTGGGAATCTCAGTGATTGGACCCACAGTAATCAGATAAGGGATAGCTAGACATTTTTGGGAATAACCCAGCTATTTGTCAGTGCTGTAGACAATGAATGCACGTGATCACTTCCACTCCATTGAGCACGGGGTTGCAGAGCCTCGTTCTTAGGCTTTAAAAGCTCCAATCTCGGGATCACTGGGAATCTCAGTAATTGAACCCACAGTAATCAGATAAGGGATAGCTAGAAATTTTGGGGAATAACCCAGGTGTTTGTCAGTGCTGTAGACAATGAATGCACGTGATCATCTCCACTCCATTGAGCACGGGGTTGCAGAGCCTCGTTGTTGGGCTTTTAAAGCTCCAATCTCGGGATTATTGGGGATCTCAGCGACTGGATCCCCCAGTAATCAGATAAGGGATAGCTAGATTTTGGGGGGGCATAATCCTTTAATTAGAATTCACTCTCCTTCCTGCCTCCGACACTCACAGAACTGGTGGACGATACTTGTTCATTTACAGGCTTGGAACGATTGACTATGGACACACGATGCTCAACTTTCTTCATTTCTGTACACAGCTCCACTGCAAAACAATAGCAGTTATGGGAACTATAGCTGAAGATGACGGTATTAGTGCTGCTCCTATGTATTCTAATCAGTCTGGGGATCCATGATTAATAATGTGCAATGATATCACTTTAACTACAAATATTACATCTGAATAATCCCTTTCCAAAATAATATCAAAAAGTGTTAACAGTAAAAATAAAATGCTTCCTATTATAAATAAAAAAAAAAAAAAAATGCGGGATGGGGGTGGTATTTCCCAGTAGGAGAGGTCCTGGGGTATAAAAGTTGGCATATTTCTTTCTGAATTTCCAATTTTCAACTTCACAAACATAATGCAGAACTAAGACAAATGGCTGTAACTCTAGCACCCTCCACTGGCAGGAAATGTGTACTACATCAGTCACACAGGAACTTTTATCTGAAATTACTAGAAGAATTTAGTTTATTCTCAAAACCGTAAATGCAAAAAACTGTTCCCATCTATAATAATATGATAATTAATATGCCGCATTTAGAAATACAACGAGAAGTCAGTTTTACTATAGGAATCTGCGTGAATCACAGTTTGAAACTGATTGGATTTTCAAGGTTAAAACAAGGACATTCTTCTCCGAGATCAGAAAGCAAAATGGAAACTGCTTCCAAAGATTGGAGGGAAGAAAGAGAACTTAAAATTGCATTTCTTTCTTCCACCTTTGATATCTCACACCCAGCAAACATACCGTAATAATGTGATATGGAAGTGACAACATTAGGACAGGACAGGCTATAGGCAGATTTTTTTTAAAGGTCCAAATTTTGGCATAGTTAACTTCCTTTACTAAAGCAACAATGGGAAGTGATAGCTGCTGGGTTATCTGACCGTCACTACAAGGTATATTAGGTTTACTAGTAATATCCTACTAGCAATATCCTATGTGAAAAAATAATTAAATAATTGTATTTCCAAAGTGATTCCAGCTCAGATTTGTGTAGATATTGCTAATTCTGACATTATATTAATTCACTATAGTTAATATATATATATATATATATATATATATATACACACACACACGTGTGTGTGTTTATATATGTATTCTTATTGTTTTTGCAAATATATATGTACTTTTATTTTATTTGTAAATTATATATATATATATATATATATATATATATATATATATATATATATATATGACACGTGTCTATAAATGCAAATGTGTGTGTGTATATATATATATATATATATATATATATATATATATATATATATATATATATATATATGTATGTATATATATATATTTAAGTGTTATGAAAAGGAATTACAGAAATCCATTTTAGTTCAGTAATTCAGATAGTCGGATAATTCAGTGTATATACCTATACTGTATGTACATGTCTTACATTCCGATATAAATGTCGCCATGCACAGATTCTTTATAACTGTAGGATAAGGTAATTATGGGGATCCATTAAGCTTATTGTAACTGGGTTTTTTCTTCTGGGTAAAATGATGAAATTGATGCAGATTTATTCAACTAGATGGGAATTTCTTGGCATCTGTATAAGCCATTGTGGAGTGAGCGCCACCAAGTGGCGTCTGCAGGCAGTGAAAATATAATCATTTAAAGTACCACTCCGTTTTTTTTTTTTTTTACCATCGGAAAGGTATTAATAATGTACATTTCCTTCACTGGTGGACACAGATAGAAAATGGCCCCTGTGTAAGAACAGTATACCGGCCCTTTTGCCATCCAATAGCGTATCATAATGCACAATTCCATCTTCTTTGGAGGTGACATTGGCCCCCTTACCTCCTAGGACCCTATGCAGTTGCACAGGTTGCACCAATGATATGTCTGCCCCTTGTGTGTAGTAAAATACTACGAATTGCCATCTTCTTTTGTTCCCAACGCCTTTTTGGTCCCTTTCTGCCATCTTGTGACTACAGCTCTGATTGGCCGAAAGTTACTGCTAGCGGTTATTAACTTTCCACGTAAGTCTATGAGAGCCGCGTTCTGGCCTCCTTCTGAGGCTCCTAGACTTATATTGAGAAGTGACTTCCAGTCCGCCCAGCAAACACTGGAGCGATTCGGCAGGTAACAACTACGGTGACGCAGTACAGAAGAGGAGAACACGGCGCTGGGATCTTTTACTACAAGCAGGAAACACATTACCGATTCCTATTCGGTGGTGAAGTATAAAAAAAAACACTTGGAGTGGAATTTTAATGGAGACTTTAATAATGATGGTTTAGGCATATCATTCCTGGATCGGTAGGAGTGCCAAGAGTCAGACTCATATCCATCTGATACCGACGGCCTATCCTAACATCAAAGAACAGGAAAACCTCTTTAAAGAATTTGCCCACTTTTGGGGACCTTTTTTTTTGTGTTTGTTTAAATGCATGTATTGGAGGCTAAAAATCATTTTTGCAATAGGGTTTTATTGAAAATGTTGCACCTTTTGGCTTTTACTGGCTCATTGCTTCCTTGCAAAGTTAACTTTGATGTGTCCTGTTGTGCTCAGAAAACACAAATGAGAGCTACAAACTCCCTGTCACACTGTAAAGACGAGCTCAGTGATGGCTTCTTAGTCAACTCATTCTGCAGCCACCATCAGCCGATGCAACGCAGGGGATATACAGTTATATGAAAAAGTTTGGGCACCCCTATTAATCTTAACCTTAATGTTTTATAAAAATTGTTTTTTTTGCAACAGCTATTTCAGTTTCATACATCTAATAACTGTTGGACACAGTAATGTTTCTGCCTTGAAATGAGGTTTATTGTACTAACAGAAAATGTGCAATCTGCATTCAAACAAAATTTGACAGGTGCATAAGTATGGGCACCTCACCAGAAAAGGGACATTAATATTTAGTAGACCCTCCTTTTGCATAAATAACAGCCTCTAGTCGCTTCCTGTAGCTTTTAATGAGTTCCTGGATCCTGGATGAAGGTATTTTTGACCATTCCTCTTTAAAAAAACAATTCCAGTTCAGTTAAGTTTGATGGTCGCCGAGCATGGACAGCCCTCTTCAAATGATCCCACAGATGTTCAATGATATTCAGGTCTGGGGATTGGGATGGCCATTCCAGAACAGTGTAATTGTTCCTCTGCATGAAAGCCTGAGTAGATTTGGAGCAGTGTTTTGGATCACTGTCTTGCTGAAAGATCCATCCCCTGCGTAACTTCAACTTTGTCACTGATTCATGAACATTATTGTCAAGAATCTGCTGATACTGAGAGGAATCCATGCGTCCCTCAACTTTAACAAGATTCCCGGTGCCGGCATTGGCCACACAGCCCCAAAGCATGATGGAACCTCCACCACATTTTACTGTGGGTAGCAAGTGTTTTTCTTGGAATGCTGTGTTTTTTTGCCACCATGTATAATGCCTTTTTGTATGACCAAACAACTCAATCTTGGTTTCATGAGTCCACAGGACCTTCTTCCAAAAAGAAATTGGCTTCTCCAAATGTGCTTTTGCATACCTCAGCCGACTCTGTTTGTGGCGTGCTTGCAGAAACGGCTTCTTTCGCATCACTCTCCCATACAGCTTCTCCTTGTGCAAAGTGCGTTGTATAGTTGACCGATGCACAGTGACACCATCTGCAGCAAGTTGATGTTGCAGCTCTCTGGAGGTGGTCTGAGGATTGTCCTTGACTGATCTCACCATTCTTCTTCTCTGCCTTTCTGATGTTTTTCTTGGCCTGTCACTTCTGGACTTAACAAGAACTGTACCTGTGTTCTTCCATTTCCTTACTATGTTCCTCACAGTGGAAATTGACAGGTTAAATCTCTGAGACAGCTTTTTGTATCCTTCCCCTGAACAACTATGTTGAATAATCTTTGTTTTCAGATCATTTGACAGTTGTTTTGAGGAGCCCATGATGCCACTCTTCAGAGGAGATTCAAACAGGAGAACAACTTGCAAGTGGCCACTTTAAGTAGCTTTTCTCATGATTGCATACACCTGGCTATGAAGTTCAAAGCTCAATGAGGTTACAAAACCAAAAAAAGTGCTTTAGTAAGTCAGTAAAAAGTAGGTAGGAGTATTTAAAACAAGAAAATGATAAGGGTGCCCATACTTATGCACCTGTCAAATTTTGTTTGAATGCAGATTGCACATTTTCTGTTAGTACAATAAACCTCATTTCAAGGCAGAAACATTACTGTGTCCAACAGTTATTAGATATATGAAACTGAAATAGCTGTTGCAAAAAAACAATTTTTATAAAACATTAAGCTTAAGATTAATAGGGGTGCCCAAACTTTTTCATATAACTGTAGAAGGCAAATGGCGCAAAATGTTTAATGTAACCCAACTGCAAAAATAATTTTAGCCATAGTGCCACCATGTCACACAGTGCATTGTCCTATGCCTGTAGACCCTTAGGAGGTACATTGTCAACGACATTGGAAGATTTTGTCACTAAAGATGTCAAAGACTTGGGGACTTTCTGTCCTTCTTATTCTACACTTGTTTAAACATTTCCATACTTCTTCCCAATTTCTCCACACCAAGGCATGGCCAGTATGGCACAGTGTGCAAGTACTTCCCATAGGTTGAAAGTAGTGATCTGCTGGCCGATTGCTTGGGTAGTATCTCCTGTGGTACATAAATGTTGGGTATGTAGAAATTCAACAGGACCGATCCTTTCTTCCTCCAACTTCTGCTGTCCTCATACTCAGAAGGTTGTTGGCGAAAAAGCTCACCTCTGTCTAATTTCTATGGGCATCTTAAAAGATAATTCCCAAGATTGCGAGTTATCCAAAAGCCATAGGACAGGGAATGACTTCATGACAACTGAGATCCGACCGCAGGGACCCTTAGGGCTCTACAACCTGGGAACCGGACTTTGAATGGAACAGAGGTGCGCAAGCTTGAAGTCCACTCCCTCCATTATCTAGGGGACTACCAGAAATTAACCAGACCATCAGCAATCAATACTATAGTACCTTGGGAATAACTCTTAATAATACTTGCCAACTTTTGATGGCATCTGGTAGCAGCATCCAGTTTGGCAGTAGCCGCCATGTTTCTTTTCTGAAGCCATGCCCGATTTTTCAGCTCTTGATGCCTCATTCCCCACATCCCTCAATGAATAACGTCCCAGAATAGCTGGTATGTAGGAGATTTCAGGGCAAATTCAGAATTTCCTGAAAGATTTGCTGACTCTTCGTGACATTTTCTTATTCTGGGAGCCTCTCGGACGTTTCCGAGAGTGTTGGCTCCTGATGAAGGACTGTGCTCCGTTCACGCAGTCTTCATGTTCTCACCCTATTTTCTTGCCTCCCATTCCTCCTGAATCTAGAGTTGGCTGATGGCAGATGACGCGTCTATCTCGTCTCTCTGTGCCATGAAATTAGATTTTAAGAACAATGGAATTTGTAGAAAAACAGAGAATACAGAACATGGGGGTGATGCACAGAAGAAAACAGTTTCAGGAAAACATGTCAATAATCAAAAATGTTTTTCCGCTCTCTGGATTTTACTTTTTCAGGCAATGCTTATTTCCTTCAGTCAGGATGCTGCAAAGGAAAATAATCAGCGCTGCTGTATAATGTTCCTTTGAAGGCAGCAAGTCTTTGCTTGCACATAACACAATGTAACATGCAGTCACAGCTGGACATGCTTACTGCGGGGCAACAAGCATCCTTAAAGAGCAGCCTCCACTGACTCCTGGCTTACGTTTCACGCCTCGGTTTCCCCTAACAACTCTGTACAAAAGATGCCGAGAAGGTGACTAACCAATGCTGGCACCTCATAATTCAGCCTGGGCTCTGGCTCGCTGCCCAACAAATTATTATTCCACGTTCACTCGCAAAATTATGACATCTCCGGAGCAACATTAAAACTGCTGAAAAGAAGAGCGTCCAGTGTTCGTTCTCGTCACCGACTTCACCCAAATGTCCATTATTTCCAAGGTGATTTCTGAAGGTGTCCTTTAGCATTACCGCAAAACTGGAGGTTTTCCCAATTCTCATTAGCGCGGGGATGACAGTGGATATGCCAGGGTGGCACACATTCAGCGCAAAATGTGTATTGTTGTGTAGTCCGGCATGCTTGGAGCGTATTATGTGCTGTCATGGGTACAGTGTCCCTATATGCAATGGGGAGAGCTGGAAAAGGCTCGTCAATGAAACTTGACGAAAATCCACCAAAATCTAGAAACATTCATGTTGACTAATTCATAAAAAAATGGAAAAACAGGCAGTGCAAAGGCTAAAGACGTGGGAAAATGGGATAACTAATGATCACTACTAGTGATCAGCGCAAGTGCTCGTTACTCCACGTTGCCTAGGGTGCTTGGGTACTCACCGAGTATCCTGGGTGCATGAGTGACATGTTTGAGTTCCTGCGGTCGCATGTTTCGCGGCTATTAGACAGACAAAATATATAAGGGGATTGCCTGACAAACAAAGGCAATCCCCATATGTCACTCGAGCTCCCGCTATGCTCGGCACATACCAGAGAACCCTAAGCAAATTCGAGTAAAGAGGACTTGTGCTCATCACTAATAACTACATATGTATTTTTATTGCCCCCAAGGACACAATCGTTATATTTATGGGGTTACATCTAACATTAAATACTAACACCTAACAGGAGATTGGGATAATTTGTGGATCTGTGAAAGTCCAACCTCTGAAAACTTCAATGATCCAAAGGACGCGGCTCTGAAATGCAATGGCGGAAAAGAGCTGAGGTTGAGCATGAGCACTATTGCCTTGTTCGTTCTCTCCGCATCTGCAGGGGATAGCCGAGTATAGCTCACAGCTTCTTCTGGCGGTCCTGTAGAAAATGAATAGATATATCACTATGTTCCGACTTGTAATTTCAGAGCAGTGTTCTTCGGAACAGTGGGGGTCCCAGCCATTTGACCCCATGATCAGCAATTTGCAGGGAATCTGATAGATTTCTGCTAGTACAAGAAGCTGATCTCCCACAACTTCACCCAACCCGCTCTCATATATTGATAAACCGATCAGTCTAGGGAAGAGAAATGTCTCTAGGGACAGTGATCACCATGGTCTTAGCTAGTCAACCGAGATGCATGATCCTCCACCAGTTTCCAAAGAATGCTTACTCTGAAACTTCATCAGATTTCAGAGTAAAACATACACAGCTGCAATAGCACACGGCAGGAATCTACTGTCAGGTTCCCTTTAAATGATGGGAATAGCCTTTTAATATAATGGGTCGGTAACATAAAATTAGTAGTACGTACAATAATAATAATAATATAGTATTGTATAGAAAGAAAAATATTACCAGTTATAAAAAAAATAAATCATGCAGATGGAAAGGATAGAATCCAAAATTCTCCCATCACATCTGATGGGTGTTTCTGTTGTGATTTTGCTTTTTGCTCCCTCTAGTGGTCATTAGTGATTTGACTCTGGAGCTTCTGTCTTTTCCTATATCCTCACCTGGGCCGTTAGTTCAGGGGCGTTGCTATATAAGCTCCCTGGACCTTCAGTTCAATGCCTGGCATCGTGGAAATCAGAGCTAATCTGTTGTGCTCTTGTCCTATGATCCTGGTTCCTGTATTTCAAGCTAAGTCTGCTTCCTTGCTTTTTGCTTTTGTTTAGTTTGGTATTTTTGTCCAGCTTGTTCCTATCTGTATCCTGACCTTTGCTGGAAGCTCTAGGGGGCTGGTGTTCTCCCCCCGGACCGTTAGACGGTTCGGGGGTTCTTGAATCTCCAGCGTGGATTTTTATAGGGTTTTTGTTGACCAGATAAGTTATCTTGCTATATTCTGCTATTAGTAAGCTGGCCTCTCTTTGCTGAACCTGGTTCATTTCTGTGTTTGTCATTTCCTCTTACCTCACCGTTATTATTTGTGGGGGGCTTGTATCTTGCTTTGGGGTCCCTTTCTCTGGAGGCAAGAGAGGTCTTTGTTTTCTTCTCCTAGGGGTAGTTAGATTCTCCGGCTGGCGCGAGTCATCTAGCGATCACCGTAGGCATGATCCCCGGCTACTTCTAGTGTTGGCGTTAGGAGTAGCTATTTGGTCAACCCAGTTACCACAGCCCTATGAGCTGGATTTTTGAATCTCGCAGACTTACACGTTCCTCTGAGACCCTGTCCACTGGGGTCATAACAGTATGCCAGGCCAGTATTAAATGTTTAATGCATTGCAGAAGTGGGATTATAAGAAAGAAAATTTTGAGGTTTTTTTTTCCCTCTCTCATTTTTTTTTTTTTCTTTTCCCCTTTACCTCAGAGTGGCTTAAGCTTGCTGCAGACATGAATGTCCAGACCTTGATTACAAGTGTGGACCAGCTTGCCGCTCGTGTGCAGGGTATACAAGATTATGTTACCAGAAATCCTAGGTCTGAACCCAAGATTCCGATTCCTGAACTGTTTTCAGGAGACCGATTTAAGTTTAGGAATTTCAGGAATAATTGTAAATTGTTTTTGTCCCTGAAATCTTGTTCGTCTGGAGACTCTGCTCAACAAGTAAAAATTGTTATTTCATTCTTACGGGGTGACCCTCAAGATTGGGCTTTTTCGTTGGCGCCAGGAGATCCGGCATTGGCTGATATTGATGCGTTTTTTCTGGCGCTCGGTTTACTTTATGAGGAACCCAATCTTGAGATTCAGGCAGAGAAAGCCTTGCTGGCTATGTCTCAGGGCCAGGACGAGGCTGAGGTGTATTGCCAAAAATTTCGGAAATGGTCCGTGCTGACACATTGGAACGAGTGTGCACTGGCCGCTAATTTTAGAAATGGCCTTTCTGAGGCCATTAAGAATGTTATGGTGGGTTTTCCCATTCCCACAGGTCTGAATGATACCATGTCCCTGGCTATTCAAATTGACCGGCGGTTGCGGGAGCGCAAAACCGCAAATTCCCTCATGTTGTTGTCTGAACAGACACCTGATGTGATGCAATGTGATAGAAAAACCGCAAATTCCCTCATGGTGTTGTCTGAACGGACACCTGATTTGATGCAATGTGATAGAATCTTGACTAGAAATGAGAGGAAAATTCATAGACGCCGGAATGGCTTGTGCTACTACTGTGGTGATTCTACACATGTTATCTCAGCATGCTCTAAACGTATATCTAAGGTTGTTAGTCCTGTCACCGTTGGTAATTTGCATCCTAAGTTTATTCTGTCTGTAACTTTGATTTGCTCACTGTCATCTTATCCTGTCATGGCGTTTGTAGATTCAGGTGCTGCCCTGAGTCTTATGGATCTCTCATTTGCTAAGCGCTGTGGTTTTATTCTTGAACCATTAGAAAATCCTATCCCTCTTAGGGGTATTGATGCTACGCCATTAGCAGAAAATAAACCGCAGTATTGGACACAGGTTACCATGTGCATGACTCCTGAACACCGCGAGGTGATACGTTTTCTCGTTCTACATAAAATGCATGATTTGGTTGTTTTGGGGCTGCCATGGTTACAGACCCATAATCCAGTCCTTGACTGGAAGGCTATGTCAGTGTCTAGTTGGGGCTGTCGTGGTATTCATGAGGATTCCCTGCCTGTGTCTATTGCTTCTTCTATGCCTTCGGAAGTTCCGGAGTATTTGTCTGATTATCAGGATGTCTTTAGCGAGTCCAGGTCCAGTGCATTGCCTCCTCATAGGGAATGTGACTGTGCAATAGATTTGATTCCAGGCAGTAAATTTCCTAAGGGAAGACTGTTTAATCTGTCGATACCTGAACATACCGCTATGCGCTCATATATCAAGGAGTCTCTGGAGAAAGGACACATCCGTCCGTCTTCTTCCCCTCTTGGTGCGGGATTCTTTTTTGTGGCTAAAAAGGACGGATCTTTGAGGCCTTGTATTGACTATCGGCTTTTAAATAAGATCACTGTCAAATTTCAGTATCCTTTGCCGCTGTTGTCTGACTTGTTTGCCCGGATTAAAGGTGCCAAGTGGTTTACCAAGATAGACCTTCGTGGTGCGTACAACCTTGTGCGCATTAAGCAAGGGGATGAATGGAAAACCGCATTCAATACGCCCGAAGGTCATTTTGAGTACTTGGTGATGCCTTTTGGGCTCTCTAATGCCCCTTCAGTTTTTCAGTCCTTTATGCATGACATTTTCCGGAACTATCTGGATAAATTTTTGATCGTTTATCTGGATGATATTCTGGTTTTTTCTGATAATTGGGACTCGCATGTGGAGCAGGTCAGGATGGTCTTTAAAATTTTGCGTGAAAATTCTTTGTTTGTCAAGGGCTCAAAGTGTCTTTTTGGTGTACAGAAGGTTCCCTTTTTGGGGTTCATTTTTTCCCCTTCTGCTGTGGAGATGGACCCAGTCAAGGTCCGAGCTATTCTTGATTGGACTCAGCCCTCGTCAGTTAAGAGTCTTCAGAAGTTCTTGGGTTTCGCTAACTTCTACCGTCGTTTTATCGCTAACTTTTCTAGCATTGTGAAACCTTTGACGGATATGACCAAGAAGGGCTCCGATGTGGTTAATTGGGCTCCTGCTGCCGTGGAGGCTTTCCAGGAGTTGAAACGTCGGTTTACTTCGGCGCCTGTTTTGTGCCAGCCTGATGTCTCGCTTCCCTTTCAGGTTGAGGTGGATGCTTCAGAGATTGGAGCAGGGGCCGTTTTGTCGCAGAGAGGCCCTGGTTGCTCTGTTATGAGACCTTGCGCCTTTTTCTCTAGGAAGTTTTCGCCTGCGGAGCGAAATTATGATGTGGGCAATCGGGAGTTGTTGGCCATGAAATGGGCATTTGAGGAGTGGCGTCATTGGCTCGAGGGTGCTAAGCATCGTGTGGTGGTCTTGACTGATCACAAAAATCTGATGTATCTCGAGTCTGCTAAACGCCTGAATCCTAGACAGGCCCGCTGGTCATTGTTTTTCTCCCGTTTTGACTTTGTTGTCTCGTATTTACCAGGTTCAAAAAATGTGAAGGCCGATGCTCTTTCCAGGAGCTTTGTGCCTGATGCTCCTGGAGTCGCTGAACCTGTTGGTATTCTTAAGGATGGTATTATCTTGTCAGCTATTTCTCCAGATCTGCGACGTGTGTTGCAGAGATTTCAGGCTGATAGGCCTGATTCTTGTCCACCTGACAGACTGTTTGTGCCTGATAAGTGGACCAGCAGAGTCATTTCCGAGGTTCATTCATCGGTGTTGGCAGGTCACCCAGGAATTTTTGGCACCAGAGATCTGGTGGCCAGATCCTTTTGGTGGCCTTCCTTGTCTAGGGATGTGCGGTCATTTGTACAGTCCTGTGGGACTTGTGCTCGAGCTAAGCCTTGCTGTTCTCGTGCCAGCGGGTTGCTCTTGCCCTTGCCTGTCCCTAAGAGACCTTGGACACATATCTCCATGGATTTCATTTCTGATCTTCCGGTGTCTCAAGGCATGTCTGTTATCTGGGTGATATGTGATCGCTTCTCCAAGATGGTCCATTTGGTTCCTTTGCCTAAGCTGCCTTCCTCTTCCGATCTGGTTCCTGTGTTTTTCCAGAACGTGGTTCGTTTGCACGGCATCCCTGAGAATATTGTGTCAGACAGAGGATCCCAGTTCGTTTCCAGATTCTGGCGATCCTTTTGTAGTAGGATGGGCATTGACTTGTCGTTTTCGTCTGCTTTCCATCCTCAGACTAATGGACAGACGGAGCGAACTAATCAGACTTTGGAGGCTTATTTGAGGTGTTTTGTCTCTGCTGATCAGGACGATTGGGTGACCTTCTTGCCGTTGGCTGAGTTTGCCCTTAATAATCGGGCTAGTTCCGCCACCTTGGTTTCGCCGTTTTTCTGCAACTCTGGTTTCCACCCTCGTTTTTCTTCGGGTCATGTGGAACCTTCTGACTGCCCTGGGGTGGATTCTGTGGTGGATAGGTTGCAGCGGATCTGGAATCTTGTGGTGGACAACTTGAAGTTGTCACAGGAGAGGGCTCAGCGCTTTGCCAACCGCCGCCGCGGTGTGGGTCCCCGACTACGTGTTGGGGATTTGGTGTGGCTTTCTTCCCGCTTTGTTCCTATGAAGGTTTCCTCTCCCAAATTTAAACCTCGTTTTATTGGTCCTTACAAGATATTGGAAATCCTTAATCCTGTATCCTTTCGCCTGGATCTTCCTGTGTCGTTTGCTATCCACAACGTGTTTCATAGGTCCTTGTTGCGGCGGTACGTTGTGCCTGTGGTTCCTTCTGCTGAGCCTCCTGCTCCGGTGTTGGTTGAGGGCGAGTTGGAGTACGTGGTGGAGAAGATCTTGGATTCTCGTCTCTCCAGGCGGAGGCTTCAGTACCTGGTCAAGTGGAAGGGCTATGGTCAGGAAGATAATTCCTGGGTGGTCGCCTCTGATGTTCATGCGGCCGATTTAGTTCGTGCCTTTCACGCCGCTCGTCCTGATCGCCCTGGTGGTCGTGGTGAGGGTTCAGTGACCCCTCACTAAGGGGGGGTACTGTTGTGATTTTGCTTTTTGCTCCCTCTAGTGGTCATTAGTGATTTGACTCTGGAGCTTCTGTCTTTTCCTATATCCTCACCTGGGCCGTTAGTTCAGGGGCGTTGCTATATAAGCTCCCTGGACCTTCAGTTCAATGCCTGGCATCGTGGAAATCAGAGCTAATCTGTTGTGCTCTTGTCCTATGATCCTGGTTCCTGTATTTCAAGCTAAGTCTGCTTCCTTGCTTTTGTTTAGTTTGGTATTTTTGTCCAGCTTGTTCCTATCTGTATCCTGACCTTTGCTGGAAGCTCTAGGGGGCTGGTGTTCTCCCCCCGGACCGTTAGACGGTTCGGGGGTTCTTGAATCTCCAGCGTGGATTTTTATAGGGTTTTTGTTGACCAGATAAGTTATCTTGCTATATTCTGCTATTAGTAAGCTGGCCTCTCTTTGCTGAACCTGGTTCATTTCTGTGTTTGTCATTTCCTCTTACCTCACCGTTATTATTTGTGGGGGGCTTGTATCTTGCTTTGGGGTCCCTTTCTCTGGAGGCAAGAGAGGTCTTTGTTTTCTTCTCCTAGGGGTAGTTAGATTCTCCGGCTGGCGCGAGTCATCTAGCGATCACCGTAGGCATGATCCCCGGCTACTTCTAGTGTTGGCGTTAGGAGTAGCTATTTGGTCAACCCAGTTACCACAGCCCTATGAGCTGGATTTTTGAATCTCGCAGACTTACACGTTCCTCTGAGACCCTGTCCACTGGGGTCATAACATGTTTCGCCAACAGCTTCATCTGGGGTTGATTGGTGAAGTTAATTGCTGGTAATTGAAATAAGCGAGTATAGTATGATAATTTATTTAATTACAAATGTATATTATTAGAAAGGCTTATTATTTAGTTCATTTAATCTTGTTACACCCCCAGAATCAAAGATTCAAATTGCCTGTGAATCTGAGAAATCAATATTGACGGCTTTAAGAAGTTGTAAATCATCTCACAAGATATAGATCCTAGTGGCTTGGCTCCAAAGTCACCTCCAAATAGGAATGTCTTGTATTGAAGTTATGGGGGTATGATTGTATCAGGTCATGGGCCCAGCAGAGGATCCAGTACCAGATTGGACTGATCCCCGTAACTGGCAATCAGATCAATTGCTTTGATTTTCTTGGTCTTTGTTCACATCTGCATCATAGGTTCAGTTTACACTAGAAACCACATATTGGATTTGACTTCAAGTTATGATGAATCCTAGTTGCTCCCATAATGGGCTCCATTGGGTATGATTTGGGGTCTCAGTAGTTTGACCGGAATAAACGTATTTTTAACTGCCGCATGCAGCTTCAACATTTTATCGAGTACATTATTGAGCCCCCGAAATATGCTGATTTAACCAGCGGCCTCATGTATAATCCTATTCTACCTCGTTTCTTGGAATTAAGCTCCTTCGCCTGCGAATGCAGAACTTGGTTCCTCTGTGAACTTGCTGCTCTCCTCATTCAGATGTGTGGGCACTTGGCACTTTTCCCAACAAGCATTTGGTTGTATATCTCAAATCTAGCAACACAACATATGCCAAGCGAGGCAGCCTCTACAGGCATAAATCTAACCTAAATGCCTTGTCCGCAAGGTGCTCGCTCAGCAGATGGTAATGCGAATTGCTGACAACTGCCTGCATGATGCAGTTTCACAGTCCTGATTTCACACAAGCTGGACCCCGCTCGGCGCTGCTTTCGGAGCTGTGCTGCGCCCATAGCTTGGGTATATATATAGCACACAAAGATGATTTTTTTAGGCTGTAAACATTATAAATATGCTACTTATATGAAGCCATTGATGGAGTATACAATGTATCATCGGTAACATGACTGGTATGACCATTATCAGCCCACACTATCCAACGCAAATTAGGCAAATCTGTACTCGGAGGGCAGCGGGAATTATTAATCCCTTCTGCAGATGGACAGTGTGGTCACAGAACAGGTTCTGTAGTTGGTTCATATTGACCTCACTTAGCTTCACTGGGGAGAGACATAGGCTGAGTAGTGAATACCCTAATCATCGGTCCTTTACATGCACCGGTCTTTAACAGAAAACTTTTAGAAATGCATCATCTTGCAACAGGGTGAGACAGATTTTGGTGCAGATACCATACCAATATGTCCAGGAAATGCCCCGCTATTGATGTTATGTAACATGTCATGTACTGTGCTGGAGTGTGCACTTCCTGTTCAGCAGCATTCTACCAGTATTATAGGAGCTGGAACTTGTATTTTTTTTTCATATCCTGACAGTCATTACTCCTAGTATTGTCCAACAGCTTTCCTACCCTCTTGGTCATACCTGTATAAATTAGAGTAGATGTAGACAGACAAAGCTTTACCCCTACTTCCTGTACTTGAGAACAGTCAGTAGACAGCAAGTTTGACAGTGTTATGAGCTCCTCTACTGAGGTGGATGCTCTAATCGGTCGGTCTGGGTATGCAGTTTGGACCAAAGGCGACTATGCAGCAGTGAGCATCTTGATGGATGACATATGGTTCTTTGAGGACCAGGGTAGAAAGGTAAACAGGATGACTGTCGATAAGCGGAGTAGATATCACAAATAACGCAAAGCCAGGTGTGACACACACTAGAACAGTAGCAATATAGTAAACTGGTATCTTCCATAAGGAAAATGGTTAGTAGCAACAATTTAACTGAGAAGTAATGCAGTCTGGTGTCGTCCAGCAAGGCAGTAGTTAATAGCAGCAATGTTTGCAACCTGGAATTTTGTAGCATAGAAATGGTTAACCGCAATGCAATGAAGTATAGACAAACTGCAGAAATCAGCTGTGAACCGGACTGAGAATAGTTTTGAGGAACTGGTAACCTGTGTGCTGAAAGGTTGATGTGAATGATACCCAATAAGCTGGACTGAGTTTGGGAACACACCAGTTTATAACTTGGAAGTCAGGAAAAGATGGACTCCAGGCGTGAGCTGAGAAAAAGCAAACTCCTGACAGACTTGTAGCCACTGAGTACTATACTGCTTACTTCCCAAGCACTGAATCTCTGCCCGAGTCGGCTTTATAAGCCCTAGGGTGATGATGTCAGTGGAGTTTGCCATTCCATTTGCTTTGGCACTCAGGGGACCTCCGAGCACAATAAACGGCTTTATTTAACGGCAATCGAATCGATTTACAAGGAAAAAATGTGATGGAAATCGAATCTCCAAACTCATATTTAAGCCAGGGTCAAACTATCAAACCACAAATTACACCCCAAAAAGAATAATACTGTAGGGTGCCAGGAAATATATAGAAGGTTATGTGCCACAGTATATATTAAACCAAAGCGAAAGATAGCACAAACAACCAAGAGTAAAAGTTAATAAATTTTATTGATATCACAAGAAAAAAACAAAAAGGAACAATTAAAATAGAGTATACCAGGAAAATGACAAGGGATCACTCAAAAACGGATGGCAGAGTGGTTATCCACAGGCGCGCATATAATAAGTAGTCCACTGGTGCAAAGATAGCAAGTCCGCAAAAAGGAGCAAAGTCTGTATTCCTCATAAAGTGCATATATATAGAGTAATAGAGGTATCAAAAAAGAGTCTCAAGCGGATACAGGTTATAAATTGCACACAGCCCAAAGAGGTGAATAGATGGTATAATCTATCGATGCCCCCGGAAGAAGGCACATTGCCGAAACGCGCGTTGGGGTGGCTGGCAGCGTGGTCCCACGGGTAATTAGGCGCTATACTTACCATCTATTCACCTCTTTGGGCTGTGTGCAATTTATAACCTGTATCCGCTTGAGACTCTTTTTTGATACCTCTATTAATGCACTTTGTGAGGAATACAGACTTTGCTCCTTTTTGCGGACTTGCTATCTTTGCACCAGTGGACTACTTATTATATGCGCGCCTGTGGATAACCTCTCTGCCATCCGTTTTTTGAGTGATCCCTTGTCATTTTCCTGGTATACTCTATTTTAATTGTTCCTTTTTGTTTTTTTCTTGTGATATCAATAAAATTTATTAACTTTTACTCTTGGTTGTTGGTGCTATCTTTCGCTTTGGTTTTATCATATTTAAGCCAATTTGGCCATCGCTAATTATTAGCGGGTCCAAGGTTCCAACCCCACCAAGGACAACATCTACAAGGAGTTTGTATGTTCTCTGTGTTTGCGTGGGTTTCCCCCGGGTTCTCCGGTTTCCTCCACACTCCAAAGACATACTGATAGGGAATGTAGATTGTGAGCCCCATTGGGGACAGTGAAGATAATGTAAGTAAAGCGCTGCGGAATATGATAGCGATATATAAGAAAAGCAAAATAAATAATAAATTAGACTTACATGGACTTTCATGTATAGATTGTTACATAAAAAAATAAATATAAATATCACTTTTCGAATCTGAAAATCCAATGGCATCTAGGAAGGAATGGTTGGAGTAATTCAGCTTTTATTTTTGAGAGGAAATGGAAGAGCGGAGGAAGAAAGCGGCGCGAGACATTTATCAGTATTAGGCTTTCTATAACTAGTTCAATTCAATTATTCCCTCTCTGTGCTAAAAGCTGAGGCGCACAAACTTTGTCTTAGTTGTGTGATGCATCAGTAAAGAGGGAAACATTTATCAGCATTATGCAGCGCTCATGCTTTGAGGGCCGGGAATTCTCGGGTGGGTTTCACCAGCCTTCAGTACCCCCAGCTCTCCAGCAACCAGTCAGCAGAGATCACCATATCATTTATATACATTAGGAAAAAATCAGGACGCCGTTTGTATTCCAAGACATTGCTCTTTCTAAGTTTTAGCCCAAGGCAAAAAAACTCCTGCAATGTCTGTAAGTAGCCGGTGTATTAATAAATGCACCGCACGCCCCAATAAGTGCACTTAAAGGGGTTTTCTGGGATCAATAAATTTCTATTTTACTGACCGCACACAAGTAATTACCTTTTGTCTTCCGATTCCAATCTCCACAGATCGTTATCGCATGTCTTCCTCTCTAAGTGATATTTCAGCTTCTTGTAATGTCCCCTCAGCAGAGCACTTCCTTCTCTTCCAGTCTTGACAACCACGGCAGAATATCTAGTTGGTAGGATAAGGATGTTTCAGTCCCACCTTCAATTCAACCTCAAAACGTGGAGAACTCGCCCATGAACATCTACAACTCACCTGAGAGTGCCCCCAACAAACCCAAAAATATTAACTTTCAGAAAGGGTTTACAAGAACCTCTCCTTCTTTGTGGTCCACAACAGACCCGAATTTGCTATGATTCCAGCATGGCACCATTGTTACTCCGCTGTTGCCCCATAATACACTAATAGAATACATAAAAGTGAAGATTTATTTGATTTTTGCTGCCTTGGAATTTTGGACCCTGTACAGTACGTGGACTTGTTTGTGCATGACACTTTTATATACACTGCTCAAAAAAATAAAGGGAGCACTTAAACAACAGAAATTAACTCCAAGTAAATCAAACTTCTGTGAAATCAAACTGTCCACTTAGGAAGCAACACTGACTGACAATCAATTTCACATGCTGTTGTGCAAATGGAATAGACAACAGATGGAAATTATTGGCAATTATCAAGACACCCTCAATACAGGAGTGGTTCTGCAGGTGGGGACCACAGACCACCTCTCAGTAACAATACTTTCTGGCTGATGTTTTGGTAACTTTTGAATGTTGGTTGTGCTTTCACACTCGTGGTAGCATGAGACGGACTCTACAACCCACACAAGTGGCTCAGGTAGTGCAGCTCATCCAGGATGGCACATCAATGCGAGCTGTGGCAAGGTGTGCTGTGTCTGTCAGCGTAGTGTCCAGAGGCTGGAGGCGCTATCAGGAGACAGACCAGTACACCAGGAGACGAGGAGGGGGCCATAGGAGGGCAACAACCCAGCAGCAGGACCACTACCTCCACCTTTGTGCAAGGAGGAACACTGCCAGAGCCCTGAAAAATGACCTCCAGCAAGAAACAAATGGGCATGTGTCTGCACAAGCGGTTAGAAACCGACTCCATGAAGATGGTCTGAGTGCCCGACGTCCACAGATGGGGGTTGTGCTCACAGCCCAACACCGTGCAGGACGCTTGGAATTTGCCACAGAACACAAGAATTGGCAAATTCGCCACTGGCGCCCTGTGCTCTTCACAGATGAAAGGTTCACACTGAGCACATGTGACAGACGTGACAGAGTCTGGAGATGCCATGGAGAGCGATCTGCTACCTGCAACATCCTTCAGCATGACCGGTTTGGCAGTGGGTCTGTAATGGTGTGAGGTGGCATTTCTATGGAGGGCCACACAGCCCTCCATGTGCTCGCTAGAAGTAGCCTGACTGCCATTAGGTACCGAGATGAGATCCTCAGACCCCTTGTGAGACCATATGCTGGTGCTGTTGGCCCTGGGTTCCTCCTAATGCAGGACAATGCCAGACCTCATGTGGCTGGAGTGTGTCAGAAGTTCCTGCAAGATGAAGGCGTTGAAGCTATGGACTGGCCCGCCTGTTCCCCAGACCTGAATCCAATTGAGCACATCTGGGACATCATGTCTCGCTCCATCCACCGTCGCGTTGCACCACAGACTGTCCAGGAGTTGGCGGATGCTTTAGTCCAGGTCTGGGAGATCCCTCAGGAGACCATCTGCCGCCTCATCAGGAGCATGCCCAGGCGTTGTAGGGAGGTCATACAGGCACTTGGAGGCCACACACAATACTGAGCATCATTTCTTGTCTTGAGGCATTTCCATTGAAGATGGATCAGCCTGTAATTGGATTTTCCACTTTGATTTTGAGTGGGATTCCAAATCCACGCCTCCATTGGTTAATAAATTTAATTTCCAGTAATTATTTTTGTGTGATTTTGTTGTCAGCACATTCAACTTTGTACAGAACAAAGTATTCGATGAGAATATTTCATTCATTCAGATCTAGGATGTGTTATTTGAGTGTTCCCTTTATTTTTTGAGCAGTGTACATTTTCATGACTGTACAAACATGTTTCCACTTCTCCAGAGTCCAGTGGTGGCGGCTTTACACCACTCCATCTGACGCTCGGCTTTGTGCTTGGTGATGTACGGCTGCATGCAGCTGCTTGGCCATGAAGCTCCCGGCGGGGGCACAGTTTATGCTGATGTTATTACCAGAAGAGGTTTGTTCTCTGCAGTTATGGGGTCATCATATCTTTGGTGACTTTTCTGCCCTCTGCTCCTTAGCACTCGGCCCCCCACTCTGTAATGTTACGGGGTCTCCACTTTATGGCTGAGTTGCTGCGGTTCTTTCCACTTCTCAATAATATCACTCACAGGTGATGGGAGAAGATTTAAGATAAAAATGTCATGAACGGACTTGTTACCCCGGTGGCTCCTATTATAGGACCGCGCTGGTATCAATGAGCTCTGCACCACCAGCCGCCCTGTCACATGTTACTAAAGGCAGACAGCATATGGAGTGGCGGATATTATACATCGAGGACAAGGGGCTAGAGGTTATACAATTGAGACTTGGGGCTGGATGTTATATGCTGGGGGCAACGGGGCAGGATGTTATACACCGGAGGCAATGGGGCAGGATGTTATACACTGGGGACTATCATTTGGCAAAAATCATTAAAAGGTTGTACATTGACTTATAGTGTAGCTACCTCCATTATGTGACACTGATGAGGGCTAATTTGGATATCCTTTTTCCCAAGCCGCATTGCCTGATCTATAAGTCTTCATACTCCAGCTTGGCAGACTCCACAAGAAGAAACAGTACCAACCGAGACCATTTATACAACTATGATAAATTTCTAATAATTATTATTTTTTTTTATTATCAAAGTACTTGTCAGATTAATGGAACTTTTCGCTTTATTTAAATCTTTACAATTTTGTGGGGGTTTTTTAGATCTTGTTCGGAATATTTAGTCTTGAGTCACTTGGAGTTTATTTGTTCCTCACTTTGATAAGGTGTTAGGTGTTCTACAGCTTAATTCCATATAGGACTCTCATCAGTCCATGTTATGATAAGGGACAGGCTCATAGCATTTTTGACAGATGATTTCCACAAGGAAAGAAATTTGGAAATTTAGCCTGATATATCTGCGCTTCACTAGGAGCATTTACATGATTCAAGTACAGAGTGTGCTCTGTTAATAGGCAGTGCTCATGATGAAGGGAATGTAAAAACAATTCCCTGGTTTCCCATCCAACGAGCTCGGAACTGGAAATAACGACAATAAAATGTGAGCACATTGTGACAGCAATGGTCACACAGCGGCAGTGTATCCTGGACATGCAAAAACGCCAGTATTATGGCACACAGTGGCGGTGTATCACAGCCCTACAACGCATCTAGCAGAGTGGTCACAGAGGGGCAGTGCATCACCGACGTTCTCCAAGAACTGAAACCGGGATCCTCCAAGTGCTGAGCATCAAAGAATTAAGTCATCATGGAAATTTTTTTATCTAAAACCTTGTTTTCTCCATCCTTGCAACCAGCAATATAATTCAGCAGTCCCATGCAAATTCCCACACAAAAAGAGACTCAAGACATTGAAACTCCCCCATTCTTTGCTCAGGTGGATAGACCTGATTGATGAGTATAATTGGAGTCTGCTTTTATTAAGGGGGCCTGAAGGTCTTGCTATGTTTGAGGGTCAAAAGCAATTGTGTAGGTTGTTCCTGTTGAGTATAAGTCAATTTTGGATTCTAAGAGTACACAACGTCATGGTGTTTCTCCTGGGTCATCTGACCAACGCATGGAAGAGATTCAAGATCTTGGTTCCTTTTTGTTTTTATGTGTAAGGCTCAACCGGTGAGGTGGATCCACTAAGTCAATGGTCCAAATGGGAACACGGACCCCGGGCATTGGTGCAGCATCCTCGATGACACGTGGAACTGTGTGGACTTGGACAGATAGCATCACAGAAGCAGTAGGGCAGATGAACTGGAATCCAGCAGAGATGAATGGCAGTTAAAGGGAATCTGTCACCCCATATTTTGCCTATAAGCTAAGGCCACCGCCATCAGGGGCTTATCTACAGCATTCTGTAATGCTGTAGATAAGCCCCCGATGTAACCTGAAAGATATGAAAAACAAGTTAGATTATACTCACCCAGGGGCGGTCCCGGTTCAGTTCCGCTGGGCGTCACGGTTCGGGGCCTCCCATCTTTATGCGATGACATCTTCTTCTTTGCTTCTTGTCATGGCTCCCCCTGTTGAGGGCAGCGTAAAGTACTGCAGTGCGCAGGCGCCGGGAAAAGTCAGAGACGCCTGGCGCCTGCACAATGCAGTACTTTGATTTGCCCTAAACAGGGCAAATCAGTACGCCAGCGCAGGAGCAGCGACAGGAAACAAAGAGGACATCATCGCATGAAGATGGGAGGCGCCGGACCCAGACCGCGATGCCCATCGGACCCGAACCGGGACCGCCCCTGGGTGAGTATAATCTAACTTGTTTTTCTTATCTTTCAGGTTACATCGGGGGCTTATCTACAGCATTACAGAATGCTGTAGATAAGCCCCTGATGGCAGTGGTCTTAGCTTATAGGTGAAAAATGGGGTGACAGATTCCCTTTAAGGCAAAATAAGCAAATCAAAGAATCATAGAATGTTAGAGTCGGAAGGGACCTCCAGAGTCATAGTGTCCAACCCCCTGCTCATTGCAGGATTCACTAAATCATCTCAGACAGATGTCTGCCCAGCCTCTGAAGACTGCCATTGAAGGAGAACCTCTCATGGCAGCCGGTTTCATTCATTGATCGCCCTCACTGTCAAACATCTAATCTGTATCTTCTCCTTTCACTTTCATTCCATTGCTCGTGTTTCCTTGTGCAAATGAGAATAATGAAGATCCCTCTACAGTGTGACAGCCCTTCAGATATTTGTAGACAGCCATTAAGTCTCCTCTCAGTCTTCTTTTTTGCAATCTAAACATGCCCAGATCCTTTAACCGTTCCTCGTAGGACATACTTTGCAATCCGCTCACCATCCTTGCAGCTCTTCTCTGAACTTGCTCCAGTTTTTCAATATCTTTTTTAAAATGTGGTGTCCAGAACTGGACACAGAATTCCAGATGAGGTCTGACCAAGGAGGAGTAAAGGGGGGTTATTACTTCACGTGAACTAGACTCTATGCTTCTCTTAATACATCCTAGAACTTTGTTTGCCTTTTTTACTGCTAGATGGTGGTGGTTTGATGGTGAAACACACCAACAAAGGACCCTGGAGTCTAATCCTAAAACACAGATGTGTGTCTTAGTGGGACTAAAATAAGATTAGGGAAATTGTCACTATGGGAAACCTAAAAAACCTGATGTGGAGCACAACAGAGGGCAGCGGATCAAGGAGAAGGAAGCCTAGCCCGGGATGCCCTGGACAAGTATGTAACAGTATGCAAAATTTTCAAGACATTTCAGGAAAAATACCACTAGTGTTTTGGGCATATTTGTGGTCATCTTCACTTGTATGTATGAAATAGTATGCTGCTTCCAAGCAGAAGCTGCCTGAAGAATGTTTGGGTTACTTTTTTAACAGCTCTGCATTCTTACAAACATGAAGTGATCATGTGCACAACAAGTTGGTTTCTGGTCATGTGCATAGCAAGTCGTTCTTATACAATGCAGTGCATATGTTCATTTATTTTTCTAATGTTTAAGCGCTTTTTCAGGTGGGCTATGGAGCATACCAGCTTGAAAAATATCTTGCGTGCTAATACTCTTACACAAGCTCCATTTTTTTCACTTTTCAAATCTATGAGAATATGTGGCATTTTTGGATAATGGAAGAGTCTCATATGGGAAACAGATAATAAACAGGTTAGTAATCAGTAACACTGAATTTAGGACTGTAAGGTGGATAACAATGAGGACTCCCCGCTTTGATTCTGTGCACAGTTACATCCACTTGTTAATATAGTTGCACCAATGGCTGCTCTTGTAAGAATCCAAGAATCCGAAAAACAAAATGGCATGCACAAGTATCACCAATTAGCATACAAAGTTTACACCAGCAACTTTCAGGACCTGTATATTTATAATGTGCCAGTTTTCAGTTCCATCCTAATTTCTGCCTACGAAGCAATTGTATCGAGAACATCTTGGTTTCATTTGACCATTTTCTTGAATCTCAGTTTAGCACAGCTTCTTCTTACCATCTTCAACTAGCCATTGTTAAGGTGGCAGGTAGAGAGCAGTGACCTGCTAAGTCCATAATTCTTGTGGTGATCCCCGGTAAAGACCCAAGAGCCCCTTAGACTCTACACCTTGATGCTGCCAGTGCTAATCGTAACAAAAAAACACCTTATATGCCAGTGTTGAAAAAAGGAGTCTAACTGGCTCTGACATCTTTTTCAGGGATCATTGCAAGTTATGGACTTGGCTGCCAGCAACCTGCCTACCTGTCCCTTGGTATTGCTAGTTGTAGTTTACGTAAAGAAGCTGTGCCAAATTGAGATGCAAGAACACAGTATGGAACACACTAAACTTTGCTACTAGAATCTTGGATCATGCAATCACATGACACGAATAAGGGCCCTGGGCATGATTTACCCATCCATAGTTTATAGCGATGGATTCGCAACCCTTGTTGGTCAAAGTGCCACTATGTCAGCTCAAACCAATCCCAAGGGCAACATCTGGGACATTCATAGCCTATCGAAAGTATATGTCATAAGCGTCTAAAAGGCGCTGGTTCCACTTCTAGGACTCTCTCCTATCATGTGAGTGGAGGTCACCTTCTCCCCCGAGTAAAGAAAGCGCCATGCATTCATGTAAGCAATCACGAGACATGGAAAAACATGTTGACGACCAGATCGATGTGGGCCACATTTGGATCTTAGGCTGCACCTCTCTTTTACTGTAAAGAACAGCATAACCTTTGGGTCAAACTTCTGCTCATTTTCTCAGTAATCTTGTAGCGCATCGCAGAGAGGTTCAGGTCTATCCTATCCCTCCACTGATCCCATAGTAGCAGATGGGTCTGTTCTGGTGATACATATGTCACTGTTCTTCATTAAAACAGACATGTTCCCCATTTTCAATGAAAAATGACTGGATTTGTAAAGGAACAAAAGTGGTTGTTAAAACAACCCTCCTTAAAAAGGTTGTCCACCTTTTTGGGGCAATTTTTTTTCTTCTTAAATGTATGTAATGGGGCTAAAATCAATTTGCATCTGAGTTTTATTTAAACAAAATTGAAATGTTTGCCTTCTGCAGCCTCTGATTTGCACGATCTATTGCTGGCTGCAGAATGAGTTAAAGGACATGTCCCGGACTATTTTAGTTTTTATAGTTATAGTGAAAAAGATAACAGGCAAGTAGTGGCTAACAGAGGCAACTGCCTGCCTGTTCTGTCTCAGAGTGGGCACCACCGATTCAGCTGCTGCTCCGTTGATGGGTCGTGATGATGTCATGCTGATTGACAGTCAGCATCCTGCAGTTAGGCAGTGGGAAGCCGGCTGTCAATCATCATGACATCAGCAGAGACGGCCGTCAGCAGAGTAGAGTGGCAGAGAAACTGCTGCTCTGTTGATGTGACATCAGCGGAAGCTGCTGAATCGCCGGCAGGAGCGGTTTGTGACCACCGTGTGCCAGCAGACATCCACGCTGGGCACAACAGGCAGGGAGGTAGCAACTACCTGACTATCAAGTTCTTAGACTCCCAATAAAAAAATTAAAGTCCTGGATAACTCTTTAACTGAGAATCCATAAGTCATCCCACTATAGTGGTCTGACGGGAGAGTTTTCAACTCTTTCATCTGTTTTTTTTTTTTACCAAGCCCCCCTCAGCTGATTTATAACCATGGACAACATCAAAGTTGAATATGAAGTGATACAAAAAATATGTAAAAGCCAAATGGAGCAACATTTTTTAATGAAACCCAATTGCAAAAATTATGGTTTGTTTTTTTTTAGCCCCAAATACATATACAGTATTTAAATAATTTTAAAAAAATTCCCCCAAAAGGTGGACAACTCCTTTGATCCAGTACATCAACATACTGCTTACAATGTTAAAATCCAAATAAATTATACTTGCCAACTTTTCATGACATGAGGGGTTTTCCAAAATTTTTTATTTTTTTTTGCAAAAATTTTACGAATTGTCAACTGGATACAGGGGTTCGCAAAGTAGAACACGAAGAGAGTGTGCAACCTTATAATGGGAGCCAATTCTTCCAAGAGTCCTCTTTTTTCACTGAAAATTGGAAATCATGAAATAAAGTAACCGTTTCTCATCTATCTATGTTGTTTATTATGAAACAGGGGAGGAGAGAGAGTGAGGAATTTCAGGCTCTCCGGCATGTTCGAGTTCCTTCTAGGCAACACTCCGCAAGCTGTCCGCCTTGGCCGTTGGTCACTCGCATCGGTTTGAAAAGGTCACGGAGACATTATAACATGTAAACTGTCGAGAAATTAGCTGCGAGTGGTGAAAACTTCCTAACCTTCACAGTGAAAACCTTAAATTATTTTTGAAGTGTAAATGAAAACCCAGCTCTCCAATGATAGATGTTGGAGCGCGGAATTGCATTAGACAAATGGCAGTAACACTTTAATAGTTATTACCTTTTTGAAACCCCTGGGGGATCTCCAGATGGCAGAGACTGAAGTCAAATACTCAAATTCTTTTGGATAAAGTAAAGAAACGTTCTTCCTCGTCAACGAGGGCCGGGAACTCTCTCGATTTCCCCAATTACCATGGCAGTTCTGTTTCATACCGCCGGCACCGTCGCGAGGTCTCTGCCATCTCCCAGATGGAGTTCACACCAGGAACATCTGTCGGGCTTGGCGTCACTACGCCCAGCGGATCCCGTCTCCTCGCTCGTTCTCCCTGTGATAGGAGCAGTTAAGAGGATAAATTGCATAAGATAATATAGTTGGTGTAGCTAGAAGAGCGCACGGTTCTAATTGGAGTTTCCATCTTTCCGGAGAGCTTCTGATCCGACCGTGTAATTCCTAGAGATTCTGGGGGCGAGAGTCAATAGTTTATTGATAAAAGTGTTAAAAGAAGAAAGTTTAATATAATGTTGTGATACCCAGGGACGGCGCCGAGCAGAGTCTGATGTGTTCGGCTCAATGTGCTTTATTTCTGATAAGTCTGTAACGCAGATAAATACTGACATTTAATTTCACAAGGTTTTAGGTGGGGAACTTTTTTGTATAGGAATCCCTAACATAGGTGCAATATCTACCCAATGCCTTTAAAGAGTTAAATCACTAGGAATATATATATATATATATATATTACAAAGTTTCTTATTTTAGCTTGTATTGTTAATCTATGGAGGGAAAAAAAATGTAAAGTTTATTTATTTTTGAGATGAGGTTGGTGTACTTACGCTGAGAGTCCATGTCAGAATGTCTGTATAATCCTATACTAACATTTTTTTATCTGATAAAATCAGAATGTTATGAGTCCAGGGATATAGGAAATGATTATTTTTTTGCATCTTGGAGGGTAAAGTTTGACACCGTAATGGGGAGCCCGGGCCAGTTCTGATCTGCAGTCTATGAGGTCCCCTTCTTTTGAATGTACATTGCTGCTATAAGAATGAGAAGCAATGTTCGTACCTACAGTAGCATGTAAAAGTTTGGGCACCCCTGGACAAAATTACTGTTACTGTCAACAGTTAAGGAAGTTAAAGATGAAATGATCTCTAAAAAGGCCTAAAGTTATAGATGACACACGTCCTTTGTATATATAAAATGTCATTTTTTACATTTTAAAAATTACAAAAAGGAAAATGGGCCAATGCAAAAGTTTGGGCACCCTTGGAGATGTGTTCTCAGATAACTTTGACCAAGGTTTCAGACCTTCACAGTCATTAGGAAAGGCAAGGTGATGAAAATTTCCCAGCTTTATAAAAACCCAGCCTCCTCTAACCTCGTGCCAAAAATAGCAGTCATGGGTTCTTCTCAGCAGCTGCCTAGCACTCTGAAAATTAAAATGATGGGAGGCCACAAAGCAGGAGAAGACTATAAGAAGATAGCAAAGGGTTTGCAAGTTGCCCTTTCATTAGTTCAAAAAGTAATTAAAAATGGCAGTTAAAAGAATAGTGGAGGCCAAGATAAGGTCAGGAAGATCAAGCAAAGTTTCAGTGAAAGCTGCTTGTAGGATTGCTAGAGAGACAAATCAGAACCTTCAAAAAAAAAACTTCAGAAAGATTTAGCAGACTCTGGAGTTGTTCATTGTTCAGAGACACTTGCACAAATATGGCCTTCATGGAAGAGTCATCAGAAGAAAACCTCTCCTGCATCCTCGCCATAAAATTCAGCATCAGAAATATGCAAAAGAACATCTAAACAAGCCCGATGCATTCTGGAAATAAGTCTTGGGACCGATGAGATTAAAATAGAGCTCTTTGACCACAATGATCAAAGGTATGAGTGGAAAAAAGGGCACAGAATTTCAGGAAAAAATAAATTCTCGCCAACCATTAAGCATGGGTTGAATCAATCATGCTTTGGGGGTTGTGTTGCAGCCAATGGCAAGGGGAACATTTCACAGATAGAGGAAACAATGGATTCAATGAAATTTCAACAAATTCTTGATGCAAACATAACACTATCTGTAAAAAAAAAGCTGAAGTTGAAAAGAGGATGGCTTCTACAAATGGATAATGATCCTAAACACAGGGTAAAATCCACAATGGATGACTTCAAAAGGTGCAAGCTGAAGTTTTTACAATGGCCCTCACAGTCCCCTGATCTGAATATCATTGAAAATCTGTTGCTAGACATCAAAATAGCAGAGGATGCAAAATGACCCAGGAATCTCACAGAACTGGAGGAATTTTCCAAGGAAGGAAGAATGGATGAAAATCACTCAAACAAGAATTAAAAGACTCTTGTCTGGCTACAAAAAGCGATACTTTCAAAAGGGGGTGGTACTGGGTACTAACTATGCAGGGTGGCCAAACTTATCGGTAGGGCACAACAGGACAATAGGTTTAGCCGTCGGTGAGCGGGGGTGCCATTCTCATGTGGGTTGTTATAGGGTGCCAACCTCCGCAGCCAGGCAGGCACACAGACGAGGGTTCATCTATAGGGTGAATGCACTTTTTTAGTGTGGTGTTTGTAGTTGCTGTATGTCCCGTTTTTAATACTTAAGATAAAATATAACTTTTTAATATAATTTCTTTGGGGGGTTTTCTCATGCTAGAGCCAAACTTTTGCATCAGCCCATTTTCCTTTTTGAAATTTTTAAAAAGTAAAAAGATGAATATATATATTTTGCCTAAAATACTAAGTTAATGTGTCATCTTACTTTAGGCCTTTTAGAGATCATTTCACCTTCAACTTGCTTACAGTAATTTTGACCAGGGGTGCCCAAACTTTTACATGCCACTGTATATTGCTGTAGAAACCATTGTATCCAGTTCATCTCCTATAAACCTCCAGTTACTTCGTGCGTCCTTGTGCCTGCGCCGTCCTTCCGGAATAAGCAATGGTTTCATTTGTGTACGAAATGTCAGTGTTTTAAGGTGCAGCAAATTTCCAAGAGCCCCGAGACTAATAAGGGTCAGTATGCAGATGCAGGACAAGCGCTGGGCGCTTTACTCCAGTCTCTGTTATCACTGTGTCGCCTAAGAGCGCTGCATATCATAAATAGAAAGTTGCTCTTTCGTGGGGAGACCTCCGCGCCGCCGGGGTCAGGGGCTGTTTTTCTTTTTATAACACTTAAGCATCAATGAAAAAAAATGCTTGCAGCGCTCGGTAACCTTTCCCTGCTTAATAGCAATTTCAGGGTATTTTTTTTTTTTCTTTTTACGGCTTCTTGGTAAAGGTGCTGATGAATTGTAAATGTGATATATATCTAAGCAGGAAGATCACAATGGCCGATTTAATGCATGAACGGAATTCTCTTCGCTGCTAATCTCATAGGAAAATGTGAAATGCAAAGAAAGTGATTTACTCATTGCAAGGATGTACCCAGTGGCAGATCAACCAGTGCATATCCTGGAAGGGAATCTGTAAGCTCATTTTTACAAATGGAAGTAAGTTATATGGCTGTATAGGCTCTTGTCCCCGAATAAAAATGGTACCTTTTGTGCAGAGATCCGATGTGCCAGTCATGAGAAATCTAGCATGGAAGCAGAGATGGTTACCTGCTGAAGACTCCAACCAAATGCACTAGCAGGGTGCAGCGGACCCGATTAATGATGGCAAGCACATAGGTGCAAACAGCAGGTAAACATCTCTGCATTTTTCTCTGTGACTTTTTTCAATTTTTTGGAGGATTTCTAAGTCCTTTTTTTGTGTCGGTGAGCTTTTATTCTGCTTAGCGTTAGGACTGGCAAAATGTAAGGACCCTTGACGTGGGTTGCAGGCCTACGTATTGAGGCCCCAATATAAACTAATACCTTACATACATTGATATGTGGTTTTTTTTTTTTGCACTTTATCTTGCAGGGCGCAGTCGGACCAAGATGGCTCTGTAAACTGTAGGCCTCTATTCACACAGCATGCATTTTGTAGCACTGGGCGGCCCGCCTGTATGTGCGTTAGTAATAGGCTGTAGACCAGATGCTCTGCATTGCTTGTGGGAACAATGCCACATACAGACTATTATCTCTTATCTTTTTGTGCACTAATGCCAAACAGCCAACACTGGATTGAAAGTGGTTGTTTCATCGGTATTTTTTGAACCTGTGTGTTTGCCATCATAAATCGGGTCCGATGCGCCCTGCTGGTGCATTTGTTTGGAGGCTTCAGCAGGTAATCATCTCTGCTTTTTTCTCTGTGACTTTTGACAGACACAGCAAACCACCTTGCCACAGCTCGCATTGATGAGCCATCCTGGATGAGCTGCACTACCTGAGCCTACCTGAGTGTGGGTTGTAGAGTCCGTCTCATGCTACCACGAGTGTGAAAGCACAACCAACATTGTCAATCAGTGTTGCTTCCTAAGTGGACAGTTTGATTTCACAGAAGTTTGATTTACTTGGAGTTACTTTCTGTTGTATAAGTGTTCCCTTTATTTTTTTGAGCACTGTATAATATATACATGCCCTATATGTTTTACCGCTACAAAACACAAATTTTCACTTACACTAGTGATACATATCATAACCCTATTTGCACACATATTTGTTATCTCCCTTTCATACCATTACATATTTATCTCACTGAATAATTTTTAGTATCATTTGAAGGATGTGTTCCAGTCTTGGCAAGTGGGGGCATATTGCTGATCAAGGCGATCTGGATGCAGCCAGGGCCATTCTCTATCTATAACAGTTATAACAGAGAAGGGGGCTGGCTGAGCTATTGAAATGAGCAGCCGCCTTCAGAAATTTTTGGCCATGCGAACAGGAAATGCTGTCTTATGTCAGACAAGAAACAGAAAAGGACCTTCCAGTACTCGGGAACGGAGGTTGTAGCTAAAAATCAGGACACTCTTCAGACGTCGAGCCTATTGGTAAATTGCATAATTTATCAACCTAATTACATTTAAGATTATATTTTGTCTAAAAAAAAAACTCTTTAAAGGTAGATTAGGAGGCAGCAGTGATAAGGGTCTTTGAGCGGAGCCTCCCCAAATATAAGAAAACAGAAAGAAAGTAAAAGGAAGAACACAACCCGAGTTGCGCCAAAGTCTGTCCATGTGTGAGGTTCAGTTTGGTCCTTTAAATACCCTGATCAAGATAAGGTAGGAACACGGAGATTGCACCCCTGTGAGTTGATAAATTATTTCTTCATTTAAATAGATCTCTTATGGTAGTCCTGATGAGGCTGGTGTATTTACTTTGAAAGACTGTCTGCATAAGCCTTGTTGAAAGTTTCCCTGTCTAATGTTAAAATTAGTCAGTCAGTCTCTGGTCGCTTTGATTTGAGGAGTTTGCAGCTATTACTGCATGGATTTTTATAGTAACTACATCAGCCTCTTCAAATTTAAGGGATCTATGTAATAATGTTTGAAATTTGTATGTTGAAACATGTTGGAAGATTCTCTTTAAACCCCTTTTTGCCCTCGGATGGAATAGTACGTCCGAGGACAGAACCCCTGCTTTGATGTGGGCTCCGGCGGTGATCCCGCATCAAAGCCAGGACATGTCAGCTGTTTTGAACAGCTGAGAGGTTCCCTCAATAGGCTATTGGAGGCTATTGAAGCATGCCAAAATTTTTAAAAAAATGTTTAAAAATATGAAAAAAAAAAATATAGAAAGTTCAAATCACCCCGCTTTCGCCCCATTCAAAATAAAACAATAAAAAAATCAAACCTACACATATTTGGTATCGCCGCGTTCAGAATCGCCCGATCTACACGACATGCTAAAACCAATGCTGTCGTTCTAAAGTACAACTCGTTCCGCAAAAAATAAGCCCTCACATGGCCACATTGATGGAAAAATAAAAAGTTATGACTCTGTGAAGAAGGGGAGAGAAAAACGAAAATGCAAAACCGAAAAAAGCTGGGATCATGAAGGGGTTAAGGATTATGCCTATATTTGAATGGGTTGCCTCATCTAGGTAAATGGTTAAAACGAGCAACTTTGCAATTTACCTCTTATTAATTGTTCTATCCATTCTAAAGATCAGATGGATTTTTCAATTTTATGAGTTACTACTTATTGCCTAGGTGACCGGCTATCTCCGCAGTCGATCAGCGGTGGCCGTATTTTTTAAAGGAGCACACTGCTTGCAAGCTCTTTGCTATACAGCTTGTAAGTGCTGCTCCGAAACTCGATTCCTGCGCTCCTCTACTGGAAGCATTGGAGAGCGCAGTGGTGTGAACGACCAGCTGGTCTGAGCTGTCAATCAACAGGAGTGCAGCAAACGGGCAGTCAAGAGGCTGGGGAGCGATGCGCTCCTGAACATGGGGACATGGGAGAAACCCTTTAAGACCATTGTCCAATCATCGAAAAATCATCGTCCTATCAGGCTGATCCTGGGGTATTTTCAGGCTCAATTTTCTTTGCTAGAGAAATGCCAGATCTGAATGTGGAGCGTTTCATTATCTGTCTCTCCCAATATCTTCCATTGTAGAACAAGTTTCCGTTACTGAGTGTCCGGGAGATTCGCCATTGTAATTGTGCTACCTTATTTCCATTCTTTGTATTGTCGGCTAAGAAACGACTTGCATTATAATCACAAAGCTATTAGTGAGAAGCAGCCGCAAGTCACAAATGCCAGCTCCATCCAGCCTGGTTATAAATCACCGTGAGGTTCTGTGGGTATCTGCCGGGGGAGAACGCTGTATCACAAGCTCTAAAAAGCCAATTCTCTTCAGCTTGGTATAGATTTAGTTCAAAAAAGATTTCATTAATGCCAGACATTCTGTTTAACATCCAACCTTAAAGTGTTACAGAAATATGTTCTGTAATATAGGAGTACAATGCGATTTTCAATAAAGTAATTCCCAAGGGAGGCTTAATTCACTAGCGGTGCCCTACGGTGAAAGCAGAAGCCGTAGATCTAGATTTCCTGCATTGTACACTTATGAGATGTAATATTTTGGGGGATGAGCTGCATGTTGTATCTAGAGCTACATAGGATATTAGTCACAATTTGCCAGAGGAGTATGCATCATAGAGGCAGTCGTGCAGCCATATGGGGCCCTTGAGGAGAAGATGTGTGGGCCCTAAATGATTCCATTCACTTTGGTAATGAGTCGTGAGATCTTGAGCAAGATCCCTTCTTGGAGAGGCTAATTATTAGCAAGGGAGGTAAGGCTGAGATCAGACGGAGCGGATGGCTATATGGCCGAAATTCCAGCCATCCAGTGTCCAAACAAAATGGTGCAGCCATTGGATGCTTCGAGTGGGCGCCATTGGACTCTTCGGGTGGGCGGACGCACTGTCTGATTTCACCTTAAGAACATTGTACAAGGGGTAATCAAACACAAAGCCCTCCTGTCCTGAATTGCAAAAACCAAAATTATAATGGTAGTCATGTTTGGTATTTGCTATGGCACTACCAAAGGTACTGGAATGGGGCCCAAAATTGGACTAAACAACAACTGGTTCCACCCTTTAGGATGCAAATATGGCACATAACTACTGTATGTTTGGTTGCATGGCCTAAAGCTTTAACCTTACATTATGTCTGAAGGGTCTGCAGCCTCCTCTGATACTTTCCTTAAAGGGTAAGATCACACAGTGCCACTGGCCAAAACTCTTTCCATCCACAGTTGCGATGATCCAAATCATGACTCTATTGGTCAACGCAGTAGGGATACGTTTTGACCATATGGCCAACTGCACTATGTGGTCTTACCCTCAGGCTAAAGTCATCATATTTTCTCTCATCCGGGAGTATCGGAACAATTGTGCTAATCAGAGTACGATCCAATTTTTTGGGATGAGAAGATGGCAAAAAAAAATTCTCCATGTACTCCACGTGTCAGTCCATGAAAATTAGACTGCAGTCAGATGTCATCCTAGTGCAGTCTTACGTTTTCCATGGACTTATTGACTTGCATGGCCGAGCGCAATCCGAAGATTGGAGGCAAATTGAGCATGCAGAGTCTGTCCAAGGGGAAAAAATTTGGACATGTGCATGGCTCCATAGACTAACATTGGTCCAATTGCCATCCGATGATTTATCAGATCGCACTCGGAACGAAAATACCTTTGTGTGCATGAGCTTTGTGGATGGGTTTCCACAAGCAGGTAACCAGCTTTTTGGTTTACTGCAGGGAAGTAAAGACTGGTGGCGTTATTTACTGTAAACGCTGCAAACAGAGATGCACTGAAGAATGGTCTCCATCCCATACATCAGAGCTTACAGGTCCATTAATACATAGTTTTTTTTTCTTTTTCCCGTTATTCAATAGCTAATCTCTTGACAGGCTTCATGACAAAATAGTACACCTTCTCATCACTAAAAATGATATTAGTGCATAGGCGGACTGAATCCTCCTCCGACACGCTCCTCTTCAGTGTGCTCGCTGTGGTATTGATTAGCTATTACCAGGTAATAACCATGAGGATTGCAATGTTCACCTTGAATTACAAAAAGCCTCTCGGAGCATTATTACTTATGAACACAAAAACATAAGTACGAGAAAAGTCTACGTCTCGACAATAGAGAATATGTAGGGACGTGATCAGAACTCACTTACTGCAATACTATGGTGTGCTGCTCTGATTAACACTGTCGGTATCAAATTCCTTATTTATTATCCCCCAAGGTTCAGATTACTTTTTCTTGCCACTCCTGCTTTAAACGAATATCAAGTTGGTAAGTATAACAGTCCATAGTCGTTATGCTTCCCCCAGACTGGTGGGCAGCGGGGCTGTAGAGAAGCACATGGCATACTTGCCAACTTTTACTGTGGTCTTTCTGGGTTTCTTTGAGTGTGGTGCCATAACCCCATTTTTCACACCCTGTACCCCCACATCCCTCCATTTCCTGTTCCTCACTAATGGGCACTCTGGCTCTATGGGCTCCAAAATGGCTGCTCTTTAAAATACACATAAATATATCTTTTGGGGTAAAATCACACAATCCCTTTGCGGTCGAAACATCGGTGATTGGTCAATGACTGTAGGATTTTGAAATCTAAATTTGAGCTATTGGTTGGCTGAGCGGGTTTTGACTCCATTGGGAGCCGGACCGCATAATTTTACCTCGAGTCAGAGCCAGTTAATGGAGAGCCTATTGCTCTAAGAAGGAAACCGGCTCCGATCGTTTATGTAAAGGCTAAACGTTCCGGCATGTTGGCAACCAACACAAATTTATTTGCCATCCCTACATGAGTGTATGTTTGGATAGCAAAGTTCATTCCGATGAATGGCAAGAAACATTCTTAATGCAATGATTTATTGAAGGCTTTTGCCTCTCAAGAGACATTTGCCAACACTTTGGGTCCATTTTTCCTGGATGTTCTGTAAGAATTGTCAATTATGGCATATGGTTTTTAACAGGACATGGCCCCTGGGCAGTATACAGGCCCTTTTTGGTCCAAAAGCTCATCATAATGCACAATACGTCCTGCTTTGGAGGTAGTAGTGGTATCTATTGGGTTCCTGTGCAGCTGCACAAGTTATGCCAATGGTTCACAATAGGTGTAACTATAAGGTTGAAATGGATCCAGCAAAGGAAAAATAAAAAAAAAGAGAAAAGAGGTGGGTAGGAAATGGCGCTCAGGTGCTTGGTGCCAGCGAAGAGGGTTGATTAACGACTGTTAATAACGAGTCACACTGCCCTGATTAATGTATTTAGACAAACAATCTCTACCCAAAATAATACAAAGTCTAGTTATGCCACTGGACGGCCACCTGACCATCTCTTTTGCACTTTGCCAGGAAAGCTGGTGGACATCCTTGTCATGGTGCATCAATCCTTGGCACTGCCTCCATTTTTAATTAAAAAAAACATGACTATTATTAAGTCCATGTCTATTATGAAGTCGTACAACTAAATAGAAAATTCAGATCAGTAATAAGGAACCAAAGGCAAAATTTGGAATCCTGCAAAATCTAAAAAAGGAGCCCGTACTTACAGTGTGCCCTTTATAATACTGCCGTCTTCTTACGTGACCTTGATTCCCCTTTGGTTTCAAGACTTGGGTTGAACTGTGACCTCTGCACCCCGTATAACTACTCCCCTGGCGTTACCTACAGGTACGGTATGGGTGCCCCATATTCTTATATCTGGAGAATGAGGTCACCATTGCTATAGGACAGTACATGAGAAATGTTTTTAGCTCAGTTACTCAGTTACTGACTCATTTTCTTAGCAGTAAATTTACATTTTAATGATTCATTCTCTGCGTGGTTTTAAATCCTTGTAAATTGGGTTACAGCAAAACAAATGTTCCCTGAGCCTGGTCATACTCTGCGTGAGAGCAATAATGTGCGGACCAAGAGCAGAAGCAATCCTGCCACCATGCATTAAAGAGGGGCTTTATCACCATACATTAAAGCGGGCCTTTATCAGTCCGCTGGGAACTCGGGCTACGGAGGACTATAAACAGTATTTTAATCCGCTTGAAAGCAAATAAAAATGCACTTCAAATGATAGATATATGAAAGATGCTATTGATTTACAGTATAGCTGTCAGCTCCCTGGGTTCTGCTGGCTATGACTCTGTTATTTTAATATCATCTGGCTTTGCGAAAACTTTCCATCTAAAAAAAAAACACCACATTTGCTATTGTGCCTTCACTACCAAGTGGGGATCTGCCAGTGGACATCTTGTAAAAGTGGAGATCCGTAGTATTGTGTAAGGTAACGAATGGAATGGAAAAAAAAAAAAAAAAAAAAATCACTGAATTCTAAAATCTGTATTCGGCCATGGATTTGATTCCAGTTGTTGGCACCTAAAAAACCCCCGTGAAATCTACAGCCAATTCCTCAGTGCCCAGGTGGACATGTTCTTTACGGATTGTGGTTTCCACCCTAATATACCAGTTCATTCCAGACAACAGCACTGGCAATCTCTTAGAAGGGGGTATAAAGAGCAGCCAGTGAAGGGTTCAGAATGTGAAGAACATCAGGAAGAGGGTCCATTGTAATTTTACTTTGGGACCATTGTTGATACGAGTCTGGATCTGATGGTGGCCCACAGGCTATACTTTCTGATTCGGCTACCAGTGCTGATCTGGTATTCAGTCCAGTACTCCAAGGCAGCCAGGGTAGTCTTCACTCTGTGGCTGGCATCCTCGGCCCACCATCCTGGGCATCTCACCAAACGTCATGACTTGCGTTGAAAGGTAATGCCGTCAAAGGGCCTAGTAAGCACAAGCGGCATTGAGGATGCTGGACCACAAATGCCATCTCTGGTACACAGAGAATAAGATTGGATGGCTCACCAGGACAGCCCAAATCTTTTTGCTCAATTCTAAATGATGGAAGGTTGTATGGTTTTATATGGAGCCATAAACGCCACGTGCCTCCATAGTATCTCCATGTAAGGGAGATATATTATCCCCTAAAAGCATTGGTCTTAGAGGAGAATAACTCTGTACCCAATAATTTCTGTTGGATTCATACAGAATGTGACAGAAGTCAAATGTGTGCATGAAATCCAAAAGCATACAAAGGTATAGTAATACCCCATTCACAATTGTGGAGGCCCACCATTATACACAGAATCATTGATCATGTCTACACAAAACATTTCGTAATGCCGACAGCATATTTAGTTCAATAGATGAAAATTAAGTCAAACTACAAAGATTTCTTCATCAAGGTCTTGCCCTAAAGTTTCCAATGGAAACTTCACAGTGCTCATGCATGGTACCTTTTGTGGAGCTTTTACTTTAAAGACAAGTTGATTTTGCTTCCCTAATTCAACAACATGAATGTGTCTGCATTATTAGATACTATATACAGTAGCATCCCGGGCTTGGCCACACCGTCTGGCAGCTAACATTACACGTGAAAGTCTTCCTTGCCTCCTACTGTAGTGGTGGAGAGTGAGACTATGGGAATCTTCTGCCATCATAGGATTTTCACTGACGAGATTCGAAAGGCCGCCAAAGCCAGATACGATCTAGTTTAGGTCCTTGGATGGTCCATTCTGCAGACTATTCTATGCAGTGATTTAGTAAAAACAATTACTCTGTAAAGTCCTGCACAATTGTGTTTTTTTCTATGATATATCTATGGCAGGGAGAAAGTAAAGTGATATTCCCAGCATTGAAAGTTCTCACCTATCTACATGACAGGTGAGAACTTTCTGGTTAGTGATGGCCTGATCACTAGGACCCTTTCTGACCCCAAGAATGAGGATTTCAAGTCCCGACTGAATGGCAATAAATGCCATTGCTCTAATCATTGTCTATGGGACTGCCAGAGGTATCTAGATACATAAGTCGAGATTCTCCAGCAGTTCCAAAGACAACGAAGGGAGCATTTCAGAGCTCTGCTTTTGGGATCGGTCCCAGCAGTTGGACTTGGACTGATCAAAAATGTATTCCCTATCATGTAGATAGGCGATAGCTTTCAATGTTGTAAATAACCATTTAAGTCTCCTCTTATTCTGCCCTATGGTCAAATGAATGGAGTGTGAAAGGAGACCTCAATTAATTCCAGTTTAAAAGACCTAAATTTACAAAAAAGGAATTTTATGCAAAACCCTAAAGGAAGTCTTTAAATGCATGTGTACTGAATGGGAAAAAAAAATATTCCAGCAGATAATATTGAAGAAGAGGATATTGCTCCATGTCTTGGTGGACACACAAGGGGGATGAAGGAGCGTGCACAAATGTGCCCTTTCTGCATGAAGGAGCCTTCCCATCCGCATGGGAGCATGGGTGAAGGTGGTCTCCTGCAAAGGCTTCCCTGTACTTAACCACATAAGCTAAAAAAAGCAAAAGTCCTGGAGGCTCCAGCCAGAGGACAGCAATTTATCAAGTGCTTCATAGTGAGCGTTTCTGCAGATCAAAGTGCAAGTTATTTGCGCAGAATCCGCTGCCTGCACGCCTATGTTTTCTTGGCGCCTAAAGGACAAACACCTTCTTCAAATTTCCCTGCTAAATTGAATGCACATATATTTCATTTCTTTTTGTCCTACAGATACAGGGATATTTAAAGCTCCTTCTGTTGCTTTTGTTCTGATTGGTATGAAATTAATATTAGCTTGGAGCAAATTGTAATTATTTCCTGAGTTTAGTTATTTGCACCTATATTTAGTGCGTTCCCTGTTGGGAGTCATAAACAGAAGCAATTACGCTGAGTAACAATGGTGATTGATGTGAAGCTGAATGAGAAAAAAAATTATCCTTGTACGTGCTCTGCACATCAGAGACTTTCCTGGTACCTTCTGGCTCTTCGCAGGTTAAATCAGAAAGCGAGGAGACTCACCTGACATAGTAATTAGATTTAAGGGCGAAATCGAAGATTTTATTAAACAGCAGCAGAACTTGACACAAAATTAAAAATAACATTCTGCAGCTCCTACATCTGTTTAATCGCCTGCCCCTGCAAGACTATGCCTCCATTGTTCCCCACCAAGACCGCACCTCCTTTGTTCCCCTTCAAGATAGCACCTTCTTTGTTCCCCTTCAAGACTGTCCATCCTTTGTTCCCCTCCAAGACAGCGCCTCCTTTGTTCCCCTCCAAGACCGCGCCTCCTTTGTTCCCCTCCAAGACAGCACCTCCTTTGTTCCCCTCCGAGACCCCGCCTCCTTTGTTCCCCTCCGAGACCCCGCCTCCTTTGTTCCCCTCCAAGACAGCACCTCCTTTGTTCCCCTCTGAGAACACGCCTCCTTTGTTCCCCTCCGAGACTGTGCCTCCTTTGTAGCAGTTATGTGCATGTCCTTGTCTGGAGTACATTTTTGGTGGCAACGAATGCCAGGTAACAGATGTGACTAATTCATTAAGCAGTACTGGCATCCAGCTCCAAACCCCACCATTAAAACCAGAATGCTCAATGATAGTCTGAATAAATCGGGCCCATAGTGTTTTGGGCTTACTGGTGAGGTGGATTCGCTAAGCTGTAGATAGCAGCAAGATGCAGAAGCGTTGATACAGGAATTGTGAAGTTGAATATGCAGGATGGCAGGTGGATCAGTGGAGCAGGAAGTCTAGATACAGCAGAGCCCAATGTATGGACAGCACACAGGAAAAGCAGAGTTGTGTAGGCAATCAGGTACCTTGTTATAGAACAGTTGACAGCATAGAAGAACAGAAGAATTCAGTAGACAATTATGGTAGGCACCACAGAGTCATGGAATCACAGAATGTTAGAGTTGGGAGGGACCATCATGTCCAACCCCCTGCTCAATGTAGGAGTCACTAAACCATCTCAGACAGATGTCTGTCCAGCCTCTGTTTGAAGGCTTCCATTGAAGAACTCACCACCTCTCCTGGCAGCCTGTTCCACTAATTGATCACCCTCACTGTCAAACAGTTTTTTCTAATATTTAATTTGTATCTTCTCCCTTTCACTTTCATTCCATTGCTTCTCGTGTCTCTATGTGCAAGTGAGAATAAGGAAGATCCCTCTACACTGTGACATCCCTTCAGATATTTGTAGACAGCTATTAAGCCTCTTTTTGACCTTCTTTTTTGCAAGCTAAACATTCCCAGATCCTATTAACCGTTCCTCGTAGGACATACTTTGCAGTCCGCTCACCATCCTGGTAGCTCTTCTCTGAACTTGCTCCAGTTTTTCAATATCTTTTTTTAAAATGTGGTGGCCAGAACTGGACATAGTATTCCAGATGATGCCTGACCGGGGAGGAGTAGAGGGGGATTATTACTTCACATGATCTAGACTCTATGCTTCTTTTAATACATCCCAGAGCTGTTTCCCTTTTTTGCTGCTGCAGCACACTGTTGACTCATGTGCAGTCTGTGATTTATTAATATTCCCAAGTCTTTGGGTAGCACACAGGAATAGCAGAGTTGAGGATCTGGTCAACACTTTAGAATTGCAGAGCTGAAGAGGTTGGGAAGGTATGTTGATACAGCAAAGTTGAGGATATGGACAGCAACATGTAATAGCAGAGATTTTTAGATAGGCAGTTACCTTGATTCAGCATAGTTGAGGGTGCGTAGGGCACCAGGAACAGCAGAAATTCGTTGGTAGAAGGATATGGATGCTACATAGCACTCAGGAGCAGCTAGGTAGATAATAAACCATTTAAATGTAGCAGAACATAGTGGGAAGTGTGGCTACACTCCGGGAAAGCAGATAGAAACAGAATGAACCACAACATGAATATTCAGGCAGTTTTAGCTGCCTGAGCTGGCCTTGAAAGACGACACCAGAGGTACATGCTGGATTACTACTGTAAGCTGGCACAGAGGAAGCCATCCATAGGGGTAATAACAAGCATAGCCTGGCACAGGAGCCAGGACAACTACTACTAAGTAAGCACCAAACAATCTATACAGTATTTGTATGCAATGTCGTGTGAATGTCACCAGAAATTCATGAATAAGAAGCGTCTTTATCTGAATCTCCCATAACATAGTAAAATTTGAAATTGATCCCGGACCACAATGTGATGCCAGGTACAAGTGCACTCTCTTTTATTAAGGGTGATTGAATGGTCAGCAGAAGCCAAGGCTTAATAAAAGAATCAAGCGGTGTTTCAGCTGGATAGATTTAGTCTATAGATCTTCATTAGTCTTCAGTGCCACGAAAAAGTTAATGACCCAGCTTTTCAGGCAGAAATTGCAAAATAACTTTTATTTTTCTTTTCCTTCCCCTGAAAGTTCTGTCTGTCAGATCCTGATCCATCATCTCTTCCAGCCGACAGTAATAACTTTCCCATTTAATAATCGTCCCGTGTAAATGGGAGATTGTTTCTTTGTATCACGTTCTTTTAGAAAGATATTATTTATTATTAAATAATCACATTTCATTTTCATCGGCCGCCCGCTCAGAACGATTGAGGAATAAACATTGAATAAAATGAGTCATTTTTACGAGACAAAACTGATATATATCAACGTGATAAACAACAGCAATTTCCATTGACACAGCGGAGTGCCGATTTTGTTATTATAATGACAAAAATCACTCATTAAACTGCATGATGATGCCGAATGGAGTCTGAGAACAGCCTCTTTACCAGGACTGCGTCTAGCCAACGCATTACAGAAAACTGACCACTCCATCGACTTTCTGATGATGCATCATTTAGTGGGAAGCACAGAAAATCTATAATTATAACATGTACTGATCTGTGTATGGATACCAAGCTTCAACAATCAACAAACCTCTTAATATATGGTAGTGGTCGAGGTTTGTGCTTTTTTTCTTTTATATAAAGCTCCCAATCACCTGTATAGCCAAAGAGCTAAATAATAAAGTTTTTGTTACCTGCAGCCATTACTAGATGGCGCTAACTATATATTATTTGCAAAAAGTTCCCTATCTGATTAGAGGTCAACTATGCACACCAGCACTCCATTCACTGTCTATTGGACTACAAAAGAGCTGTAATTGGCAATCTCAGGCAGTCAGACAACGAATGGACCATGAATGGTGGTGTGCATGCTCTACCTTGACCAATCCCTGGATAAGTTTGGGTCCCAGTGGTCAAACGATCATATATCAGTAAATTATCATCAACTTGGTTGACAAACTTTGAGTTCAATGTAGCTAGCTCTCCTTAAAGAGTAACTGTCCTCTTCTTTCTCCTCCTGGGCTGATCTGTCACTCGCATTTCATGGGTAAAAACCTGTATTCTGTAAGACAGATTTTTGAATTACTGAGATAGGAGATGACAGTTGGTGCTTTAAAAATTCTACAGAGTGGAAAGGAGGAGGCAGACACAGACATTCTGGTGCAAGTTTTCTTGAAACGACCGTTAGACATAAAAGAAGTTGTCCACTTCTAGGACAACCCCTAGAGTATATATATTTTTCATTTCATCAGGGTCAAGCGTGAGGTATGAGAAGGAGTTGTCCTAGTAGTGGGCAACCCCTGTAACTGGCGTTTCCCCAGATGCCTTCATCCTTAATCATTTGCAAGGTATTTAGTTGCCTAGCTGTTAGCGGTCAATGTCAGTTGAAGCTTTGCTTAAGTTTGGTTTGTTTGCTTAGCCCTGTGTCTCTTTCCTTTGACCTGGTTACCGGACCTAGGATTTGCAGTGACTATTCTTGTGGACTATTTCTCCTTCTCTTGATTCTCTCTAACTTCAGGTATCTGACCCCGGAGTTGGCCTCTGACTATTCCTTTGTCTTGACTTATCCTTCTGGCTTTTGACCCCGGCTTGTTACCCAACCTTGCCTTTGTCTCACCCCTCTGTACTATGAGTCCTCCTGGTATATTATCTCGGACCTCCCGATTACCCTGTCTCATGGTTTGTCCTTGAAACAGTGTGACGCTGAGTAACTGCTCAAGAAAACTTGCAGCAGGATGTCTGTGTCGGCCTCTAGCCCATCCCTCATCCTTTCTACTCTGTAGAATTTTAAAAGCACCAACTGTCATCTCCTTTCTCAGTAATAGGAAAATCTGTCTTACTGAATACAGATTTTATCAAGGAATTGAAAGTGAAAGCAGATTTCTGTCTGTCTGCATGTGAGATAGAAGCTGAAGAGCTAAGAGAAACTTGCAGATGTGTCAGCTATAATAACGCACAGCTCTGCAGTGAGATCAGGAGAGCAGAGAGCGGCCTATACATTTCACACTATTTTGCATGAAAGATGGAGTTAACAATCTCTGGAGGCAGATTCTCAGGGAGATCAGTGTCTCTCCCATAGTCCTCAACAGCTCATTTACATAAGAAAAATGAGGATTTCTTTGGAATAAGACATCAGATCGCAGATATCAAGGTATCATTTTATTCAGCTTCATATGACCCGAGTGCCCATATAGACGGTTTAGGAGGGTTGATCCTGCTGACACATTCCCTTTAAAAAAAAAATTAAAATTAGCAATTCTACAATTTTCAAACTGGGCATGTGGACTTTATTAGACTTTTTTCCTTTCATAAAGAATTTACAGGAGGTTTTTTTTATCAGCAAAGGCAGGGTTACAATAACAGGCAACACTTCTATACACAGCCGATAACAAAAGATCCACCAATTACAATAGACAATGTCACAGCTCACCTTCTGCTAACAAAAGACCTACCAATTACAATAGACGATGTCACAGCTCACCTTCTACTAACAAAAGATCCACCAATTACAATAGACGATGGTACAGCTCACCTTCTACTCCTCTTGTACAATAACCTTTGCACTCACTCATTAGATGCTTTAGTACAAAAGATAGGTTTACGATTCAACCATTATGGCTAATGTACATGTGTAGTTTCCTGAAACAAAAGGAAGTATTAGTCAAAAAAAAAAAAAAAGGGGAGTGTGAAAATTGTAACATTTCTATTTTATTTTAAAAAATTTCTACGATTAAAAAAAAATATATATATATATATATATATATATATATATATATATATATATATATATATATATATATATATATATACACACACACACACACACACACACACATTATATATATATACATACATACAGTGGGGCAAAATAGTATTTAGTCAGTCAGCAATAGTGCAAGTTCCACCACTTAAAAAGATGAGAGGCGTCTGTAATTTACATCATAGGTAGACCTCAACTATGGGAGACAAACTGAGAACTGAGAAAAAAAAATCCAGAAAATCACATTGTCTGTTTTTTTTATCATTTTATTTGCATATTATGGTGGAAAATAAGTATTTGGTCAGAAACAAAATTTCATCTCAATACTTTGTAATATATCCTTTGTTGGCAATGACAGAGGTCAAACGTTTTCTGTAAGTCTTCACAAGGTTGCCACACACTGTTGTTGGTATGTTGGCCCATTCCTCCATGCAGATCTCCTCTAGAGCAGTGATGTTTTTGGCTTTTCGCTTGGCAACACGGACTTTCAACTCCCTCCAAAGGTTTTCTATAGGGTTGAGATCTGGAGACTGGCTAGGCCACTCCAGGACCTTGAAATGCTTCTTACGAAGCCACTCCTTCGTTGCCCTGGCGGTGTGCTTGGGATCATTGTCATGTTGAAAGACCCAGCCACGTTTCATCTTCAATGCCCTTGCTGATGGAAGGAGGTTTGCACTCAAAATCTCACGATACATGGCCCCATTCATTCTTTCATGTACCCGGATCAGTCGTCCTGGCCCCTTTGCAGAGAAACAGCCCCAAAGCATGATGTTTCCACCACCATGCTTTACAGTAGGTATGGTGTTTGATGGATGCAACTCAGTATTCTTTTTCCTCCAAACACGACAAGTTGTGTTTCTACCAAACAGTTCCAGTTTGGTTTCATCAGACCATAGGACATTCTCCCAAAACTCCTCTGGATCATCCAAATGCTCTCTAGCAAACTTCAGACGGGCCCGGACATGTACTGGCTTAAGCAGTGGGACACGTCTGGCACTGCAGGATCTGAGTCCATGGTGGAGTAGTGTGTTACTTATGGTAGGCCTTGTTACATTGGTCCCAGCTCTCTGCAGTTCATTCACTAGGTCCCCCCGCATGGTTCTGGGATTTTTGCTCACCGTTCTTGTGATCATTCTGACCCCACGGGGTGGGATTTTGCGTGGAGCCCCAGATCGAGGGAGATTATCAGTGGTCTTGAATGTCTTCCATTTTCTAATTATTGCTCCCACTTGTTGATTTCTTCACTCCAAGCTGGTTGGCTATTGCAGATTCAGTCTTCCCAGCCTGGTGCAGGGCTACAATTTTGTTTCTGGTGTCCTTTGACAGCTCTTTGGTCTTCACCATAGTGGAGTTTGGAGTCAGACTGTTTGAGGGTGCGCACAGGTGTCTTTTTATACTGATAACAAGTTTAAACAGGTGCCATTACTACAGGTAATGAGTGGAGGACAGAGGAGACTCTTAAAGAAGAAGTTACAGGTCTGTGAGAGCCGGAAATCTTGATTGTTTGTTTCTGACCAAATACTTATTTTCCACCATAATATGCAAATAAAATGATAAAAAAAACAGACAATGTGATTTTCTGGATTTTTTTTCTCAGTTTGTCTCCCATAGTTGAGGTCTACCTATGATGTAAATTACAGACGCCTCTCATCTTTTTAAGTGGTGGAACTTGCACTATTGCTGAATGACTAAATACTTTTTTGCCCCACTGTGTGTGTGTATGTATATATATATATTTTGCACAAAAACCTGATTTAATAAATAGGTTGATCCCTAATGATAGCTTCCTTTTAAGACTTGCTGGGTATAGTCTTACTATCATTGCTCCAGAGGGAAAAAAATTCTGCAAATTATTTTTCTTCCTGAAGCAAAGAAAAATTAAATGTCGAAAACATTCAAACTGTTTCTGCAATGAAACGCCTGCTCCCCCATACCATCCCGGCCAAGTGTTCTCCAGGACAGAGCCGCTGTCGGACTCCTCTAGCAGCAGGTTAATTGCAGGGAGCTCAAATTATCGTCCGCTGAATTTCAGCAAGCCGGATCCTCCTCTTCCGAGACACCATCGGTCTTGCGAGAGTAAGGTCACCCCGCACACATCAGACTGTTGGCCGGCCAATATTGGCGAGTCTGGGGACATTAGTATATATGGAGGCTTAAAAGTGTAAGTTCACAATTTCCAAATGGTGTCACAATTTCAGTCCTCTGGTAGGGGTGTGATTACTTTTGGAAGCCATGGCCATTGTGCATTATCCCTTTTTCACATCTTGTAGACCGCAGCTCGTTCTATGTTGGTTTTTAATTAACAAGATTTGGATTGCTCTATTTTATCTCAGAGCAAAAAAAAAAAAACCCAAATTCTTCTTCCAGAAATGTAAAATTATTAATGAGTTTGGCGATCTCATTGTTTTACAAGTGTCCTTTTCTATTGCTTTCTTGTAGTTTTTAAAAGCGCAGTGTGAGTAATCAGCGTGGGAGGGGATGGTAAATGTTTAAATGGTCTCTCCAGCAGAGAGCTGTGTGATACATTGCTGTTCTCAATATTATTGAGCTGCTGGGTGGCAGTGTTATTTAGCAGCTACCATTTGTATTCCTTGTCTAATTTTTTTTTTTTTTTTTTAACAAGAGACAAGATAGTTGCCAAAAAATTAACTATAGACAAGATGAGGGATGGCCATTTCAGAACAACTAAAACAGTATGTCACCGGTGCCCAAATTTCTTCATTAGGATACTTTATATGTTACCGACGTGATTAGAATAAATTGATGGAGCAACCGTCACTCTTTTTTCCTGCAGACTATTGTCATAAATACGACTCACAAAGAGGAATTAGTAAAAAATAGTCACTGACCTTTCAGACAACTTCATCCCATTTGATAGATAACGTTATAAATACACAATCTGCAAATCAATTCATTTAAAAATTATGTTGTCTTATCCCAAAAAAATCCCTCCAAAATGCCAGTGACAAGGTGTGCTGAACCCATAGCCCACCACCTCACCGGCCATCACTATTGCGTCAGAGGGATCACGTGGTACCGTCTCCGCACTTATACCAATGTGATATTCCGCACCCGCTACGGACACGCAAGGTGAGCCTGGTGCAGTTTTATACAAACATCACGTGTCCAAATGGGCCCAAGGAGGCATGGGGAGTGAGAGGTGGCCCACACAGCCACTGATGTGGCACCACACTCGCTCACAACTCTGACAGCCTGGACTCCACAGGTAATCATCTTGTATGAGCCTGGATACTAGCTGGTGGGGCTAGATCACCTGCCGAGTCTGGTGTCCTGTTACAGCTACACATGCTAAAAGATGATTGTAAGCTCCCATTAAATCCCCCTATATTCTTCACACAAGGCATCTCCTTTTTGCTTGACTTGCTGTCTCCTGCCTGTTGCGAAGCGCAATCCGTATCTAGCAGCAGAGCAGCTAAGATGGATTACAGAAAGGGAGGATGGGTCTTTGTGTCTCTACAGGAGATCATGGGACACTTTGTCTGCCAAACTGCAAACAGGTATAACAGAGAGGTAAGCTTTCAGTTCAGAGCAGGCAAGTCATTTGACAATGTTATGAAAAAAAGAAAGATGCGCTCCAAGTGTGTTATCCCAAAAAGAAATACACTTTGAACACATCAAGAAATTAGCTCACCTTAATAAGTTCTGTCTAGGCACAACTAGGCATACCTAAAGAAAAAGTTGAAATGCGCTGTATGAATAAAAATCGTAGTAATGAAATCCATTGTCAGCATTCTATGGCAGCACCCAGTGACCACCGCTCCTTTAAGTTCCTTGGAATTTGACAATGGTAGAGGGACTTCAAAAACAATCTGCAAATCCCCTAATTCATAAATTATGTACCCTTACCCCAATAAATCCCACCAGAATGATGGTTACTAGGTGTTTTCTGAATATATGATCACTGCCTGTTGTCAAGTGAAATCCATCTCTAGCAGCTTAGATGCGGAAACAGATTTCCAGATGTAGAGAAGGGTTTTTTTCTCAGTAAATGAAGTGAGAGTGCTGGTATACTGGTATAACAGAAAGGTGGACTTTTAGTTCAGTGCAGGAAGTAAGGGAATGGAAGTTCCAGCACCTATAATACTGATGAAGAGGAACCACACGCTCCGAAAAAGTGGTTGGAAAATTACAAAAGCATGAGAATTGGGTCAATTCCTGAACATATTAGACTAGTATATGCTCCAAAAGCAGTTTGTACTTACTGTGGTGTAAGAGGGCAGCTATACTCTGCTTTTCTACAGGTTTTTTTAACCCCTTCATGACCCAGCCTATTTTGGCCTTAATGACCTTGCCGTTTTTTGCAATTCTGACCAGTGTCCCTTTATGAGGTAATAACTCCGGAACGCTTCAACGGATCCTAGCGATTCTGAGATTGTTTTTTCGTGACATATTGGGCTTCATGTTAGTGGTAAATTTAGGTCGATAATTTTTTAGTTTATTTGTGAAAAAAATGGAAATTTGGCAAAAAATTTGAAAATTTCGCAATTTTCACATTTTGAATTTTTATTCTGTTAAACCAGAGAGAGTTATGTGACACAAAATAGTTAATAAATAATGTTTCCCACATGTCTACTTTACATCAGCACAATTTTGGAAACAATTTTTTTTTTTGCTAGGAAGTTATAAGGGTTAAAATTTGACCAGTGATTTCTCATTTTTACAACAAAATTTACAAAACCATTTTTTTTAGGGACCACCTCACATTTGAAGTCATTTTGAGGGTTCTATATGGCTGAAAATACCCAAAAGTGACACCATTCTAAAAACTGCACCCCTCAAGGTGCTCAAAACCACATTCAAGAAGTTTATTAACCCTTCAGGTGTTTCACAGCAGCAGAAGCAACATGGAAGTAAAAAATGAACATTTAACTTTTTAGTCACAAAAATGATCTTTTAGCAACAATTTTTTTATTTTCCCAGCGGTAAAATGAGAAACTGGACAACGGACGTTGTTGTCCAATTTGTCCTGAGTACGCTGATACCTCATATGTGGGGGTAAACCACTGTTTGGGCGCACGGCAGGGCTCGGAAGGGAAGGAGCGCCATTTGACTTTTTGAATGAAAAATTGGCTCCAATCTTTAGCGGACACCATGTCACGTTTGGAGAGCCCCCGTGTGCCTAAACATTGGAGCTCCCCCACAAGTGACCCCATTTTGGAAACTAGACCCCCCAAGGAACTTATCTAGAGGCATAGTGAGCACTTTAAACCCCCAGGTGCTTCACAAATTGATCCGTAAAAATGAAAAAGTACTTTTTTTTCACAAAAAAATTATTTTAGCCTCAATTTTTTCATTTTCACATGGGCAACAGGATAAAATGGATCCTAAATTTTGTTGGGCAATTTCTCCTGAGTACACCAATACCTCACATGTGGGGGTAAACCACTGTTTGGGCACATGGTAAGGCTCGGAAGGGAAGGAGCGCCATTTGACTTTTTGAATGAAAAATTATCTCCATCGTTAGCGGACACCATGTCACGTTTGGAAAGCCCCTGTGTGCCTAAACATTGGAGCTCCTCCACAAGTGACCCCATTTTGGAAACTAGACCCCCCAAGGAACTCATCTAGAGGCATAGTGAGCACTTTAAACCCCCAGGTGCTTCACAAATTGATCCGCAAAAATGAAAAAGTACTTTTTTTTCACACAAAATTTCTTTTAGCCTCAATTCTTTCATTTTCACATGGGCAACAGGATAAAATGGATCCTAAAATTTGTTGGGCAATTTCTCCTGAGTATGCCGATACCTCATATGTGGGGGTAAACCACTGTTTGGGTGCACGGCAAGGCTCGGAAGGGGAGGCGTGCCATTTGACTTTTTGAATGGAAAATTAGCTCCAATCGTTAGCGGACACCATGTCGCGTTTGGAGAGCCCCTGTGTGCCTAAACATTGGAGCTCCCCTACAAGTGACCCCATTTTGGAAACTAGACCCCCCAAGGAACTTATCTAGATGCATAGTGAGCACTTACAACCCCCAGGTGCTTCACAGAAGTTTATAACGCAGAGCCGTGAAAATAAAAAAATAATTTTTCTTTCCTCAAAAATTATTTTTAGCCCAGAATTTTTTATTTTCCCAAGGATAATAGGAGAAATTGGACCCCAAATGTTGTTGTACAGTTTGTCCTGAGTACGATGATACCCCATATGTGGGGGTAAACCACTGTTTGGGCGCACGGCAGGGCTCGGAAGGGAAGGCACGCCATTTGGCTTTTTGAATGGAAAATTAGCTCCAATCATTAGCGGACACCATGTCGCGTTTGGAGAGCCCCTGTGTGCCTAAACATTAGAGCTCCAGCACAAGTGACCCCATTTTGGAAACTAGACCTCCAAAGGAACTAATCTAGATGTGTGGTGAGCACTTTGAACCCCCAAGTGCTTCACAGAAGTTTATAACGCAGAGCCATGAAAATAAAAAATAATTTTTCTTTTCTCAAAAATGATTTTTTAGCCCACAATTTTTTATTTTCCCAAGGGTAACAGGAGAAATTGGACCCCAAAAGTTGTTGTCCAGTTTCTCCTGAGTACGCTGATACCCCATATGTGGGGGTAAACCACTGTTTGGGCACATGCCGGGGCTCGGAAGGGAAGTAGTGACGTTTTGGAATGCAGACTTTGATGGAATGGTCTGCGGGCATCATGTTACGTTTGCAGAGCCCCTGATATGCCTAAACAGTAGAAACCCCCCACAAGTGACCCCATTTTGAAAACTAGACCCCCCAAGGAACTAATCTAGATGTGTGGTGAGCACTTTCAATCCCCAAGTGCTTCACAGAAGTTTACAACGCAGAGCCATGAAAATAAAAAATCATTTTTCTTTCCTCAAAAAAGATGTTTTAGCAAGCAATTTTTTATTTTCACAAGGGTAACAGGAGAATTTGGACCCCAATATTTGTTGCCCAGTTTGTTGTGAGTACGCTGATACCCCATATGTGGGGGTAAACCATTGTTTTGGCACACGTCGGGGTTCGGAAGGGAAGTAGTGACGTTTTGAAATGCAGACTTTGATGGAATGCTCTGCGGGCGTCAGGTTGCGTTTGCAGAGCCCCTGATGTGCCTAAACAGTAGGAACTCCCCACAAGTGACTCCATTTTGGAAACTAGACCCCCAAGGGAACTTATCTAGATATGTGGTGAGCACTTTGAACCCCCAAGTGCTTCACAGAAGTTTATAACGCAGAGCCGTGAAAATAATAAACGTGTTTCCTTTCCTCAAAAATATTTTTTTAGCCCAGAATTTTTTATTTTTGCAAGAGTAACAGGAGAAATTGGACCCCAAAAGTTGTTGTCCAGTTTCTCCTGAGTACGCTGATACCCCATATGTGGGGGTAAACCACTGTTTGGGCACATGCCGGGGCTCGGAAGGGAAGTAGTGACGTTTTGGAATGCAGACTTTGATGGAATGGTCTGCGGGCATCATGTTACGTTTGCAGAGCCCCTGATATGCCTAAACAGTAGAAACCCCCCACAAGTGACCCCATTTTGGAAACTAGACCCCCCAAGGAACTTATCTAGATGTGTGATGAGCACATTCAACCCCCAAGTGCTTCACAGAAGTTTACAACGCAGAGCCGTGAAAATAAAAAATCATTTTTCTTTCCTCAAAAAAGATGTTTTAGCAAGCAATTTTTTATTTTCACAAGGGTAACAGGAGAAATTGGGCCCCAATGTTTGTTGCCCAGTTTGTTGTGAGTACAGTGATACCCCATATGTGGGGGTAAACCACTGTTTGGGCACATGCCGGGGCTCGGAAGGGAAGTAGTGACGTTTTGGAATGCAGACTTTGATGGAATGGTCTGCGGGCATCATGTTACGTTTGCAGAGCCCCTGATATGCCTAAACAGTAGAAACCCCCCACAAGTGACCCCATTTTGAAAACTAGACCCCCCAAGGAACTAATCTAGATGTGTGGTGAGCACTTTCAATCCCCAAGTGCTTCACAGAAGTTTACAACGCAGAGCCATGAAAATAAAAAATCATTTTTCTTTCCTCAAAAAAGATGTTTTAGCAAGCAATTTTTTATTTTCACAAGGGTAACAGGAGAATTTGGACCCCAATATTTGTTGCCCAGTTTGTTGTGAGTACGCTGATACCCCATATGTGGGGGTAAACCATTGTTTTGGCACACGTCGGGGTTCGGAAGGGAAGTAGTGACGTTTTGAAATGCAGACTTTGATGGAATGCTCTGCGGGCGTCAGGTTGCGTTTGCAGAGCCCCTGATGTGCCTAAACAGTAGGAACTCCCCACAAGTGACTCCATTTTGGAAACTAGACCCCCAAGGGAACTTATCTAGATATGTGGTGAGCACTTTGAACCCCCAAGTGCTTCACAGAAGTTTATAACGCAGAGCCGTGAAAATAATAAACGTGTTTCCTTTCCTCAAAAATATTTTTTTAGCCCAGAATTTTTTATTTTTGCAAGAGTAACAGGAGAAATTGGACCCCAAAAGTTGTTGTCCAGTTTCTCCTGAGTACGCTGATACCCCATATGTGGGGGTAAACCACTGTTTGGGCACATGCCGGGGCTCGGAAGGGAAGTAGTGACGTTTTGGAATGCAGACTTTGATGGAATGGTCTGCGGGCATCATGTTACGTTTGCAGAGCCCCTGATATGCCTAAACAGTAGAAACCCCCCACAAGTGACCCCATTTTGGAAACTAGACCCCCCAAGGAACTTATCTAGATGTGTGATGAGCACATTCAACCCCCAAGTGCTTCACAGAAGTTTACAACGCAGAGCCGTGAAAATAAAAAATCATTTTTCTTTCCTCAAAAAAGATGTTTTAGCAAGCAATTTTTTATTTTCACAAGGGTAACAGGAGAAATTGGGCCCCAATGTTTGTTGCCCAGTTTGTTGTGAGTACAGTGATACCCCATATGTGGGGGTAAACCACTGTTTGGGCGCACGTCAGGGCTCGGAAGGGAAGTAGTGACATTTGAAATGCAGACTTTGATGGAATGGTCTGCGGGCGTCACGTTGCATTTGCAGAGCCCCTGATGTGCCTAAACAGTAGAAACACCCCACAAGTGACCCCATTTTGGAAACTAGACCCCCCAAGGAACTTATCTAGATGTGTGGTGAGCACGTTCAACCCCCAAGTGCTTCACAGAAGTTTACAACGCAGAGCCGTGAAAATAAAAAATCATTCTTCTTTCCTCAAAAATTATGTCTTAGCAAGTAATTTTTTATTTTTGCAAGGGTAACAGGAGAAATTGGACCCCAACAGTTGTTGCCCAGTTTGTCCTGAGTACGCTGGTACCCCAAATGTGGGGGTAAACCACTGTTTGGGCACACGTCGGGGCTTGGAAGGGAGGGAGCACCATTTGACTTTTTGAATGCAAGATTGGCTGGAATCAATGGTGGTGCCATGTTGCGTTTGGAGACCCCTGATGTGCCTAAACAGTGGAAACCCCTCATTTCTAACTTCAACACTAACCCCAACACACCCCTAACCCTAATCCCAACTGTAGCCATAACCCTAATCCCAACCCTAACCCCAACACACCCCTAACCACAACCCTAACCCCAACACACCCGTAACCCTAATTCCAACCCTAGCCCTAATTCCAACCCTAACCCTAAGGGTATGTGCCCACGTAGCGGATTCGTGTGAGATTTTTCCGCACGACTTTTGAAAAATCTGCAAGTAAAAGGCACTGCGTTTTACCTGCGGATTTACAGCAGATTTCCAGTGTTTTTTTGTGCGGATTTCACCTGCGGATTCCTATTGAGGAACAGGTGTAAAACGCTGCGGAATCCGCACAAAGAATTGACATGCTGTGGAAAATACAACGCAGCGTTTCTGCACGGAATTTTCCGCATTATGGGCACAGCGGATTTGGTTTTCCATAGGTGTACATGGTACTGTAAACCTGATGGAAAACTGCTACGAATTCGCAGCGGCCAATCCGCTGCGGAGCAGCGGCCAATCCGCTGCGGATCCACGGCCGATCCGCTGCGGATCCGCGGCCGATCCGCTGCGGATCCGCGGCCGATCCGCTGCGGATCCGCGGCCGATCCGCTGCGGATCCGCGGCCGATCCGCTGCGGATCCGCGGCCGATCCGCTGCGGATCCGCTGCCAAATCCGCACATGCCATAACCCTAACCCTACCCGTAACCCTAACCCTAGTTCTAACCCTAACCCTAGTTCTAACCCTAACCCTAGTGGAAAAAAAATATATATATATTTTCTTTATTTTATTATTGTCCCTATCTATGGGGGTGATAAAGGGGGGGGTTTATTTATTATTTTTTTTATTTTGATCGCTGTGGTAGAACCTACCACAGCGATCAAAATGTACCTGTAAGGAATCTGCCGGCCGGCGGGCGTACTGAGCATGCGCCCGCCATTTTGGAAGATGGCGGCGCCCAGCGAGGAGACGGCCGGACACCGGGAGGATCGGTAAGTATGAAGGGGTGGTGGGGGGGTGGATCTGAGCACAGGGGGGGTGATCGGAGGACGGGGGGAGCGGACAGCAGGACGGGGGAGCGGGCAGGAGCACGGGGCAGCGGAGCACAGGACGGAGGGGACCGGACCACGCACCGGAGCACTGGGGGGGCGATCGGTGGGGTGGGGGGTGGTCACTTCAGGTTTTCCAGCCATGGCCGATGATATTGCAGCATCGGCCATGGCTGGATTGTAATATTTCACCTGTTTTTTAGGTGAAATATTACAAATCGTTCTGATTGGCAGTTTCACTTTCAACAGCCAATCAGAGCGATCGTAGCCACGGGGGGGTGAAGCCACCCCCCCTGGGCTGAAGCACCACTCCCCCTGTCTCTGCAGATCGGGTAAAATGGGAGTTAACCCCTTCACCCGATCTGCAGGGACGCGATCCCTCCATGACGCATACGCTGCGTCATAGGTCGGGAAGGCACAGACTTTCATGACGCAGCGTATGCGTCAAAGGTCGGGAAGGGGTTAAAGGATAGGTACAAGGTACTTTGGGATTTCCTATCTGAATTTTGAGAACAGGAGAGCTATGCAGTCTGTGAAGAAGGTGGCACTAACAAGTATAGGAAGATAAACTGTAATACTTATATATTAGTAAGTGCCACATAATCATGTCCCGAACATATTTATTAAAATAAAGATAAAATAGACAATCCCTTTAAGGTGGTTTAATACTTAGCATTTAAAAAAAAAAAAAAAAGACACTGGGGTAGAAAATCCTGTCTGAAGGAGTCGATAGCCATTGGTGAAGCTTAATTCTGACATTCGTATTTTATTATTTGGTCACTGTATAGGAATATTACTTGAGCATTGTTCTATTGATATTTTTGGCATTTACTGTATGATATGTTTTACGGCATATGGCGGTTTTATTTTTCTCTGCATGGCGGCATTACTTAGCCATTATATTTTGATTATTAGAGTATCATTTCCATTCCTCCTCTTCCCAGAAAACAGAGGGCCTCAGACAAGTTCTGCAAATGGACATCCCGATTCCCCGACTTGCTCCTACTATTGTCACATTGTCATCTGCCATACTGTTGCTTCTGCTTTTTTTTAGAAATATAAAACACAAGGTACATAAGTAAAAACTGCAGAGACGCTCCGAAAACAATTATAAAGCTGGAACTGCCCACCATCAAACCTGGCACCCGCCAGTCATTGGCCGGTTCTTATATGAAAAAAGTATCTGCCAAGACATTGAAAACGCCATCCAAGCTCCTTATTAGCAAGATTGATTGTGGAAAACGGTTGTGCTTTGCCATTTCCTCATCTTCAGGGAAATTTGCTCATCACTGTGCTGCAACGTACCTGATATAAAGGGATTTGATGAAAATAAGAGAACATTGTTTAGTGAAAGGATTATATAGCTGCACCTGTACCAGAGCATGCCGCAAATGAGAGGGGAAAACTGGATACTTTCATTAATTTTCGAGCAACAGTTGAAAGCAGCTTCTAAAGAAGCATTAACTGGGAATTGGAATATACAGATTAGATACAGATTAGATATTAGAAAAAAACTTTTTGACAGTGAGGGTGATCAATGAGTGGAACAGGCTGCCACGAGAGGTGGTGAGTTCTCCTTCAATGGAAGTCTTCAAGCAGTCTGAGATGGCTTAGTAAATCCTGCATTGAGCGGGGGTTGGGCACGATGACTCTGGAGGTCCCTTCTAATTCTAACATTCTATGATTCTATGAATAGGGAGAGTAGGAAGCAAAATACGGCAATGAACTATATTACAATAAATTCATATCTTTGCAATGTCTGAAGAAAAATTAAATAAAATAAAGTTTAGTTTCTCTTAAACTTGTGTGTGGTGTGTGTGTGTGTGTGTGTGTGTGTGTGTGTGTGTGGGGGGGGGGGGGGTGGAGGGATTGGGCAGTTAATGCAAGCATTATGTAAAAAAGGCCCACTCCACAAATTAGCAGGTCCTCTTAGAAACTGATTAGCACAAATAGGGCTCTAATTTCTATTTTTCTTAGCCCAATTATTATTATGTTATTTTTGAAGAAAAAAAATGTTCTCTTTACTATCAATCACTACTTTTTACCTTTTTTTTTTTAAACAATTTTCACTTCTCTTTATTTTTGTAAACATGTCTACATGTCTTCGAATAAGGAATGTTGTTTTTGTTGCCAAAGTGGAAAAAGATGCAGCTCACCACAATTAGCCCAATTTGGTCCAGAGCACAGAATGGTGTCACTGCCATGGACTCAAGAAGACATCAAGAAATGAAGGAAGCTTCACAAACATAAAAAATCTTCACCTTTATTAGTAAATATATAAAATTAATGATAAACTGTGTCTTATATACCAGAAACATGTTTGTACACGTGAATTAACACATGGATGTTACAATGGTTTTATACACTTAAAAATGAAGATTTCATGTCTGTGAAGCTAGCTCTTCCTTAACTTCTTCATGTTGGGTTTTTACCCCAATTCCAAAAACTTTTATTTCTTTTGAGTGGAAACTTCCATTAGTGTTATCGCATTTGATATCTGTGATGCTAGTCACTACTCACTGACTAGCCGTGAGGTGGGGAAGTCAAGGAGTCCGAGGTCAAAAGTCAGGAGGGTACGTCATAAACAGAGGGGTGAGGCAAAGATGTAGTCACATCATAGTTCAGGGTCAGAATTCCAAGAAGGTAGAGGGCAAGACAAAAGGAGCTAGGCAAACAGATGGTCCAAGGTAAATCAAATTTTGGGCAACAGTTCAAAATTATAGAACTTAAAGCACAGAGAAACACACACTTGAGCAGATCTACAACTGGGAGAGATCAAAGGCAGGCAGCCAGCTAAATAGCCTGGGAATCATTCCAAACGGGCGACTCCTATAGGAAACCCAGAATGCCCCTGCCCTGATTGGGTGACTGGACTGTCACTCTCCACACTGGCAGCTCAGCACACCATAGCCTCAGATTGGACCAACCGAGCTGTCTATCATGATAATGACAGCTCAGCAAGCCCTTGCACCAGATTGGACGGCTGAGCTGCCAATCACCACACTGAGTGGAGGAATCGTGACAATATCTAATAGTTCATTAGTCATTATTAAAACCTGTATGGAAGTTACATTATATGAAAGAGAATTTATGTTAAAGAAGCACTCCTCCCAGCAAAGTTTTTATCTTCTTAATATATTACAATCACCATATTATATAGCACTGTGTACTTACAATTGCTCATTTTGTCTTTCTACCCAGTAAATTATTCTCTTTTCTCTGCTCTATATAGAAACAGGAAATCTATTTTCCCTGCAAAAATCATTCCCCTCTTCAATTCCTGACCCAACTGCTGCCTCTACCAGGGACTTTTGCAGTGAATCATAATAATAATAATTTTATTTCTATAGCGCCGACATATTCCGCAGCACTTTACATTTTAGAGGGGACTTGTACATGCAATATACATTACAGTATAACAAACACAGATTAAAACAGATACCAAGAGGAGTGAGGGCCCTGCTCGCAAGCTTACAATCTATGAGGAAAATGGGGAGACACAAGAGGTGGATGGTAACAATGGCTTTCATTTTTCGGACCAGCCATAGTGTAATAAATCGGGTGTTCATGTAAAGCTGCATGAACCAGTTATCAGCCTAAGTATGTAGCAATACAGACACAGAGGCTATTAACTGCATGAAGTGTATGAGAACATGATACGAGGAACCTGGTTATGGTAAAAAATTTGAATGGCCAACAGGGATATTTAGGTTAATGCGTTGAGGCGGTAGGCCAGTCTGAACAAATGAATTTTTAGGGCACGCTTAAAACTGTGGGGATTGGGGTTTAATCGTATTAACCTAGGTAGTGCATTCCAAAGAATTGGCGCAGCACGTGAAGTCTTGGGGATGGGAGTGGGAGGTTCTGATTATTGAGGATGTTAACCTCAGGTCATTAGCAAAACGGAGGGCACAGGTAGGGTGGTAGACTGAGACCAGAGAGGAGATGTAGGGCGGTGCTGAGCCATGGAGTGCTTTGTGGATGAGGGTAATAAGTTTGTACTGGATTCCGGAGTGGATGGGTAACCAGTGTAATGACTGGCACAAGGTAGAGGCATCGGTGTAACGGTTGGTGAGGAATATGATCCTGGCTGCAGCATTCAGGACAGATTGGAGCGGGGAGAGTTTGGTAAGAGGGAGGCCGATTAGTAGAGAGTTACAATAGTCCAGACGAGAATGAATAAGTGAAACAGTAAGAGTTTTTGCAGAGTCGAAAGTAAAAGGATCGAATTCTAGAAATGTTTTTGAGGTGCAGATAAGAGCGAGCCAGTGATCGGATGTGGGGGGTGAATGAAAGCTCGGAATCAAGTATGACCCCAAGGCAGCGGGCATGTTGCTGGGGAGTAATGGTGGAACCATACAGTACATGGAAATGGCGATGTCGGGCATAGGTACATTAGAAGAAGGAGAAAACACAAGGAGTTAAGTTTCTGACAGGTTCAGTTTCAGATAGAGGGAGGACATGTTGCTAGATCATGAGTCATACAGGGAAAATTGAGCTCCTGTTTCTACATAGAGCTTAGAAGGATTCAGCTCGTCAGTTTTTAATCACATGAGGTCATAAACCTAACGGAAAAGAGACATTAGCCGGGTACAAAGGCAAAAAGAGCAATTGTAAGTACACAGTGCTATATAATATGATGGCTGCAATATATTAAGAGGATGCAAATTTTGATGGGAAGAGGAGGAGGGCTTCTTTAAGCACATAGAATAGGACTCACATGAAATCCATGTTCTTACTGCAGTAATAATGGAACCGATTTTCAATTGCAGAAATTTGTGTATCAAATCTGCCGCATGTAAATATACCTCCCTTAGGCCTCCTTCACATGTCCGTGTCTACAGTGCATGTGGCATCCGTTTTTGTTTACAAATACCACAAATACCCATTCTAACCTATGTTGCTGCACACACGTCCGTTTTTTTTTTCCGGCAGCACGGATGACAAGGGCCAATACAAGTCTGTGAAATCAGGCACAGCACACGGATGGCATACATGTATTGTACGTGCTTATCATTGTGCAAAGTGTCGGAGAAACTTTGTAATTCAATTCTTTCTTAATCCAGAAAACCGAAAAAAAACCAAAAACCCACAGATGACATTGAAGGTAAAAACGGCCACACGGATGGAAAACACTGATGACACCAGTTTTTCACGTACATGTTTTATACGTACCTGTGAAGGGGTCCGACTCCTAAGGCATAGCTTTATCTTTGGGACCCCCTACCACGCGGAAAAAAAAAAAATGAACAACAAAAAATTGATTTCTCCAATTCGCCAAAGAAAATGTTAAAGTGACCTTTAATTTTATCACCTACAGATCATCGTAGTCGAATCTGCTTTCGTCCTTTTTTTCATGTTTAGCTCCTGCTAAGTTTAATTTCATTTATTTCTTCAATGTATCATCGGAGTGAAGGGACAACGGCAGCGTCTTTATGAAATGTGTTACATATGTGCATCCAAATGTCTTTATTGCATCGGCTGAAATGTAATTTGATTACAATGTTGCAATCTCGGAGGTGCAGAACGATTAGTTTTAATACTCATCCAGATATTCATTGTTTTATCTGAGATCTTTTCGGTGTTCTCAGAAAACGTACTTTATTCCTTTTCTAGGGCTATTAAAGCTGTCGGCTATAAGCTAGTTTATCAGATTCATTGTAGCCATTAATTTTTCGTTACTCATAGCTGAGAATTTTTTTCCCCCTGGAGGCAGAATAAGCATCAATTCTTTTACAGGAGGAGCAGAGCTCCAATTAGCCCGGGTAATTTACTGACGAATGATTAGGTAAAGCGTTCTTGACTGTGTAACGCTTACCTTCATTCTAGAGTATGAGTTGATAACAGGTCAAGGGTCCTGTCCAACGACAAAACATCACGGCCACATTTTATTTAATATTGTATTGACAATTTTAGAAATTTGCGCAAGAACAAAAAAAAAAATCAAATAACATAAAACTGGGCAAATTTTCAAGCGTTGTCTAGTGGTTGGGCATCAAAAACTTAGACAAGAAGTCAATGAATTTGTATGATAAATTTGGAGCATCTTGCTTTACAAGACCTTTGGTTGGCCTACTTTGCCCTAAAAATGTAAACAAACATTTAGGGCAAATTTAGTGCTCATTGTCACGTCTCAAAGGAGTTTTTTCAACATCATAGACGGGAAAAAAATTGCAAATTCCTTGTAAAATCAAGCAACATTGTAACTTACATCTTATTAAAAATCTTCAAGAACAGAGGGATTTTTCATTTTTTCATTCACTGCTTGTTGCCTAGATTACAGGCTACCTCTGGAGGATATCAGCGGTGGCTGGTCTCCTAGGCAAGGCGTGCAATAGAGCTTGTAAGCGCTGTTCTGAAGTTGGCCAGATTGGTGGAGCTTGTGCTTTTCCAATAAAAGGAAAGTGTACAGTTTGAGCCAGCGACTGAACCATGCGGCCAGCCTGGACCGTCAATCTATATGAGGGCACTGCCCCGGCAAGCAGGAAGCTAGGAGGCAGGGAAGTGGTGCACTCCTGATGAAAGATCTCGAGGTGACCTCTTTAGAGGGGTTTTCTGACTTCTACAAAAATACTGAAAATGTCAATGTTATTTATTTTTTCATTTTCACAATATGCTATAAAAACAAACAAGCATGATAATAATCCATGATGCTACTCACATCCACAGCAGGGAGAAAGACCAAAAAAAATAAATTATATGGTGTATGTGTTTTAGGGTACAGTGGTTGAAGCAGTCAGGTGGAACTGGATGTCCTTGCATGTGTCTCGGATGAGGTTCCCTTCCAGTTATCTCCCCAGCCTACATAATTCTCATTTAACACCACATCATACACGTCTCTTCCCATAGCCAATCATTTAACTTTCTGCTTTTGAATAGGGATGAGTGGACCCAGGGAAGTTCGGGTTTTGGCACACGACCCAAACTTTATTTCACAGTTCGGTTAAGGTATCAGAACTTGCACCCCATTGAAAACAATGGGGAACCCAACTTTTGAACAGGAAAATTCTCTCTCTCTTCCCTCGGTACTCCGAACATTGCAACAAACTCCAGGAAGAAGTCCGTGTTTGGCGTTTAGCATCGAGCGCAAACTGTCCGGTACGAACTACAAACTTATACATTTGGGTTCACTCATCTCTACTCTTGAATTTGCGCACCATTTAGGACAAAGCACCATAAATGTACCACAAGTGGTCCTGACATGTAAACCAATGCAACTGTATTCAGCATATGGATAAAGCTTAGGCTCTCCCAAAACAGAGATGGGCACATCAAACCGAATCATCACCGTAACAGCTAAGACTATTCTCCATATCACATGATAATGGCCAAAAACAAAATTTGGAAGCAATTCTAACACCCATTCAGTGTGAATTTTGCAAGCTTAAGGATTAAGGTACCGGGAGTTGCTTAATCCTTAACCCACTGATATATTTTTTAGATTTTGGAGCAATGCCATATTGTAGGAAAGCCTGGAAGGACAGGGCTAAATCCTAACTCTGCAGGGTTTGATTAGAGGCACCTGCCTAGCTATGGCTAGAGCCAGGCAGTGGATTTTGGTCTGCTGGGGGATGTTGAGCAGAGCGGAGTGTGTTTAGGCTGGTGAGTGACCAGCAAAAGTGAGCTGGGAGGAAGAAAAGACCTCTGGCGTTGGCAGTCTCAGAACGCTGAGAGAACGGTAATATGTTGGGATGAGCCCGCACTAACATGTATGTGCCTGCTAAATTAAATCTTTATTTGCTGTGATATCTTTGTGCCCAGAAGAGACTGGTTTTTTTTTGGTTCTGAATCCATTGGAATTTTTTGAAAGCAATAAAACTGCACGTTTGGATCTGGCGGCATTGCCTGTGTGAACGCTACCTAATACTGAGTGTGAATCCCAATTACTAGCTATATTATATATATATCTTAATTTATCCCTTTAAAGATGCTAAAATATATATATTTTACTTTCAATTAGTGCACAAATCCAAATAATATCGGACAGCGCTGGCTTCAATCGCAGCTCACTAATTCAGTTAGATGAATTTACAATTAAGGACCACTGATCTGCTGCAGTTTGAAGATCGGCTCATCATGAATCAGTCAATAAACTTTGTATAACTAATTAGGAAAAGTACTTCCTTATTTACCGTCCTGGAAATTTGGCTAGTCAATGGCCTTTAAATGCAGACATGATTTACAGAATGTCAATAGTGCTTGGGTTGAGCAAGTTACAGTGATCCAGTTCCCACATTTTAAGGAGTAGCAAAGTACACAGAAAACAATGAAAAGATATCCCAGCAATTCACACTTTAGTCTTCTCTTTTTTTCACCACATTTTGTTTCATAGTTGTGATCAAAACTGTGCAAATCATATAAAACATTCTCTACTCATCCCAAGGGATCAAGCATTCCTTCTGTATAATTCTGGGTCCATCGGTGAACTGTCTGCAGAAGGAGCCTCCCCCCACTGCTCTGCCTGAGATAAGGGGCAGGTAATGTCCTGGGATGCCACCTGAGTATTCAGGTAGTTTGGCTTTCTGCTACTATTTAATGCTGGATCTCTGTTTTTACTTCACTTTACTGAATTGGTGCTACATCGACAAGTCAACTCTGCTACACTGTGTTATGACTGAGCCCAAACACTTACACAGGGATGAACAAACCAGGGCAGATGTTAAACCTGCACACCACCGGTTCCTATACAGAGTAGGAAAATCCTTAACCTGACCCCAATTTGTCCCTGTCTGATCGTGGAGGTTGGCACCCTAAAATTATGAAATGGCACCCCTATTCAATATCACGTGACCCTTAGTGTCCTTCACTGCACCCTCAACTGTTCACAGGGTGTAACCAAAACAACATAGTGCACACAGGTAGAGGGTGAGATATAGGGCTAAAGATGTGTTCATAAAGTCATACATGAAAAACGGAAGAAAATAAAGGAACCCAAAAGACCTCCGGTATACGTAGAAACCCCCAGACCCTAAATGTAAAAAAAATGGGAAGAGTGCTGAGAAGGGGAACACTCAAACAAACCGTAGGAGAAGCAACAGAGAAAACCTCAGCAAGATCATCCTTCACTGGAGAGCTGGGACTCCAAACATCCACCTAACTTGGAATACAGCCAGCAAAGACTGCATGTGTCAGGAGAGTATAAACAATCTCTCCCAAAAATCTGATAGGACAAACCAAAATGAGGTAGTGAAAATACCTGCATAGAAGCAACACAGCAAAGCAAAGAACATTATCAGCAGTTGGACAGCAACAACACAGGCTGTGGTCAAACAAAGAGTGAAGCTGACCCACAGCTAGAGGTCATCGGATTGAGTCCTGGAGTCCAGCCATGACACACCGAACCAGCATTGCAAACTCTACTATTGGTTCTATATCATTTTGCTAGTTTACTTATTACGGCTGAGTCAGTATTAACTCTGCTACATCATTACTCTAACTCTTTTTCATCTCTATGTCTACTTTTCCGCAACATGTTACTAACTTTACGTCATCGCGATAAGAACTCTGCTGCTTCGTTGTACCAGCTTTGTTTCGCCAGTAACTAGATTAGCACTGGTACATGATACTTGCCGATTGCTCTCGCGTCCCAGGAGGTATCAGTAGACGTGATATCATCTGTCTGGCTCATCTTCTGATGTGAATATGAGTGAAGCATTACGAATCTTTTAAAATTATTTCTTTAATTCATGGTAGAATAAATTAAAATGCAGCAAATGTCTTCTTTATCTTGTATTAAACATTTACTGTGCCTTTAAATTAACGGAAAAAAAACAGAAAACGGCAAAAACATAACAATTTCCAAAGAAATGGAAAACTGAAAAACAAAAATGTAAAAGAACTATATTATAGTGTAATAATTTACTTTCATTAAGTGATTGTCCATTATTACGGAGCGGCTAGGAAACCGCGCACTATTATGAGAAGTTGGTTATTACCTCCTGAGCTATAAAGTTAATGGGAGCGTCACTGAGTAATTAATTTTCGGATGTTTCATGAGCAAAAAGAGCCTTTAAAAGTCAGGTGCACGGATTCTTCAACGCGGATGTTTGAGGAGCTTTCTTAACCATTTCTTTTCGGGATCGGTAAATTTATAAAATACTTTACAAATTTTATTTTTGTGTACGGCATTTTATTTTTTATTAAGATATTAAAAAATATATATAATTTAGCCCTCATAATCAGATGCTCCATTCGGTATATGGGCGCCACATGGGAAGGGTTAGGGTCACTTGGGGTCCTCTTCGCTTCGACTCACCGGCAACGTAAAATTACAGCGCACCACAGAGCAAAAACACACTGGATGGGATGAAACGGACCATGCTAAGAAACCTGCTCGGCTTTGGGAGTAGATGTTGTAGTATCGCCATACTGTGATCGTTGGACATGCAACTTGTGCACCAATCAAAATCACCACGTGGCCCCCAACCTTAAACCACGGGCAGCAGGAATCGGAGTCCGGCTCCGGTATTGCCGCTGGCTGGGGACAATGTGTCTTGGGTGAATAGTCAATGAGTCAGGTCCCCAGCAGTTTCTCCATGCCACGCTCCCTTTGACTGACCGGTAGCTCCTTAAGACACCCACATAGGTAGCGGTCTAGGGAATGGGGCAGAGAGAAGCCACCAGAGACCGGCCTTCTGAAGAATTTCAGAGCAAAACATGCACAAATGCGATATCGGTGCCAACAAGTGAACGCTGCAGCCATTCAGTCTTATGTCGGTTACTTGCTATACCTTACTAGCATCAATGTCTCAATGCAAAGCAATGATGTCAATAAGGCCACAAATTGACTGCAATGGTTTGTAAACAAAGACTGGGAGGACCACCCAAGCATCTTTGCTCACCCAGCTTGACAGCTGCAGCTTGTACTGAGCAGTGTGAGATCTCAGTAGAGAGGAGGGACACTGAGGATCTGGCACTCAAGAAACTGGGTTCAAACTTACATTACGAATATATCTATCTGGTTTTTGCCATTGATGGAGTCTTGTAACAAAGAACAATTGTAAAAAGTTGACACAACCCCTTAAACATAGTGGAGATTCAATAGGATTTAGAAAATTAACAATCAGTGATAAAGCATTGCATGTGTCACTCTTCGGATACCCATCTTGGTCTGACAAGAGTATTTAAAGCCTGGAGGGCATGCAGAATTTGTTGTACATCTGCAGCCATACTCCCGTAACTGAGAATTATGATTTCTATGCTAAAATCCTAAATCTCTTATAAAATACTGCAGCTTTTAATTGAAAATTTCTCAATCTGTTCTTCCCCATCCCCCTCCCGACCATATTCCTGCCTTCTCACTCTCATCCCCATTTGCAGTAAATAATCTCCGGATCGGCTTCCAACTCAGAGAAATAAATAATTTGGAATTCGCTCTATCCCATGTGATCTCTAAGCTTTAAATCACTGAACTCTTTACTGAGCACAGAAGGAAGAAGAAAAAAAAAAAAAAAGAATCGGAATGCGATGAAGCGGAACTATTACTTAGAGACTGCGGCTGAGCGCTTATCGTCCTCTTTCCAAAGAGAAGCTTTCTACAAAAAACCCCCCAAAAAACGATGTACTGCAACCGTATCCATGCCACGTTACCTGGAGAGGAACCTACTCCATTTGCCTAAATTTTCCCGTTGATTTCACATCTCGGGCCTTGGCTATCATTTTCTGCATATGTAATCATATATAAGGTTTGATACAATTTTCCTCTGCCGGAACGGAACCAAGGTGAAGATAATGGACCAATAATATACGGTGATAATATTTTCTGCCCTGCTCCATAATTTTCCCTCACTTGGCTAAAGCCAAATCTCCAAACACCATATTGATAAAGGTCCTGCACTCCACTTTTAAGGGCTTGTTCATATTTTCTAATCATTTTGTATTTCTTCGACGCATCTAAAATAGTTAGCTACTTTGTAAATCCAATATGTGGGACTTTCTAGGTCACCAGACAACCCCTTTAAATAATTTTAATAATAAAATACTGCCAAATTAAAAAAGAAAAAACAAAAAAAAAAAACCCCAAATACCTCATCAATCCCCCTACCCCAATTTTAAGGCTGCCTGGGTTCCCCATCGGTCTCTACTTCCAGGTCCCACCTCGAAACACCAAAACTACTAGGATGCTAATGACATTCACTGACTTAGGTTGCAGATATTAATCAGCCAAGTATTTCTTTCCAAAGGTGGGACCGTAAACTAAAGACCAGTAGGAGACCCGATAAAAAGGGATTATATGTGCAATGCTGGCACCAAACTGGAAGGTCCAGTCAGGATGGCACAAAGACCGCCGCTCTCCACTCTTCACACACTGCCATCACAACACTAGACTTCAGCAAATAACAGGTCTAAACTAATGCCCTATTTTCCTCCTCAGTATGTCCATACCATTCTGCTGCCACCCCATCACCCCAGTAGGAAGTGTACTGCATCAATACAATAAGCAGATCTGCATGGGCGGGGCTCTGAACCAGCCCCGCCCATGCTTAAGATATTACAACTGTATTTCATAATATTCCAAATAGACCATTAAATAGCAAAGAATAAATAACAATAAAAAAATACCCCCTCCCCCCAAAATATTCTGAAAATAGACACATGAAATGAATAAAGAGAACTGATGTTTTTTCCCATCCACCAATAGACTGTCCGGCCCCCGGGGAAACTCAGAGAAGATGCTAAAAACACGAGTCAAGTAATCAGCAAGAGTCCTTCACAAAAGGTAATTAAAAAATAAATCAATGTTATTGGCAGAAGGGGCACATTGCAGATTTAATAGCTAATTGAAAGCTCGCCGTAGATTATTTAAAGGAATTTGTTGAAGTGCTTCCCAAATGAGGGAGTGAACGGAGCATTAAATAAATGGCTGGCAATTACAGCTCGCTGACGGTAGAGTGCACGACGCAAGGAAGACTCAAGTCACCGAGTGCCGCACAGATACATTATAAAACACGTAGTGAAGATTCACCCAAAATCCATACGTCTCTATTAGGCTGGTGGTGCGAGATGCCCATTGTAGGGTCATAACAAGACCTATGTGGCACAGTGTGACCAACGCTGTTAAAGTCACTTCGTCTTCTTTCTGGCGAAACAAGAAGCAAATACAGAGGATCCAGGTGGAAGCTTAGGTGGGATACTGCAGTAAGTTTCTGGGACCACCATGGCACTAAAGGGGTATTCCCATCACAAACATTTAGAGAAGCAATTCCATAAAAGATTTACTACAGTAAGTCTCTTTTCCCTGCATAAGTCATCATTAGAACTACAATACTACATCACTGCAAAGTCCCTGGCGGGGGGGGGGGGGGAGGAGCCGAGTAGCTGGGTCAGGAGTTGAAAAGGGGGTTGAGCTGGTCTGCCAGGGACTCTGCAGTGATGTAGAATTGTAGTTCTAATGATGACTCATGAAGGGAAGAGACTTCCTGTTTCTATAGAGCTTTGAAGGATTCATTAGTCTGCTTTTAATACCGTGACCGAATGGAAAAGAGAAGAATTATCTGGGTAGAAAGGCAAAATGAGCAATTGTAAGTAACAGGGCTATATAATATGGTGACTGCAATATATTGGGAGAATAAAAACTTTGTGGATATAGTATGTTTTAAAGAAGCATCAATCGAGAACAGGGCTCATGTGTAGTCATCAGAAGAGCAGAGATAGCCACACATTAGTGGCTCTATGCATTGACTTCTATGTGAGTTTTGAATACCATAGAAGTGAATGGAGGGAGCTGTAATTGGCAGGCACTGCTACATTTGCGATGGCTCCATTCTCTAGATAGGGTCCTATATATTAGACATTTGGACAATGAGCCAAAGTGCAAGGCTAGGTTCACATTTCGTTTTTGGGTGATCGCTAACGGACAGCGTTGCACGGCGAAAATGTCGCAATTAACGCCGTGCAACGGGTCCGTTAGCGCACCCATTGACAGCAATGTTCTTTTTGCCTGAAGCGCATCGCTAGCGCGTGCCTTTTTCGGCTCGCGCTAGCGATGTGCCATTCTTTTGTAGCGCGCCTCGGACGCTGCTTGCAGCGTCCGCGGCGCGCCCGAGGTCCGTTCCTCGCTACCGCAGATCAGGGATCTGCGAGAGCGGGGACGTTAACGCGAACCCCAAACGCGACCCCTAAAAATACATTGCGTTAGCGCAATCCGCTAGCGCTAAACGGATTGCCCTAACGCAATGTGAACCTAGCCTAAGGCGGTGGGACCCCTTTTAAGGATTTTCTAACATTTCAAACAATTGTAGGGTTTTTTTTTTTTAAAAGGGAATCTTTCAGCAGGTTTTTACTATTTAATCTGAGATCAGCATAATGTAGGGGGGCCTGGTTCCAGGGATGTGTCACTTGCTCAGAAGCTTGCACTAGTTTTATTACAATCAGTGTTTTATCAGCAGGAGATGATCACTGCAAGACTAGGTGTCACGTGCCTGACAGTCCAGCTAATCTGTGTAACCCCGCCCCCACCACTGATTGGCAGCTTTCTGACAATGTACAGTGTGCACAGGAAGCTATGAGGGGTGTGGGAGGAGTTACACAAGGCTCAGCATTCATAGCACTGCTACATCTACAGCAGAGAAAACACAGATTCTATCAAAACTGCACCAAGGAGCCCAGTAAGTGACACATCACTAGAATCAGCACCATTTCCCCTCTATAGCCACTATAGTGCACTATCTACTGCTGGCTGCAGATTGGGATAACCCATCAGTGAGCTCCTTCTGACTGTCCAGTTGGAGAGTTTATACGTTTATCATCTGTTGTGTTTTTTTTTAGCTTTTCTCAGCTGATTAATGACTACATCAAAGTTGAATGTGTAGAGAATCAAAGCCTGGAAAAGAAAATGAAAACAATGACTTTTTTAATGGAACCCAACTGCAAAAATATATATATATATTTTTTTTTTAAGACCCAAATACATGAATTAAAAAAAAATTAGCCCAAGAGATGGATAACCCCTTTATAGAGATGTTTGTGCTGATGAGGCTGGTATGCTTGTTATGAAAATTCACATCAGAATGGCTATACAGTACTTTGTGAAAGTTTCCATGCCTAAAATTAAATGAGCATTTTCGGAGTTCAGCTCCAACAATGTCAGTGTGAACAGAGGCTAAGAATAAAAAAACAAATTGTTGTTGGGGTGTCGTTTCAGAATTGTCATTGTGACCATTGTTTCCGATTACATGTCCTGCTTTACAATTAATCAATATGGTTTCCTGAATGCGAGATGCCAGATATGAAGCTTGGAAGAAACGTTGCTCGTACATTTCTGGATTACTACCAACTGAACAGCAGCGTGGCGAGAGCGCTCGCTCCCATGTCACGGGCGCAGTAAGTAGCAGAGCATTTTAGAGCAAAAAAGTTAAAGATTAAAGATTCTGAGTTGAATTTCTCGTGTAACTCAGTGGATCGTTATTACTCGTGCACCATGATACAATGTATCCGCATGTGGAACATTCATGGGTTTTGTAAACATGATAGGGAAATACATTTTTGTACTTGTACTTGCACTTTAAAAGTGCAAGTGCTGTGGGCAGGGCTGAGCACTTCCACTGCCTCACATACATACTCATGCTAGGGCCACGTTCACACGCTCAGCATTTGGTCAGTATTTTACATCAGTATTTGGAAGCCAAAACCAGGAGTGGAAAAATCAGAGGAAAAGAATAATAATAATAATATAATAATAATAGAAACATATGCACCACTTCTGGATTTTTCATGGTTTAGACTTACGAATACTGATGTAAAATACTGACCGAATACTGAGCGTGTGAACGTGGCTATGGTGATATCCATAGTTTTCACAGATAGAATATCATAGGTACAAGTGTTATTGGGCTGTAGAAATGGTCGATTATGCTAATGACACTAGGCTCAAACTCTTTAGAGAATCACAGCACAGGTGAGAAGATGGAGAACTTAATTGTTCCATCTTCATGGTCGCTCTGTCCATGGATGTCTGACTGCACTCAGATGACATCCAAGTGCACTCTGAGGTTTCACACACACCAATAGACCTGTATGGGTGCACGTGATCCAAATATTGCATGCGCTCGCAGCATGCTGCAATTGTTCTCTCATGCCACATTGGCGGATCTGCACTGCCCCATAGATTAAGACTGGGAAGAGTGCTATCCAATAAAATATCGGAGAACACTCAGCCATGTTATACATCAGTGTAAATAAGCCGTAAGAAATAAGCTGGAAGCTGAAACAGTAGAAGTGCTCTGTCCCGCCCACAGCACTTCAGACTCATTTGCATATAACTTCTAAAGTGGATTCCTCTGCAACCAAGCAACGTTTTTCTTTCCTAAAAGGTATGGATTCACTTGTGCACTTGCTTAGGATAGTTCATGGGTGTCCAATAGGCGGAGGGGACGATAACTGGTCCCCCCACAGATCAGCTGTGTGCAGCTCCCATGCACCGTGTAGTGGCTGCTTTGGGTACTGCAGCTCAGAGCTCAGTTTCCATTCATCTAGAAGCTGAGCTGCAGTACCTATGAATGGCCACTGGACAGTGTACGGCGCTGTGCTGCTGTCTTTATACAGCGGGCATTAGACCCCCGCTGATCCGATACTGATGACCTGTCCTAAGTGTAGCTCATCAAATCAAAGTTCTGGACAGGATGGTTACATTTGGAAAGTTGGAAGGACTGTCCCTTTAAAAATACTGCAATACTGTGCTTGGGTTTCCAAAGCTTTAATTGTCACTTTTATTAATGGTAACCTAATCATATCACATCTCCCCATCATAAGGCGGTGACGGGGCGCGCGCTCCTTTGCACATTATTGTCTGTAGGGCTGAACACATCTTAACCTTTAAGTGAATGCACCAAAAAAATAAATTTGACAATGAAGAATAAAGCCATGTGTCGCCATTAGAGCGTGCCCTACGTATCCCCACATTTCTGGTAGGAAGCCTTTACCTTCTGTCTGGATTTACGTTTGTACTCTTGCTTCCATGGAAGACTTGCAGGGAAATGAAACCTGAAATGGAGAAGCTGCTCGTTCAGGCGCGGCGTGCCGGCAGTACAGTAATGAACATTGGCGCTGCATAGCAAATCACTGTTATCCGCCCTCGCTGTCCTCTGTGCTGATGGGGGCACATTGCTCCGTCCGACCCCGTTACATCTACTGGGTCTTAATCATGGACAGCTTTTACCTGGACCTTCTAGGACGGAATCGCTGATGGGATCAACCAGATTGTTAAAACTTTGCAACCGCAGCGGAGTTCACCCCGCGGTTACCCACGTTATACTGCAGGCACAAAACGCCGTGATTTCGCGAGATTTTCGCAACCATTTCTAAGCCCATTTACTGTAAAGCAGCAAAGGGAATGTGTCACCAGAAAATTAGATTTTTGTACTAATTATAGATATTTAAAAAAATAAAACAAAACTTTCACCAATGTTTTCTCTGCATATCAACCATTATTAAAAATAAAAATCTTGCAATTTTCACATTGACCACATAGATTCTAACTTCCTGCTTTAGGAAATCCACATATTAGCGGCAACGGAGACTCTGACCCTATCTTTTGTACTGATGCATCTAATGAGCGGGTGCAAATGTCATTATGAAGGGAAGGGGAGCTGTGACATCGCCTGTAATTGGTGGGAGCCTGTGTTATTAGCCATCACTGTAATCCTGCCTCTGATGATAAGGTGTCTGCTGAAAACTCTTCCTGAAAGAACAGGAAATTAGAGTCTAACCCCCGAACACCCCCCCAAGTGACCGGTGTGAAAAATGCAAGATTATTTTTTTCTAAACAGAATCTGTCAACAAGTTTTTGCTATTTAACCCCTTCATGATATGCGCCGTACTAGTCGTGTCCCTTCCTTTGCTGGGCCCACATCTTTCCCGGCACATGTTAGCTGTTTTGAACACTTAGTCAGAGACAAACACAGATGTCCTCCAAACATCAAAGAGGAAGATAGCCGACTGTTGTAGATCCAAGCCTCAGCAGAGGAAAAATGGAAATATTACCAGCAACTCCCAGCAGCAACCTGGGAGTTATAAACACCCAGGTCCAGGTGTGTCCATTAGAGTAGAAGGAAGGTTGTCACTGGGTCTTAGAGTCAGAAGCACCAGGAAGAAGTCAGCAAAGCAAACTGCTGGGACCTTCTGCAGTCGGATGCAGTGCGACGGTCTTACATATCCGCTGCTGTATAGCGCCGATTCAGTTCCAGCCATCATTAGCGTACGGCAGATATTTCTAAGGGGTCAAAGTATATCATATAGTGAGCACTACCAGCCACGGCCTATGGACAAGAGTGGAACATTTGGGATAAAGAAAAATACATAAAAAGTAGCCCCCCTAATGTCATATAACCCAGTTTTCCGCCTATTAATAGTGAAGTGAACGCATGTATTACATTCTGCGAGCAGTGCGGCTTCTCCCACCTCTGTGCTTATGATTACATATAATAAATCCCCTAAATGAGTCCAACACAAATGCTCGGGGGTGCACAGTGTACACGTCGGATTTGATATCTGCAGCACATTTTTCCTTTCTGGCATCATATGAAAAAAGAAAAAAAAAAAAGCTCAGAAGTTTCTTGCATGAAATCTGAAAAGAAAAAACAAAAAAACAAAAACCAACAACCCTGTTTTGCCGCTGCTCTAATAACATGCAGAGTGCACAGTATGATAACTTTCTATTCTCGCCGACTCGCTAATTATCCTGATAATTCTGCTTAACACTAGGGTCGCTCTGCTTGCCACTGCAGAAAACCAATTACAGGAAGGTCAGGCCTCGCCTGCCGCTGCGCAGAAATACAGGTTTAGGAACTAGATTTTATTATGCCGCCAATATGGCGATGACATATTTCTTTACACGCCATTAGATGATGGATATTCTGTTTACGGCACGAGACGTTCCGCTTGCTCCTGAAAGGTTTGTCAGCTAAATAGAAAATCCGCTGATTAATTGGATCGGTTACATGAATCCTGGAGGACGTTGTATCGATGGATCCTGATCACAAAGCTCAAGCTGTGCCCCCTGGGTGGTCCGCAGAATGTGTTATCAGACTGGGGCTGATGGGGACAAGTGATGAGCGAATGTGCTGGGATAATAAGGTGTTATCTGAGCATGCTCAGGTGGTAACTGACTGTCTTCGGCGTGATCAAATAATATGATCAAGTCCCCGCAGCTGCACGTCTCACGTATGTTCGACAGCCACAACACATGCAAGGATTGCCTGTTTGATAGACATGTTTTGCGACTAGCCGCGGTGGCTCGAATATATTTTTCAAAACACGCTGAAGACACTCAGTTAGCAGCCGAGCATGCTCAGATAACACCTTATCCCAGCACGTTTGCTCAAGACTAATAGGGGACCAATAACAATTTATATGAAGTGATCATCCCCTGTTAGGGTATGTGTGGATTCCATTGCGGATTTTTCTGCACGGATTCGGCAAAATCTGCAGGTAAAACTCCCCGATTCTGATCAGACTGTATGAAGCCCACTGCCACCTCGTAAGTTTGGTGACCCCTTATGCACATTAGATGGTTGCTTGGTTCCACCAAAATTGACAGCTTTAGCCAATAATAATCCAGTTTAACGAGTCGCCCAAAACTTACAGAAGACACTTCTTAGAAACCGCTCAAAATCGTGTTCTCTACAGGTGTGAAAATAAGATTAGAAGGTTCGTATATACTTGCTGTAACGACAAGTTCCTTCCAGCCCCTCCATCTTTAGGGGTACAGGTATTCACCTCTGCATATTTCGTACGTGTGACCCCAGAGACTGAGTAGCAAAACATCTGCTGCTCATGGACATGTTCGCTATCTCAGATTTCTTCAACATATTTTACTTTGCATCTTAGTAACTTAATAATCAAAAAGTATCTTGACTTTTTTTTTTTTAAACTTTCTGAGACGCTTGTGCCCACAGGAGTGTTCTCCGCACCTGCGGGGCACGATGTGTTTTCATGACTGAGGGGGGTAGAATATTTTCGATGATAAAACATGCACACAAAGAGACCCAGTAGACGAGAGTCATCACTATTCTCTGCCCACGCGCTTCACGTCTCCCTGTTCTGCACCTCCTGCCGCTCGTCATTGGAAATGCAGAACAGGAGCACGGGCTAAATATTGTTCTTAATTCAGTGTCTCTCAGCTCTGTCATGCAAAACATAACCCGACGAAACAGATTTGGTTTTCACTGGTGTCGTGCCCATAAATAACAGTCTGCAATGCATTATACTACTTAGTAATGCAGAAATAAGGCTGGTACCTTGTATATACAAGATGGTGACTGCTGAATGCTGCAGATGTGCAATACTAATAAATATACAACAAAGAACTGATCTGGAAATCACTGTCTGGACTGGAACATAAAGCAGAGCCTTATTGTGAAGTCAGAATGGTGTCTGCCCACTACAGCGTCTCCAATGATCATCATTAACAAGTGCTCACTCTCCCTGCAGCACCCCCACAGGACAAACACTGTACTGCACAGCGGTCAGGGAAATAATCAGTTTCTTAGTGGAATGAATAAATGCCTTGGGTCCTTCAGAGGAAGAGGTATTTTTTTAAGGAGTTTATGGCTATCCTCATTTCCACTATCTGCAACGTGTCTGTACTTAATGCACAGATGTAATCCAAAGGACTGTCACAGTGCAGTCATAATGCACACAGTGGTGTCCGAGTACAGGCATAATGCACAGTGATATTATAGGATAGTGTCACTACAGTAATGTCACAGTACAGGTGTAATACACACAGCAATGTCGTAGCATGGCCATATACTGCAGTAATTGCATGAAAACCGTGATGGCAAAGTGCAGGGATAATGCACAATGTAATGTTACAGCATGTGGATAATACTGTGATGGCAGAGTGCAGAAATAGTGCACACAGCATAGAAATAATACAGTGATAGCACAGTGTAGGGATAATGCACACAGTGATGTGTCAGCATAGAGATAATACATTGATGTCACAGTACAGAGATAATACACACAGTGATGTCACAGTACAGGGATAATGCACACAGTGATGTTACAGCATAGAGATAATACAGTGATGCCACAGTGCAGGGATAATGCACACAGTGATGTCACAGCATAGAGATAATACAGTGATGGCACAGGACAGGGATAATGCACACAGTGATGTCACAGCATAGAGAATACAGTGATGGCACAGTGCAGAGATAATGCACACAGTGATGTTACAGCATAGAGATAATACAGTGATGCCACAGTGCAGGGATAATGCACACAGTGATGTCACAGCATAGAGATAATACAGTGATGGCACAGTACAGGGATAATCACACAGTGATGTCACAGCATAGAGATAATACAGTGATGCCACAGTACAGGGATAATGCACACAGTGATGTCACAGCATAGAGATAATACAGTGATGGCACAGTACAGGGATAATGCACACAGTGATGTCACAGCATAGAGATAATACAGTGATGCCACAGTGCAGGGATAATGCACACAGTGATGTCACAACATAGAGATAATACCGTGATGGCACAGTGTAGGGATAATGCACACAGTGATGTCACAGCATAGAGATAATACAGTGATGCCACAGTGCAGGGATAATGCACACAGTGATGTCACAGCATAGAGATAATAGTGTTGGCACAGTATAGGGATAATGCACACAGTGATGTTACAGCATAGTGATAATACAGTGTTGGCACAGTATAGGGATAATGCACACAGTGATGTTACAGCATTGACATAACACAATATAAAAGTAAGGAATTTTTTACTTTTATTATTTACCCAATTATTTCTGGTGACAGGGGTTCTGCTGGCACATCTACTGATAGCTAGGACGGGGATTATGAAGCCTCCATTCCACCTTACTTTGGTTGTGCAGCGAGGAGGCATGGTGGGTTCAGGATCCTGATTTTAGTTGTCCTAGTGGTGGACCCCCAGCAATCAGTAGATAAGTGCTTGAATAGAGTGTGGGACAATCATGCAGCTCCAGTCAATGTCTCTGGGGTCGCACTTGTTTGCCTCCATCAATGTGACATCACAACATGATTCTGCCTTATTACTGGGATAACGCAAAAAGTGGTGCAGCAACAAAGGGACAATAGACATAACAGGGGTACAACAATTTCCCATCTGTCCCCATCTAATGGTCTACTCCCCTATTCCTTCCATCACTCACAGCCATCTCCGTGGAGGTTGGGGGAAGCCATAGCAGCCTCTTTATCTGCTCCCCTGACAGATGCCCCCATAACTATGGCCTGACAATACCGTAGAGGTCTGCTGTGGTCTTGGAAGGGTCGGCAGCAACCTCTTTAGGCACCTTAATGGGCACCAGAATTGCTCATCACCCCGCATCTCTTCCAAATTTCGGAGACTGAGAACTCGGAAATGAGAAAATTTACAAACTTCACACCAAAGGGCAATTAGGCGACTTGTATTTCAAGTTTATTTAGTGGGAAGGGGTGCGCTGGAAACATTTTTATTTTACTCTTGCGACAATCGGAGCCAAAGCCTAGAATAAGATACCGGGGCCGTAATTCTACCTAATTAACCTATTTTTTTTATTTTATTTTAACTCCTGCCATGCTGGCGTCTCGGGGGCTTGTGATCTGAACGATCTGCGGTATAAATAGAAATCTGCGATTGTTCTAGCCGCACGTTTACCCCAGACCTATGGGATTAGATGAGTGACTGGCTGCCTCCGCTGAAATAAAAAAAAGGTTAGGAGTCTCTGATTTAGCGTGAATCGGAGGCATTGTTGGGAGCGTCAGACATGATGCTTAATTAGAATATAGTGTTTGCGCGAGGCTATGTAATTAAACCAGGGGGACTCTACACCTTGTTGTTTTCCCTTCATTAATGCTCATTGAAGCTGGTTTCACTTAAAAAGTGATGGGTCCAGGAGATTTGTGAATAATTTTATCCAATGGAAAGGGGTCACTATTCAAAGGCACAGTAGGGTTTAAAGCATAAACAAAACAGCGGGGACAAGGAACACAGCCTATAATCCTTTTATAATGCATCGGGATAAGCAGATTTCAGGGACCTTATGGGGAAAATTGGGCCAATTTATTGAGCGCCCGCATACACGTGCAGTTAAAAGTAATGGTCAGTACAATAGGATACGGCTTACGAGAACCAAGAAACATTCCGTGCCCTAATATTTAACTGTTGCGCTTCCGAGGCGAGCAGCAGGCATTGCAAAGGCCTAACATGAAAAATATTCCAATAATCACCGGTGGATTTGGTGCATATTGGATGCTCGGCGCAGACCTCCCAACTGTATAAACATACACACCGGTAACATACAAACCAGGAGAGGCGAACACCTGAACCCAACACGACCCTGTTCAGACTAGGAAAGTTTCTCATTTGACCCCGGATTTGTCCCTGCCTGACCTCAGAGGTTGGCACCCTATGTATATGCAATGAAGCCCCAACTCATCGTTGACTTACCCTGAATGTCCTTAATGGCAACCTGTCTATAAACAAACAATTTAAAAGTGAAATACATAAAAATCTGAGGAAAAGGCACAGGCCTATGAGCAGACACACAGGAACGACAGAAAAAAATTAAGAAGAACCACACAACAAACAGAATACGTGGAAAACCTCCCAGACCCTAAATGTTAAAGAAAGGAAAAGGGTACTGAGGAGGAAGACACATAAACAAACCAAAGGAAAAGATTAACTAGGTAAAATCATCCTGAGCTGAGGAGCTGGATCTCCAAACACCATCAGTCTTGAAATATAGCAAGGGGTGTATACATAGCTCCCAAGAAGTGAAAGGACAAAACCAAATTGGGAAGTGAGAGACATTTACACCTGAATAGAAGCAAATCCAAAGAAATTAAAGAAAAGACAAAAGAAACCTCAGCAGTTGGACAGAAACCAAACAGGCTGTGACTCAGCAGAGGGAAATGGACCACTCAGCAAGAGGTCCCCGGATCGAGTCTCAAAAGTGTGGATGACACCAATAAATTCACTTGTATAGGGTCTATTCATACTATGCAATAAAACTATAAAGAAAGGATTTTTTGAGCAGTGACTTGGAAGGTTGGTTACTGCCAGGGAGCAAGACAGGCACAGACATGGGGCTAGGCAACGAATTGGTTGACATCTGTGGCAGCGCAGTAGGCAATGTATTAGGTGGCACACAAAAATAAAAAATAAAAATCAGTATTAGAAGGCAATTGAGAACAAACAAGATTAGAAGCAGCAAAATGGAACTGAAAGACGCCTTGATGACCAGATGGAGAGCAAAACAATATGCATGATGGCTCAGTGATTAGCACTGTACCTGCAGCCTTTCAGCATTGGGGTACTTTGGTGTTAAAATACAAACCAATTAAACCTTAGTTTGTACGTGTTTACTTGGGTTTGCCTCGGAGCCTCCAGTCTCCTTCCAAAAAACTACTGGTCGGTTAATTTACATTTTAGATTGTAAACCTCAAAAGGGACAGGGACCGATGAGAGTAATCACAATGTGCGCTATGTGCCCCAAAATGAAATATGAAATCAGAGGTATAATCTTAAAGAAGGTCAAAAGTGTCCACATTTTGCTTTTATTTTATTACCACTGCACTCCCAAATATATAATAGACACGCCCCTGAGGATCCTGTGAGCCGCACACCCTTGCAAAGAACATAAAAAACACTAAACAAAAAGGCCCATATCTCTGGAGCCATATTGCCGATTTAAAAAGAAAAAAAAAAAAAAAGTAAATGGGAATAAAATAAGAACAAAAGCTGTCCATATTTGTCCTGGTGGCAGGTTCTAATTCGGATTGTGGACCATAGAACTAAATATACATACATACATATACATATATATATATATATATATATATATCTAATATATAAAGCTGAATGTGTGTGTGTGTGTGTATGTATGTATGTATGTCCGGGATTGGCATCTGAACCGTAGCAGCTACAGCCACAAAATTTTGCACAGTCACACGTCTGGACCCCGAGAGCGTCATAGGCTATGTTGTGAGGTGAAATTTTAACCCCGCGCTTTCCAATTCACCAAACAATTTTGCCCCTATCTACATAATGGGGAAAAAGTGAAAGGAAAAGTGTTGGAGGCGTTGCAGCTACAGGCACAAAATTTTGCACAGTCACACGTCTGGACCCTGAGAGCGTCAAAGCTATATTGTGAGGTGAAATTTTAACCCCGCGCTTTCCAATTCACCAAACAATTTTGCCCCTATCTACATAATGGGGAAAAAATGAAAGGAAAAGTGTTGGAGGCAAATTAACAGCTGCCAGATGTGAACAAGGGGGACTTAAAGAATGACAGCGATGGCACCAAAGAGTATATACTGTACAGTTGCTAAGGTGGGGCCCCAACATGGGATAATCACACCACCACGGGGATATGAACACACACACAAAATGCGCCACACACTACCACGTGCTCGAACACATATACCACCCTCAGTGCACATTTCACCACACATACACCAACCTCGCCACATAAAAGTAGAAACACAAAAGTCGCCGCTCAAAACTCGCCACGCGCAAAACTCTCCACATGCAAAACTCGCCACACGTGCAAAACTCGCCACACGCAAAACTTGCACACGCAGAAAAATTGCCACACGCAGAAAAATTGCCACATGCACAAAAGTTGCAACACATGCAAAAGTTGCCTCACACAAAACTTGCACATACTCAAAAGGCACCACACATAAAACTCGCCACGCGCAAAACTCGCCATGCGCAAAACTTGCTGCACACAACTTGCTACACTAACCTGTCACATGCAACTCGACACACAAAAAGTTGCTACACGCATGTCGCCACACAAAACTCATCTCACAAAAGTCCCTACATGCATGTCGCCACACGCAACTCAACACACACAACTTGACACACGAAACTCGCCCTAAAACACACACAAGTCTGGTATCCTTCAAAAATAAAAATCTGATTAATAAGCAGACAAACTACAAGAGCAACAAATGTACCATATAGGAAATACGGCAGCTGTCAGTCACATGACCAGTCTATTATGTGTATGTGTGAGCTAATATATACTGCCAGGGGGTGGGCTTACTGTTGGCTGGGGATTTATCAGGCTGCCATTTTAGCTTACAAATACTGAGGTAAAAATACTGACCAAATAACGTGTGAACGAGGGCTAATACAGGAGGAGATGACATACAGCTATATACTATATACAGGAGATGACACACAGGTATATACTATTTACAGGGGAGATGACACACAGGTATATACTATATACAGGAGGAGATGACACACAGATATATACTATATACAGGAGAGATGACACACAGGTATATACTATATAGAGGAGGAGATGACATACAGGTACATACTACATACAGGAGGAGATGACATACAGGTATATACTATATACAGGAGGAGATGACACACAGGTATATACTATATACAGGAGCAGATTACCTACAGGTATATAGTATATACAGGAGGAGATGACACAGGTATATGCTATGTATAGGAGGAGATGACATACAGGTATATACTATATACAGGAGATGACACACAGATATATACTATATATAGGTGAGATGACACACAGGTATATACTATATACAGGAGATTACATACAGGTATATCTAATATATAAAGCTGAATGTGTGTATGTATGTATGTGTGTATGTCCGGGATTGGCATCTGTACCGTCGCAGCTACAGCCACAAAATTTTGCACAGTCACACGTCTGGACCCCGAGAGCGTCATAGGCTATGTTGTGAGGTGAAATTTTAACCCCGCGCGTTCCAATTCACCAAACAATTTTGCTCCTATCTACATAATGGGGAAAAAGTGAAGGGAAAAGTGTTGGAGGAAAATTGACAGCTGCCAGATGTGAATGAGGACTTAAAGAATGAGAGCGATGGCGACAAAGAGTATATACCGTACAGTTGCTAAGGTGGGGCCCCGACATGGGATACTCACCACACACGGGGATATGAACACAAACACAAAATGCGCCACACACTACCACGTGCTTGAACACATATACCACCCTCAGCACACATTTCACCACACACACACACCAACCTCGCCACATAAAAGTCGAAACACAAAAGTCACCACTCAAAACTCGCTACATGCAAAACTCGCCATATGCAAAACTAGGCTCACGCAAAACTCGCCACACGTGCAAAACTCACCTCATGGAAAACTCACCTCATGCAAAACTTGCACACACAGAAAAATTGCCACATGTACAAAAGTTGCACCACATGCAAAAGTTGCCTCACACAAAACTTGCACATACTCAAAATGCACCACACATAAAACTCGCCACGCGCAAAACTCGCCATGCACAAATCTTGCTGCACACAACTTGCTACACTAACCTGTCACATGCAACTCAACACACAAAATGTTGCTACACGCATGTCGCCACACAAAACTCATCTCACAAAAGTCGCTACATGCATGTCGCCACACGCAACTCAACACACACAACTTGACACATAAAACTCGCCCTAAAACACACACAAGTCTGGTATTGTCCTTCAAAAATAAAAATCTGATTAATAAGCAAACTACAAGAGCAACAAATGTACCATATAGGAAATACGGCAGCTGTCAGTCACATGACCTGTCTATTATGTGTATGTGTGAGCTAATATATACTGCCAGGGGGGAGGGCTTCCTGTTGGCTGGGGATTTATCAGGCTGCCAATAGCAACCAATCACAGCTCAGCTTCTATTTTGCTACAGTTAATTAACCTGAGCTCTGATTGGTTAATATAGGCAACAAAGACATTCTCAGTATAACAAAGCTAATATATGTTGTGAAATGCTTCTATTTGCTTAGTTTTTGCCTTTTAATAATTACATTTCTATCTATTTGTTTTGTGGTTTTTGTGTGCAGAATAAATTTTTGTTAACACATTCTATTTTGCTAACAGCAGTCATTAACCCGGGCGAAGCCGGGTAGTACAGCTAGTATATATATATATATATATATATATATATATATATATATATATATATATATATATATATATATATATATATATATATATATATATATATATATATATATATATATATACATATACATATACACACACGCGTATATATATATATATATATATATATATATATATATATATATATATATATATATATATATATACATACACACACATAATTACATATATAATATAATAATTTTATATATATATATATATATATATATATATATATATATATATATATATATAAAATTGTATAGGAAATATATTTATATAGTAAAAGTAGATTGCATTTTTAAAAGAAAAAAAATGGAACGACGTGTTCTATAAAGTGATTTTCCCAGACATAACATCCATTAATAGGAGTCATTTCAGATTATAGGCTAATTATATATGAAGGAGGGGATATGACTCCCCGTGTCAACCCTTCCATAATTATTATATGTCATCTTCCACCCACACTTGCCCGTTATACATCTATAGAAGACTCGGTGTGACTGTCATTAATATAGAGCATTTTTATCTAACCGAAAAATACAGGTTTAGCTCAAAGTGTCTATTATGGAATGTGCAGCGCCCGTACACCTTGGCTGGTCTCCCGTGGAGTGCTTACAAAAATATCATTTTGCTACAATTACCCTGTCGAGTAGTTAGTAATCAGAATCTACAGTTAGCAGCGGCGCTACATTATATTAGGGAAAGCACAAGAGCCGCCCGGCGCTGTCTCGGCGGTGTGTTGGCTTTGGTGTGCTACCACCGGAAGCGACTTTGTTCGTGCACAGCATTGGCATAAACACACATTACGGTTTTACAATCTCGCTTTGTAAAATCACCGACGTTATTAGATTTCTGTCTGAAAAGGGACCAGTATAAATAGGATCAGCGGGAGAGGGAAAGTTAAGAAGGACACTATTAGGTTAGCTGTAATCAGGAAATGTGTGTGGGAGGTGTTTATAGAACGGCGGACTGGGAAAATAATATTCACTTATTGTAATTTGTCCATTTCCGTTGGGAAAAAAAATATGTTATTTGTATTATTTCTTAAATGTCAACGGTAGAAATAATTATAGTTCTGGTGTAAAGTTGTGTGGCGTTATATTAATTCTGTATGTAAAATATTATTATTAAAGCATTATTATCGGTTCAGTATTATTATACATTAGACCCTGATTGTAGATCTGATGAATGCCTAAAAAAAAGCTAAAAAACCTCAAACAACATTTAAAGTTGTCACCTATCCATTAGTGGGGCTCCGACGAAAAAGAGAAAACTTTTAGGCTAAGTGCACATGTTGCAGAATTGTCGCGGAAATTTCAGCGGCAATTCCGCAACTCCTGCCGCGGGTATATCGCATGCGGAATTGGCATGCATATTCCCGCAGAAAACTAGCGTTTTGCAAGCATAATTCGCTTGTAGAATGCTAGCGTTTTCCAAGTGATCTCTAGCATCGCTTGGAAAACTGATTGACAGGTTGGTCACACTTGTCAAACATAGTGTTTGACAAGTGTGACCAACTTTTTACTATTGATGCAGCCTATGCCGCATCAATAGTAAAAGATAGAATGTTAAAAATAATAAAAAAAATAAAAAAACTGGTTATACTCACCTTCCGCAAACAGCCGATCTCCTCAGCGGCTTCCGTTCCTATAGATGGTGTGTGTGCAGGACCTTCGATGATCATGTGACCGCGACGTCATCGCAGGTCCTTCACACACACCATCTATAGGAACGGAAGCGGCCGCGTGCACCGCTGAGAGGCGGGAGGACTCCGGGGGCCATCGAAGGGGAGTATATCATGATTTTTTATTTTAATTCTTTTTTTTTAACAATTATATGGTGCCCAGTCCGTGGAGGAGAGTCTCCTCTCCTCCACCCTGGGTACCAACCGCACATGATCTGCCTACTTCCCGCATGGTGTGCACAGCCCCGTGTGGGAAGTAAGCAGATCAATGCATTCCTAGGTGTGCGGAATCCCCGCGATTCCGCAAATTTAATGAACATGCTGCGTTTTTTTCTGGAATGCGATTCCGCTCAGGAAAAAAAATGCAGCATGTGCACAAAAAATGCAGATTGCATTCTATTAAATAGGATGCTTAATGGTAGCGTTTTTTTCGCGGTTTTATAGCGTTTTTATAGTGAAAAACTGCAAAAAATCTGCTATGTGTGCACACAGCCTAAAACTTTTATACACACACTCCTCAATGTTGAAATTGCAACACCAAGAAGCAAAAAAGTCTTGGAATGATGGAAATCATAGGAAGGATAGACATGTTAATGATCTGCAAATGATGAAAAAATGGAAACAAAATGATCAAAACATCTCAATTTATTGAGTATCGAGTACGAGCGCCACATGTAGATATCACCGTACTTACAGCCTTGGCTGCTATCAATGAGATTAGTACTGGTTATCCGAGGAATGTTCTAGCATACTGAATGGGCACAAAAATCATCAAGATCCGCTGCTGGCAGCTTCCTGTGTGATTGACGACCAATGACGTTATAGAGGTGTTTGATGGGAGACAAGTCTGGAGATGCTGCAGATTATGGTGGCATGTTTAGGCCATCACACAGGAAGCTCACACTGGTCCTACTCCTAGGATTATGGTGTCATGATGTACGGTAGACGGATGATACACAAACAGCTCAGTGTTATAATGATTTGGTGATGGAACCAGTGGAACATGCGTTTCTCCAAAGTGTCCCGGGAGCCTGTGTGGCTAAATGTGCTACCATGGTCTGCAGCATCTCCAGACTTGTCTTCATATGAGCTATGAAAATATTGTTTCCACTTTTTCATCATTTGCATATCATTAACGTCTATCCATCCTTTGATTTTCACAATTCCACAACTTTTCTTTTTTGATGTTGCAATTTCTATGTTGAGATGAGTAATATATATGGGATGTCATCCGAGTGCTGTCCCATAGACATTCATTGCGGAGTTTGATCCAACACTAGGATAAATTTCAGGCATGTGTCTTGTGATTTTGCACAGACCACTCGGTCCACAAAAAAGCAAAATCACAAGTATGTGAACCGCCCCATAGACTGTCAATGGTACGGGTGCTATCCGTGAATTAGTGACTTGTGAATGAGCCCTAAATCTGGGGGCTTTACCAGTTCAAATCGTACAGCCAAAATCGCCATTGGAAAACATTAACAAATCGTGGCATTTCCCACCCTTAAACACAGGTCACTATGTAGCACTGTTTTACCACTTTGACTTTTTCTTTTTCAGCAGAGAGAAGATGTCAGCGGCTTCTGGGACATGTCCACAGCGAGCAGGAGGGTCAGCCAAAACCCGCAAGACTTCCACTAGTAACAGAGAACATTCCAAGTCTACATAGATCCAACATCCAAAGCTGTAATAGTTTCTTCGCCAATATTCTGTGGAATTCTGTGGAATTGGCCCATGTTCACACTGGTTTTGTTGGTATATTTGTTTACGATTAAATAAAGGATATAAAAGAAATAAAGGATATATTTAATGATGTGTATCTACTTTTATTTATAAAATAAGGAATCTGCATAAATAATAATGCACCTATTAGTAGCCAAATAAAGGAGTTTTAGTCCCACCCTCTAGAATGCTCCTAGAATTACATTTCTAGATTGGATTATGTCAAAATGGAACAGAAATTAGCAATTGGAATCATTAAAAAGTACAAGAGCTACTGAGCATGTGTGACCGCTGGGGTTGGACATATTAAAGAACACCAAAGGGCACTAAAAAGATATCTGAACTCAGTGACGTAACTAGAGTCTTATGGACCCTGGTGCAAAAGTTGGACTGGGCCCCCACCTACACATTAGTCAGATGTACGCGCCCTTGTAGTGTTCTATATCCTACAAAGACATCCGAGTTCTACCCTCATGTAATAATGTTCACTGTCCTGGCTCATTTCTGTAATAATCTCCCCAATCCTCGGCCCCTTCCTGGAATAATGTCCCCAATCCACAGCCCCTTCCAGGAATGATGTCCACCATCCTGCCCAATTCCAGTAATAATGCCCCCAGCCTGGTACAATCTCCTCTATCCTGTCACCCTTCCATACTTCACCAGAACATTTTAAAAATAAATTATTATTTGTACCTTCCCCTGCTCCCATGACGTGCAGCGTCGTGCTCTGTAGCCAGCGCAGAAGTCGGCTGCTGACTTCGGAATGCCGGCACGGACAGGTCATGATGTCGCTGCCATGCGTGTGGATTGCAGTGCAGGGAGCCGGTGGGTCTCTGCGCTGGAATACATTTCAGCTGAATGTGCATCAGAGGAAGCACATCAAGGTGAAACTTGGCATCGGCGGACCCTCATCTTGCACGGGCCTGGTCGTGGTAGCACCTTCTGCGACGCAACCGTTATGCACCTGTCTGACAGCCCATACATTTGATATTGCTTTGCTGGTTAAACACTTGCTTTACCACACCAAATCTGAAAATAAATAGTAAGTAACTCCAGCCAATGCCCTATACAACCAGCTTTTCCTGTTTTTGCCGCACAGGTACCTTCTTTGATTCAGGGTTGCATTGCTATGTAGAGCAAGTACCCAGAGGCATCACTGTGCCAGGCATAATACTGACGAAGCGGCAGAGATTAAAAGAGATCGTCAAAAACATTTGACATTTTTCTTGAGTGGTTTTGAAATTTAAATAAATTCAATTTCATAATATACTTTAGCTTTCTAACCTCCACCCCTGGCTGGAATTTAGACCCCATCATGGAGTTCTAGAAGTGGAGCTTCTGCTCTGTAAGTGATGACTGTCCGACACCGGCGGAGAACGCTACCTCTTCTCTGTGTTGGTAACATGATGAGGGGACTGGCAGACAGGCTCAGTTCATTAGCCATGTCAGCTGCCTTCACTGTCTCTGCATTGGACTGGATAAGCAAATAAACTGCGCCAGCCAGCACCCTTTTCTATCATAGCTAATGCAGACACGGACAGTTTAGCTAATAAACCGTGCCAGCCAGCCCCCTTCTCCATCATAGCTAATGCAGACACATTTAGCTAATAAACTGAGCCAGACAGCCAATTCATTCAGAACATCAACACAGAGAGGAAGAAGTGCTCTTTGCTGGTGCTGGAATTTCAGCGATTTTAGAATTTCAGTGTTTTATCAGCAGGAGATCATCCAATACAGGACTAGGTGTCTCGTCCCTCTTGGTCCAACCACATCCCCTCCGCTGATTGACAGCTTTCTCTCAATATACAGTACACACAGTTAAGCGTCCAATCAGTGTTGGGGGAGGGGTCATACAGGGCTCAGCATTCAGAGATCTGCAGCAGAGAAAACTGTCACAACTGCAAAACTCAGTAAACTAAGTGATACATCACTGGAATCAGGATCTCTGTCCCTACATCATGCTGTGGTCACATTGCATAGCAAACTCCTGGCAGATTCTGTGTAAGAACTTTTTTATGTTGTGGGAGATCCAGATTTCCCAATGCTGCATGAAACTTTTGAGTGTCACATTAAAGTTTCGGCAATGAAAGTTCTGCTGTGCGGTGATTGATTAGTTTAGTGACTATGAGTGGCAGACGCTGTGATGTAACGATAGGACTGTCTGTTCTGACACTCACCCACACAGCGTCACGTCTCCACATCTCCGGCTAATATTCACCTCTGTGCATTTGCACAAAAATGACAATAAATGCATGTGAAGAGACTTTGAACACCATTTAACATAACAAAAAATCATTCATCTTTCATCTCTCGTCATGTCTTTAGTTAATGAACGTTCACCTTGTAATATCCAGTTGACTTTCTGGTCCATACTCTGCAGTATTTCTGATACAGAGCTCAAAAACACCCACAACAGAGAGAGTAGGAGCTTTCTGCCTACAATCTTTAATCTTTTACATCTATAATTATGCAGGGGATTTGTATCAGAAAAACAAAGTGCACAAGGGTACTTACCTGGAATCCGCCTGAAAAAGTGCTGCAAAGAATACGAATAATGCACCGCAATGTATACACGACATTGCTGCGCATATGTTCAGTCTTTTATTCCTTCTTTTAGCCTCTTTAAGAAACCATGAAGCGGTTAAAAGACACAGCATGTTCATTTTCAGGCAGTCGCTTTGACGGTCTTTGGTAAGGAAGGGGGCCTCAAACTGTCCCTGGAACTAGGACTCTAACTATCTCTGTCCCGGGGGTACTCTTGAAACTTGGGATGCCAGAGTCACCGACCTTACTATGCTCCTGTTAAACCCTGATTGTCCCCTCCCCCACCCCATGAGACAGACAGAAAGGTAAGGTAAACATAAAAAGACAAAACAGGGATAACAGAAAACCTCTATCAAACAAAAGTACTAACCAACAATAGGGAGGATAGGGACAGGGAGGAATAAACTAAATGGGAACAGGGACCAGGAGATAAACACACACGTAAAACAGCAAATCACAGAACAGTACTACAACAACTGTACTCCAACCACTTTAGCACACAGCACAGGAAGACAAATCTTTCACCGGCTGGGACAGTGTGGCCAGTTTTTATAGAAAGAGGTAATGACCAGATCAGAAGCAGCTGAAATGGAGCTGCACGTTTCTGACCAGCATCGAAAGGGTTGTTACCTTCTTCAGCATGACAGCAAACTAAATACTGTTCATTTAATATGGAACATAAATCACAATCTCTAAAAAAGACCTGCGATTTATTACCCAATGTCACCATCTAACTCAAGGTTTTCCAGGGGGACAAGACACTCTTGAGACATTTTAAATTTTAACTAAGAAAACAAAAGAAGTCGATCGCAGAGCTGTCGCAAAAATAACGTCAAAATCATCAGTGAGGCCACTTTGGGGAAAAAAAGAGCATGGGTTCTCTCCGGAAGTGGCTTTGCCTAGGAAAATCTCAGCAGGTTATACCGACATCAAGTACACATACCCCAAGGATAAGATTCAATTAGCTTTCCCAGGTTATACTGTGTGCAGTCTATGTACAACGTATAAAGTTAGTCTAACTTATTCACCAAGTTAAAGGCCTCATGCACATTAGACTAACCACGGACAAAGCCTGCCAATTCTTTTGTTCTTTTTTTAAGTAAGCCGCCACTAGAGACATCTGGCAGAGGCTCTCTCAGAGAAGACAGTGTTACACCCGGTTCGGTTTCTGTACCTTTTCGGGGTCCTCGTCGGGACTCCCGCTCTGTGTCAGCTCCACGCTGTCAGGATGCAACCTCTGCTTCCCTTTCCTCTCCTGCCTCCTGGCACCCTGACAGCAGGTTCTCAGGCAGAGTGCTTAGGTCACGAGCGAGCTCACTCCCGGTCTCTTAAAGAGACAGCGCGTATTTTTTCAAAGGATGCTTCTGGCCAATGGTGTGTTGTTCATTGCTATTTCTAGCTCCTCCACCATAGGGAGGGCGCCGAAGCAACAAGTATCCAATGTTGCTTCTTCCGGTTCCTGTCAGCATGTGCTTCTGAAGCTCTCTGCCATTGCTCTGCTTATACTCTCTGTCTCCACAGATCATCAGCTACCGGTTACCCGGCTATCTTGGACGAAGTTCGCTCAGTCTACGCCAGATCCGTCTCGTCCCGCCAATCTGCCATCCTCATCTCCGGACAACGCCAGTACTACTGGAACAAGCTTCTACCCATCCACCCGGTATCACCTGGCTAGCTCCACGTCTCCCGCTATCCCTGCTTATCCGTTTGTCCCACTGGGACAGCAGCTACGAGTTCGGGGTCTAACTAGAGGTAGTACCCATGTCCCCCAGGCATTCCATTCTGACCCTGTTCGAGGGGACTTACCAAGGGTGTCTGGGGCTCAAATAGTCACACCCCCTTCGGAGCCCCCCCCAGACCATGGTCCCGAGGTTCCACGTTAAAAATAAATAAAAACAAATGTGAACTTCAACTTCTGTGCCTCTGTTTCCATTCGTTACAGACAGGAGCATTTTGCAAAGCATGGGAGACTCGGAAGAGATACCTGCTGGCTGACGGATCTGCTGAACCATCGTGCACGCAAACAAAAGTCCAAGCAACAATCTCCTGAATAAATCTCCAAAAGCCAACTCCAACCACGAACTACACCTCCAACTCCGAACCAGGCAGTAAGAACTAACACTAGCAATTCCTACGTGGCAGAGGCGAGCATATATAGCAGAGAGGAGAGGGCAAAATTAAACAGCTGAAACAATCCAGATAGGATAGCTCTAGGAGCTTCAACTCAACAGATTAACCCTTGCACTGCCAGCAAGAATAAAACCTGCACTTCTTAAGATTGTGAAGTACTTCTAACCAGTGCAGGAGTACGTGAAACCAAAGGCTGCGATCTTCTGGCCCCTCTCTGTCGCGGTATCTCCGTGACAAATAGTTGACAATTAGACATAGCAGTTTCTGAGACACTCACCAATTAAATTTTGGCCCAAATTCTCCCCTAGCCCTGGGACTGTGGTCAAGAAGAGTTAAACAAATAGAGTGGCCGGTCATGCAGGAGCCTTTTTCCTGACTCTAGTATTACTAAAGAACACTTGGCTTGGCTCTCTGTACCAGACAGCCACTGCTGGACTCCTCTGGCAGCGGATTAACCATTCATAGAGCAAATAAATTGGTGGGTGAGAGTCAACAGGTCGAATCCTTCTCTCCTCACGTGCAACCAGATGCTCCATTCATCTCCTCCTGGTTGCAGTCTTGATGCCATAGCAAAATAAGAAGACCCAAGTCCCCACCGCTGTAGCAATAGGTGAATAGTTGGTACTTTAACCTTTTTACATCTTAAACCATTAGGGATGTTCGTATTAACATCTATACTGTGGTAGACCACTGGCATTTTCACCATTACTTCTCAATTATCCTAAACCGCCATAGATATTAGCATTGTCTTTTCACCACTGCTTATCTTGCCAGGTGGCCAAAAAACTTAAAGAGCTGCCCTAAAGCTACCTATATACTTTTGATAGCTGACAGTGGACCAAGTTGGCTAAGTTCTCTCTCTTGGCTCCTCCACACACAAGCACGTTCGGTTCGAGATTGGAGTCATCTGCCCGAAATCAATGTTTTAGGTGAACTTTTACTAACGTATAACAGGACCTTCAATATATTTAGGGACGTATACGAGATTAATTTTGTTTTATAGTGTGTAAATCATAGACAGATTTGTTGCAGAAGTTTCTGCGACTTTTCCATTCATCTGAATAGGACATGGAGAACTCTTTGTTCCGGAATGGGGTCGTTTCTGCAGCATGCACAAAGTCTTCAGCACGTTCATTTATATCCTAAGGATAAAGCCCCTATATACACTTTAGAGTAGGAGTATGTCAGATAGTTCGGCTGTTCATTCAGTCGGCAGCTACTGTATCTAGCCCCAATCTCCCATACATAGGAGTGCTCGCTCGGCTGAACACTCGCATTCTCGATCAGAGCGCAGTTGTCAGACATCTCTGGCTGCAGCTTATCTCAGGGAGAAAAAAGTACCGGTATGAAATCAGGCATGATTGATCCATAGCTCCCCCAACATCATCTGCTGGGGGGCTCCATACACAAAAGACTGTCATCTGAAGCAGCTCATTGTCGGTTTTGGCCATTGTTAGTCTAATATGTATGTGGGCCTTGAAGGGGTTGACAGACCTTGGGATAAAAGTCTGCAGTCACTTTGTAGATCTTCTCTGCGAATCCTTGTGAATCCTCTCCAGGATGGGCACTAACGGGTACATGACCACAAGTATGCGATTTGTATATATGCGGTTACATGACGACTAGACGTGTTCAGTCTTGCTCAACGCAAGCGAATTGAGTGAGGCCGGATATGTCTAGTCAGAATGTGGCCGGGAGTATGCAAACTTCACACCCATGATAGTCCACTCCCGGTGCCAGAGAACCCTCACATAGAATGATGGCAGACTTCAGCCATAAGGCCGGACAACCCCTTTGAGGGAACCAAAATATACACAGTACAACACAATGAGAGTTTACAAATACTCTTTTGGGAGCATAAAATGACCATCGATGTAGCTTTTAACTGCAGATTTCCCCTTTGCGATGCAAAAAGGTAAAAGTTTGGGCAAAATTTGGTGCCGGTTCTATCGAGTAACTCAAGTGTTCCCACACGAACTGTCGTACTCATTAGTTACTTACGACTCCTTAAACAAGGTCCGAATCCGGAAAATGATGCATGGACAGGCCGGGGGTCTCCTGTCTCTAAGTTGACACCCTGATGGTCATATATTAGGCAGTTGCGGTTGGGTTGGAAAATACGCAGCCAGTCCATGCATCATTTCCCATACTCAGACTGCGTTTCACGCACGTCTGAATTTGGCTTTAGAGTTAATATTCTGGGCCAATATACACAAATATTTTTGCCAAATACGGAAACAAATATAGCACGAAGTGCATTAAATATAGCAAATTGCAACAGCAGCCTCTCCGGCACGATCGGGGCAAGTCATGTTTAGTGTGAAGATCAATCTGTGACCTGAGAACTACCGTAATTAAAATGATCTAATTGAATTTGCATCGTTCCCAGCTATTTCTCTGATGAGGAATATTGTAGCGTAATTACAATAGGATGTAACATATGACACGAGTCCCAAAGAAACCCAAATAGTTGATGATCTCAAGAATTTTACTGTTAGCTCTTAGGCCGTAGGGGGAAAAAAAAAAATAAATAAATAAATAAAAATGAATTACTAATTTACGTTCCCTGACAGTCTCGGCGTATTGGGTCTCCCGCGAGAGTGTTTAATTGCTCTGTAAACTTCAGACTTAAGTAATCCTCAACATCAAGAGTCAGGTTGGTGCTGAAAACGCAAAGAAATAGCAAAAAAAAAAAAGAAAAAGTGCATTTGACATGTTTATTAAATAGTTATAACCACAAAGGAGGGGAATCTTCCATCGAAATGAACTCGCGGGCGAAATGTAACAAGCGCTGGTAAAATAAATAAATATATAGATAAAAATTAACCGCACAGGCCATCCTGACACGATCATCACATATCAACTTAATTAGGCGGTCCCGCACAAATTAATTTATATTTCAATTAATGTCCTTAGCAACAAAACGCTGTCTTAATAGCGTAATTGGATGCTAGGGAGTGTGGCTAGAAGGAAATAGTCGTTTTCTTAGGAAGAATTTAGAATTTCTTCTTTTTTTTTTTTTTAATTTCCCCCTTCTTTTCTCCGCATTACTATAAATTACCTAAATAATGATTGTTCGTTTGGGCAGGTCTTTGCTCCCTTCTGGGTCTAATTATAAAGACTTAGTACCTCATTAAGCAAAATGGTTTTGGAGTCACAGGAAAACATTACTCTAGTCGAGAGTCATTAGTTTTTACAAAAGAGGGAATTCTGCAGAATCGGACACATTAAGTGCTATGGAAGGCAAATTCAACAGCCGGCATTATTGTTCGGGGTCTTTAGATAACAGAAAATAAAATATACACCCAATTCTTGTCGTGTATTTCATCTAGCAATTTCATGAAACCTACTGCATCGCCGCCTTGATAGATATAATGTTGATTTAAAAAGGTAAAAAATGTGACCACAAGATGTCATGACAGTGCTAAGCTAGAAGAATCACAATTATTACTGAAATCAAAGGCATAAATTACGACCACATTTTCAGTGTTCTAAGCAAACATTGTGCCCTATTCCAATATCCGATGCCATTGAAATGTCATCAAGATTCCCAGATGTATTTACAGGAGCTTCTCACCAAATTAGAATATCATCAAAAAGTTTATTTCAGTTCTTCAATACAAAAAGTGAAACTCATATTATATAGAGTTATTACAGAGTGATCTATTTCACGTGTTTATTTCTGTTAATGTTGATGATTATGGCTTACAGCCAATGAAAACCCAAAAGTCATTATCTCAGTAAATTAGAATACTTTATAACACCAGCTTGAAAACGGTAATTAGTCTTACCGGTAATAGTATTTCCAGGAATCCATCCTGACAGCACCATGGAGGTTGTCTTCTTATCCACAGTGGGACAGGAAACCACGAGTATAAAAGGACCCTCCCCTTACCAATCGTCAGTGATTTTCAAAGTACCACATCTGGATGGATGCCAAAAAGAATATTTTATTTAAACACAAACAAGATACAAATGTTTACGTCACATCAGTTCTTAGTAAATCAGCATGGGAAGGGAAACTAGCAGTGCTGTCAGGATGGATTCCTGGAAATACTATTACCGGTAAGACTAATTACCGTTTTCCAGGTCATCCACCTGACAGCACCATGGAGAAATACCAAAGCAGACTACTTCCTAGGGTGGGAATACTGCCTGGAGTACCCTCCTGCCAAAACTTAATTGTGTTGACATTACGTCTAGTTTGTAATGTTTGGAGAATGTACTAAGATTCGACCAGGAAGCGGCGTTACAAATTTGATCTGCTGAAGCCCCCCCTTTTTCTGCCCATGAGGCTGCCATTGACCTAGACGAATGTGCTTTGATATATCCCGGTGGATCCCTCCCCCGGGCTTTATAAGCCGAAATTATTGTAGATCTAATCCATCTCGCGATTGTGGATTTAGACACCTTCCTACCCTTATTTGGGCCTCTAAACTGAACAAAAAGATTATTATCTACCCTCCAGGGTGCTGTAACCTCTAGGTATTTAAGAACCGATTCTCTAACGTCCAGGTTATGGTAAAGAGACTCTTTTTGATTTCTGGGTGACTGAAAAAAGGAATACGACCTCCTGGTTACCGTAATATTTGAATCCGAGACCACTTTCGGGAGGAAAGCTGGGTCCAGTCTCAAAACCAATCTGTCATGAAAGACCTGCAAATAAGGATCCTGAATAGAGAGGGCCTGAAGCTCCCCCAGTCTCTTTGCCGAAGTAATGGCTACAAGAAAGGTAAATTGTCCCTAAAAAACAGCCTATGTCTAGATTATCCCTCAAGTCAAACTGAATTTTACATAATTCATTAAGAACCAAATTTAAGTCCCATGGTGGGACAGTTTTCCTTATTAATGGTTTTAGTCTTGCAACTGCCCTGGAAAATCGACTTATCCAGGGGTGGGCTGATAAAGTACAGTCATAAAAAACACTAAGGGCCGCTACTTGTACCCTTAAAGTACTGGGTCTAAGACCTGCTTTAAACCCTGCCTGTAAAAAAATCAAGGATTTTAGGTACATTAGGGCGGTCAGTATCGACTGTCGTTTCTCCACAGTAGCTGCAGAATTTTTTCCAAATTTTGGAATAGATTGAAGAGGTTACTGGCTTCCTGCTTGCTTTTAATGTAGAAATCACCTCATCTGATAGACCCTTTGCTCTTAGGACTTGCCGCTCAGGATCCAGGCCGACAAACAAAGGGTCTCTGGATTTCGGTGGAGAATGGGACCTTGAAAGAGTAGATCTGTTCTTTGTGGAAGAATAACTGGTTTCTCCTTTGACATTTTTTTCAGCAAGGGAAACCAACTCCTCTTCGGCCAGAATGGTACTACAAGCAGGACTTTGGCTCTGTCTTCTGCAATTTTTCTGAGAGTCCTTGGTATTAGTGCAAGCGGAGGGAACGCATACAACAGACCTCTGTTCCATGATTGGGAGAAGGCATCGACTCCAGCCGGGTTCTCCTGAGGGTTCAGTGAATAAAAGACGCTGACCTTTGCATTCTGTCTGGGTGCAAAGAGGTCTACCTCCGGGTACCCCCAATGATGACATAAGTCTTCGAAAACCTCATCGTTTAGCTCCCATTCCGTTGATAGAACCGTCCTCCTGCTCAGGAAATCCGCCACTTGGTTTCTGGAACCCTCCAAGTGAACTGCTGAGATCGAGAGTACCGTCCCTTCTGCCCACCTGAAGATTCGTTCTGCCAACTGCTGCAGAGCCATGTGTCTTGGACCACCCTGATGTCGAAGGAAAGCAACTGCTGTTGTGTTGTCCGAGAGTACTTTTACGTGTTTGTTCTTCACCAAGGCTTGTGCTGAAGATAGAACCTTCCAGACTGCGAGCAGTTCTCTGAAATTTGAGGATCGCGTGCTGTTTTCCTGGGTCCACTGACCCTGGTAATACCTTCCCTGGATGTGACCTCCCCAGCCTTGTTGACTTGCGTCCGTGGTAATTATGACTTCGGGAACATGATTCCAGGCCACTCCTTGCCTGAGATTTTTGGGATCTGTCCACCAACGTAATGAGGTCTTCACCTGGCTTGGTAGCTGTATCACTTTGTCCAAGGATCCTTGTCTTCTGTCCCAGGATGAGAGAATCGCCTGCTGAAGCAGTCGGGAGTGAAATTGACTCCAATTTACACAAGGTATGCAGGCCGTCATCAGCCCCAGGATCTTCATGGCTTCTCTGATGGAAACTCTGCTCTTTGTGAAATGATGAATCTTGTTTATTATGCCACACAGTTTTTCTTCCGGCAGAAAAGACATTCTCACGCTTGAGTCTAGTATGACTCCGAGGAATTTTATCCTCTGTTTGGGTACTAGATCGGATTTTGCCCAGTTTATGATCCACCCCAAATTCTGCAGTGTGGAAATTAAAAACTGACAGTCGGTCCTGAGTTGATTTACCATGTCTGCTACCACTAAAAAGTCGTCCAGATACGGAATGACTATGATATCTCGATTTCTTAGGTAGGCTATCACCTCTATCATAATCTTCGTAAAGACTCTTGGGGCCGAAGCTAGACCAAACGGAAGACAGCGAAACTGGTAATGAAGGACCTTGCCTTCTTTTTCTACTGCGAACCTCAGATATTTTTGGTGGTTTAGGCAAATAGGAACGTGGTAATACGCACTCTTTAAATCTAAAGGTGCACATCACCACCCCCTTGTCCAGGAGGGGAATCGTAGATTTTTTTTATTCCATTTTGAATCGTTTGTACACTACCCAAGAATTTAGGTGTTTGAGATTTATAATAGTTCTTGACTCTCCCGAGGGTTTTATTATGGAAAATAGGCTTCAATAAAACCCTTGTCCTATTTCTTGGGGAGGTACTGGGACAATCGCAGCTGTTTTCAGCAAGTCCTGAATATCTACCCACATGGGAGATGTCGAGACGAGATGGGAGCTGGAGATCAGGAATTTTTGTGGGGGAGGGAAAGAAAATTCTATTCTGTAACCCTGAGCAATTAGTTGTAACACCCATGGACTTGTAGTGATCTTTTGCCAGCCCCCCAAAAACCTGGTTAAACGCCCCCCTACTCTGGTGGCGTCATTTTCTGTGGTAACCCGATGCTGAACCTGAAAAGGTGGACTTTTTACTTTTGGTTCTAGCTTCTCCACCTTTCGGGTAACTCCACCTCCCTTGTTTCCCTTTCCCTCTATAGTCAGTTCTCTGATTAAAACGTGACCTACGAAAGGGCTGAAACTTCTAGCGTTTCTCCTCTGGGAACCCCTATTTGTCATCTGACGCTTTCTCTAAGATGTCATCTAGCACTGGTCCGAATACCCTTCCACCTGAAAACGGGATGGCGCAAAGCTTATTTTTGGAATGTACGTCCCCTGACCAGTTTTTGAGCCAGATAGCTCTTCTGGCCGCATTTGACAGGGATTGACTTCTGGCCGTAAATCTTACTGATTCTGCCGATGCGTCTGCTAGAAAATCTGTTCCCATTTTAAGAAGGGGAAGGGATTTCATTATAGTTTCCCTAGGGGTTTTAGATGAAAGTTGATCTGCCAGGTCATCTACCCATAAGTGCATAGACCGTGCTACTGAGGTCGCCGCTGTTTGCACGCATTACAGCTGCTGAGCTCTCCCAGGCTCTTTTTAAGAGACTGTCCGCTTTCCTATCCATAGCCTCCTTCAGGTTAGATGAGTCCTCAAAGGGTATTGCAGTTCTCTTGGAAACTCTAGCTAGAGGGATGTCTATTTTGGGAACATCCTCCCAATCTTTGACTTCCGCTGGATCAAACGGGAGACGAAGTTTAAAGTCTTTTGGAATAATTAGATGTTTCTCCGCCTCCTCCCACTCTTCTAGAATCATCCCACGAATATGAGCGTTTACAGGAAAGACTTTTGAAGTCTGAGCTCGTAACCCGCCAAACATCTCATCTTGTATTGAACAAGTAGTTGGCGGCTCTTCAATTTGCATGGTGCGTCTCACTGCACCTAGCAGCTCATCCGTGTCCATAGAAGAAAATAAGTACTTTTTTCCCCCTCTCTGGAGGGTCTCTAAACTAATCTTCCTCCAGATCTGAATTGGACAATGCTCCTTCAGACGAAGAGTCCGAATCTCTCGTTCTCTTCCTATTATCCGGCTGTGAGGGTTGAGGAGTCATTAAGCCAGAGACTGACGCCTGTACCTCCTCTCTGATAATAGCCCTCATGTTAGACATGAGAGAGGCCTGCTCTTCACCCAAAATGCGGTTAGTGCAGGGTTCACACAGGGGTTTCTGCCATGTCTCTTTTAATTTAACGGAGCATATAGGACACTTCTTACATCTCCCCTTCTTAGCCACGGTGGCGGGGGCTACCTATAACAACAGAAGCAGCCCCGTTTTAGAAGGTTGTATCTATCACCGGGAGGTAAGGATTAGTAGTTGCCCTCTTTAGGGGACTTACGTGTGCCTGACTCTCTCCCTCCATCCTGGCGGTATCCTCCATTTCGGACAATGCCCAGGATAGAGGCGTCCCTACCCCCTATTACCTTATATCCTTGTTCTCCTGGCGTTGGAGCGTTCGCGCTCGCCGGCATGCCCCGGAAATAACTCCATCTTCATCATGAGAGAGACGGAGACGCCGACCCCGCCCACTGCTGACCGCGACCCGGAAGAGGTTACGCCGGGCTACAGCGTGCGGCGTTCCGGCGCTGTGGTGAGCTGCAGGGCCGCCTGCCCGTTCACAGGGGCGGACCAGAGAAGGCTTGGGCGGCTTGCACGGTTGAGAGCCCCCCCGGGAGGAAACGACCGGCGATCCCAGGAGCAGCGCTGCACTGGGTAAGCTGAGGGACCCTGTGTCGGGTTTCAGCGCACGGGGTCTTGGAGTGGGAAGGGTAATAAGGGCCTAAACCCCCCTATCCACACTCCCCAAACGGAGCCTGCCGGAGTCTCGTAGTTCCTATCCAAAGTGGGACAGGAAAAACACGGACGATTGGTAAGGGGAGGGTCCTTTTATACTCGTGGTTTCCTGTCCCACCCTTGGATAAGAAGACAACCTCCATGGTGCTGTCAGGTGGATGACCTGGAAAAAATGATTTTAAAATCCGATACGTTGGCCCACTGAAACGTAGGTTCAGTAAATGCACTCAATACTTGGTCGGGGCTCCTTTTGCATCAATTACTGCATCAATGCGGCGTGGCATGGAGGCGATCAGCCTGTGGCGCTGCTGAGGGGTTATGGAAGCCCAGGTTGCTTTGATAGCAGCCTTCAGCTCGTCTGCATTGTTGGGTCTGGTGTCTCTCATCTTCCTCTTGACAATACCCCATAGATTCTCTCTGGGGTTAAGGTCAGGCGAGTTTGCTGCCAATCAAGCAGTGATACTGTTGTTTGTAAACCAGGTATTGGTACTTTTGGCAGTGTGGACAGGAGCCAAGTCCTGCTAGAGAATGACATTTCCAATTCCAAAAAGCTTGTCAGCAGAGGGAAGCATGAAGTGCTCTAACATTTCCTGGTAGACGGCTGCGCTGACTTTGGTCTTGATAAAGCACAGTGGACCTACACCAGCAGATGACATGGCTCCCCAAACCATCACTGATTGTAGAGACTTCAAACTAGACCTCCAGCAGCTTGGATTGTGGCCTCTCCACTCTTCCTCCAGACTCTGGGACCTTGATTTCCAAGGTCTAGTATGAAGTATCCACAATCAGTGATGGTTTCGGGAGCCATGTCATCTGCTGGTGTAGATGATTTTGTGAGATGCACCTGTATTACGATAAATGTCTCTTGGCAACAAGCTGCAGTGCAAAGGAGGGATTTGGGTGCCCTTATTTTGGTTGACAGCTTACACCTTGTAGAAGAAAGCAGATCTATTTAGTACATCTATCTGCTAAGCAACGAAGAAATGATACATGGATATGCTAGGAAAAATTTAGTGTTTCAAAAAAAGTGGTATTATAGGGTTGTCCACCTATGGAGACATTTTTTCAATTGGATTTCATTAAAAACGTTGCATAGCTTTGATTTTGAAATGGATCTTTGTTTCCCTGGACATTCAATTTTAATGTGGTCTGTGGTCATAAATCAGAATAAGGCTGCGGTCACAATTGCGGGTTCAATGCGAGAAACTCGCATCAAGTCCCGACACTACCGCCAGAACTCAGAAACCGAGAGTTCAGCTGCATAGAAATACATGCAGCCGCACACTCCGGTCCCGAGTGCCGGTGGCAGTCCCGGGACTTGATGCGAGTTTCTCGCATTGACCTCGCAAGTCTGTCCCTGGCCTACGATGGATAAAAGTCCATCATAGGCCGGCCTCACACTAGCGAGTTTTACGGACGTATGAGCGCATAAACTACGTCCGTAAAACTCGCAAAATAAACGGCACAATTATTCTCAATGGGGCTGCTCCTATTAGCCGTATATTACGGTTCAGTATTATACGGCTTTCTACGGCCGTACAAAATCGCAGCATGCTGCGTTTGTCACCGTATTGCGCAAAAAAAAATCGCCAATGAAAGTCTATGGGGGCGAGAAAAATACGGATTCCACACTGACCAGCAGTGTGACTTGCGAGAAATACGCAGCGGTGTTAGTGAAAAGTCGGTAATTCAATTGCCGGCTTTTCATTTCTCCTTCCCAAACCCGACAGGATATGAGACATGGTTTACATACAGTAAACCATCTCATATCCCTTTTTTTTTTGCATATTCCACACTACTAATGTTAGTAGTGTGTATGTGCAAAATTTCAGCGCTGTAGCTGCTGAAATAAAGGGTTAAATGGCGGAAAAAATTGGCGTGGGCTCCCGCACAATTTTCTCCGCCAGAATGGTAAAGCCAGTGACCGAGGGCAGATATTAATAGCCAGGAGAGGGTCCATGGTTATTGGCCCCCCCCCGTGGCTAAAAACATCTGCCCCCAGCCACCCCAGAAAAGGCACATCTGGAAGATGCGCCTATTCTGGCACTTGGCCACTCTCTTCCCACTCCCTGTAGCGGTGGGATATGGGGTAATGAAGGGTTAATGCCACCTTGCTATTGTAAGGTGACATTAAGCCAGATTAATAATGGAGAGGCGTCAATTATGTCACCTATCCATTATTAATCCAATAGTACGAAAGGGTTAAAAAACACACACACATGATTTAAAAGTATTTTAATGAAATAAACACAGCGGTTGTTGTAATAATTTATTGTTCTCTCAATCCATCAGGAACACCCTCGCTTGGAAAAATAATAAACGCACAAGATACATACCTTCTGGTGAACCGTCTCGTCCCACGAAGTAATCCATCTGAAGGGGTTAACTAATATTACAGGCAGGAGCCCTGCTAAATGCAGCTGTGCTCCGTGCTTGTAATTCCCCAGCGAATGAATGAAATGTAGGTCATTGACCTACATTTCCTTCAGTCGCGGTGAGGCGCCCTCTGGTGGATGTTCTCATGAACTGCAGCCTGGGAACTTTTTCCCACGCTCCAGGTCATATGAGGACATCCACCAGGGGGCGCATCACCGCGACTGAAGGAAATGTAGGTCAATGACCTACATTTCATTCATTCGCTGGGGAATTACAAGCACGGAGCACAGCTGCATTTAGCAGGGCTCCTGCCTGTAATATTAGTTAACCCCTTCAGATGGATTACTTCGTGGGACGAGACGGTTCACCAGAAGGTATGTATCTTGTGCGTTTATTATTTTTCCAAGCGAGGGTGTTCCTGATGGATTGAGAGAACAATAAATTATTACAACAACCGCTGTGTTTATTTCATTAAAATACTTTTAAATCATGTGTGTGTGTGTTTTTTAACCCTTTCGTACTATTGGATTAATAATGGATAGGTGACATAATTGACGCCTCTCCATTATTAATCTGGCTTAATGTCACCTTACAATAGCAAGGTGGCATTAACCCTTCATTACCCCATATCCCACCGCTACAGGGAGTGGGAAGAGAGTGGCCAAGTGCCAGAATAGGCGCATCTTCCAGATGTGCCTTTTCTGGGGTGGCTGGGGGCAGATGTTTTTAGCCACGGGGGGGGCCAATAACCATGGACCCTCTCCTGGCTATTAATATCTGCCCTCGGTCACTGGCTTTACCATTCTGGCGGAGAAAATTGCGCGGGAGGCCACGCCAATTTTTTCCGCCATTTAACCCTTTATTTCAGCAGCTACAGCGCTGAAATTTTGCACATACACACTACTAACATTAGTAGTGTGGAATATGCAAAAAAAAAGGGGATATGAGATGGTTTACTGTATGTAAACCATGTCTCATATCATGTCGGGTTTGTGCAGGAGAAATGAGAAGCCGGCAATTGAATTACCGGCTTTTAACACATATCGCGCTGAATGAAATCTAAATACAGAATATATATATATGTGTCTCAATGATATATATATATATATACTGTATATATGTTTTCCCGAACATTTGAGCACATAAATCCATTAGATGTCGGTTTTGCAAGCCTGCGCGAAAATCTCGCAGTACGGATGCCATACGGATTACATACGGAGGATGCCATGCGCAAAATACGCTGACACACCCTGACTACGGATCAATATTTTGGGAACATTTCTCCGTATTACGGCCGTAGTACGGACGTATAATACGTGGCGTATTGTCTTACGCCCAGTGTGAGGCCGGCCATAGCGGGCTGACTGACAGATTCAAGGTCAACTCATACTCATTCTGCATCTGGCGATACATAGTGCAACACAGAGTCTATAGATCATAAATGGGGCAAAAATTTAAGCCAAAAGGTAAAATGATTTTCAACTCAAAATTTATTCATTTATATATCGGGGCTGGGGGATTTTACCGCGATCTTAACATTTTGGCTTATGGCTGTTAAGAGCAAAATATTAGGCAATCACCTGACCCAAGTAAGTAGCTTAAGTTATAAAATCAGCATTTTTGGCCACTAAATGACATGTAAACCCATGGATATCAATGGTCACGCACATGTTCTGTAAAGCTGGAGGGAGGGTTGTCCGAATCATTTCCTCCGGCGCCCATGTGGTCCCAAGTCCAATGCAGAATCATGACCGTAATCTCCAGTTATCGAGCTCTCACGTACACACTTAGGTACGTGATGTGTGTCCTTCTGAAGGACAGAAGTGACTTTTTCCATTTTCCTCCAGATGTATAACATTTTTTCAGCCGCACGGAAATGACTGGAATAAACGAAGCAATGATATCACTTTCATCAGTGTCCAGGGACAATCTCTCTCCTCTAAGTGTCTCTTTGATGGCTGCATTCCTTCCATAAATGCTCCAGCAATAGACCAATGCGTTTTTCATCTCTGCCATTATCACCTATTCTGTAGGTGAAACTTTAAAATATCTTACAGTCCGTACGCAACGGGAAAAAAAAAAAATCCTTAAGGGATAGCACATTTAGTGTTTGGAAATGAAAGGGAAAAAAAAAACCTCTTAAATGCTAGAGTGATGATGGAAAATAGTTGCTCAAATGACAATTTCATAATCATAATTCAGGAGTGTTATGTAAACACTAACAAGGAGGGACGTAATGGAAATGAAATCCTCCGGATACTGAGCCCATTGTCCGCCCGCAGACTACAGACTTCTGTTTATAGCAGGCGTCATGATGAGTGGGCGCCACACTTCAGGCTGTGGTAGGGCAGTCACACACACAGTTGGTTCATTTTTTTTTATGGCTTTCTCTAAGGCTAAGCTGTAATGTCCAGTTTTGCCCTAAAACGGTTACTGCATTCCCTGCCTCTGCTTTTATACAGGCTTTGATAGTGTCTCCTGATTGGCTCTCCAGTGATAGCTGCAAGGCATTATGGGGAAGCCCACCACAGCCGTGTCCGAGGTCATGAGTGCCCTCTCCAATGTATAAAATGTATAAATTGGCCACAGCTATTGTACAAACTGAATCGCTAATTCTTCTTTTTTTTTTTTTTTACTCAAATAGTTTTTTATTAAGTAAAAAAATTCAATAAAACATTTGACATTAATACATGTATTTTCAAATTTTCCCCAACAATAACCCCCCCTTACCCACTTCTCCCCCCTCTTTGCCAATTAGACAGCTCACGCTCTTCTCTTAACATGTCTTGTAACAGTATATATGTTAGCATTATATAGTGTCTACCATTATGAACATATAGACCATTATTTCATAGGCGAAACCTTCTCAGGCCTATCTTCCCTTAACCTCCTCCTAACCCAATTTCATGAATCGTTAATTCTTGAAATTAGAATTTCCCCAAAAATTCTGCAAAAATTTAAATTTGCATTGAATCAATTAGCGTATTTCTAGTGACAACCCCCATGGAGATTTTTTAGGAGATGCCTATAGTTTTTCAGCCTCTCTTGTGCCCTTGATTTTGCCGTGAATTATATACAACATCCAGACTTGATTTTCGGATATATATTCTGTACAGTCAGCACATAAAACCTTGAGTATAAGCTTTTTTTTTTTCCTCAGTGACCTTGTTTTTTTCCTAATCAGGTCTCCCATTCTCTTCCAAAACAAAAGGAATGCGTGAAGACCAAAGTATATTTATTCTCCAGTGACAGAATCTAAGATCTACAAATACTTCTGCATCTCAAGTGGGCTTCGTCGATATTTAATTTGTAAATCTTGGCAGCCTGACCTTAGCGCGGCTACCGGCGGCTAAAAGTTCTTATAAAGGACATCTTAAATGACAGGACTTAAAGATCAACTACAGTGTAGCTTCTGAAATGTCAGGTGTTAACCAATATCTGTGGCTGAGACCTTCTGCGGATTGGCTTCTCCTCCGCTCTGTGACTGTGATTTATCCTATAGCGTCTGGATGCAGAGTAAAGAACAATGTTTCATGTACTCTGAAGCTGGGCCTTCATTTCAAGCAAACGGATGGCCTTTTCAGCAACAGCAAAGAGATTCACAAAGTAACATGTACACTGGACGCTTGGCTGTGTGCGTGGTAAATCCTTAAAGGGAACCTGGCAGGACGATGTTACTGATGAATCTAATTGTATGGTAGCATAGTACAACAATACTCGTAATCTGAAGTGCCAGTGCTGAGATATCGAGCTTAGGTAATGTCACAGCTCACCTCCTCCTCCTGTACAATGACTGATAACTCCTCTATATACATTAGATAACACAGGATCCACCATTCACAATAGGTGATGTCACAGCTCACCTCCTCCTCCTGTACAATGACTGATAATATCTCTATATACAGTAAATAACACACGATCCACCATTCACAATAGGTGATGTCACAGCTCACATCCTCCTCCTATAAAATGACAGATAATATCTCTATATACAGTAGATAACAGATTCTACATTTACAATAGGTGATGTCACAGCTCACCTCCTCCTCCTGTACAATAAATGTCAGTGAGTCTGAGACAGTCTATTAGTGTATGTGCCCACCATCAGGAACTGTTGTGGGTTTGATGCTGTGTACTTATGCAGCGCCTAACCCACAGCGGTCAGCTGTTACTGCATAGTGGATGGGATTTCAAGAAATCCCACGTCCACTATGCGTCCACAGGCACCGACATGCAGCGTATCTTTCCAGACCACAGCATGTCAATTTCTCTAGCGGAAATGCTAGTCTCCATAAGAGAACATACATCAATAGAATGTATTGGACGTGGAGAATTTTACGGTTCAGTGAACACGGAGGATTCACCTGCGTTCAATACGGCTGCGCTGGATCGTGGGCACCCGGCTTTACCATCTTAGTCCATGTGGCTTTACTGTACAGAACAGGTATGAGTCTTGTGTTAGGTTTAGTGACTTGTGTGAAATCTGCAAGATTTTTACATATTGTATACATAGAAAAATGAAACATTATCAAAAAGTTAAAAAAAAAATCATTTAAATTGCACTTATGAGTTAAAAAGCTGCCAGTGAAATATCTCTCTATATATCTATCATGTGCCTGGGAAAGCTGGGTTGTAGTAATGTCTTCCAGATTGGTCATCACCTAATTTTCTCCAGCACAGATAAAACGCTCAGAGACAATTACCTACTGCAATGTCATGTAATAGCAAAACTAAATAACGAATTGCCAGTATTATGCACGTTTGTATCCTCCCACCGTCTCCTCTATGATGGCCGGCTGGCCGCTCCTTCATCCCTGGCCGTTACTACATAGTCTTCCTCCTCCGGCAGGCACAAACACACTGCCGCTCGTGTCTCGTGTGTTGTGTGGGAGGCCTGTGACAACTTGAAGCCGGGGACGCGAGTGATGTAACATCCGAGGGACGAGCCCCGGGTGGCGGCTCCGCCCACAAACACAGGACGGGGATTCGGGCCTCAACGGCTGAAGTGAACGAATCGCTGCGGGTCCACGGGGTAAAGCAGCAGCTTTTATCATTATTTTGAACCTTTCATTTAATTAATGAATCTGTAATTAATGGCTGAAGTTGTGTCTATGTCATTATATTATCTGTCATGGCATCCTGGGACTTGTAGTTCCACAACGCATACTACTGCTTTGTGCATAAAATATTGATCCTATATCCGGTCTTATTTCCCCACAAACTCAGTAAGGCTACGTTCACATTTGAGTTGTGCGCCGCAGCGTCGGCGACGCAACGCACAACGCAAAAGTGAACGCATGCACAACGCAGCGTTTTTTGACACATGCGTCCACTTTTCCATGGTTTTGGGCTGCGTTCTCTGCGCCCTGACGCATGCACGACAGCGACACATGCGTCACAAAACCCAAATGCAACGCATGTCCATGCGCCCCCATGTTAAATATAGGGGTGCATGACGCATGCGGCGACGCTGCAGCGCCGAACGCAAATGTGAACGTAGCCTTATTATGATTAAACTTTTGGTGATCATTAAAAGATGGCGTGAGACATCGTAGTCGCACTGAGCGCGGCTCCGGAGGTTACAGGCGGTTTTCTGGTTCATGTCAGTAAATGACATTGGGAGCTGCTGATATGTTAGGCACAAGCTGGCGTACACCCAGGGTTATGGGGCCTTTCGGAGTCCTAGGGTCCGCTTTCGTGTCCATTTTTTTTTTTCCCTCGTCTTCCAGGAGGTATAATTTTTTTTTTTTTGTAACTTTTCAGCCGGTAGAGTTGTATTAGGGCATGTTTTTTACGGTGCGAACTGTAGATTTTATCATTAGTATTTTGGAGTTGATAACAACATTTTCTGATAAATTTTATTCTTTTTTTTCTTGGAGGGTGAGGGAGACAAAGTGACCATAAAACTGCGATTCTGTCATTCAAGTTTCCTTCTCTTTTGGCGTTCACCGACCGGGATAAATATATAGCGTTATTTTGTTGTTTGTTTAACAGTTAGGCCCGAACGCCTACGATATAACACTGCTTTTGAGCTCCTGCTCCCTAGACGCAGCTCCCTATATACAGCAGCCTTCTCCCTAAGAGTAGCGCCCCCCATTCCCTACACGCAGCTCTCCCGCTCCCTATACACAGCACCCTTCGTGTAGCTCCCTACCCATTTGTGCTCCTTATGCGCAGCACCCCTGCTCCCTACACGCAGCGCGCCCTCTCCTTGCGCACCGCACACACTTGGAAATCAAATGTCGTAAGTGGAAACCTGGGATGAGTGGGCGCCACAGGCCCCGGCACTTGCCGGATTCACTATGTGCTAGCTCTGGTCTTGCATCTTAATATGAATATGTGGACCAGGGCTCTACACCGTAAAAATGCATTACAAAATCGCACAATATTTTTTCGTGAATTTTTTCTTTCTTTTTTTTTTTTGCTCACAGAACAGTGTAGTCGGCTTCTAAAATAAAATACAGAGAGATGCAGGAAAAAAATAAAAATGCTGCATGCTGTGGCCACAACCAAATTTCTCCTATACATGTGGCAGTTTTCATTTGGACTCCCCTTTAGGCCTCAGTCAGATGCCAGCAAGTCACATACTGTCCATGTTTTTCGTACATTGTACCCATTCTAGTTTGAGGCTTTTCACATCTCCGTGTTTTTTGTTTTTTCTGCAGATCGAGAGTCTGCATAAAGTAGCCATAAAAAAGAGTCATGGATCAACTCGCCCATTCAAATCTATGGTCCTTGAAAAAACGGGACAGTACACGGATGCCGGATGCCATTCATGTCTCAATGGAGTATTATCCATTTTTTTGCTCAAGGGTAGAAGAAGCTTAGAAACTTATGTTTTTCTCATATACAGAAAAAAAAAGGGCACACATGATCGTATGCAAAAAAAACAAAACATTAAAAAAAAGCTGACTTGTGAATGAGGCCTTACTAAATGGCATTGTTATAGATTGCACATAAAGTATGGTGGGTGCAACATGTCACCATAGAGCCGCGGACGTGTAAAGTGGAAACTACTGCAATGCACCCATCATGTGATAGGTACTAAATGCGCCGCTCGCAGACCCATTTTCTTAAATAGGACATGTCTAGTGATGAGCGAATATACTTGTTACTCGAGATTTCTCGAGCACGCTCGGGTGACCTCCGAGCATTTTTTAGTGCTCGGAGATTTAGTTTTCAGCGCCGCAGCTGAATGATTTACATCTGTTAGCCAACATAAGTACATGTGGGGGTTGCCTGGTTGCTAGGGAATCCCCACATGTAATCAGACTGGCTAGTAGCTGTAAATCATTCAGCTGCGGCGCTGAAAACGAAATCTCCGAGCACTAAAAAATGCTCGGAGGTCACCCGAGCGTGCTCGAGAAATCTCGAGTAACGAGTGGATTTGCTCATCACTAGACATGTCACCTGATCAAAAGGGGCCAGTTTTTATTCTCATATTATTCCTGCTGCTGAACCGAGTATTGTTTTTTTGTTTTTAATCTGCCATACGGTTCCAGAGATATTGGCCTTTTTATTTACTGCAACTTTGAATGGTCTTTACCAAAGGGCTCGCAAGGTACCTCAGGGGCGTGTCTTAAGACTTCTCTGCATAATTACCATGTGAACCACGCCCCCTTGCATGACATTTAGCCCAAAGTAATAAAAAAAAGCCCATATCTCTGGACCAAAATGGCGAAAAACTGAATACTTAGAGCAGGACAATGAAAACTGAGCTAACAAATAGACCAGAAGGCTGAGCTTTGGATTTGATTTTTTTCCGGAAGACCCATAGAGAATGAGTGCAGCGGACATGTACATGCCCGACCTTTCCTCTTTTCAGACGGGGCTCTTCAAGGGTCCCAGCAATTAGGATTTTATCCCCTAGCTCATGAATAGTGAATAACAAACCCTCCAGCGCTGAGAGCCTGCTCCATCATCCCTTTATAGCATATTCTGTCATTATGCCATAAGTTTATAGGATAAGCACATCCCTTTAAATGGCCAGTCTTGGTAAAGTGCACGCATCATAGTTGTATGCAGGCTCAGTGCAGGGGAGTAATACCAAAGTTTGCCCAGCAGTTTTTTCACTTCTATCTGCAGCGAGGTGCCGTGTCCCCTCCATGGAAACGGCTTCAGCAACAGAGTCTGCGGTGTCCTCTGTGTGACAAGCCTCAGAACGACCCTGTGTGAGCAGAACGCTGATCTCTGCCTCTTCCACCAGTCACACCACCAGTAAGTGCATTTCTTACTTTTTTTTGCTTTTAACCCCTTCCCAACATGTCATTTTTTGTTTTTGCGCTTTCATTTTTTTTCCTTTCCTTCTGTCAAGAGCCTTGATTTTTTAATTTTTTTATTTGTCCATTGAGATAGAAGTATGAGAGATTGTGGGGGTTTTTTTTGTATTTTTTTCCTCTGCTGACGACTTGTCGTCATTCATTTTACCATATTTTCTATGGGAAAAATAATTCCTTATGCTGTGAAATGGTGGGAAAAAAAAATGAATTCCAACATTATTCTGTGCAATAAAAATTGTTTTTTTATTTTTACTAGTTAAAAAAACAAACAAAAAAAACTTCAGATAGTTAAGAAAGAAATATGGTGCGCGTCATCATATTCTGAGACCCATTTTTCTTTTTCTCCTTTTAGTGGGGTCTTGTTTATTGAGTGACAAGATGTAGTTTTTAATGGTGTAGATATTACGGTTGACAACTTTATTGCATTTTTTGTAGGAGGTGCTGTGACAAAATAACCCAGCAATTTTTGCACTTCAATTTTTTTTTTCTCTTTTTTTTTTGCATTTACACTGTGGATGAAAATGATCTTATATCCTGATAGGTCAGAGATTTGTGGAAAAACAAATACGTGAACAAAAAAATAAATAAAAAATAAATATATAATATATTATGTTTTTATCTTTTAACTGGGAACAAGGGCGATGCAAACTATTGCACCAAAAACTGCAAATGTAATTCCAATGGAACCAAGGCTGAAGAGTCACTCCTTAAAGGGGTTTTTCACACCTTTAACTTTTACGTATGGCCACATTATGGCTTAAAAAACGGGCATATACTTGCCTTTAGATTCCCTGCTGCCCCTCTTTCTGCTTGACCTTGTTCCCTTTCTCTTTCTCTTCTGAGATGGACAGCGCTTGACCGCTGCAGCCAATCAGGGGGCGCATTGATTGACTGCAGTTGTCAAGTGCTGACTACAGTCGAGGACAAACTGAGACTGTCGGAGAACAGAGGAGCACGTGGATGAGTAATACTACTTCTTATGAAGTCAATGATGTTCCTTGCACCCCGCGTGACCGTGTGCGGCTCATTCACGTCACTGACGTACGTCCCATCCGAAAAGAAGGATTGGGTCCTAGTGAGTAACCGAAAAAGATAGAAGAGGATGAGATCCCATAAATTACATATTTGAGGCAATTGTGAAAGGATTACAGGGGGCCGAGACGAAATTGCGCATTAATTAATTGCCATATTATTAATGGCGGCACAATTATACTTTGGGATTTTACCCCAAGAAAAAAGCAAGACGAGCGTTCTCTATAGGGAACAGGATGCATAAATGATGCAACAAAAAAAAAAAAGTCTGTCCCGCTAAAGCTACGTCGTCCGCTCTAAACTGCCGGAGAAGAGGTCGCCGCCGACACTTTTATTTTTTTTTTTGCTCTTCCTTCTTGGGCGAATTACTCGTCATTGTAAGATCAGCTCCAGACATAATTTGTCCTAAGCGGAAAGTCCTTGAAAAGATTTTTTGGCCTGCGTCCCATCGCTCCGAGTGCTCATAAATACAATCCTGACTGAATAAAATGGCACTTCACCTAAGTGCTGTTATATATGTGTCATTATCAGTAAATGCAAGATTTATGACTCGCCTGCCTATTACTGGATTAGACGGCAAGTTTTCCCGCGAAGGCTCTGACACTGCAGACGGCGGGCTGATGGAATACTTCCTCCCGTGTATTAATATTAATATCACTTTATTTGTCTTTAATATTTCCATGATAAAGCAGATAGGCACAAAGGCGGCAATTTGTCACCAGCCACTGAAGTGTTGCCCAGCGGCCATTCAGCGGATGTGTAGTTGCTGGGAAGAACCAAATAGATGCGATGCCGTACGCCGGCGGACTGCGCGGCCACATGGAGCTTTTGCTATCGGTTAATTCACTGGTCAACAGCATTTTTGGTGCCAAAGATATTTCATCGAATTTAGGGTATTTTTGGGGTGCTGATTCTGAATATGTCATCAGTTTTGCCAGATTGGCTCAAGTTTTTGAGATTTTTGGTATCTTATTTATAGCACTTGTTGGTAAATGCGACGCATCATCTCATTAATTTCTTTGGATTAGTACTTGAACTGAGCAGTTCTCAATATAGTTTTGTGTTAATTAGTGTTCTAAAAGTTTGTTCATAGCTTGATTTTTGCACTAACTTTATGTTGTTGTCTGTTTTCCAGTGAAAAGCATGAACTCATCAAGAAGAAGTTGTCTTAACGATCCAGACTCATTCTGTTACATTTGTGGTGAATACACACTGCCAAAACATAGAAGAAACATAACAGACTTCGTAAAAAAAGTGTATTTTGCCTATTTTGGGGTTATGCTTGGGGACCAAGACAAGTTTTGGGCACCACACATAGTGTGCAAAGCATGTATCGAATTATTACGAAAATGGAGCAAAGGACAAAGAAAAAGCTTCAAATTTGGTGTTCCAATGGTGTGGAGAGAGCCAAAAAATCATCATGATGACTGTTATTTATGGTAAACACAGGTACAGGCACATCTTCACAATGAGGGACAGGCCTTCTTGCAGATTCCATGTTACTCCCATTTTCGTTTCTTATGCTTATTGAATCCTTGCACTTGCACTGCACAGAAATAACAGTCATCATGATGATTTTTTGGCTCTCTCCACACCATTGGAACACCAAATTTGAAGCTTTTTCTTTGTCCTTTGCTCCATTTTCGTAATAATTCGATACATGCTTTGCACACTATGTGTGGTGCCCAAAACTTGTCTTGGTCCCCAAGCATAACCCCAAAATAGGCAAAATACACTTTTTTTACGAAGTCTGTTATGTTTCTTCTATGTTTTGGCAGTGTGTATTCACCACAAATGTAACAGAATGAGTCTGGATCGTTAAGACAACTTCTTCTTGATGAGTTCATGCTTTTCACTGGAAAACAGACAACAACATAAAGTTAGTGCAAAAATCAAGCTATGAACAAACTTTTAGAACACTAATTAACACAAAACTATATTGAGAACTGCTCAGTTCAAGTACTAATCCAAAGAAATTAATGAGATGATGCGTCGCATTTACCAACAAGTGCTATAAATAAGATACCAAAAATCTCAAAAACTTGAGCCAATCTGGCAAAACTGATGACATATTCAGAATCAGCACCCCAAAAATACCCCAAATTCATTAAAATATTTTGGACACCAGAAAAAAAAATTTTTTTTGTTGACCTGTGTTATCGGTCACTATAAGGTATACTGCTTTTAAGCTCCAATAATGCACAACTATAACCAGCCTGGCTGCATTGGTAATTGTTACCTAAGGTCGGGCTTCTGCTCTTTCTGCTCCATGCTTTACACTGCAGCTCAGCTTTTTCAGATTGGCTGCTACATTATTTGGACAAAAGTATGTGCCCCCTCCATATTAGGAGCTTTTCTCACTTCCCTATTCTACATCCATAGACATTAATACAGAATCGGTCCCTTTTGCAGATAGAATGGCTCCCACTCCTCTGGGGAAATTTTCTATATGATTTTGGAGGGGTCTGTGGGAGTTTTTGCCTCCTCATCCAGAAGAGCATTTGTGAGGTCAGACCCTGATGTTGGGGGGAGCCGGGCTCACAATGTACTTTAATAGTGTTGGATGGGGCCGAGGTCCGGGCTCTGTGCGGCCGGTCATGTTCTTCCACCAAACTCCCCCAATTATGTCTGTTTGGACCTCGTACACTGGGCACAATCATGGGGAACAGAGAAGGGTTTTCCCCAAACTGTTCCCACAAAAATGGAAGCTACAATTGTCCTCAATGTCTTGAGCTGAAGCATTAAGATTTCCCTTCACTGGAACTAAGAGGCCAAGGCCGACTCCTGATAACAACCCATAGCATTATCCTCCTCCACCACTAAACTGTACAGGGGGCACAATGCAGTCAGGGGGTAACGTTCTGCTGGAATCGCCAAACACAGACTCCTCCATCAGACGCCTCATAGAGAAGTTTGATCTGTCACTGCACAGAACACGTTTCCTCCAGAGTCCAGTGGTGTCGGCTTTACACCACTCTATCTGACGCTCGGCATTGTGCTTGGTGATGTACGGCTGCATGCAGCTGCTCGGCCATGAAGCTCCTGGCAGAGGCGCAGTGTTTGTGCTGATGTTAATGTCAGAATAGGTCTGGACTCTGTAGTTATGGGGTCAGCAGAGAGTTGGTGGCTTTTCTTTCCTCTGCTCCTTAGTAGTTGGTGACCCTGCTCTGTAATGTTACGGGGTCTCCACATCCTGGCTGAGTTGCTGCAGTTTCTTCCACTTCTGAAATCACTCACAGGTGATGAAGAAATGTCACGAACTGACGTGTTACCCCGGTGGCTCCTATTCCAGGACCGCGCTGGAATCAGTGAGCTCCGCACCACCGGCCGCTCTGTCACATGTTATTAATGGCAGGGGGCCGGAGGCTATACACCGGGGGGGGGCAAGGAACTGCAGGCTATACATCGGGGGGCGAGGGATCGGAGGCTATACACCGGGGGGGGCGCAAGGGGCCAGAGGCTATACACCGGGGGGGTAAAGGGGGTGGAGGCTATACAACGGGGGGGGGGGGTTAAAGGGGCTGGAGGCTATACACCCGGGAGGGGTAAAGGGGCTGGAGGCTATACACCCGGGGGGGGGGCAAGGAGGGTGGAGGCTATACACCGGGCTGAGGGGCGCGAGGGGCGGGAGGCTATACACCGGGGGGCCAAAGGGGCCGGAGGCTATACACCGGGGGGGGGGGGGTAAGGGGGCCGGAGGCTATACACCGGGGGGGGGGGGGGTGCGAGGGGCTGGAGGCTATACACTGGGGGGTAAAGGGGCGATGACTGGTGGTCACAATTTCTTCCATTCTATCTGAGTGGCAATACTGGAGTAGAGGGCTAATTTAGGAAATAAGTAGCTCTTCCCACTGTGTTAAGGGATTGTCCTTTTTCACCTGTTTTTTTTTTTTTTTTTTTTGCCCATTGGCTCGGTGATGTGTACAATAACAAATCTGACTGATCGCTGAGACCCCTGAGTGCTAGAAGGGTCCCATAAATGATGGTCGGAACGTCGTCTCTTGCAGCCCGTTGGTGGGGACAGTCGGAGCAATGGTGGTGCAGCATAACACCGATCCCGGGAGTTAGTATGTTTTCGTTGTTTTTTTTAAGAAGTATCTTTTCCCACTGGAAAACCCCTTTAAGAAGTGATTGTCATCAAAGGACTAGGGGATCGTTATTGATCTTATGAGGCTTTGGTATGGTCCCTACAGACATTAATAATAATTTTTGTTTTTTGTTTTCATTGATTCCATCTTTTGCATTTTTTTAATTTTTTTTACATTTTCCACATTTGATCTTTTTTTTAATTACTATTAACGGCGCCGCTTAGAGTCGTCAAACCTGACAAAACGCTCATCAGAATAAAAGTCAGATCATAATTGTTGTACAAAGCAATGTAATCATTTGTAATTGAATCGTCAGAAATGCAAATGTTATCTGCTTGACATTTCCTACCAGTCTCGCGTCTTTTTTAATTATCTTTATTAAAGTCTGGAGCTTTACAAAGGGGAAAGCTTTACAATTAAACCCCAGTTTGTTACACGCCGTGACATTTACCTGTAATCGCCTTTTCTCCTAGACCTTGATGTTTAATTATTGTTTTCTTGTGCCCCCTCTAGGGATTTGTCGGATAACGTATGTTTGCAGCGGTGACCCGGCGTCGGGCAGAGAATGCAAAAACAGGTTAGAGCGCTCGCTCGCTCCGCCGCCCCGGCGTCTAATGACCGGAGGATTATGGAGAAGGGACCAAATCCACCGCTCTGCTCCATTACATAGGAAACAGACTTTTTTTTTGTATTTCCGCCAACAAGTTTACTGCCACAGATCTCTGTGTACTAAAGAAAGTAGACAGCTCAATTAGACTTTAATTAACAGTAAATGGTTTTATTGCAGAGACATTGAAACGGCAGCGACGGCCGAAGTAATTGAATCAGTCAGTTGTTTGCGCAGAAAAGTATTTCTGGTGTGATCTGAGGTCTTTATGCAAGGAAACTATCTGTGCGCTCGCTGCCGTCCTCATCACACTCTGCAAAGGGAGAGTTTAATCAGAAAATTACCTACTGTTTAAATTAGATTTTTATATGAAGGGTTTTTTTTTAGATATTTTTTTCTTATTTACAATTGTGTATATCACTTACCGTATGTATATAAAAAACACTTTGTACATTAGGCCTAATATAAAACTTACACTTCCTGTTCAATACTGATGACTTTTTTTTAGCAATTTTATTATCATTGCAGACAGGGCTACACTGAAATGCCTCAGTCAGTGCCAGGAACTACCATTCACAATAGGTGATGTCACAGCTCACCTCCTCCTCCTGTACAATGACTGATAACACCTCTGTATACAGTAGATAACACAGGATACACCATTCACAATAGGTGATGTCGCAGCTCACCTCCTCCTCCTGTACAATGACTGATAACACCTCTGTATACAGTAGATAACACAGGATCCACCATTCACAATAGGTGATGTCACAGCTCACCTACTCCTCCTGTATAGGGTTGAGCGAAACAGATCGGCCAATTTCAAAAGTCGCCGACTTTTGGGAAAGTCGGGTTTCGTGAAACCCGACCCGATCTCACTGTGGGATCGGGTCGGCCGTCGGCGATCTTCTCTCCAAAGTCGGGTTTTGTTTTTTATATATATATATATATATATATATATGTCATTGAGACACACATATATATATATATATATATATATATATATATATATATATATATATATATATTTACTTCAGCGCGATATATGTGAAAAGCCGGTAATTCAATTGCCGGCTTTTCATTTCTCCTGCCTAAACCCGACATGATATGAGACATGGTTTACATACAGTAAACCATCTCATATCCCCCTTTTTTTTGCATATTCCACACTACTAATGTTAGTAGTGTGTATGTGCAAAATTTCGGCGCTGTAGCTATTAAATTTAAGGGTTAATTCGCGGAAAAAATTGGCGTGGGCTCCCGCGCAATTTTCTCCGCCAGAGTGGACAAGCCAGTGACTGAGGGCAGATATTAATAGCCTGGAGAGGGTCCATGGTTATTGGCTCCTCCTGGCTAAAAACATCTGCCCCCAACCACCCCAGAAAAGGCACATCTGTAAGATGCGCCTATTCTGGCACTTGGCCACTCTCTTCCCACTCCCGTGTAGCGGTGGGATATGGGGTAATGAAGGGTTAATGTCACCTTGCTATTGTAAGGTGACATTAAGCTAGATTAATAATGGAGAGGTGTCAATTATGACACCTATCCATTATTAATCCAATTGTATGAAATGGTTAAAAAACACACACACAATATTGCAAAGTATTTTAATGAAATAAAGACACAGGTTGTTGTTGTTGTTGTAATATTTTATTATACTGGTAATCCACCTGAAGACCATCGTTCTGTAACAAAGGAAAAATAATAAACCAACAATATACATACCCTCCGTAGATCTGTAATGTCCCACGATGTAAATCCATCTGAAAGGGTTAAAATATTTTACAGGCAGGAGCTCTGCTATAATGCAGCTGTGCTCGTGCCTGTAAACCCCGGGGAATGAAGGTAATGTAGGTTAATGACCTGTATTTACCTTCATTCGCGATGATGCGCCCCCTGCTGGATGTCCTCATATGAACTCCAGCGTGGGAACTTTTCCAAGGCTCCAGTTCATGAGGACATCCAGCAGAGGGCGCCTCACCGCGAATGAAGGTAAATACAGGTCATTGACCTACATTACCTTCATTCCCCGGGGTTTACAGGCAGGAGCACAGCTGCATTATAGCAGAGCTCCTGCCTGTAAAATATTTTAACCCTTTCAGATGGATTTACATCGTGGGACATTACAGATCTACGGAGGGTATGTATATTGTTGGTTTATTATTTTTTCTTTGTTACAGAACGAGGGTCTTCAGGTGGATTACCAGTGTAATAAAATATTACAACAACCTGTGTCTTTATTTCATTAAAATAGTTTGCAATATTGTGTGTGTGTTTTTTTAACCATTTCATACAATTGGATTAATAATGGATAGGTGTCATAATTGACACCTCTCCATTATTAATCTGGCTTAATGTCACCTTACAATAGCAAGGTGACATTAACCCTTCATTACCCCATATCCCACCGCTACACGGGAGTGGGAAGAGAGTGGCCAAGTGCCAGAATAGGCGCATCTTCCAGATGTGCCTTTTCTGGGGGCAGATGTTTGTAGCCAGGGGGGGCCAATAACCATGGACCCTCTCTAGGCTATTAATATCTGCCCTCAGTCACTGGCTTTACCACTCTGGCTGAGAAAATTGCGCGGGAGCCCACACCAATTTTTTCCGCGATTTAACCCTTAAATTTAATAGCTACAGCGCCGAAATTTTGCACATACACACTACTAACATTAGTAGTGTGGAATATGCAAAAAAAAAAGGGGGATATGAGATGGTTTACTGTATGTAAACCATGTCTCATATCATGTCGGGTTTAGGCAGGAGAAATGAAAAGCCGGCAATTGAATTACCGGCTTTTCACATATATCAAGCTGAAGTAAATATAAAAATATATAGATTTTCCATTAACTTGCATTGGGTTTAGTGTTTCGGCCGATCCCCGACCCCGACTTTTCAAGAAAATCGGCCGATTTCACTCAACTCGACTTTTGAGAAAGTCGGGTTTCATGAAACCCGACTCGACCTCAAAAAAGGAAAAGTCGCTCAACCCTACTCCTGTACAATGACCGATAACACCTCTATATACAGTAGATAACACAGGATCCAGCATTCACAACAGGTGATGTCACAGCTCACCTCCTCCTCCTGTATAATGACTGATAACACCTCTATATACAGTAGATAACACAGGATCCAGCATTCACAATAGGTGATGTCACAGCTCACCTTCTCCTCCTGTACAATGACCGATAACACCTCTATATACAGTAGATAACACAGGATCCACCATTCACAATAGGTGATGTCACAGCTCACCTCCTCCTCCTGTACAATGACTGATAACACCTCTATATACAGTAGATAACACATGATCCACCATTCACAATAGGTGATGTCACAGCTCACCTACTCCTCCTGTACAATGACTGATAACCCCTCTATATACAGTAGATAACATAGGATCCACCATTCAGTAGGTGATGTCACAGCTCACCTCCTCCTCCTGTACAATGACTGATAACACCTCTATATACAGTAGATAACACAGGATCCAGCATTCACAATAGGTGATGTCACAGCTCACCTACTCCTCCTGTACAATGACCGATAACACCTCTATATACAGTAGATAACACAGGATCCACCATTCACAATAGGTGATGTCACAGCTCACCTCCTCCTTCTGCTGTACAATGAAGATGTGGTGTGCCACACTACCACCGCCATTTACATGCTGCCTCTGCAGTTTCTGTCCATCCTTCCCTGACTTGTATGTTCGTCTTTCTTAGCTTTCCAGCCATAGGAGTGGCTCATCTAGAACCTCCAGGAGATACGAGCAGCCGACCATCTCCTCCAAATCTCGCTCCCCGTCCCCATACACCAACAGACGCATGTGTGAGCTGACTGAGGATCCGAGGCAGCGTCTCGCCCATTTACACCTGGGACCATATGAATTCAAGAAGGAAACGTGCAGCAAGCCCCCGTTTGTAGTCAGACACGTAAGTCCGTAGAGAAAACTGTCCTCTATTTACAGCCCCCCAAACCTCACATGTTGATACCCTCTTAATCTGGCATCCGGATCTGGGATTAGGATTGTACATCAGTTGTTTCCACGTCTAGGAAGAACTGCAAAATATAAGTAGCCTCTTTGTTTCTGACCATCGCTCCCCCTGTGGCTTCTGCCTTTATTTTGCAAGACCCTTTTTATTTTCAGGTAGAGACGAGCTCTTCCCCGGACGCTTCCGTGCTGTCGTCTAGTGCCAAAAGTTCCAGATGGGAAGAACCTTCAAGGCTGCACGCTGGTAAGCCCACAATTGTGCGTCCACTGGAAAAAAAATAAAATAAGTGCACACAGGGTGGATTTTGTGCACAGATTACTAGTGCATAGACGTAAAACCATGGCAAAATCCATACAGAATTTGCAGAAAAAAAAGCTGTAAACTGTCTGCATCAGATTTACAACCTGTGCAGTTACCTGGAGGGGAACATTGTGCAGTGTGGATTTACTACAGATTTTCTTGTGGAAAATCCAGGGAGTAATATGACATTTGTAAAACTCCAGCATAAAGTGACCTCCGCTCTGCAGCATGACCCTTCCTTGTGTGGATTTTCAGTGCAGATTTTGCCCTCTGCAATGCACAGGGGGAAATTCTGCGATAAAATCCCTGTGGAATCGCTGCGGATCATAGGCATGAAATACGCCACGCAATATTTTACAATAATGGGCTGTCTGCTTAAACAAAATCGTACTAAAATATGCGTAAATGCCTCACGCCCAACCAATCAGTGCTCATATTTTGCAGTAAAGAGGAACAAAAACCTTGCAACATGTGTCTGCAAATGCAGCTTCTGGTTTGTCTGTGCCTTCTAAGTCATGTGGGATAGCCCTTTAATGGGATAATATTGATTATTATTATTATTTTTTTTTTAGGGTAGGGTCATATGATCATTTTCTCCACATCCAAGAAGTATGGCCATTTTTTTTCTTTTTGGATGTGGAGAAAATAAAAAAGGTGCTCTGCTTAGCTATTCATAATGCAGACTGCTGACAGGTGACTGATCCCTCACTGACCTGTCCCCTAGTTTACATAATGAATATTATATACCGTATATACTCGAGTATAAGCCGAGACCCCTAATTTTGCCACAAAAAACTGGGAAAAATATAATGTATAAGCCTAGGGTGGGAAATGCAGCAGCTACTGGTAAATTTCAAAAGTAAAAATAGATACCAATAAAAGTAAAATTAATTGAGACATCAGTAGGGTAAGTGTTTTTGAATATCCATATTGAATCAGGAGCCCCATATAATGCTCCATACAAAATACACCCCATAATGCTCCATAACGTTTATGATTGGCCCCATAAGATGCTCCATACAAAATATATGCCCCATAGAATGCTGCACAAAGGTTAATGATGGGCCCCATAAGATGCTCCATATTAAAATATGCCCCATATAATGCTGCTTAAAAGGTTAGTAATGGCCCCATAAGATGCTCCATAGAATATTATGCCCTGTATACCGCTGCTGCGAAAAAAAAAAAATGACATACTCGCTTCTCGTCGCTGGGCGCCAGGTGCAGGAGTCAGGCCCCAGGCACTTGCGATATTCACCTGTCCCTGTTCCACTGCCGCTAACCATGTTATCACGCCCTCTGACCTGAACATCACAGTCCGAGGACACAGAAGACAGAGCCCGGCGGTGGAACGGGGACAGGTGAATATCGCATGGCTCACCCTTCCCGTCATACTCACCCTCCTGGCGCGGTCTGCAATTCCCTGCTTTTCCGATGGTCTCCGGCAGCTTGTTCCTGGGTTCAGCGGTCACTTGGTACTGCTCATTAAAGCAATGAATATGCGCTCCGCTTATGGGAGTGGAGTTGCTTCCATATTCATTACTTTAATGAGCAGTACCACGTGACCGCTGAACACAGGAAGAGCTGCTGGCGCCAGAGAAGCAGGGACATGCAGAGACGCGCCGGGAGCAGGTGAGTATGATGTGACAGCTGCCGCTCCCCCCTCCCCCGCCGACCCCCTGGGACAATGACTCAAGTATAAGCCGAGAGGGGCACTTTCAGCCTAAAAAAATGGGCTTAAAATCTCGGCTTATACTCGAGTATATAAAATTCCCTGTAGCAGGGATCAGTGACCTGTCAGAAGCCACACAGATGAATACCTAATCACCACATGCAGACCCCCACAGGACCACACCGGAGCACGAGCATATCATTAACTCAAAGCTGAACATAAAGATTACACAATAACCACATCGCCAGGTATTATAATCAGTATAACGGCGCCGACCTGACACTGCCTGTAGGTTACTCGGCACAATCCTGCTGACACATTCCCTTTAAGGAGTTCTGCCTTCATCTTGTGGCTCCTCAGTACCGGTCTGAGTGTACTTGGTGTTATACCGCCTGTATTTCCCACTCCCATAATAAATATGGACCAGAATAACCAAAAGTGAATTTTCTTTGCAGATCCCTGTGTGCTGGGCAGCGTCACACCCCGGGGTGGCGGGGTAAGTACTTTGTCTCTTACGTCCCCTTCTCATGTCAGTATATCTGTCAGGGTTTTGTAATATCGGCTCTTGATGTGTTTATTGGATGCGACGACTTTTGTTTTTTCTGCACGTTAATAGTCCAGCCTTGAGGTTTTGTAGCTAAACTTAAAAAATCTGCATCAATTAATTGATGAATGTACAGTACAGAACAAAAGTTTGGACACACCTTCTCATTTAAAGATTTTTCTGTATTTTCATGACTATGAAAATTGTAAATTCACACTGAAGGCATCAAAACTATGAATTAACACATGTGGAATTATATACTTAACAAAAAAGTGTGAAACAACTGAAATTATGTCTTATATTCTAGGTTCTTCAAAGTAACCACCTTTTGTATTGATGACTGCTTTGCACACTCTTGGCATTCTCTTGATGAGCTTCCAGAGGTAGTCACCGGAAATGGTCTTCCAACAATCTTGAAGGAGTTCCCAGAGGTGCTTAGCACTTGTTGGCCCTTTTGCCTTCACTCTGCGGTCCAGCTCACCCCAAACCATCTCGATTGGGTTCAGGTCTGGTGACTGTGGAGGCCAGGTCATCTGGCGTAGCACCCCATCACTCCCCTTCTTGGTCAAATAGCCCTTACACAGCCTGGAGGTGTGTTTGGGGTCATTATCCTGTTGAAAAATAAATGATGGTCCAACTAAACGCAAACCGGATGGAATAGCATGCCGCTGCAAGATGCTGTGGTAGCCATGCTGGTTCAGTATGCCTTCAATTTTGAATAAATCCCCAACAGTGTCACCAGCAAAGCCCCCCCACACCATCACACCTCCTCCTCCATGCTTCATGGTGGGAACCAGGCATGTAGAGTCCATCCGTTCACCTTTTCTGCATCGCACAAAGACACGGTGGTTGGAACCAAAGATCTCAAATTTGGACTCATCAGACCAAAGCACAGATTTCCACTGGTCTAATGTCCATTCCTTGTGTTCTTTAGCCCAAACAAGTCTCTTCTGCTTGTTGCCTGTCCTTAGCAGTGGTGTCCTAGCAGCTATTTTACCATGAAGGCCTGCTGCACAAAGTCTCCTCTTAGTTGTAGAGATGTGTCTGCTGCTAGAACTCTGTGTGGCATTGACCTGGTCTCTAATCTGAGCTGCTGATAACCTGCGATTTCTGAAGCTGGTGACTCGGATAAACTAATCCTCAGAAGCAGAGGTGACTCTTGGTCTTCCTTTCCTGGGGCGGTCCTCATGTGAGCCAGTTTCTGTGTAGCGCTTGATGGTTTTTGCCACTGCACTTGGGGACACTTTCAGAGTTTTCCCAATTTTTCAAACTGACTGACCTTCATTTTCTTTACTTAGCTGCTTTTTTCTTGCCATAATACAAATTCTAACTGTCTATTCAGTAGGACTATCAGCTGTGTATCCACCAGACTTCTTCCCAACACAACTGATGGTCCCAACCCCATTTATAAGGCAAGAAATCCCAGTTATTAAACCTGACAGGGCACACCTGTGAAGTGAAAACCATTCCCGGTGACTACCTCTTGAAGCTCATCAAGAGAATGCCAAGAGTGTGCAAAGCAGTCATCAAAGCAAAAGGTGGCTACTTTGAAGAACCTAGAATATAAGACATATTTTCAGTTGTTTCACACTTTTTTGCTAAGTATATAATTCCACATGTGTTAATTCATAGTTTTGATGCCTTCAGTGTGAATGTACAATTTTGATTGGCATGAAAATACAGAAAAATCTTTAAATGAGAAGGTGTGTCCAAACATTTGGTCTGTACTGTATATAACGAGCACAGCAATGACCCCCAGATCCTTCAGCGCTCAGGACAGATTTTCTTTCTGTACCATAGGGCGCTTTACTGATATTGCAGCTCGGCTCCTTTACCATAATTAGTCCCTCTACTTTCTGACAACTTGATCACATTTGATCAAAAATCACCTTTTTGTGTAAATGTCATTCCTCTGCCTGTTGTCATGTGTAATCCGTCTCGAGATGCTGAGATGCCGAGACGGATTACAAGCAGTGGTGGCAAATTTCTATCCCTCTGCTCCTGCTCTCCCGTCTGTCAAACCTGCATACAGACACCGCTGAATTTCTGGCAGGAGCCATTAATGCCAATAAGAGAAGGGAAGTTGCGGCACCTGTAGTGCTGGAGGAATCTTAATGAAGAGGAATCGTGTACTGGGAAATGAAAAATTGATGGACAGTTACGGAGCATGTGAATCAGGACAGTTCCTAGACATATTACACTGTAGGTGGCCCGAAAGCAGATTCAACTTGTGGGGGACGATGGCAGCAGACTGGTACAGTGTACATGAGGCACGTCCCTAGGACCAAATGGGTGATGGTGTCGCACCCATCACAGCTTTTCTAGTCCCATTTGGAAATACCCCTCATGAAGAGCGTCTCTCGCTCTGGAGGACGTGACCTGCGTTATACACACATAAGCCAGTGCATGGTATGAGAGCTGTGCAATGCGTCATTTCACCTGTGGTGGCGCTGCAGGGAAATGAACACCTAATGCAAAGTTTCACCCCATATAACTTTTATATCCAGGGACCCCTTAATGAGTCGGTACCGCGGAGAACCGCTTTAAGAAGGGTAGCTCTTACATTTCTGCTGTACCCGTCATACCCTATAGGTGCTGGACTATCCGAACATGACACGACTGTTGCACATGTATATAAAATAGAATATTAAATACTGCTGGAAACTTATTTTTTTCAGGATTTCCCTTTTTTTTTACGAAATTCTATTACAGTAAGAGCTGTCAATCAATGTCGGGAGAAGTGAACACAGCAGCTCACCGTATAATGAACGGTGACTATAACCGCTCCCATACCGAAAGCAGCGAGGAGGATAGAAGATCATTGTTTATAAATGCCATTTACCTACAGACTGAGCCCCATATCTGAACGTGGCGGGATCCCTTTAAGCGTCTCTCTAATATTTTCCCCATCTCCGCTCCTTACTGAGGCTGCACATTACCGTCCTCCAGGTTTGTGCGCCTCCGAACTAGACAGACGCATTTCAGATTTTCCGTACGGGTAATTTGTAACTTCCTCGCTTTAGTGTCACTTTTACCATTCTCTGCACTGATTAGCAAAAAAAAAAGAGTTTCGGATGTTGCCAATCTGCCCGACATACAATATTTCTCAGGGAAGCTCATTCCATTTTCTCCTTGCTTCATCCATTATTTTGTAAAGTACCTCGTTATTGATTTCTGACCGATCTCATACTTCATTGTGATCTGGGTTTAGCGGAGAGACTCTTGTACGCGCTACAGAATTTTCTAACCTTCGATCTTCGGCGTCGTCTTATTTCTGTCCAGTCGGAATCGCCGAGGAATGTCAGAAGCAAGATTTACGACGTCCATTAATTTAACTTCTGAAATTCTACAAACTTAACATAATAGATACGGGAAAGAAGGAAAACGCTGCAGCTCGGCTCTGCGGACATTGGGCAATAGTGGCATCCTGCGTGGACCAGTCTGTGGTCTCGGTGTTGCAAGGGCAACACTTTTGCGGCATGAAGTCTTACTTTCGCAATCGCCCAAACTGCAGTGGGTCCGTGTCCTGAAACCACAGAATGCTCCTTCTGGAAATTCCTTCTCTGTAACCAGAGAGAGAGAGGCCGCTCGTAGCTAGAGAGAAAGTAAAGGTAGAAGTCACACCCAGGCCCTAGTGCCATAGGGGCCCCCAGTGTCCCGTAAGAAAACTCCATTATTATAAATTGCTTGTGGTACGTGACAGTCCTGTTATACATTTAGCATCAGGGCCCAGGAGCTTCACATTTTCCCTCTGTGTGGAAGAACTGTTTCCAGGGCGGCAGATCTTATCTACCTGGTTCCGGGACGATGCGTCTCGCCTGGTTACTTATGGGGCGGCACCTCCTGCCTGGCTGCTTGTGGGGCGCCGCCTGCTGCCCGGCTGCTTATGGGGCGGCGCCTCCTGCCCGGCTGCTTATGGGGCGGCGCCTCCTGCCCGGCTGCTTATGGGGCGCCGCCTCCTGCCCGGCTCCTTGTGGGGCGCCGCCTGCTGCCCGGCTGCTTATGGGGCGGCGCCTCCTGCCCGACTGCTTATGGGGCGGCGCCTCCTGCCCGGCTGCTTATGGGGCGGCGCTTGCTGCCCGGCTGGTTATGGGGCGCCGCCTCCTGCCCGGCTCCTTGTGGGGCGCCACCTCCTGCCTGGCTGCTTGTGGGGCGCCGCCTCCTGCTCGGCTTCTTATGGGGCGGCGCCTCCTGCCCGGCTGCTTGTGGGGCGCCGCCTCCTGCCTGGTTGCTTATGGAGCGGCGCCTGCTGCCCGGCTGCTTATGGGGCACCACCTGCTGCCCGGCTGCTTATGGGGCACCGCCTGCTGCCCGGCTGCTTATGGGGCGGCGCCTCCTGCCCGGCTGCTTATGGGGCGCCGCCTGCTGCCCGGCTGCTTATGGGGCGGCGCCTGCTGCCCAGCTGGTTATGGGGCAGTGCCTCCTGCCAGGCCGCTTATGGGGCGCCGCCTCCTGCCTGGCTGCTTATGGGGCACCGCCTGCTGCCCGGCTGCTTATGGGGCACCGCCTGCTGCCCGGCTGCTTATGGGGCACCGCCTCCTGCCCATTTCCTTACGTAGCGGCGCCTCTTGCCTGGCTGTTTAATACGATGGCACAATTTGCCTGAGTTTTGTCTTTTTGTAGGGTGGCCCACTGTGGGGTGCCTCATTTGGTGGGGTAAGCTACGTGCAGTCTCTATAGAGGTAACTGTGGAATATAGCTTAATTCTAAATCATGTAAAGTATTACCCTAGGAGGACCTAATGCTACAGCTGTCCAAAATTGGCCAACCGAATGTTTGTATTAATTCTTGTCCCTGATCATTAACACATTTAAATATGGCAGCTATCAGCCAATGGGCAAGCAAACTAACCCATAAATGTAGCGCTGTAAAGAAAGAAATCGATAAAGGGAAAAATTGCTGTTTTTTGATCACAACACTTCCCACCAAAAAGGCATGAAAAAGGAAAATGTCAAGTTTGCTAGTGACATAATCATACTCACCTGGAAAATCATTTTTCCTGGTCCGCTTTACCAAACAATGAACGCCATCAATGGCGGAATTGCATTTTTTTTTTCACCATTTCTCATTTTTCAGTACATTAGATGGTAAATTGAATGGTGTTATTCAAAACTAAAAATGGACCCCCTCATACATCTATATCGATGGAGAAATAAAGATATAGCCTTTCAAAGAAGAAGTGGAAAATGGAAAAAAAAAACGGAAAGTGGCTGCGGCCGGCAGCAGTTAAAAATCGTTCATGGCCGCGCAGTTTTGCATCAGCCTGTGCAAAAGGACCTTTAAATGAGCGCATCTTGACAATCTTCTATTATCGCAGGCAGAAATCTTTTTAGAAATGGGTTTTCATCCAGAAAGTGTGCCCTCGGTCTGTGCAGGGTCACATCAGATCAATGCAGTTTATACCCCGTAAGATAAGATGGGTGCGCAGTCCGAGCAAGTGATCCGGAGCCTGGGAACATCAACAAGAACAAGCAAGCCGCCCGCGATGAAGATGATTTGCATTATTATACAATATTGACTCGTACAACTTTGTAGCCTGGATACGTTTTTCCCCAGAGACAGATATGTATTTTTTTTTTGTTTTTTTCTCTTTAATTCCCAATTGATTTCTATCCATCTGCACGCTTTATGTGGGACATATTCATTGGCAGGTGGCATGCTGTGTTCCCTGCTTTGCTGAAGATGTGCATTATTTAAAAAAAAAAATAAATTATATATATATATAATATGTAAGGGGTTACTACCGTACTTTTTTGTTGTTTTTCTCCATGTACTGGGGAGCGAAGTTACCAGAATTTACTATATATGGCCATTCACTTATTATTATTATTATTATTATTATTATTCACTTGAATAGGCCTGAGCTATAGTAATAAGCATAGCCTCTTGTACAGACAATCCACTGTGTCTGTGTGGACGATGGCGTTGCAAGTTTAAGCAACTGTAGATAAATGTTTTGGGTTTTTTATACACCTTTAAAAAAAAAGATAAATACAAGCCTGTAATCTATTAAAGTCCTGGGATTACAGCAGCCTCTGCAACATTTCCAGACAGATTATGTGACTGAGCTGTGTGAACTGTGGGATAGTCCTGGTTTCAGGAAAGTATAGATAAATGTTTATTTCTATATATACCTTTTAAAAAACAAAAATCTATCATGAGACAGTGAGTAAATACAAGCCTCTAATCTAATACAGTCCTGGGATTACAGCAGCCTCTGCTAAAGTTTCAAACATTGTTATTTATGTATTTGACTAGCTTTTGTAGTGCCATTAATTAATTCCACAGCTTCTTACAGACACATCATTAGCCTAAATTCTCAATCAGCAAGCACAAATACCTCAGTGACATTTTAATGCCAGAAGTAGGGCTATGAGTAACTTATTAGAAAAGAAACTAAATACCCACTCAAACATATATATATATAACAGGAGAAACAAGAGTAACCAGGTACACTAAGTACAAATATATTTTATTGAAAGTTCAAAAATATACCAAATAACCACAAATTATCACCAAAAACAACCATAAAAAAGGACACATCAACAGAAAAAGAGACAAAAAAGCCAGAGGGCCACAAATTGCAACTGACCGATTGTTAATAACCAGTAGTATTAGTCTAAAGTGCTTGTGCAATAATATGGAGCATGGTAAGAAAACGCCTCCAACAAGGGATATTCAAGTCACTACATCCAGTCAAAAAAAACCCTAAGGAAGGAGAGAACTTACCACGGGCAGAAGCAGGGAGACCCTAGGCCGGTGTTACCATGCTCCATATTATTGCACAAGCACTTTAGACTAACACTACTGGTTATTAACAATCGGGCAGTTGCAATTTGTGGCCTTCTGGCTTTTCTGTCTCTTTTTCTGTTGATGTGTCCTTTTTTATGGTTGTTTTTGGTGAGAATTTGTGGTTATTTGGTATATTTTTGAACTTTCAATAAAATATATTTGTACTTAGTGTACCTGGTTACTCTAAATTCTCAATCAGTATGTCTTTGGATTGTGGGAGGAATCTGGAGAACCCGTAGGAAACCCACGCAAAAATGGGGATAACATACAAACTCCTTGCAGATGTTTTTCTTGGTGGGATATGGACCCCAGCACTGCAGAGCTTGTACAGACAAGACACTGTTCCTGTGTGAAGTATAGTATTCTCTCATAAACACCTTCAAAAAAATCATCTATTATAAGACAGTGAGTGAATATAATCTTCGGATCAAGTCTTGTGATCACAGCAGCCTCTGCACTGTTTTATATCCCTGCTTGATGAGTATTGTTGTAGTATTGACAGGAGAGGACGGATGAGTGTGAAAAAAATTTGTTTTTCAGCTTTAAAAGTGCATCACGGGTGAAAATGTCTAATGGCACATGGATGAGGTTTCAATCCAGGAAATAACTTTTGATAATTTTTAGTATCGTTTCTAATTACTGCAAGTAAAATGGAGATGTATATTCTGCTCAGATCATTTTTATGCTTTCACAGTCCATTTGTTTTCAGATGAATAATACGAGTCTTCGTTATTAAAATGCTGTGCATGACAATGACTGATGAATTTAAATGAATTTCTGTGTGAAGAGTTTCTGCATGAGTGCTTTTAAGTATACCTATCATTTTATTTTATTTACCTAAACCAGCCGTAAATGTGAATGTAGTAATCTATGTAATATATCTTAATTGAGGGAAATGGCATATTTTGTCCTCACCAGCAGATTGTAATACAGCTTCACCTCTCTGCAAGCTTTCTGGAAAGGTTCAGAAACTTCTTCAGTTATGAAAAAGTCAGTCTAAGGCTAGGCGAAAAGTAGAAAACGGGAGGAGGGGGATGAAGCTGCATTTGTGCTGTCCCAGTCTGTATGTGACATACTGTGTTCTTTGAGAAGGGGAAACTTCTAAGGTTTTGTTCACATAGGGTTTTTTTGTACGTTCAGTGGCCCCGTCGGGGCTTACATCCAAATCCCTGATTCGGACCTAGGTGCTGATGGGGCCATTGATTTATCATGATGAAGATGGAGTCACATTAAAACTTTTAGCCGTATACACCTAGTTGAGGTGGGCACCAAGATGTAGTTGACTTGAGGAACATCTCCACATTTGCTTACTCTTGCCAGCTTTGATAGAGATCCTAAAGCCTGATTGGTCTTAGTTCCTAATGTACAGTGCATTTTTTCACAATTTCACCAACAATTTTTTTTGATTGGCCAAAAGTGGCATTTTTTTTTCTTTGTTGTCCAGAGATGTCCTGTCTTGGGCAGCACCATTTTGCGAATTAGACAGTTTTATGATGCATTTACTACTTCCCCTCCTGTCTAACTTTCATAAATTATTTGATAAATTGATTGTCCATGCAGCCACTTACTTTATACTCCATTTTAACCAAGACGCTAACACTGTTGGATGCTACAACATCTAGTTCTGAAACCTGTCTTCAGGTTGAACATTGATGCTCTCCTGTCTCTTCTTTGATGATCTTTTCAAGTTGGATCAAGGATGAACTTTCTGGTAGAGATTTCCATCTTTTGACGATCTGTTTTTTTTCTTCCTTCCACTTTGGACTTCTTTTTGAAAGCGAGGGAGGTCATAAGGTAAAACTCAAAATTCTAGTGTTCTACGTGTTTTTTTTTGTTTTTTTTTGCAGTGTCTTCTAAATCTTCCTCTATAAAGGCTGTACAGGAACCCATGCAAATTGGCTTGAAGAGATTACTGTTGAATGAAATATTCCATCACCTTATTGAAGGACTTTGTCTATATTGTGGTGAAAAAGAATCACCATTGCATGGTCCGTTTCAAATTCAAGGCCGAAGAGGGGAACTTGAGATCCCAGTGAAAGATCCTTGGGGGTAAAACCTATCCTCCGCTAAAGACCAGTTCAGTTCGTGACAAATTGTCCTTAGTGTGCCCATTTCAAATCTTCATGTCAAGCGCCTCTATTCTCTTTAGCCTCTAGCTATTCCTCAAGAACCATAGGCTTAGATTTTCGTGGTCTTTGTTACAGATCTTCCTGAGGTACTACTGTCTTTGTTGTGGTGGACCGTTTTTTTCCAAAATGTCTTGTTTTGTCCTGTCACCTGGATTTATCTGCTCCAGAACTGTTCCAAATGCTCAAAGAAATTTTCAGGTTCCCCAGTCTTCCATCTTGTATACTTTCTAAAAATACTGTACAATTTGTTTCAGGTTCTGGAGGGTGCCCTCAAGAATCTAAAAATGTTACTAAGGGTACTGTCACACAGTGCAATTTTGATCGCTACAACGGCACGATTCGTGACGTTCTAGCGATATCGTTACGATATCGTTGTGTCTGACACGCTCCTGCGATCCGGATCCCCGCTGAGAATCGTACGTCGTAGCAGATCGTTTGAAACTTTCTTTCGTCGTCTAGTGTCCCGCTGTGGCGGCATGATTGCATCGTGTGACACAGGTTGTATACGATGTGCGCACAGTAACCAACGGCTTCTACAACGCAAATACGTCATGAAATTATCGCTCCAGCGCAGTGTATTGCAACGTGTGACCGCAATATACGACGCTGGAGCGATAAATATACGACGCTGCAACGTCACGAATCGTGCCGTCGTAGCGATCAAAATTGCACTGTGTGACAGTACCTTTAGACTTCTCTCCATATGACCTTCAACGTAATGAGCAAACAGAGGATTATTTCGTCCATGGAGCAATATGTCTGAAATTTCTCTAATTCATATCAAGATAATTATCTAAATTTGCTTCCTTGGGCCGAATTTGCAATTCATTTTATAGGTCTTCTGGGAAATCTCCCTTTCTCACAAACTACGGTTGTGAACCTCATCTTCCTCTTCCAGTTGCATCAGAAGGTCAATGAATAAGGTCTCTCCAGACTTTCATGACATCTGGACTGAGGTAAAATCCAATTTGACAGCAACCGCGAAAGAAACAAGGAAGAGTGCTGATAATTGTTGGCCTATTTCCAACATCTCTCCTAGTGCTAAGGTTGACGTTCCACCAAAAACATCTAAAATGCTAGCTCCTAAGTTCACCGCTCCATTTCAAATGATTGAGCAAATCAATCTGGTTACTTTCCATTTCAACTTCCACGATAAAGATTCCCAATGCTTCTCATACTTCCTATGTTTTCTGGTCCTAAACAAATTGTCTTCTATTACAATCAACATGGCTCTTGATTCGGCCTCTGATCCTGGCGTGGAGTATAAAATTAATCAAATTCTTGACTGCAAGAAGGTTCATGGTTATTTTTTTTCTTTCTTGATCGACTGAAGGGGATATGGTTTTAAATAAAGGTTCTGGATTCCTAATAAAGGACATTGATGTCCCAATTTTACTTAGGACAGTTCATGCTAAGCATACCCTCTCTTCTGTTGCCGACTCTTCTGGGAGAGTTCTTTTAAATGGGGGAATACTGTTACCTGTCCCAGATCTAACGCTGGGCCCTAGTTCCATCACCTGTAATCGGCTCACTCTGTGCTTGTCAGAGCCAGGGTACTGGGGTAATTCGGCAAGCACCTCTGATGTCATCACCCAAGGTGACCTATTCAGGTCTTCGTCATGGTATGGTACCATGACTAAGACCTGAATAGATTGAAACGCGTTGGCTGATTACCAGGGACCCTTGTTTCTTTGATGTGCAAATTCAATACTATATTTTATAGAATGTTCTAAATCAAAAAAGGAATTTTAACTGCATGAATTTCTGCTTTGGAGACTACTTCCTTTTTCTTCATGCTGTCATGCCCAGGTCAGGAGAGTCGACGGCCAGTCCAAGCATTGCGTTGAGATCCTCATCCAACTTATACGGCTGCCTAACTATTCCCTTGCTGTGTGTAACTATGCCCTTGGTGCAAGATCCCAGATTGTATATAGATCTCTGCTATTCCTCTGTGTGGCCACTTTCAAGCAGTATCTTGTGCTTCCATGCCCTGCTATCCTGATCCTCATAGAGCCTCGTGCTGCCCAGCAAGCCCAACTCCACTGCATCGTTACCTTCAGTCCGTGCTGCTCCACCTGATATACAGGTTCGAGAATCCACCTCCCTAGTTGGACACATAACAACTGACTGGCAGTTATAATACACAGCAGTACATAGGTATTGTATTATTTAGGTGATCAAAAGATCATATCTTCAAGTGCCCTTGTGGGACTAATAAAATTTGCAAAAAAAAAAATGTTAAGTGTCAAATAAAAAAGTTTAAAAAAAAATCGATGCCAAAAATTAAACAATAAAATATATAATTTATTTAAAAAAAAAAAACAAATGCGCAAAAAAGACCACATGTATTTGGTAGTGTCGTGCAGAGCAACGCTTACCATACAACTATTTCATCTTTTATCTCCTATGGTGCAATAGAAAAAAAAAAAGAAGAAAATGAAGGCAAAATAGCTTCTTTTTTGTTCATCCTGCCATCCCAAAAAAATGAAATGAAAATTTATGATAAAGTTGAATGTATCAGTAAATGGTGATACCAATAATAACTACAGGTATAGTGACGGAAACATTTTTTGCTGTGAAAATGGCAACGCGAAGACAGTTTAGAAAAAAACAACAAACAATGTATTTACTATATAGAAGTGATAACACATAATTAAACCTTTCTACAATTGGTATCGCCTTAATTCTACCGACTCACAGAATAAAGTTGACTCTTTAATTATGCAGCATAATAATTGACGTAAAAATTAAAATATATATAAAAAAAAAATTACAGAATTGCTGTTTTTTTTCGGAATCCTTTTCAGAAAGAGTTAGCTAGTTATTAAGTTAAATGTACCCCAGCATTACAGAAACAACTCATCTAGAATAAAAATAAGCCCTTGTATACCTACATGAACTAATTAAAAAAAAACAACAACAACTGATGGCACCAGGAATGGCTGGAAGTTGGTGCATCCGGTTGGGGTCCAACAAACCAATATTTATTACCGATTCACAGGATCACTTCATGTGTGACCATTGCAGTATTATAGGGGGAAGTAGTCAAGCATGTGTTCAGCTGCCCATAGAAGTGAATGGAGTGGTGGTCACTAGTGATGAGCGAACGTGCTTGGATAAAGTGTTATCCGAGCATGCTGGGGTGCTAACAGAGTGACTTTGTCATGCTGGAAAAATATGTTTGAGTGCCCACGGCTGCATGTTTTGCAGCTGTTCGACAGCCGTAACAAATGCAGGGATTACCTAACAATCAGGCAATCCCCGTCTCTGTCGAACAGCTGCAAAACTTGCAGCTGTGGGCACTCGAACATATTTTTCGAGCATGCCGAAAACACTAGGTTAGCACACGAGCATGGTCGGGTCACACATGCTCAGTTACCGCTCCATTCAGAAGAGTGGAAATAACGTTTATATTGGCCCGTGGCATGTGTAAATGACCACTGAGCAGTCTGATGGTTTGGGCACGGCCGGCCTCTGCTCTTCTTGCATGTCCGCATTTGTGTTGGGCTGTGGTGAAATAGATTATGAAAGCTGACTAAAGCTTGCTAGAATCAAGCGATGGGATGAGTGTTGGACTGTGGTGCCAAGGGCCCACCAGTAAGCAACTCCAGGGCCCCAGTTTTCAGCTACATGCAAATGTGACATTATCCTCAATCACAAATGTAAATAACATTGAACTGGGTAGATTGTTAATTAATAAGATGCTGCCATTGTGTGTACATAGTGATTCAAGTATATTGTGCCAAGTACTGCTCATATAAGATGGTGGTGGTCACTCCTGCACAGGGGCCCACCGGAGGATTCTCCTGTTCTTCTGTGGGTCAGTTGTCACTGGTTTACTTTGACAGAGAGGAGCCAGAAGACCACAGCATCTGATTTATCCTACTCATGCACTGATTAGTAGCATTTCACCTTCATATTAAACAGTGTTTCTTTTGGCAGTGCGGGTGTTAATCTGCTCAGTTGATAGGTCTTGGAAGCTTTCCTGCATTAAGGCTCTCAGCTGTGCACTGTTAGCCACTGCCATCTTTTATATAATCTAGGCCCTTGCTAGCACTCATTGTCAGAGCTAGCTTATGCTGCATGGCTGGATGAGGTTGTTGGAGAATGCCTTTGGTGGATTTATCTGTGACTGTTGCTAGGTTTTGAATGTGTGAAAATTCGCTTTGTTCTCCTACTTTGGTTTAACCCCATCCTCCTCTCCCAAGTGCATCCCTCTGTTATATGTGTGCATTAATTTGTATGTTTGGTATTTATTGTTACCCCTGCTCGTATTACCTTTTTAGTCTGGTTGGTGTATTACGGTGCATTACCAATCCCCTCGGTGGGGGAAGGGTACAGATTGAGGGCAGATTCAGGAACCAATACAAGGAATGTGGCCTCGGTGTCTTCACCATCAGAAGTAATCTAGGAAGCAGGGCGAGCTAGGGCACCGCTAGCATTAGGGACAGGGAAGGAGCCTCTGTTCCCGGCCACCTGACAATAGAGTCGTGACACCAGTCCAAGCCTGGAACATGTGATCTCTCCTGGTTCTCCGGTTTTCTTCCAGACTTAAGAAAAAAAAACAACACTTACTAATGGGTTAACTGAATCCTACAAAATTATCCTCGTGTGCATTTGTCAATTTTTTGAGCTAGGGAATTTAGAGCCCTGCACTCACGTGACACCGTGCTCGAGGACTGACGTGAATAGTAGCCCCCATGGTAGCACAGAATCCAGCCTAGATTTCTAGCTGTGGTGATGTTTCAGCATGCAGACACCATTATTTTAATTTCCAATTTTCTTGTCTTACTGCCTCAAGCCTCGCACCGTTAACGATAACCTCATAGAAGGCTTCGAAATGTTTTTTTTTCTTCCCTTTCCCTCCATATAATTTACTTTCCTCGGACCGTCCTCGTGATTCATGACTGTTTTATCATAGAGATTTTAATTAAAATTGATTTGTTTGAAGGAATAAAGCTATATTAACAGCAGGAACTTTTGGGCTCTGCAAGACAGCCCGGGTTGGTCTTTAATTCATCACTCCCTGGATGGCCCAGAGCCGCTGAGCTTCCCAGCAAAACTAAAGGGAGATTGAAATCTACCTTTATTAGCAGCTGAAAACCCAGCACGGCTCTGAAATTAAAGGCAGAACGTGTTTGGAATGAACTCCACGGCGAGAAAACTCCAAGAATAAACAATAAACATAATATTGGCCACTTCCCGACGCAGATAAGGTTTTCTCCCAAGTTGCAAAATGCCAGATATTGATATGCTGATGCCGCTTGATTAATGGATTTTTTTTTTATCATCAGCACGCAGAAATCTAAATTACTTTCCCCATAATTTCCATCCGTCTTGCTCAGTCACAGCCTACAGCCAATGATTTTTTTTTATTTTATTTTTCCTCTTGATTTTTTTTTTTTTCAGCTATAGGTATTCCCAGGGAGGTGTGATGTGCTGCTATGCCAAAAAGATTCAGATGGATTTTGATTATGTTTTATGTTGATTTTTATCTTTTCTTTTACTCTTTTGGCAATGCAATTTGAGAATAATAAACTATGTACATGCAGGATATGTACGGTATATATGTACAGGCGCTTCTCGCAAAATTATAATATCATCAAAAAGTTAGTTTATTTCAGTTCTTCAATACAAAAAGTGAACTCATATTATATAGAGTAATTACAAACAGAGCGATCTATTTCACGTGTTTATTTCTGTTAATGTTGATGATTATGGCTTACAGCCAATGAAAACCCAGAAGTCATTATATCAGTAAATTAGAATAATTAACAAAAAACACCTGTAAAGGCTTCCTAAGTGTTTAACAAGGTCCCTTAGTCTGTTTCAGTAGCTCCACAATCATGGGGAAGACTGCTGACTTGACAGATGTTCAGATGGCAGTCATTGACACTCCACAAGGAGGGTAAGCCACAAAAGGTCATTGCTAAAGAAGCCGGCTGTTCCGAGTGCTGTATCCAAGCATATTAATGGAACGTTGGGTGGAAGGAAAAAGTGTTGTGGAAAAAGGTTCGCAAGCAACCGGGATAACCGCAGCCTTGAAAGGATTAAGAAAAGGACATTCAAAAATTTGGGGGAGATTCACAAGGAGTGGCCTGCTGCTGGAGTTATTGCTTCAAGAGCCACCACACACAGAAGTCTCCAGGACATGGGCTACAAGTGTCACATTCCTTGTGTCAAGCCACTCATGACCAATAGACAACGCCAGAAGCGTCTTACCTGGGCCAAGGAGGAAAAGGACTGGACTGTTGTCAGTGGTCCAAGGTGTTGTTTTCAGATGAAAGTAAATTTGCATTTCATTAGGAAATCGAGGTCCCAGAGTCTGGAGGAAGAGTGGAGAGGCCACAATCCAAGCTGCTGGAGGTCTAGTGTGAAGTTTCCACAATCATTGTCAGCGCAGCCATCTACCAGGAAATGTTAGAGCACTTTATGCTTCCCTCTGCCGACAAGCTTTTGGAGATGGAAATGTTCTTCTCCAGCAGGACTTGGCACCTGTCCACACTGCCAAAAGTACCAATACCTGGTTTACAAACAACAGTATCACTGTGCTTGATTAGCAGCAAACTCGCCTGACCTTAACCACATAGAGAATCTATAGGGTATTGTCAAGGGGAAGATGAGAGATATCAGACCCAACAATGCAGACGAGATGATGGCTGCTATCAAAGCAACCTGGGCTTCCATAACCCCTCAGCAGTGCCACAGGCTGATCGCCTCCATGCCACGCCGCATTGATGCAGTAATTGATGCAAGAGCCAACATTTCAGACTTTTAAATAATTTTTCAAGCTGGTGTTATAAAGTATTCTAATTTACTGAGATAATGACTTTTGAGTTTTCATTGGCTGTAAGCCATAATCATCAACATTAACAGAAATAAACACGTGAAATAGATCCCTCTGTTTGTAATGACTCTATATAATACGAGTTCCACTTTTTTGTATTGAAGAACTGAAATAAATTCACTAACAGTGATTCACACTTCAGTTACATTTTAATATTTCACTGAAATTAAAGACTGAGTTTCAGTCTTTTCAGAAAAAAAGGTTAATAATGTTACTTTTATTACATAATCTTCAGTTTTGCTCAAATGAATTGATGCAAAAATGAATAAGCCCCACATCAATTACTACTACTTCTGGTATTTTGCTTGACTTCATGATTTTTAAGGACAGCATGATTACTTTTAGACATGAAATGAACAAGTTGGCGACATATTACAAAATCTATCTTATTCCTTTACACCACTTTTAGAGCCTGGATGCTGGATGGAGAGTGATGACAACTTGTCTCTTCAGAATTCTCCATAGGTGTCCAGTTGGGTTAAAATCAGAAGACACTTGGCCACTGAATCACTTTTACCCTGTTCTTATTCAGAAATACAACAGATGTGTATTTTGGATCATGATCATGTTGGAAAAGTGTATGTCTATCGAGGGCACGGAGTGATGGCAGCATCTTTTCTCTCAATATTGAGCAGTACATCTATGAATCCATGGTGCCGTCAATGAAAATTAGCTCCCCGACACCAGCAGAACTTATATAGCCCCACATAAGGACATGGGCACCACCATGTTTCACTGTAGGCACTATGCATTTTTGTATATATTAGGTAATAAATGTATGTTCACCATTGGGATGCCCAGAAGTCCAGAAAATGGGGATCCCAAAGTGTCCGTCTGAATGAAGCAGTAGAGCGTATACAAGCTCACCACTCTACTAGGAGCTGTAGTGACCGGGCATGACCACCGCTAAGATGATGAGTTATTTTTGGACAGGAAAGTGGCTGACCACATACAGCTTTAGATCCGCAAATGCATAATTTCCATACTCCATTTTCTTGATTTAGCTTATTTGTCACCTTTTTTTATTTTTGCACTTGACAAATTACTTCTGGAGGAAAATGGTAAAAAATGTATGGAGACTACACTTTTTTTCACATTATTTTGCTACTTGCTAGAGTGTAGAAACCATAGTGTTACAGTGAATCCAAGAAACACAAACTCTTTATTGTGTCATACATGCGTGATGGAATATGTTCACGCTTCATCTTCTTCAGACGGCTTCTACGTGGTACCCGCCACCCCTGACAAAAATGCTAAAAAAAAGGCCAAAAAGAATGCCCAAATGCCCATGTACACAGCAATGTCAAATTGGCATTGCTGTGCACATCCATCTCAGGCTTTGAAAGTCGTGAAGTAGCTAAAAGAAGTGACCTGATCGTTGTTTAGATGGCTTCCGCTTTGAAGCTCACACTGTCTTATATAAGTTAGAAAAAAAAAAGTGGCGGCAAAGCCAACATATAAAAGGTGTCCGGAAAAATACCGCCCATAAACATTAGTCTGTCTGCCGATCCTGCCAACATTGTTGCATTTGGCCAACTTAGACTATTGTGTATGGGGGCGCTTATTGTAGATTTTTCTTTAAAATTTCTTACAAGTCATCATTAGTCAGCTCTTTCCTACTTATATTGATAGGACTCCAAGAAGATGCACATCGATGACCTTCAGACGTCATTGGACAATGTATATGACAAAAGGCTTCAAGAGTCACCGTGGCACAGAACTCCATCACTTCTGTCTCGCTCCGCTCCGCCATCATTCCTAAGACGCCCACCCAGTCCTGTCCTGAACAGATCGTCCCTTAGAGAGAGGTAACCGTCATGTCTCAATGTGTTTGTTGAGTTCATATTTGTACAACAGGGAATATTCGCTCAATTATTATAATACTTTATTTGCAAAATTGCATTGAACGTCTGGCACAGGCCCCCCGATACGCTGCGATCAAATCAATCTCAAGGTGTTGTTTTTATGTAATCTCTCCATCTCGGAGAACGCTGCACCATCTACATCTGCGGGAAGGCAGTCAGCAGAATCGCTGCCTAATTGTTCAATATACAAAGTTGCTGAGCGCTTAGATTTTCTGAAAGGAAAGATTTGTATCTCCGTCTTTTCATGGTAGATGTCACCCGCTGTCAGTCATAGCCAGAAGCCAAGAAGAGGCAGAGAGGCGTGGGGCGCCTGCCATTCTGCTACAGGAAAAAGTTGTCCCTCGACCTCAAAAACTGTGATTTTTTTTTTTTAAAAAGAAAAACTTCTTATCTTGTTTTTTGACCTGTGTCCATTCCCGCAGACCTAGGCACTAATAGTCGTGTAATTGTGCAACATCTTTATAAAAGGCATACAATTTTATTATTTTTACTTTGTGTTGTTCAATGTGGACAGATGTAGTTGTAGGCAATCTGTGTGTGTATGTGTGTGTGTGTGTGTATATATATATATATATATATATATATATATATATATATATATATATATATATATATATACACTCACTGGCCACTTTATTAGGTACACCATGCTAGTAACGGGTTGGACCCCCTTTTGCCTTCAGAACTGCCTCAATTCTTCGTGGCATAGATTCAACAAGGTGCTGGAAGCATTCCTCAGAGATTTTGGTCCATATTGACATGATGGCATCACACAGTTGCCGCAGATTTGTCGGCTGCACATCCCAAAGATGCTCCATACAAGGCAGGATGGATCCATGCTTTCATGTTGTTTACGCCAAATTCTGACCCTACCATCCGAATGTCGCAGCAGAAATCGAGACTCATCAGACCAAGCAACGTTTTTCCAATCTTCTACTGTCCAATTTCGATGAGCTTGTACAAATTGTAGCCTCAGTTTCCTGTTCTTAGCTGAAAGGAGTGGTACCCGGTGTGGTCTTCTGCTGCTGTAGCCCATCTGCCTCAAAGTTCGACGCACTGCGTTCAGAGATGCTCTTAGGCCTACCTTGGTTGTAACGGGTGGCGATTTGAGTCACTGTTGCCTTTCTATCAGCTCGAACCAGTCTGCCCATTCTCCTCTGACCTCTGGCATCAACAAGGCATTTCCGCCCACAGAACTGCCGCTCACTGGATTTTTTTTCTTTTTCGGACCATTCTCTGTAAACCCTAGAGATGGTTGTGCGTGAAAATCCCAGTAGATCAGCAGTTTCTGAAATACTCAGACCAGCCCTTCTGGCACCAACAACCATGCCACGTTCAAAGGCACTCAAATCACCTTTCTTCCCCATACTGATGCTCGGTTTGAACTGCAGGAGATTGTCTTGACCATGTCTACATGCCTAAATGCACTGAGTTGCCGCCATGTGATTGGCTGATTAGAAATTAAGTGTTAACAAGAAGTTGGACAGGTGTACCTAATAAAGTGGCCAGTGAGTGTGTATATATATATATATATATATATATATATATATATATATATATATATATATATATATATATATATATATATATATATATATATATATACACATACAGTAATTTATACATTCATTATTTGTTTTATTTATTGTTTATTTATTTTATAGTGGAATGGGAAAACAGATGATGAAAATATTATTTTTCTACTAGCTTTTTTTGCACTTTTTTTTAGTCTTTCTATGGGATTTGAACCGCTAATATTTCTGTATTGCTGCATATTGTCATTTAAAGGGGTGTACTCATCTTCTGAGTTCAGGAGCACACCACTCCCCTGTCTCCTGATTTTCTGATTTTTTTTTTAAGAGATGGTGCTTCCTGAAGATTGACATTGCGGACCAGTGGTTTAGTTTTGTGACTAGTCCGAACTATACGCTCTTCCATGCCTCAAATAGAGGCAAAGTATCTGAGGAGCGCTGTGACCCTTGAGCTGCTGAGATTCCTTCAGAGGAGCATTTTTAAGCTTACAAGCTCGCACTCCTTTGGGTACCTGACACCCCTGATAAGACTGCAGAACTTTATCGATAACCTAAGCATCGAGTTGTACACCATAGAATTAAAAATCCCTTCATTTAGTTTTTTATAATTTTACATGCTTAAAAACATGAGGTAACACTCTTTTAAATCTCCCTGCTCCTAGAAGCAAAAGGATGGTAGACACAAGGGCCTTCAGTGAGCCCCCTCCCTGTATGACAGCCCCCTCCACATTATGGACTATTGCAATTGTGTGGCAGAGCCCCCCTCCTCCCCGCCATCTGACTAGGCCACATAAGCAAATTGCTAACATCAGAGATGGCTTCTACCCTGTATTTATAGTTAGGTGTCAGCTGGAACCAGATTTACGGGAGCTCCATAGAGTCAAACCTGACAGCGGCCATGTGTATAGTTGTTACACATCTTGGCTATTGGGCAGTGATTCTGCAGTCTGCCTTCCACAGCTCTCACTCTCTCTCTCCCCTCGTCTTTTACCCCACCATTCCCCCTGTCTTTCTTCCACCCCCTTTCCCTCCATGTGTCTTCTCTCCCCCCCTCCGTCTGTCTTCTCTCCCCCCCTCCGTCTGTCTTCTCTCCCCCCTCCGTCTGTCTTCTCTCCCCCCTCCGTCTGTCTTCTCTCCCCCCTCCGTCTGTCTTCTCTCCCCCTCTGTATGTCTTCTCTCCCCCCCCTGTCTCTCTTCTCTCCCTCCTCCGTCTGTCTTCTCTCCCCCCCTCCGTCTGTCTTCTCTCCCCCCCTCCGTCTGTCTTCTCTCCCCCCTCCGTCTGTCTTCTCTCCCCCCTCCGTCTGTCTTCTCTCCCCCCTCCGTCTGTCTTCTCTCCCTCCTCCGTCTGTCTTCTCTCCCCCCTCCGTCTGTCTTCTCTCCCCCCTCCGTCTGTCTTCTCTCCCCCCTCCGTCTGTCTTCTCTCCCCCCCTCCGTCTGTCTTCTCTCCCCCCTCCGTCTGTCTTCTCTCCCCCCTCCGTCTGTCTTCTCTCCCTCCTCCGTCTGTCTTCTCTCCCCCCTCCGTCTGTCTTCCCTCCCCCCTCCGCCTGTCTTCTCTCCCCCCTCCGTCTGTCTTCTCTCCCCCCCTCCGTCTGTCTTCTCTCCCCCCCTCCGTCTGTCTTCTCTCCCCCTCCGTCTGTCTTCTCTCCCCCCTCCTTCTGTCTTCTCTCCCCCTCTGTATGTCTTCTCTCCCCCCTCTGTCTGTCTTCTCTCCCTCCTCCGTCTGTCTTCTCTCCCCCCTCCGTCTGTCTTCTCTCCCCCCTCCGTCTGTCTTCTCTCCCTCCTCCGTCTGTCTTCTCTCCCCCCTCCGTCTGTCTTCTCTCCCCCCTCCGTCTGTCTTCTCTCCCCCCTCCGTCTGTCTTCTCTCCCCCCTCCGTCTGTCTTCTCTCCCTCCTCCGTCTGTCTTCTCTCCCCCCTCCATCTGTCTTCCCTCCCCCCTCCGCCTGTCTTCTCTCCCCCCTCCGTCTGTCTTCTCTCCCCCCCTCCGTCTGTCTTCTCTCCCCCCCTCCGTCTGTCTTCTCTCCCCCTCCGTCTGTCTTCTCTCCCCCCTCCTTCTGTCTTCTCCCCCCCCTCCGTCTGTCTTCTCTCCCCCCCTCTGTCTGTCTTCTCTCCCCCCTCTGTCTGTCTTCTCTCCCCCCCTCCATGTGTCTTCTCTCCCCCCCTCCATGTGTCTTCTCTCCCCCCCTCCTTCTGTCTTCTCTCCCCCCTCCTTCTGTCTTCTCTCCCCCCTCCTTCTGTCTTCTCTCCCCCCCTCTCCGTCTGTCTTCTCTCCCCCCTCGTCTTCTGTGTTCTCTCTCCCCCCTCGTCTGTCTTTCCTCCCCGTGTCGTCTCCATCCATCCCTCCCCCCTCTTCCTCTGTCCCCCACGTCTTGTCTTCTCTCCCCCCACGTCTTCTCCATCCATCACTCTCCCCTCGTCTTCTGTCGTCTCCCTTCCGCCTGTCTTCTCCCTTCCCCCCCCCCATGTCTTCTACCTCCCCCCCCCCCCCCCGCGTCTTCTCCATAATTCCCTCCTCCCGCGTCTTCTCCATCATTCCCCCCTACCGCGGCCTCTTCATTCATCCCTCCTCCCCTGACTTCTGTCTTCTCTTCCCCCGGATCTTCTGTCTTCTCCATCCATCCGTGCCCCCCGCATCTTCTGTCTTCTCCCTCCCGTAGCGTCTGTCCCCCCACAATGCTGGATGTGCCCAGTGGGTGTATTGGTTCGCTTGGAATAAGCGGCTCACCTGCACTGACACGCCCCCGAGGCACTTCCGCCTTATTTCCATATTGCTTCTACGCTAGATTTCTCATGATTGGTGCATCCTACCATTACAAAAAAGGTATCATTTTTATTGGGAGACAAGTGACTGTACAGCCATACCACTCTCCCCTATGTAAAAACACACTGACAAGTTGTCTTTAATGTGCACAAATAATCTGCATTTTTTTGGGAATCCATTGACTAAAATTTACACACAAATTTTCTGCTTTTTCCCCCGCTATTAATTCCTTGTATTATTTACCACGCTCGCGCTGATCTGTGCCTGTCATACTTTTCCTCACTTAAGCTGCCAAGACATATCTGGATGTCAAAAAAATGACTTTCGGTTCATCCAGCCGCACAGAGCTATAAAAATTCTAATGACGGAGTCTGAAGTCAGATCTCGCCTACAACGGGTGGGACGCTGTTAAACAAACAACGATCCCTCCGAGCCAAGCTTTCCTGCTGGAATTAGACATAAGAAACAAGAATTTACTGTTTTATTTTTTTCCTCTTAGAAGAAGCCAAAAATATACATGTATAGTGCGTGCAAAAATCAGACAGCAGCCCGTCTAATAGGAAAGGCAACTGATTTCTATTACTCTGGAGCATCTGTAATAAAGCTGCTTTGTAAGTATTCCTAATTACATAAAAAAAAAATCCTCCTGTTTTAGGTCTTCAGCTCCTATGCAGATGTATGCATTTCCATGGTAACTTTAGATGACCCCTGCGTAGTCAGATCCTGCAGTCATCCTTCCTCCCACTTAAATGGGACTATGCAGCAATGTGTTGCAGCACCCGGGACAGCCGCTTCAAAATGTAAGGAGCTGTGCCTTGTATATAATGGCAGCACTCACTGGATGCCACTGCCCCTTTAATAAGCTGATCTGTGGGGGTTCTAGCAGTCGTATCTCCTCTAATTTGATGTTGTTAGCCTATCCTAAATGCTACTGCAAAGGTGCCGATCTCTGCATCCGAGCCTTACAGCCTTCAACACATATACGCACATTTCGAAGGTGAAAAATGACCGCTGCAGCAGTGATGTCTTCTGTAGGCGGCGATAAGGTGCAACAGTCACATGTTCGTGTGAGAACATCAGCTCCTGAAGGCCAGAAAGCAGATGTAGAGACCAGCAGAGAGGGGGCCATGTGAAGCAGTAGCATGGGAGTGGTGTAGCGTTAGTAAGCATAGGAGTGGTGGAGCGTCTGTAAGCTTGGGAGTGGTGGAACGTCAGTAAACGTTGTAGGGGTGGAGCGTCAGTAAGCATGGGAGTGGTGGAACGTCAGTAAGCATTGTAGTGGTGGAGCGTCTGTAAGCATGGGAGTGGTGGAGGGTCAGTAAGCATGGGAGTGATTTAGCGTCTGTAAGCATGAGTGGTGGAGCATCAGTAAGCATGGGAGTGGTGGAGCGTCTGTAAGCATGGGAGTGGTGGAGGGTCTGTAAGCATGGGAGTGGTGGAGGGTCTGTAAGCATGGGAGTGGTGGAGGGTCAGTAAGCATGGGAGTGGTGGAGGGTCAGTAAGCATGGGAGTGGTGGAGGGTCAGTAAGCATGGGAGTGGTGGAGCGTCTGCAAGCATGGGAGTGGTGGAGCGCCTGTAAGCATGGGAGTGGTGGAGCGTCTGTAAGCATGGGAGTGGTGGAGCGTCAGTAAGCATGGGAGTGGTGGAGCGTCTGTAAGCATGGGAGTGGTGGAGCGTCTGTAAGCATGGGAGTGGTGGAGCGTCTAAGCATGGGAGTGGTGGAGGGTCAGTAAGCATGGGAGTGGTGGAGGGTCAGTAAGCATGGGAGTGGTGGAGGGTCAGTAAGCATGGGAGTGGTGGAGCGTCTGTAAGCATGGGAGTGGTGGAACGTCTGTAAGCATGGGAGTGGTGGAGCGTCAGTAAGCATGGGAGTGGTGGGGCGTCTGTAAGCATGGGAGTGGTGGAGCGTCTGTAAGCATGGGAGTGGTGGAGGGTTAGTAAGCATGGGAGTGGTGGAGGGTCAGTAAGCATGGGAGTGGTGGAGCGTCTGTAAGCATGGGAGTGGTGGAGCATCTGTAAACATGGGAGTGGTGGAGGGTCAGTAAGCATGGGAGTGGTGGAGCGTCTGTAAGCATGGGAGTGGTGGAGCGTCAGTAAGCATGGGAGTGGTGGAGCGTCTGTAAGCATGGGAGTGGTGGAGCATCTGTAAGCATGGGAGTGGTGGAGGGTCAGTAAGCATGGGAGTGTTATACAGAATATTACTGCAATGAGACGTTACGATGGTGGCTTAGGGTGCACATACACATTAGATTGTTTGGTCGACGGCTATAGCTCCCAACACAGCAACACTTCCTCTTGTATTCTATACGAGAACAAGTTCGACAGCGGCTCATCGTCCGGAAAACAAAAGGATATGCCACCGCAGTTTGACAGGTCACATCCTTCTCTTCCCTGACATTTGTTGGAGAGTGCAGACATCGACAGATTCGAACTACTTTAATCTAAATTCTATATATCATTGACACTATATCTTTCATAACCTAAGCAGTCAGAACGTCCCGTCCGGTGATTACTCTCTCTCCTACATGCGCACCCTCTGGGGAAGCCGGAAAAGTTGAGTGATGTATTTGCAGGGATTCTGTGTGCCTTGTCTTTTTTTTTTTTTTTTTTTTTCCGTGCTCGGCGCGGCGGTCCCCACAGATGTTGCCAGCGTGTCTTTGTTTTAAAAAGATAATTGTTTGACATTTGAGACAGGACTTTGTATCGAATGATAAACCGTCAGAGCGTGAATCGTTCTCTAGAATTTTTTTTTATTTATTTTTTTGTGTGTGTGTTTCAGCTTGTAGTAACCGGCCTTTAATCCCGTCGAGAGTCTTGCCGTTGTCACTCCGGCTAATCAAGAAATCTTTCTGTTGAGAGAGAAGATTATTTGCTTTCTTTATTTTCGTCTCTTCCCTTTTTATTTGCGTCTTTATCGCTATGCAAACAGAGGTGAAGCGTGCCTCCCCGCCACACCGGAGAGCCGGCCGGTTGATCACACTTGACAGAGCATCTTTGAAATGAATTATGAGAAGGTCTCCCATTGATCTGGCTCTTTTTTTTTTTTTTTCCTTCAGGTCGCTGAGCAATAATTCCTAAGTGTTTATACAATCTATTGAAATCAATAAACAATTTAAACCGGTGTAGCCGCGGAATGTTTGTTCGGGCCGAGGAACATGGAAAGTATGACAATGAATACCGCTCTACTGGAGTGGCTTTTTCTTTGTAATCGGAGCAAAGGGTTCTCCTAATTACATTTTTTCCCCTTGTCTCCTTCGATACTGGACCTTATTCACATGACTTGACTTTAGGTCTAGGTCAGTTGCTTTTTGTATAGCACCAACATATTTCACGGTGATCCAGAGACTATTTTCTGGTCTTCTTGGGTGGATCAATAATATATTTTTTTTTTATCTCACACATACGCTAAGTTCAATTAAAAGGCGTTTTCCGGGATTATTTTATTTATTTTTTTCCTTTTGGGGCTAAGAACTGACAGGCAGACAGATGCTAACTACCTACCTATTCTGCCCAGTGCCGACACCGAGCGATAGCCCGGCGATTCCGCAGCCTTAACGTCAACAGAGCAGCTCTTCTTCCAGGCTGTTCTCTCGATGAGGCGTTACTGCCGACCTTATTCTGATAAATAGTGGACTTTCCCCAGTTAGGCAGTGAGGAACTGACTGTCGTTCGGCATGATATCGGCAGTCACTCCTTAACAACAGAGCAGAGTGGAAGAGAAACAGCTCCTCTGTCGACGTGACAACACCGGAAGCCTCAGAATTGCCAGAAGGAGCAGTCCATGACCACTCTAGCTGGCTGAAATTGGCATCGGGCAAAACTGTCATGCTGCTACAATGCAGGTAGGTGCAGGCTTCACTAGATGGCAGTAGAGAGGAAGCAGGTCTGCACCTATCAGAGGTAACCTGCAGTGCAACAGTGAGGCTAGCACAGGTGGCAGCAGAATAGTCAAAACAAGCCGGGTCAAATGCTAGACTGTAGCGCAGTACCAAATGAAAAAGCAAACTCGAGGTCACAAACAAGCCAGGGGGTCAGTAACAGTCAGGAGCGGATAAGCCAAAAGAAAAAAGACAGAAACAGGTCAGGATACAAGCCAAGTCAAAACCAGGGAGTCTGCACACTAAAGGGAAACACTGAGTCAAGACAGGAACAGGGGAAAACAGACACGGGTTCAGACAGCAAACGCAGCAGGACAAATCGTAGCAAGCAGAGTCAGCTGACAGCAGCACTAGGCAGAAACTATAACTGACATGATCTGCAGGACACAGCGGGGCTAAATAGCAAACCTGAGACCAGACTGAGGCTGAGAAAAATTAACTCCTGACATGATCAGACCGGGAAAAGGGAAGACAGGACTCAAAACCCGGTCTGGATCATTACAAAAGAAGTAAATAGCAACTACCTTCCTGTAAGTTCGTAGACCCATAAGAAAAAAATTAAATTGTAACCCCTTTAAAAGTAAGTCAGTTGATATATCTGTTTTAAAGTTGGTGTGCAGGACCCAGTCCATCAGCCACATCAGGACAGGAGTCCTGAAAACCGACACTTCCCTGATGGTTCTTCTTTTGATTAGCCGGCCTGGCATTATGTCACATGCCTGACACAGCAACGATGACGTTGCACCAGGCCCGCTAATCAAAAGAGGACCCACGGATACCATCAAGTAAGGCCTCTTTCACACTTCCGTCTTGAGACGGCCGTCATAATGCGTCGGAGCGACGTATCGACGGACGTAAAAAGATCGCCAAACGGATGTAACGTATTCAGTAACCTGACGGATCCGTCGAATTTGTTAGTACCTGATATTCAATGCCTAAAAATCTGGAGAGAGAGAGTGTGTTTTTTTTTTTTTACTTTTCCGGACTTGAAAAATGGTTCCAAGCATGCTAAGAATGAAAAAACGTCATACGTCGCTGGATTCCTGTGTTTGACGGTCAGCGACGGATCCTGCTTCCATTATAGCCAACGACGGACAGTGCAGGACCTGTCGCTGAGCGATTTTCCGACGTGTGGAGAAAACGTTCAGAGTAATGCATATATAAAAAAAAAAGTGATCCACAAATGATTCCGAGAAGTTTTTATGATATTCAAACTTCATATGAAGTTGTCAGGACCATTTTTTGCCCAAAATCTGTTAAGTCGGAGGGATCTGCAGGGGGCTGTAGTGATGAATTGATGAGCAGTGATAGGCAGAGACTTGTCGGAGACTTCGGCTCCAGTGCCAGTGTCCGCTGACCTTCTGTAAGTCTATTCATCTTCCAATGCCGTTAATTAAACTGTAAGTTTGATTGGTCCAAAAATCGGCGCCTGAAAGGATCTTGTAAAGTCACGTCTGATATCAATAAAGATACCAGAACAGTGATTGAGGAGCGGATTACATCAGAAGTATTTTATAGCACATGTGTACAGAATGATCGGCGTGTCGTTATTGAAGGTCCGGTGTGTTGGAAGACCTTGCGGGACTGAGACACAACACCGTCAAAGTTTGTCAGTTTACTAATATTGATTACAATGGAAGTCGTGTAACTTTGATTGCAAGTGCAGAATTGGTCACGGCCCCGTCTGAAAAAGATTTTTTTTTTTTTTGGTGGTGAGGGGGTAAAAATGGCAAATATGTTGCAAGCTAAGTAAATTTAGCAAGGGGTCCCAATATGTTAAAGGGAATCTGTCAGCAGTTTTTCTTTTGTAATCTGAAATCTGCATGATGTAGGGGCAGAGACCCTCGTTCCAGCTATCTCACTTACTGGGCGGTGTGTTGCTGTTTTAATACAATCAGTGTTTTATCAGCAAGAGATTATCGCTAGAGGACCAGCTGCCTCATGCCTCCTAGTCCAACCCCGCCCCGACCACTGATTGGCTGCTTTCTGTGTATAATGAGAGAAAGCAGCTAATCAGTGATGGCGGCGGGGTTATACAGGGCTCTGCTAGATCTGCAGCAGAGAAAACTGTGATTCTATCACAACTGCTGCATCCAGAAAACTAAGTGATACATTTCTGGAATCAGGATTTCTACCCCAGATCATGCTTCTGTCAGATTACATAGCAAAAACCTGCTGATTGGATTCCCTTTAATTAAATAAAGCCAGGACAAATAACGAATTTGCCCTTGCTGTAAACATCAGTCCTGACCAGTAGGATTTGGTGACTTGTTTCCTTCTCCATTAATTACAATGGCAGTTTCCCCAAATTTATTTGCATTTTCTGATTGAAGAACGGTTTATTTTCCCTATACTAAGTATTGAGCATATACAGACACAATCGTCAAGGTTTTCCACCGTTTGAGGCTTAAGCACTTGGGGCGGGCGGGATTTTGCACAGCGGTCTTGATGAATTTACGTAACGCGAGCCTGCAATTTATGACTCTACGACTTCACATTTTAGCGTTAATCCCTTTTATTTCCATTTTTAAGATTGTGCCGTAAAGGACGGCTAATTATTTCCCGTCCGGTGCTGACTCTGTATGTGTGTGTTTTATTAGCGAGGCTATAGCGCAACCTAGTGGCGTCATCCGGAGAATTACACATCTTTACTTACTGCCTTATTTCTAACCACAATGAAAATTCAGCACAGTGTCGATGTGAGGATGGATCAGTGTGGTCACTAAATAAGTCACTTCTGGACCTTTTTCTAGGTTTTTGTGATAATTTTCATTATGCTGCATTGACTAAATAGGTCTTTAATGTGCCATGGATGGAGTACCTTTCTTTCACGGATTCAGTCTTCTGTTGTGTGACATGCCGGACGTTTGCAAAGACGCTAAATAATCATTTTATGGATGGAGCAAGGGTTGGTTGTGGTCATATATATACGTATTTATAAGCCTATGTGGTATATAGAAGTAGATGTGACCATTCTGGCTGCTGTTGCACCAGGTGCTCTACGCTATGTGCACCGAGCTTCTCTTTGAGCGCTGACACGATCTCCGCAGCTATTAAAATAAATCAGAATTCAGATGTAACTGCTTAATGATAAAGCTTGCTCAAAATGCAATTTTTTGGGGTCCCTGGATAAAACCCTTTTATTTTACATTTATATTTTTATAATTCATGTAACGTTTTAATCATGAGATAGTAATAAATTCTGAAACTTATGGAAGCCCTGTTTATTTTTTTATGCGTCGCTGCACCCCTTGATAACACTATGCACTTTTCTTGTATATGCTTTACATACTTCCATTCACTGTAGATCACTGTTTCCTTCTCTTAAGAGGCCATCTAGAATTTCAGTTTTTACTCTGCTTCTTCGCTTTTTTGTGCTCTGCTATCCACCCCACGATAGATGAAGACTGTATGGAAGCAGAGCGCACAAATACCTTCATGAAAAGATACAGTAGATCCAGGTAATGTGCTCAGCTGAGCGAGTTGTGAAGACGCAACTCCTATAATAGCTTAATATCGGTTGCTGCTTCCCTGGACTGGGGATGAACTTCACCAAGATGCTTGGCAAGAAGAGAAAAATTACAGTTTTAGGCTGTGCTACCGAAATAAAGTTCTTTGATCCAGTTTTATAGCTGAGCGATTATTATTCCACAACGCGTTTCGACACCTTGACTGGCATCTCTTTCAAGTGTCCTTTTCAATACAGGTGGTTTTTACGCTTGAAAAAGATGCCGAAACGCGTCGTGGAATAAAAACCACAGGAAGGCTGAGCTGTGATATCGTGATCAATTCGCAGGACCCTGATCCAACTGCCGCTGTCGGTGTTCCCTGACCGCCGTACCGGCATCCCCAGTTTTGTTTGATTGGCTGGTCTGGTGAGAAGCCATCATTGCTGCCTGACACATGAACAAGGCCAGCTTGTCTATGTTCTTATGACGCTGAGTTACTTCTAATGGATAAGCCGTGACTCAGGGTAGTCAAAGAGTCTGAAGTCAAGAGCCGGGAGGGTTCGTCTTTAACAGAGAGGAAGAGACAAAGGCATACAGGTCACAGTCCAGAGTCAGAATTCCAAGGTCAGAGTGCGTCAAGGCAAATGGGGTAATACAAGCAGGTAGTCAATAGGCAAATCTAGGGTCTGGCAACAGAAGATCAGAATGTCTGAGTTCAGACAACACACCACACTGAGCTGAAAGTTACGACTGGCAGCTATCTGGGACTTTTAAGTAGCTGGGGCATCACTTAGAACAGGGAACACCTGATGGAAGCTCAGCACCTCCCAGTCCCAGATTAGACTACTGAGCTGTCAATCAAAATATCAACAACTCAGCACACCAATGCATTAGGTTGGACGACTGAGCTGTCACTCACTGCATCCAAGACACATTGAGCAGTAGAATCATGACAGTTATACCCCAGAGCTGGAATCTCCCAGCATCCCTGGTTGACTCTATATTTTACACGCAGCTTGTTGTGCTGATTTTTCTCTGGATAGTGATGTTTTTACACTATGCACTCGCTAGGAAGAAATATCCCTCCTCTGGCATCACAGGAAATTAGCTAAGCTGTTAGAGCAGCTTGACGACAAGGTTGTAGACTGTTTCCAGTGATTTAGCAGAATTCGGAATGCAGCATCGAATAATCATTATACATTGTAAATCTGATTCTTGTAGGTTCCAGACTGATCTCCGAGCATCAGCTAATTGGAAGGAAACGCACGAACGAGTCAGAAGTATATTAAGTACACACAGTGTCCAGAGGAGGCTACATTATGTGAGTTTCTGGATATTGCTTTACTGATTGGCTTCTAAATTAATCATGTAAATCAAATATCTCCGACTTAAATGTAACTGAAAGTCTATGATTATACGCTGGGCTGCATCTCTTATAGAGGAGCTTTCAGTTGCCAGAAATATATAATCTTTCTTTATTTGGTGTAAATGCCACCGTTCTCCTGAATCCAGTGATGTTTTTCTTTTGTTCCTGCTCCTCTCCATTTCTGAGATATGGCCCCTTCTTCCCTGTATATAAATCTAGTCTTGTTAGCCAACGGGGCGTGGTCCTCAAGAAAAGGCACATAGCGTTTAGGATGACAACCAGTTGAATAAGAAGATTACGTTTACATATGGAGAAAAGGAGGCCATATCCCAGGAACGGAGGGGCGCAGGAACAAAAGGAAAACATCTCCGGATTCAGGATAACAGCGGCATTTACACCAGAAAAAAAATACATATTTATGACAAAGGTTTTCTTTAAATGCACATCATGGTGACAGTGTGAATACCCCCTACAGACATTGCTTACTAAGGCTGATGTCCAAGTGTTAAACTGACCTGTTCTGGAATAAAATGCGGCAAGTTTATAAAGCGAAGCACAGCTCTTAGTGTACGCAGCCTTTCCAGCTATGGAAACTTTTTACATCCTTCCAATGCCAGAGCAGAAAACAGCAGATCGGTATGGGTGCTTGTTGTTGTACATGCACTACTTTGATATTTTAAGGATACCGTTGAGAAGAGATAATCGGACTACTTCTCCCCTTGCAGCGGTCAACCCTCCACCTTTCCCCTTGCAGTGTCCCGGCCCTCCTCCCTTCCCCCTGCAGCGTCCCGGCCCTCCGCCATTCCCCTTGCGGCGTCCCGGCCCTCCGCCGTTCCCCTTGCGGCATCCCGGCCCTCCACCTTTCTCCTTGCTGCTCCCCTGCCCTTTCGCTTTTCCCCTTGCGGCGTCCCGGCCCTCCGCCTTTCCCTTTGCGGCATCCCGGCCCTCCGCCTTTTCCCTTGTGGCTTCCCGGCCCTCCGCCTTTTCCCTTGCGGCTTCCCGGCCCTCCGCCTTTTCCCTTGCTGCTTCCCGACCTTCTGCCTTTCCCCTTGCGGCTTCCCGGCCCTCCGCCTTTCCCCTTGCGGCTTCCCGGCCCTCCGCCTTGCAGCGTCCCGGCCCTCTGCCTTTCCTTTTGATGCATCCCGGCCCTCCGCCTTTCCCCTTGCGGCATCTTGCTCTCCACCGGTCCCTTTACAAAGTCTCGACACTCCGCCACCATCCGTCCCTCTGTCTTTTCCCTGGTGGCGACTCGATCCTCCGCCTTTCCCCTTGCGGCGTCTTGGCCCCTCCGCCTTTACCCTGGCGGCGATCAGCAACATAACATATGTAAAAAAGAAAACATTTTGCCTTATTCCTGATTTATTTTTTGAGTGGTCGCTGTCATTTGCACACATCAATACTATAAAGCAAAAAGAACTGGGAATGGAGCCTTATTAACACATATGCAGAGAACACGGAGCTCAGTGTCACTAGGCCTTCCTTCCGAAAGTGAATTCAGAACACTTCCCTGTACCCATCTGATAATCCAGCCTATGTTTTGCAGTTTGGGGGCTCAGTAACATAAAGCAAAGACTAAAAAGTTTAACAAAAAATCCGAAATCTGTGAGCGCAGCCGGTAATTACAGCTAACCAGTACAAATGATCAGATGTCTAACAAGAAGATATTAGCAGGAGAGCTCGCTGAGCTTTGAAATTTGATTCTGATGTTGAGTTTTACAAATGTTCGGCTGCCATGGGAGTTTAAAGGCATGAGCAGTGAATGGCAAGCACCAGCGATTCCAAGGCCTCCCTAGATTCTCTCAAATTGATAACCCACAGGAATTTTCTCTCCTTCTCTCAATTCAGTAACATTTAATTAAAAATATTCATCAATTTGTGGCTCATTACTTCACATCGCCTTTTTTTTCCCCTTTCTCTGATTCTATAACATGATGGAAATCCAAGTGTGCGTTAAGGACGAGAAACATTTTTCATTGTGGGGATTGTAGATGGAATACACAACTTTAATGGGTAAAGGACATCTTGGTATTTGGTACCTGCTCACCCATCACCACATAGTTTGTATTTAATATCAATTTTCTAATAAAGTTTTATAAATGGTGAAGAAAATCTGTAACTCAAATGGCAGCCAGTTGCAGGCAAAATTATTCAGCCCCCACTGCAAACTAGGTTTATTAGCAAAATTTGCAAACTTTATGCTGTAAATAACAATGAAAATAGTTGAACAAAATTAATAGAAGTGGTTTCTCCAAATTCACCACAAAATGCCACTTTTGCTGACTCCTGCATTATTAAACTGTTTTGTGACAAGCATCTTTAGTACTTGGTAGAGCCCCTCTGGCTGTTATAACCTGCTGTAAATGTGATGCACAGCCAGACTCCGGCTTCTGACGGCTTTCCTGAGGATTCTTAGTGCATTCATATGTGCAGCATGGTGACTCCATCTTTAGCGTTGTAGTCTTGCAGCTCTGGGGTCCTGGGTTCAAATCTCATCTAGGACAACATCTGCAAGGAGTTTGTCCTTCCCGTGTTTTTGTGGGTTTCTGCTTCCGTTTCCTACCATACTCCAAAGACATACTGATAGGGAATCTGGTTTGTGAGCCCCAATGGGGACAGTGATGATGTAAAGTGCTGTAAAATTAAATAAATTCTTCATGAGCAATGGCCTCCAAATCACTAATAGTCTAGAATGTTTCAAAAGGTTAAGAAAATAGATATTCTTGCATAAACTAGGATAAAGATACAAGATAGAAAGGCATTTTAGAGATAAACAAGTTCAACGTTATAGGATCACCGGCTACACTACACGTGGCAGGAAGCTGTCGCTAGCTGCGACCGGTTTCCTGAGGAGGCAAGTGATTTCAGCAAGCATTGAGGTTTCAATTCACACTGTAAGGCGCATGCTAAATGTTAAGTCTCCATGTCTACTCTCCAAGACATCACCTCTACTGACTCAAAAGCACAAAAAAAGTTGTCACCAATGGCTCAAAATCATATTAGGCTCACCTGGTGAGGTGGATCCTCTAGGCCTTAGATCCAGGTGGAAAAACGAACCCCGGGGATTGGTGCAGCGATCGTGAAGGGACGCAGGAAGCATGATGTTATGGACTGACCTGAGTTGGAGTAATGATATTGCAACCACTAGAGACAGCACTGGCAGGTAGTGTCGTCGGGAAGTAGCCACAGGTCAATACACAGAGCAACAGTAGAATCTTGAAGATAAGCAAGTTTCGTGGTCAGGATATAGCCAGAGGTCGGTACACGGAGCAGCAGTATTGTTGGGAGGATAAGCAACAGGTGGAAAGAAGCTAGACTAAAGGCTGGTACCTCAATAATCTTGCAAACAAGGAAGTGCAGTGCCAGGTTTAAGTAGGGTGTTGAATCAGGCGATCACAGGGTTGAGTCAATCAGGAATTCGAGGTGGAGACAATCAAGAAATCAGGATGGAAACAATCAGGAACCACACAGGTACTAGTATCTGGTTTAGCAAGGAGATGTCCAGCAAGCTGAATAGCTCAGAGGGAAGAGCTGCCCCCTGGTTCTCAAGAGCTTGCTGGATTTGAATCCTGACAGAAGGACTTTGCACACACAGGAATTTCAGGAGCAGCTGGACTGGAACCCAGCAGGGAAAAATGCAAGTTAAAAACACAGGAAATGCAGGTAATGGAGCTAGTCTCAATCCCAAGACACGTGTGTCTAAATGGGCCTTAAATAGATTTAGGGAGATGATGTAATTGATCCTCTCTGGGCAACTTGCAAATCCAGAAGTAGAGCACCGCAGAGGACAACAGACCCAGGAGAAGGAAACTGAGCCCGGGATACACAGGTGTGTAACATTTATAAGTAATTCACAGAAAGTTTGCAATTATGTACTGTGGAGCGATGAAGCAAAACTAGAAATTCTCAGGCCTATTTCATGAGAGGTATGTCTGGAGGAGGAAAAATTAACCTAAAAAAAACAACCTGCCTACTGTGCAGTATTATGAAGGCTCTATGATGTCTACAGTGAAGCATGGCAGTGGTTCAGTGATGTCTACAGTGACGCACGATGGTGACTTGGTGATACCTACAGTGAAGGATGGTGGTGGCTCAATGATGCCTACAGTGAAGCACGATGGTGACTTGGTGATGCCTACAGTGAAGGATGACGGTGTTTCGGTGATGCTGTGGAGTTGCTTTGTTTTCATTGGCACTAGAATTGTGTAGGGCAAGATGGATTCATTCAAGTACTAAGGCTGAACCTTGGGCACCAAAGTACTTTCCAACGTGACAATGATGTCAAACATACCTTACAGTCCACCAAGGCTTGGATTCAGAAGAAGTCCTGGAAGATTCTGGAGCGCCAGTCCCCGTCGTCTGACTTGAACCCCATAAAATGTTTTGATGGGATTTGAAAAGGCGGATTTAATAAACCAAGAATAATATTGAACCAGATCCCATTACCCTTGAAGAAAGTTTGTAAATTTGGCTAATAAAATTATTCTACCATATATTCTATTCTATACTTCTTGCAATTGTAGGGTGCAAAATGTCTGCCGTGTAATGAATACCGGTAGTTATGTCTGTGTTTTTATCCAGTGTGCAACTGACTTATCCAGTGTACATGACTGCATAACAAAGAATGGCTACATTAATATACAGGGGCCAAATGGCTCCTGTGTCTTCCATAACACAATGTCTTTTGTGTATCCCATAACACAAAATGGTTACATTGGTATGAGGGGTTCAAAATGGCTGATTCGTAACGCATAGCGGAACGTTTGTCAGGTTGCCTAGAGAACAAATTGTTATGACATAGCACAAAATGATGCCATGTCATCCAAAGGCCAACATGGCAAAACGACTGGCATGATATTAGTAGCCCAAAATGGCTGTTGCAGGAAAGTGGCTGCTGCGTTGTTCAGGCAGGAAAATGGCTGTCACGTCGTTCAGCAGGAAAGTGGCTGCCACGTTGTTCAGGCAGTAAAAGGGCTGCCGCGTTGTTCAGGCTGTAAAAGGGGCTGCTGCGTTGTTCAGGCAGGAAAGTGGCTGCCGCGTTGTTCAGGCAGTAAAAGTGGCTGCCGCGTTGTTCAGGCAGTAAAAGGGCTGCCGCGTTGTTCAGGCAGTAAAAGTGGCTGCCACGTTGTTCAGGCAGTAAAAGGGCTGCCGCGTTGTTCAGGCTGTAAAAGGGGCTGCTGCGTTGTTCAGGCAGGAAAGTGGCTGCCGCGTTGTTCAGGCAGTAAAAGTGGCTGCCGCGTTGTTCAGGCAGTAAAAGGGCTGCCGCGTTGTTCAGGCAGTAAAAGGGCTGCCGCGTTGTTCAGGCAGTAAAAGTGGCTGCCACGTTGTTCAGGCAGTAAAAGGGCTGCCGCGTTGTTCAGGCTGTAAAAGGGGCTGCTGCGTTGTTCAGGCAGTAAAAGTGGCTGCCGCGTTGTTCAGGCAGGAAAGTGGCTGCCATATAGTGCAAAGCTTTATGCGTTCAGTGATTACCAGTGACAGACATTTGTTCATTTCTAATAAGAACTTAATGGTGGGTGAGAGGTCAGTCACATTACAGCGCTGGCTAGATCTCTACCCTGATCTGGGAACATTACTCCCATCATTTTCTCCTCTCAGGACCTTTCTCTCTACACTTTCCGTATAATTAGTGCACTGCAGCATTTACAGGTCCACAAGTCCATTATACATCGCTCATGTAGCGAGGACGGCTGTGCTCGCTGCGCGGTGGATGCGGCTTGACCTGATTTTGATTACTGATCTCCATGTCGAACACGCGGATAGACCTTGATCACAGCTTGTAGATTTCACCAGGAGGTAGGTGCAGCACATACAGTCAGTGTCCTTTAATCTACCATTCAATTTAAGATAACAACTCCCTTCTATTAGTTAGCAAAAAAATGACGGAACTAATTAATGTGTTTTTACAGTTCATTTTTTGTGCTCTTTTGTTTGCAGTGCTGCATTTGTTTTGTTTTTGTATTTTAGTCAAGATGGGGTGCAGAGTATACATTAATGAGAAATTTTTTTTAAAGGGGTCTGAATACTTTCCGTACCCACCGTATGTACAGTATATATAATATAACGTATATTTTACCCTATAATTATGTTACTAGGACAAGAATGTGTCATGGAAGGAGCCGGATCACAGCAACGCAGTGAATGAGGAGTTACTGCAGGACAGGTGAGGGTTCACTTACTTTTAAGGTTTGACAGTTGCCGGTGTTTTCTGACCTTTTGTAATGACATCTACTGATACCTGTCGGGTCATGTCCTTAGTTAGAAGATATCATGCAGCTGTAGTATTCGTTAAAATAGGACAGGGGCACAGCCCTGCTGATTGAGCATATGGACCTGACAGGTATCGGTAGAAGTGACGTCAACGATATTGAAACGCGTAGTGCCCAAATACCCCTTTAATAGCCTAGCAGTTTTACGATTTCCATGTAAAACCATACTGATATTATAGAGGAGGGGGTCACACTCAAAAAAAAAAAAATTTTCTCCCGTCAATCCTCTGATATTTTTCTTTTATCCACTACAGCCAATCGCTTAGCGCAAAAGTGGCGCGTTGATAAAAAAAAAAAAAAGATTGTAATGTTAAATGCTTTAAGAAAACAGGGAGTGGTGGAGGAGGGTCTAAGTATAATTCTTTTAGTAATTTTTAGATTCCGCCGCTCCTGCGTTCATCTCCAGCTTTTACTTCTATACCTGCAGCGATGACATCACTGACAACCACGTGACTGCAGCAGCCAATGCCTGTACATACAGTACGAGACCACTGAGGTCAGCGATCACTTGATCATACATGATGTTATGGCCGCGGGGATAGTTCAGGTTATTTTTATTTATTTTTTGCTTTTAAGTTAATTTTTTTCAAAAACGGAATTTGACAGTAAGATCACCCCTTCCCTCAACAGCATATATGGGCACACAGATCTTTGAAATATAAATCCATCGACACCTTTTTAATCTTCTATCTGTTGCTGCATTCCTGAGAAATTAGAAGTTTATTTAACATGCAAATTATGTGTTAAGTGCTCTGGGTGTGACAAAGCACTTTCCAAGCTAACCCTTCCCTAGGCTGTCTCTCCACCAGCACGCTTCGTAGCTCATCATCTGATCTCTTTGCCTCACGTCAATCAAGACAGTGAGCTATCAATCCAGATAACGAGGCCTTTACAGGGCAGGGAGGCAGGGGCTCTTTAAGTGCTCCATCATGCTCAGAGCACTTAACTCATTTGCATTCACACTGATCCCTTGGGAATGCAGCAACATATAAAGGTGTCAATGGATTTACATTTTAAAGACCTGTATGCCCATATAGGCAATAGTGGTGTTGATCTTGACGGACCCCTTTTACTGACCGTGACCTTTTTCCCTTGGTCTATTTTTTCCATATTACATTAGATTTTCTCATTCATTTCTCAGTAATTTATGAATTGTATCTCTCAATTAAACACACAGACCTAATATTAACCCTCTCCCTCCCTGTTCTCCCCCCCTCGAGCCAAATCTGTGCCGTGAGATTGAGCAGGCGCTCCTCCACGTTCTCTCTTTATCTAGTCAGTCCGCCCATGGGCACACTTTTTGTGTAGTGGGACAGTACATTAACAGTCCTCGGAGAGCTGTTCCCGCTTGTACAGTCTATTTAGGTACCAACTCCTTTTTAATTAAATCCACTGGTACTAAAAATGTATTTTATTACCGGGAGGTTGGACGCTGCAGAGCTGCATTCGGTGCGAAGCTCCAGAGATTATTTGCCTGCAGGCCGATCTTCGAGGAAACTTGGAAAAGGTCTCCAGTAGACATCTTGAGCTTCTGAAGACCATTCACAGATTTTTTTTTTTTACCCTTCATCTATTTTTCTTTTTTTTTTCAGATGTGCAGTATTTTAATAATTTTGGTGAATGACCTAATTTAAAAGGGATGTCTTATCGTTTAAAAACCACTTCCCACAATGATGGCTTGATAGTTTTTGCACCGCCACCTAAATGTACTGGAGATCTACAGCGAATGTGACATGCAGTTGACTCTCAGGATCAGAGTTCACTCCAATCCCGTCAATTTAACACGTTATATGTTATAATTGATAGCAGACTACTCCTTTTAAAGGCCGGCCAGTGATGGGGACGATGAACATGGAGCTTAATCTGTGTGAGGTCCTAAGATCTAGGACAACCCCACATTATTTCGCACTCTACAATTATCATCTTTTCACCCTGAAGATGAGTATAATTTGAGCGTAAAAGTGTCCAACCATCGATTCGGTATGGTTGCTGAGAATATGAAGAAACATCGAGAACCAGAAGAGTTGTCTTCTTCCTGAAGCCAAATATTACCTACATCAACCATGTACTTCCATAATTATTTAATTCCTCCTCCAGTTGGTTCTGGTTATTTGGTCCTAATATGACTGATGGGAGGGAAAAAGTGGTGGATGTGGGAGAAGATGTTCGAGGTGGACTTCAAAAGTTTTTATCTAAGGCTACGTTCACATTTGCGTTGTTGGGCGCAGCGTCGGCGACGCCACCAACAACGCATGTACACAACGCAGTGTTTTGCAACGCATGCGTTGTCATAAGATCCTACAGATCGGGACTTTCGGCGCAGGGAAAACGCTACAAGTAGCGTCCCCTGCGCCCTTTCTTGTGCGTCTATATGACGCATGCGTCGTAAAACGCAGTACAACGCATACCGACGCATGTCCATGCGCCCCCCCATGTTAAAGATAGGGACGCATGCGTCGGTATGCGTCGACGACGCTGCGCCCAACAACGCAAATGTGAACGTAGCCTAAGAGGGTAGTGACCCTAAGGAGATTTCTCTAGATTTTACAACACAAACTTCATACAGTACTGAATAGATCTCTTGGATCCAAGGAGGCCGATGTACAAACCTTAAAAGAAAATGTCAGAATGGCTGTAAAATTATTTTCAAAAGTTTCCCTGCCTAATTTAAAAAATAAATCTTTTTACGAGTCCAACTGTAGCTTATAAAATGGATTATACCGCCGTCGGTAATATATCTTCTTTGTGTGTTCGGAATACAAAAAATGAAAAAGTTTCTGTTAATTGATTCTTTCACAGGTACAAATCCACCCTTTATTAAAGTGGATCTTTCACAAAAGGAGCTGCAAAGATTTTTTTTTATTTAGAGCTCTTGGAACTGATGAAGTACTTACTTTGAAAATCCATGTAGATTATTTACGGTAGTTTCGAATTTGCCAGCTCTGTCGAATTTTTCTCCCAAATTTGGTTTGCCCACAAATTGAATGTTCCTTATTAGGCCTTGGGGTCTAAAGAGACCCCATAGCATATTAAATGTAAGATATTAAATAAAAAAAAGTTAATTCCTCACCGCTCGCCTCTCTGGACACGCCACCGCTCACGGCTAGCTGACCAATCTTCCTATTCTCAATTCACTTGCCGGACCTCCGTCCTCTTCACAATAAGCCAGGTCTTCCAGCTTGGTCATGGCGCTTCGTAAGGTTGCTGCGCACGTCATGATGTCACGACATTGTGACCATAACCACACGCAGTGAACCCCAAGGCCTGATAGCAGCTAAAAGTCTTGAGATCTTATAAAGAGACTGGAAATGCAGTCGCAACGGTGGAAAGAACAGGACTAGAGGTGAGCAACGGGTCAGCCGGAGGTGAGTGTTAGGGCCAGCACATGGCAGAAAAAAAGCTGTAAGTGACTGCCATATTGGCAACCCGGCTTATTTTTTTTTTTATTTGAACGAATCAGAAAGTGTTTGAGTTTGGTTGTAACCACAAACATCCGGACATTTGACCCAAACTTGATCTCCCGTAGATCGATCCACTCATCTCTAATGGCTGCAAAATCATTTGTGATTGTTTCCCCCACCTAAAATTAAAATTAGTATTTCACGAGTCCAGTTCTATTAAAGATTTATAAAATGTTCATTTTAATTTGAATATTATAATACCGTTCTGACATTTTCAAAGACAGAACACACCAGCCTAGTCTGTCCTCAGAGATCTAGTTAATGATGTATTCAGTTTTTGTTGTGAAATCTGAAGATGGATCTGGATTAAAGGGGTTATCCCTGAAATGAAATAAAAAAATAAAAAAAACATTCAGCTACAGCGTGTACTCTTTAGAAATGTTGTGTGCCCACCTTCTAAGCCGATGTAGACTGGGAAACTTCACTACACATGTGTGCCCTTTGCAAAGACACCAATAAAATGCACATGCGCTGAGTTACTGTACAGGCAGAGAGATTTGCTACAGAAGCATAGTGGATCCCACTGCATATGTACTAAGTTACAACACAGAGAGAGAGTGATCTGATGCTGAAACATAGGAGATCGCCTTCGCTTATACGCTGAGTTACTGCTCCAGGAGGGACACAGAGTGGATCCCATCGCTCATGTGCAACATTATGGCACAGGGAGAGATTTCAAATCTCCTGCAGAAGCATAACGGATCCCATAGCAGATGTGCTGAGCTACTGCACAGAGAGAGAGATCTATAGATTCATAACGGATCCCATAGCACCTGTGCTGAGCTACTGCACAGAGAGAGATCTATAGATTCATAACGGATCCCATAGCACATGCACTCAGTTACTGTACAGAAAGAGAAATTTGCTGCAGAAGCATTGCTAATCCCACAGCACATGTGCTGAGCAAGTGCACAGAGCGAGATCTGGTACAGAAACATAATGGATCCCACACCACATGCACACAGTTACGGCACAGGGAGAGAAATCTGCTTCAAAGGAATAGCTGATCCCACACATGTTCGGAGTTACTACACAGAGACATATGCTACAGAATCATAGTGGATCCCACAGCATATGCTCAGTTACTGCACAGAGAGAGAAATCCGCTACAAACGCATAGTGGATCCCACTGTACATGTGCGGAGTTACTACAAAGAGATAGATCTGCTGCAGAAGCTTAGCGGATCCTACAGCACATGTACTGAGCTACTGCACAGAGAGAGAGATATGCTACAGAAGCATACCAGATCCCACAGCATGTGCGCTCAGTTACTCTACAGAAAGAGATCTTCTACAGAAGCATACCAGATCCCACAGCACATGCGCTCAGTTACTCTACAGAAAGAGATCTTCTACAGAAGCATACTGGATCCCACAGCACATGCACTTACTCTACAGAGTGAGATCTGCTACCGAAGCATACCGGATCCCACAGCACGTGCGATTAGTTACTGTACAGGTAGAGAGCTCTGCTACAGAAGCTTAGAAGATCGCATTGTGCATGTGCGACTAGTGGCTGCAGAACTGCTGGTGTATCGAGGTGGAAAACTAGCAGCTGTAGAGTACTTTTGGAAGGAATAGCTAGCTAGCCAAACATTTTCATTGCTGAATGTAAGTTAGTCATAGAGAAGAGCAGGCCTTATTTCTATTTGTAGGAATATTATCTAAAATGAGCTAAAATGTAATTATTTTTTTCATGATTATTTTACGTAATCGAAGTAATATGAGTAATCTTCCTTCCCATCTTTCATCCACAGCCTCTCATTCCCGCAGGAGAAGTCCGTCCACTTGGACAATGGGGCATTCTGGTGCAATAAAGCATCCGCATACAAAGGAAACAATTATAGGATCCTATTCGAGGAAAACATGGAGAAAATCTACAGGAACATGTACAGAAATGCTGTAGACCCAAATGCATATAGGAAGTCGCAGCACTCCAAGAAACTTGTGTGAATTAAAGGGCGTTACAGGCGGCGCATGGTCGGGAGCTTTGTTGGTTTAGATCCTTGTGCCAAGCACCTTCAAGTTGTTTCTTTAAGAAAGCCCGTATCGTCTATGGGAAAACATGGAACATGTATATAAAGAAAAGGTCTACATGTTTCTAAACGGGGTAGACGTTGATACGTTCTATCTGTTTTCGCCATGCTTCTGACTTACTTTTCTGTAGGAACTGTGTAAGTTCCTTCAGTTGTAATTCTATGGGTAAAGTTGTCTTAATTACTTCTGATGTGTCCCAGGGATAGGTCGGATTATGCCATCAGTCGAAATAACCCAAGTAAAATAGGCTCGTAGTGCTCAGTAAAGCCCTTAAACTCCTTTGCTCCATCACTGGCAACCTGTCACAAAGCTCATGAAATCAATAGTGTGATAACATCCGCATCTCCAGATCCTGTCAAAAGAAGTATTATGGTGGATTTCCTCTTTTTAATAGAAATTCCTTTGACCAGAGCTGAATAATTATGACTTGTCTTGAGATCTTTTATGCGACATACCACATTTGATGGCATTAAAGATAAGGTTTACCGTTTAGTAGGTGAATAGGGGATCGGTTGGGAGCCCTGAGCTGAGATTTCCACCCATTGCTCGAAGGGCCACATCACTGTAAGGTACAGTATATTTGCATACATATCTCAGAGTAATCATAGGGTTCCCATTGAACCTGTGGGTCTATAACGCACATGTATTTATTGTTTAATATTTTAGTGTTATAGTTTGGGGTTTCATCAGAACCATTGCTTGTAGACCTTGCTGATTTTTGGGGGCTTGAACCCAAATTTTGGACCTATCGATAATCTCTATAAAGTTATTGTATCCAGGTAAATAATGGTTATACACAGAGATGAGCAAATTGATTTACAGGATGCTGGTCCAGCAGTGAGGTCAGTAAGACTGTGACCTCAGCAGAGGAGCCCTATGAGCCTCCTCCTTCCTGCTGACATCCATGGTGCCTTTTCTGATTTGTAGGCTTGTTGTGACGTCACACCAGGCCTATTAATCAGAAGAGGTGCCATGGATGTCGGCAGGAAGGAGACGGCTCACAAGGCTCCAGGTTCGTACCAACCAGTCAAGTTTGGGGCTGTATCCTAAAGAGGAAGCTTGATAACTTCGAAACGCGTGAATATCAAAAATGCATTACTTCAACTCTGGTGTAACCTGGATCCGTCATGTTGAACTCCACCAGCAGCGCAGAAAAATGACTTAAAATTCTCTTCAAGGCCTGAAACCGTGGTAGACACGGACCACTGTAGCCACTGAACTACAGCTCTGAGAATCGATTCCTTCATTTCTATTATAGCACTTGAGTGTGTCCAGGGTTCTCAGAAATTGCCACTTTCCATCTATTAGCTTTCATGTACCTCATTACATGTATATTTATATGCTTATGTATCAATAACATACTTAAAAAAATAGTCTATATGTCAATAAATATTTCGGGGCACAAGCAGCATTACATAATAAAGCTTTTAAAGAGGTTTTACAAGGAAAATATACAGATATATGCTTTACATAATGTGTTTATTAATATGGTTTAATTTGGCCAGGTGCCCCATCGTTAGGTAGTCACTCAATCCCAGCTCTCGGACTTTGGCTTTGGACTTGTTCTCAACACAAGACAGCATACCTCAATGTCTCAAAGGGCTGGGTGACTGCTCATTTGATCATCTAAGCCAGCCCCCTAGTCTACTATAGCCAGTATATAAACATAGAAGGGGTGTTGGCTTAGATACTTAAATAAGCAGTCTATGTACAGTGGGGAAAATAAGTATTTCTTACATAGGTCCATCAAGTTCAACCTTTCTCCACCAACACATTGCTGCTTTTGAAAGTTTTCCCACCTACAAAGAATGGAGACGTCTGTAATTTTTATCGTAGGTACACTTCACCTGTGAGAGACAGAATAAACAAAATTCCAGAAAATCACTCTGTATGATTTTTACATAACTAATTTTCATTTTGTTGCATGAAATAAGTATTTGATACATTAGAAAAACAGAACTTAATATTTGGTACAGAAACCTTTGTTTGCCGTTACAGAGGTCAGACGTTTCCTGTAGTTCTTCACCAGGTTTGCACACACTGCAGCAGGGATTTTGGCCCACTCCTTCATACAGATCTTCTCCAGATCTTTCAGGTTTCGGGGTTGTCATTGGGGAAACATTGAGTTTCAGCTCCTTCTGAAGATTTTCTATTAATTCCAGATTTGGAGACAGGCTAGGCCACTCCAGGACCTTGAAATGCTTCTTACGGAGCCACTCCTTAGTTGCCCTGGCTGTGTGTTTTAGATCACTGTCACGCTGGAAGATCCAGCTGTGACCCATCTTCAATGATCTTACTGAGGGAAGGAGGTATTTGGCCAAAATCTCGGGATACATGACCCTATCCAACCTCCATTAAATATTGTGCAGTCATCCTGTGTTCTTTGCTGAAAAGCACCCCCAAAGTATGGTGTTTCTGCCATCATGGTTGGGACGGTGTACTTGGGGCTGTACTCATCCTTCTGTCTCCAAACACGGCAAGTGAAGTTAATACCAAAAAGTTCTATTTTGGTCTCATCTGATCTCATTGGTGAACTTCAAACGGGCCTGGGCATGTTTTGACGTGAGCAGGGAGACCTTATGTGCCCTGCAGGATTTTAATCCATGATGGCGTAGTGTGTTACTAATGGTAATGTTTGAGACTGTGGTTCCAGTTCTCTTCAGGTCATTGACCAGGGTATCCAGTGTAGTCCTGGGCTGATTCCTAACCTTTCCTAGAATCATCCTTACGACACGAGGCGAGATCCTGCATGGAGCCCGAGATCGAGGAAGTGTTTCTTCCTTTTTCTAATAATTGTGCCAACAGTTGTCTTCTCACCAAGCTGCTCGCGTATTGTCCTATAGCACATCCCAGCCTTGTGCAGGTCTACAATTTTGTTCCTGGTGTCCTTAGTCAATTATTTGGTCTTGGCCATGGTGGAGAGGTTGGAGTGTGATTGATAGTTTCCCCACTGTATGAATCTCTGCTGCTGTTGGGGCAACGTTTTCCTCTATAATTAAACAGCAGTCATGTTAAAGAATAGAAAGAAACCAAATTACACCTACCACAAAGATACATTCCCAAGAACAGTTTGCACTGCACAGAAGGTACTGGATTCAAGCCTCAAATGTGTTACTCATGGTGCATCTTTTGTATTTTTGTACTGTATTTTAATAAATTTATCTAATACAAAAAGTTTCCTGTAATTTACAGAGATATTGTTTCACCCTTAACCCCGCTGTACTGTTTAGGTCTATTTGACCAGAAAAAAGTTTGCGAAGCTGCAGGTTTTTTATTAATTTAACTTGTTTTGTATGAAATAATGATATACATAAGTACCGTTTGTGTTAATATGATTGTGTTTTAGACAGATCTCCCACCATATTTTCAGTCACAAATGATTTTTAATATTATTGTGGATTATTTATTGCATCTACTATGGTTAATCCATTTCTCCAGTTCCTGCCAGTCCGTGCGCTCTACACATTTGCAAGTTACTGCAGATGGATGGGCTTAGAGTACATGTCTGTGCAAATCTGTTTCACTGTAGAATATAAGCTCTTTTTGTTTCTAAATTAGTTAATTTATACAGTGCTATTGTTTTTTACGGGTAAAAACAGTGTTGTGGAAGTCGTGAGTTTCCATTATTTCGAAAGTTGGATAAAAATGTGGCAAAGACGTCCATTGAGTGAAGTTGAATTATAAAAGCTTGCAAACGCCTCGGATTGTGAAGAAGATATCCAACTAGAGAAAGGGTCCGAAGATGAGGACCACATAAGTGATGAGTAAAGTGATTATGAAAATCCTGAATTTGAAGCTGAATCTGATGAGGCGCGATACCCAGACTAGTCCGATGCAAGCAATTCAGTCGAGAAGAAAAAAGTAATTTGGAACTTGCAACCTTTTGCCCGGGCAGGAAAATTGTCCCCTGCTAACATCAGATAGGTCTCTGATAACTTGCCACTATTAGAGAAGCTTGGGAAAAATGGATATTCTTCCAAAATTATACATTACTGGTGAAAATGTAATTGTGGATAAACAACTTGTGCCCGTTCAAACAATATACGGAGTAAGCCAGCAAAATACGACAGCAAGATATGGACGCTTTGTGACAGTAGCAGCTCATAAGCTCTAAATGCTCAGGAAAAAAGCCTGGAGAAAAACCTGAAAAGAATCATGGTGTGCAAGTCGTTGCCGTTTTGACTTATAGACTAAAGACAAAATGTTACAACTTTTTTAACATCATAGAATGGTAGAGTTGGAAGGGACCTCCTGGGTCATCTGGTCCAACCTCCTGCTCAAAGCAGGATTCACAAAATCATCCCAGACAGATGTCTGTCCAGCCTCTGTTTGAAAACTTCCATGGAAGGAGAACTTGCCACCTCTCATGGCAGCCTGTTCCTCATTAATCACCCTGTCAAAAAGTTTTTTCTAATATCTACCAACTTGGGCAGCTGTTGCTAAAATGAAAATTTACAATGCTGGGCACTAAGAAAAAGCAAGAATGAACTGCCGCAAGGTATCGTTGATAAAAGAGATGCTCATAGTTCTACGTTTTACTTTACTGGAGATACGACAGTGGTTTCTTACATTCCCCCAAAAAAACGGTCATCCTGATGAGCACAATGCACCATGGCAATGCAGTAAGTAGTCGAGATGCCGAAAAGCCATATGTTAGAATATAATTCCTCCAAAGGGGCAATTGATAAACTAGATCAACTAATCGCTACGTACACAAGAAAGCACAAAAACAATCAGTGGCCAATGGTTTTATTTTAGAACACTCTTGATGTATCTGCCTACAGTGCATTTGTTTTATGGTGTGAAATAAACCCCGATTGGAATGTCAATAAACTGCATGACCGAAGACTCTGGAAGAATTAGGAAAGTTCCTTGATATGCCATCTATTTTAGGAAGAAAAGTAAAACTCCGAAGTTAAGGAGCAGCAGCCGGAGTAAATCGTATGCAGCAGCATGATCAACAAAGCAAATCAACGGCCTCCACCAGCATTGGGGAAAAAAGGAAAATATGCAGCATTTGTCCATCTTCGTGTGATAAAACAAATATTACATGTTCTAGTTGTACTAAATATTTATGTAAAGTACATGTGAATTTCTGTGCAGAATGTAGGAATGCCCGCATATAGCAATAAATGAACATGTACAACCCTTTGCTAAAGAAAATAAAGCAAACTAAAGTTTTTTGGGGTTTTTGGCCAATCACGTTCACATACAGTTAAATAATGCAACTGATATTCAAATAATACGCATAGAGTAGCTAAATGTCTAAATTAACCGACTTTAATAGGTCATATTGACCCGAGCAGAACAAGTGAATAGCCAATGCAAACAGAACAGCGTTAGATAAAAATTAAATTGAATTACATAAACTGGAGACATGGTGAAATTTGGAGGCCAACGTTCACTGGTAATTTGCGGAACCCGTCCGTTTTCTCAACAAGCCGCAACAAGTCACATTTAGCGTCACAGCAATGAAAGAGACTTTTTGAGATCATTTTGAGGACTTCGTGAAGGCTTCTACAAAGCCTGGAAGATTTTCCAACTCCTGGAGTCGTGATGTTGATGAGTCTTCTATTTTGTTGGAGATTCTTGGACTTTCATGGAGAATTTACAAGTATGATTTAGCGGTGCTAAAAGGTATTGCTTAAACATCAGTGCTCTTATAAAACATCCACTTGTGTAGAGTCATTGCTATTTCATGTTACTACAAAACTTGCCAAGAAGATGACACAGAAGTTGTAAATGTTGGTGCTGAGACTTCTATTGATTACTCACATGAAAGGACTGGGCCACTCTGCTGAACAGCTTCAACTCTTGATGTATGTTTTAAATGAAGTGCAAGGTCCATTGGCTCACCATTACAGCCTCCCAAATATAGCCCATGACCGAACGACACAGCTCCTAACCACTATAATTGTCCTGTATAAAAGGACACATCAAGTGGTATTAATGAATGCGAAAGAGGAAGGGGGTAGGTTGGTATGTCTTTGGCTGGGAGGCAGCTGGCTGCAGCAGAACTCTGCTCCCTCGAGGCTAGACAGACTAAGCAATGTTCATCAACTATGATCTACCTTTCTGGTGGTCTTACATAGAGTGATGAAATCATTGCTCTGTATCTACCTTCCCCAGAAGCCATCGCCTCTAGGCCACCCATTCTGATGAGCATGCAGGGAGATCAAACCACAGCCATCCCTCCTTCAATTCATAACGTGGACCATAATTTACCCTCCCAACGAGACCGTTTTTTTACATTTTTCATCTGTCTTTTTCTGTAGTTGGTTAAGTACGTTTAGTAAATTTATTTGGTTTTATTTTTTTATGTTCCACTACTGTGTTTTCCCTAAAATAAGACCTATTCCAAAACTAAGTCCTAGCATGATTATATAGGATTTTTTGAGTATGCTTGAAATATGTGCCCTAGTTATAGTCAAGGTTGGCGTTGAGGGGGAAGGAGGGCCACCAAGTAATTGCCCAGGGCCCTCGCTCTCTTTGGGGCACCGAGTGCTTCTATTCCGAGATTAGACTATTTAAGGACTTTTGTTGACATCAAGATCATGTGACCATGATGATACCAAAGGTGCTTTAACTGGGGGAATTTAGAGGAACTGAAAATGAGAAAGGCTGGTATGTGCAGTGTGTGTATATACATGTGTGTTTATGTATATATGTGTGTGTATGCATGTGCAGTGTATATACATGTCAATACATGTGTGTGTGTGTATGTATGTGCAGTGTGTGTATGTATATACATGTGTGTATGTGTGAATATACATGTGTGTATGTATATATGTGTGTGTATGTGTAGTGTGTATATACATGTCAATGCATGTGCAGCGTGTGTATTTACATGTTTGTATGTATATGCAGTGTATGTATATGCAGTGTGAATATACATGTGTATGTATGTGCAGTGTGTGATGACCTGTTTATATTTGAATAAATGTTGATTTATTTTTTTTTTGTTCAAGAATAAATGTGAATTGTTGTTCATGCAAAAACATCCCCTGAAATAATCCCTTACCCCTTCTTTTGGAGGAAAAAAATGGTATAAGACCCTTTATTTATTATTTATAATTTCGGGGAAACATGGTAGCTATATTTTTTTTTTTATTTACCATGCATTATTTATTGGTACTTTTTTGGGTACATTTGACTTGTTAGTTTCTTTTCATATACCGGTAATTTATTTCTGCTGTTGAGATGACCTTCAATTCTGTTTATTCTTTTATAAAGTGACATTTTCCTAGTTTGGGCTTTTTTCTTTAGATATTTTTATGCAATGGATGGGGAAAAATAGATTTACATTTTTATATTTTGTGATTTTTCTTTTTTTTCTTATGTTTTTCAAAACGTTTATAACTTTTACACTTTGGTCTCATAAAGGGGCTTGATATTGCATAGTGTAAGTGTAAATATACTTGGGCCCATTGTCACGCTTATGAGGACTTTTATTGTTTGCCATTGCATATGAATGTATAGCAAAACAAATTCCAGGACAGTCCATAAAACAGGACACTTTTTGCCCTGTCCGTAAAAAAAAAAAAATTAAAGGGTCCATTTTTTTTTAAGCTGAAGAAACTTACACATTATTTTGACTGTAAGTATCATCATTTTACAGTGAATGCAGCTGATGTCTTCATATCAGAATGATGGGCTGTAGACTTGTATCACTGATAATCTGAATAATTTATTATGGTTTTCCAATGTGTTCGTAAAAACTATTGTCTGTCCACAACTTTTTAATAAGTTGTCAAAAATAAGTTAAGTTGGCAGCCCTGATGTGAGGTTGTGTCTTATAAACTGGTAGCGTAGGTGGTAGTAACAAATCTTCGTTAACCAGTACACACACACCCAGTTACTATTCTGCGCTCATAGCCAGATTTAGACAAATTCAGCTGACAACTGCAGGGATAATTATAGTTTCCGGGAGCAGAAATCAGCGCGGTAATAAGCTGTAATTGTTTGTTGCATCGTACTTTCCACCAACAAAACTGAAATTTCTAATGCAAATGTCTAGGTTACCTAGGGATAACATTGAGATTATTTTTCTTCCCATCCAGATGGTAAAATCCAACAGAACAGAGTGAATTGTTTCCCTTTCTATTGTTTTATTTAGATTTTCATATCAAAACACAATAATTATCAGAGCAGTTTATCTTTTAAAAGTGCGATAGAAGAACTGCCAGCATCCTCTAATTTCCCGTTTTAAAAGGATGTTCCTAACTTTCAAATTTATCACCTTACTATAAAACCCACTTCTTCCGAAGATGGGACGCTGAAATGTTCTGTTCATTCATCCATAGTCTATGGAATTGCCAGAAATGGCCAAGGTGGTGCGAATAAGCTGTATCGTGCGTTCAAAGCCTTTGGATAAATAGTCGGACCCCAGGCCATCAGAAGGTCATCACCTATACTTTGGATAAGGGATAACTAGAGAATGAAGACTGAATCGATTCTAAACTAATCAAATTAAGTGAAAAAATGCAGATTCACAACCTATAGGCTGCCATTTTGATGGATTGTTTGGATGTCCAAGAATTGATTAAAAAGTTATCACTAGCGTTGAGCGAATAAAAAAAAAAATGACTTGGGTTTGAATATTCCAAATAGCTTGAAAATTTGGGTTCAAACCTAATTTATATTATTTGGATTAAAAATGTCTCAAAGAGAATCCAAGTGACAAAAAAAAAATTGAGCTGGGAAAGGATTAAGAAATGAAAAAATTTAAACTTGCCTATCCTAGTCCCACCAATTACTTATCCTACCGCTGCAGCTCCCTTACTTGTTGGTTTCTCAAGTCTTTGCTTTTGATCCCTCAGCCTTTGGATGTTCTTCCAATCTCTGGTTTGCACATCATGTACATTAATATACGTTGCATCCCATGTGATCAGGCAGGAAGACCAGAGGACCAGATGAGTATATGATTTATTTGTGCAACTCTTTCCTGGCTCTCTGTTTTATCATTTGGACTTAGGAAAAACCTCCAAATATAGTAAATGTCTCTTCGGGCCACTTTTTATTCATCTCAAATCCTTTTGGCTCCAATCAAATTTTTCGGCAGAGTTGGATTATTCAAACCCAAATCAAATTTTTCAAAATGTGCTCATTTCAACTTTTCTAAGTTTTAATGTTGGAAGCAATGAGCGATATTTCTTATTTAGCCATTCTACAGAATATGCCATAAGAGTCTGGTAAATGCCAGACCCACCGCTGGATTCCAACCATTCTTGAGAACGAGGCCCTTTTCAATTCTAGATCACACCATATAGGAAGACCCTTTGCTTGCCTAGATAAGGTGGGCAAGCACTCAGTGTGCCAGGGCAGGGGCTGTAAAGTTCTTAGTATGGATTACCCATTTAATGGCTTTCTCACCCCATTGGTGGCCGGCACAATGTATTGGGTGGGCTTCTATGGCAGATAGGGACCTAACTGTCCCTATTAGGCCCTGCAGGGTTTCATTGACCGGCAAGAATGTATGGAAGCAATAGGTATCACGATGCATTGTAATCGTAATAGCTGATGAAAAGGCTAACTCTCTTTATGCCTTAGATATTCTTGTTCTCACTCACGGATAAACATTTACCCCGTCCCTATGGAGCACGTACTCCAGCCGGTGCCATACATTAGAATAAAAAGTTTGCCTGTAATATCACTGACAGCTGTTGGGCTTCCAGTAATGTAAACAGCTTCTCCTCGCCCTAAAATGTAATTTGGACAGAGATTGCTCTGGACCATCTTATTTGTAGTAAATCAAACGCAGATTGTTTCATTGGGCAGCTTTGCAGTGAATGTTTTAAATTAAAGCTTCAGCATCGGCCCCGGCAGAGGGAAGGCCATCCATCTTGTAGGGTTTGCCGATGTTTAAACTAAAAACACTGATATTGATCACTGGAGTTTACGGCTCATTCCTGCTATTTAGGTTGTGCAACTCATACATTTAATATACGGCTATGGCTACAAAAATATGTTAGCCCATGTGTATTTCTTTTGGTTCCTAATCTGTTTAAATCCATCAATTTGTGAGTTATCGTTTGTAATCATTTTTTAAAAAAAATAGAATTAAAAAATTGCATTTTTTTAAAAGTGGCTCTTGCCAAATCTCCTCAAACCAACTCCATACAATATTAAATACATCTCTGAGACACAAAGAAACTAGTGTTCTTACTTTGAAAATACATGTCAAAATGGCTGTATAATCCTTTTTGGAAGTCTTTTAACACAATTTCCACCCACTTAGCCTATTTTTCAACACTTCAGTGTGCCTCACTCCATCCTGCTGCTGTTGAATCTGTCTATTGGGCCTGATTAACAGCTCCTCAGTGTCCTCCTTTATGCTGCTGGTATCTCATCTCTTGAAATACTAATTTTACTCTCGGCAAAACAACCATTCTTACCTAAATTTTCAAAGATTACAGCAGCCTCATCAGGACTAAAAGATCTATGTGCATAGTTTGCGTTATAAAATTTTGTGACACATAAGCTTTAAAATGAGTTTTTTTTATACATTATAAACATCAAAATCCACTTGGTCTGCTACAGTTGACATCCCTGTTTTCTGCAACTCGCATTTCAGCTTTGCTGGGTAGACTCAAGACAGAATGAACAGTCATTTCATCAGCATAAAAGAGTTGACAAGTTGTTATCCTCATATGTTAACCTCGTATTCGCAATCTTGATATTCTCCACATTTGATGCACTGCTATGAAAAACCGCACCTCTGCAAGCAAGTTACCAGTGATCCTTTACATCTCTGTAACCTTGTGTTTAACTTCATTTCTGCAAGCAAGTTACCTATAAATCTCTGTTTTTCCTGTACAATAAGCACATCAGCTGAACTGTATCTAGTGCTTCTAGTCCTTGCCCATCTGTGGTCCAGCATACCTATGTGCTGGCCCTTGCTGCTCAACCTGATCTAAGGAGTAGAAAATACACCTCACCAGGTGAGCCCATAACAGTACTGGAATGATGGTATTTGTCATTATTGTATACTGTCGTCAGATTGGGAAAAATAAGCTTGATGACAGATTCCTTTTAAATTAATGCATACAAATTATATACCTCTAATTAAGCTAAAATCAGGGCATTACTTATCTGTGGATCCCGCATCAGAGAAGATCAGTATTACGCTTGTTTGGCAAAGTAATCTTGCATTACAGAGCTTCTCCACTATAGGAGACTTGGTTCTGTTATTGTGCGTTAATTCTATGCATCCATTCATCCAATGGAGTTTTTTGGTGAAACGGAGTCGACCAGTTGACAGATGATGACCGCTTTACCTACTGTCATGCTATATGTATAGTCACAAAGAGGTAAGGCCATTATCTCCTATGTGGAGCATTCAAGTCAAATCTTAATAGGCTCTATGCTGACAACAGAGAAGGAGACTTGCAGCTTGGCTCCAATTGTTCCATTTTACAAGGCAGTATTCTTTATCATATTTTTCTCAAACTTAAATTTAAGTGAATTTTAAGGGTTCCCCTAATCTAGAAAGTGAGTGCTGTATGCTAGTTGTTGGCTTCATTCACTGCACAGTCCATCCATTTCAGCATTGGGCAGTGTAAATGAATAACTTACTTTGGATGACTGCGTGCCGATCAGTTGACCGCCGGGGATCTGGCTCCCGCCACCTTTGGCACAGTACTATACTACGATATTACAGTAAAGCATTACATGGTGGCATTTCAGATGATGGCTGCTTTCAAACCGTTCTAATTTCTGGCCAATAGAGTTGATTCATTTGTAATTATTTGTAAAATAATTGGAAATTTGACTACAGAGGAGAAAAACTACCGAAATCGATTTGGTCTAGAACAAAAAAATTGGTATGAATTAAATTTGACTCCAGACCCGAAGGTATATACCTTACCCTCCCGGTCTTCCAGTTGCTACGAATCAGTCTTGTGTCCTGATCTTCTCGTGGTCATGTGGAGCGTGATACACGCCAATGGACCACACAATTACATGGTGCACAGCGCGCTTCATACGTCACTGCAAGAAGCATAGTCAGCGATGGAAGATGAAGACTAATGACTGATCCAAAGCGAGCGGAGGACTAGGGTCTTCGAGAGGGACGAGACTAGGACTGGTGAGCGTAATCTTTATTTTTCAGAGGATTTTTGTAAATTGACTCCCAAAGAATTCCGATTCCGGTGAATTTAAATTTTTCGGAAAATTTGTAACAAAGTAGTTTTAACCTTTACATCATTACTTTGGTTCCAATTATGGTTCCCCAACCGGATACATTTTATAGATTTACATTGAAATGAATAACATTTTTTATCAAAGACAATTTCTACCTGCAGTAAGACTTATTTCCTTCATCTACTTAAAATACAATTTCCCCTTAAGATGTGAGAGCGATGAACATGCCAGGCATTAAAATATAATCCCCATACATTATAAATTCCAGGTTCCTCCCGGACAGCTTTATATTATGTCACAGCCGACCCATTAATATTTCAAGGATGCTACGTCTATATGGAAAGGGCAGTCGGCCTGTGAAAGGCGCTCACGTTACAGCAAAGCTTTATTTATGGGGATATCAAGACTTCTATATTTCTTCCCGTTGAGCCACTTTTTACTGGTGTCAGCCGGCAAGTGAGACATTCGACTTTTTATTCCTCGTTTTGTCAGGGAATGTGATTTGTTTAGTGAAATATGAAAATAACCCGGGCTGCCAAGTTTAATGCCACTAACCTTTACAATGCGGAAAACTTTCCGCCCACGGGGAGAGCAGCAAATTATAATTGTAATCTCACTTAAGGTTGGAGAAGATGGTGCATTTAGGTTAATGGAAAAGTGACAGTCATGGTCCCTTCCTTCTGGTTTACCAGTGATATTTTCTCTTTCACTGATGCTAAAACCTTAAAGAGTAACAGTCATTTTTATTTTTCATCCTGGACTGATCTTTCATTCTTGTTTCATGGGTAAAAATCTGTTTTCGGTGAAGACAGATTTCCAAACTACTGAGATAAGAGATGACAACATGACAGTTAGTGCCCATGAAGTTCTATGGAGAAAGGGGAGGAGCTAGACGCCGACATTCTACTACAAGTTCTACTGAAATGAAAGTTACACTTAACAGTGAAGCATTATGCTTAAGGAACAAAATGTCACAGTTTAATCCTAAAAGATCATTATGGAAACATAAGAGAAGGGGCCAGCAATATAGTGGCCCCTGGTGAGCAAATGGTACAGCACAAATGTGTGCAGCCAACATTGTTTGTACATGAAAGGTAGACACTCAACAACAGGATTTTTTTTTTTAATTATATCAGCAGTTGTGATAGAATCACAGTTTTCACTGCTGCAGATCTTGAATGCTGAGCTCTGTATAACCCCGCCCACATCATCGATTGGCAGCTTTCTGTATACAGAAAGCTACCAATCAGTGGTGGGGGCGTGGCTGGACTAGGAAGCATGAGAAACCTAGTCATGTAGTGATAATCTCCTTCTGGTAAAATACTGATTTTATTAAAATTGAAAAACAAAGCCTAGTAAGTGACACATCACTGGAATCAGACTCTACATCATGCTGCTCTCCAATTACATAGAAAAAACCTACTGACAGATTCCCTTTAAGGATTGATACCATTTTGCCAGATTATTTGCTGGGGTGAAAATAAGCTGGATTATGTTCACCTGACCTAGACCCCCTGACTCCTTATTACACCATAGCTCCCCCGTCTTCCACACTGGGCTTTGTCTTGGTGCTGAAGGCAGTGATTGGTCTAATGCTGTCACTGACATTAATGATTTGCATCGGGTGACCGTGTAAGGCCAAATCAAAGCCAAAGAAGGCTAAATTGAGCAAATCTGCCCAAAACTAATTCAATAATCTTTAATCCCTCCCCGTTGTCCATGTCTGATATTGCGAAACCATACGTAGTCATAGTAGTGTTGATATTTTCTAGAAGAAATTGGTCACTTTTCTCGAAGGTCATGCAAGTACTCAGTGACCGTTTCTGGCATTTTGAAAAAATATTTTGCAGAACGAAAAACAAGCGGATCTTGGTGGAACATGAAAGTTCAGTAAGTTACAGAGCCATCTACAGGTACAGCAAAAGTTGTGAAATCTATACAGTATAGCTAGAGAGGTGTCATATAGCATGAATGCTAATAATACAGCAGAAACTTTGCAACAGAAAAAAATGACGCACAATGTCCACAATGTTTTTTTAATTAATATCGACCTGAAAAATTGCAATAATTACCAGTTACAGGAAGATTAATTATAAACAAGCCTACAAAAATAATTTAACTTTTAAGTTTACAATAAATATTTTAAGCACCTAATGATTATATTCCATTTTTTTTTTCAGATTCTGTGCATTTAGATTCCAGTTTTGATACTTTATTCCAGCATTCAATTTATTTTTCTGCTTTTAGACTTTAGAATTTGATTTTCTTCTTATCTTACTCTGCCACCTCGTGGTCATTGTGGAGAGTTGCAGAATTTACAGAGGATTGATAACGAGGAGTTGCTATTGTGTGTTGTCTGTATTTTTATTGTGGAATATAATGACTTACATGGGTAAGATTTCATAAGGGAGCTCACGGCCGAGAACGTAGACACGTTTGCATAGTGCATTCATTCGTATGTATATACACACAGGTCAAGTTAACCCTTGTAATATAAGAGTATGAGCAGTGGTGTGGATGTGCTGGGAGTTGTGGTCTCACCCGTTATCTTTCTGTAGATCCTTTGAGCAGATACAAAACTGATCAGACGCAGAGGCAAAACTAATATTTACACCAAGTGGCTCTCAGGTGGCATCTTCTTGGATCACTTTCTTTTCTTCTCTGTTTGGCCCAGACCGTCATAATTGCTTCTTCCATGTACGACTCCTCTATCTGGATATTTTGTCTTCTCACTTTTACATTTCCCTTTACTAAGACAAACTCCTAATAGCGCCAAATACAGTGCCCCCCAAATATATTTCCACACACTGTACCCCCTTAAAATAACACATCCAGAAATCCTGCACTTACAGCTTCGGCTACTATCAGTGAAATAATTAATGGTCGTCTGAGGAATGTTCTGCCGTACTGAATTCACTTGGGCAAATCATCAAAATCCTCTGCTGGCAGCTTCTTGTTGAATTGCCAACCAATGACCCAATGACGATTCCCAGATGTGTTCTATGGGAAAAAAGTCCATAGACTCTGAAGGCCATGGTAACACGTTTAGGCCACGCAGGCTGCTCACAGTAGCATGAAAAGCAGGTAATTTTTTTGCACTGACGTAAGTATCATATCGGGTGAAAAAAATCGTGAAATTGAGGAAATTACTTGTTTTTCATGCAACCGTGAGCAGCCTGCATGGCCTAAACGTGATACCATGGCCTAAACGTGATATATGGCCTTCAGAGTCTCCGGACATTTTTCCCATCTGGGACGTCATTGGTCGGCAATTGCACAGGAAGCTGCCAGCAGAGGATTTTGATGATTTGCCCAAGTGCATTCAGCTCGGCAGAACGCATAGTTGAACTTTGGTCACCCTTGGAATGAAGTAGGACACCCCTCATTCATAGATGGGGAGAATATTCTATGGAAAGGGGATTGTCTGAGCTGATCTTCAGTTCCTTGGCCTTGTAGAGGTTTACCAGCATTTTTTCTTAACAATCAAGGTGTTGAGTTGGTTTGTATATTCGAACTATACATAGACCTGCTATCTCTACTTAATAAACAGTGCTGCCACCTTTCATTATGCATCAGCAACCTACACTGGTCCATTGGCGATGGTTCCCAAGTATATCGCGAGCTAAGTGCCACTTTCATCTTTTTCTGCATCCTCAAGAATTTGAATGAGGTTGAAAACTGCACTGCAATGTCCCATGTGCTCGAGGACGGAGATCTTGTGTGAGATAAATAATATTTTAATTTTGTGTAGAACTTTTTAAAACATTTATCAAACTTTTCATACACATCCTTTAAAAGGGATTGTCTGGTTAAATAAAAATAAAATGATGTATAGTCACTTGATCCAGTGTTCTCTCTTCAGTCACTTGACCTGTGATTGGCTGTGACGGTCAAGAATTATTGGTATACATCCGATTTATTCAAATACTCATATTTTGGTCTTATTCGTAGATTGTCATCAATTCCATTCAATACGTGCAAAACTTATGTCATATATTGTGGGTGGTTTACACCCCTAAGATTCCCAGAGCCCTGAGAGTTGCTCAAAGCTTTTTTCCCACAAAATACAGCACATGTATCATCTATCCATTATATGATCACTACTGGTGTGATCACTGGGATTTCCACCGATCATGAGATCATGCATGAGCATAACCACCTCCAGTGACCATCACTCTCGGTGTTGGTGTACGGGGTACATAGAAATGCCATGGATTCTCACTCTTTAGCTTACTTTTTGCTACTTACTCCATGTTATCCCTAAAAGACAGAAAATTTCCTAAAGTTAAGAAAAAAATTAAGGCATTTTCTAACAGACCCTGGAAACATTTACCGGAGAGATACATTTTTCCAGCCGCCAGGGTTTGCGAACATTACGTCCTGCCTCGAGAATTTACACCACGCAGCAATTTTCTCCGGTCTGAATGGCTCCATATATCCCGGTGAGCGACGGACTGAGCCGAGACCATTTGCGAAGATGTTGTCATTTGATAACTATATTTGCATGAAATGAAGTATTAAACAACTTGTGGATGTCCTCGCCAAAACGAAGCCACATTAATTCTAAAGAGTTCCAATAAATTCAAGACCAAAGGCGCGATGGATGTTTCCATACTAATTTATATTCCTGAGGCTGCCAATGTGATCAAGGGTAAAGAAAAAGCTGTAGTTTAACGAGATGTACGCATGTATGTATTTATTGCAGTAGCAGCACTATGGCACAGTGCCCATTAAAAATAAACCTGAGAGCCACCCTACAGTAATAATGAAGTCCGGCTGCCGACAAGTTGGTGGTTGCTACATCTGTATATACACTGCTCAGAAAAATAAAGGGAACACTCAAATAACACATCCTAGATCTGAATGAATTAAATATTCTCATTGAATACTTTGTTCTGTACAAAGTAGAATGTGCTGACAACAAAAATCACACAAACATCATCAATGGAAATCAAATTTATTAACCAATGGAGGCCTGGATTTAGAATGGTACTCAAAATCAAAGTGGAAAATCAAATTACAGGCTGATCCAACTTCAGTGGAAATGCCTCAAAACAAGGACATGATGCTCAGTAGTGTGTGTGGTTTTCACATGCCTGTATGATCTCCCTACAATGCCTGGGCATGCTCCTGATGAGGCAGCGGATGGTCTCCTGAGGGATCTCCTCCCAGACCTGGACTAAAGCATCCGCCAACTCCTGGACAGTCTGTGGTGCAACGTGACGTTGGTGGATGGTGCGAGACATGATGTCCCAGATGTGTTCAATTGGATTCAGGTCTGAGGAACAGGCGGGCCAGTCCATAGCTTCAATGCTTTCAACTTGCAGGAACTGCTGACACACTCCAGCCACATGAGGCCTGGTATTGTCCTGCCTTAGGAGGAACCCAGGGCCAACCGCACCAGCATATGGTCTCACAAGGGGTCTGAGGATCTCATCTCGGTACCTAATGGCAGTCAGGCTACCTCTGGCGAGCACATGGAGGGCTGTGCGGCCCTCCAAAGAAATGCCACCCCACACCATTACTGACCCACTGCCAAACCGGTCATGCTGAAGGATGTTGCAGGCAGCAGATCGCTCTCCATGGCGTCTCCACACTCTGTCACGTCTGTCACATGTGCTCAGTGTGAACCTGCTTTTATCTGTGAAGAGCACAGGGCACCAGTGGCGAATTTGCCAATCCTGGTGTTCTATGGCAAATGCCAAGCGTCCTGCACGGTGTTGGGCTGTGAGCACAACCCCCATCTGTGGACGTCGGGCACTCAGACCATCCTCATGGAGTCGGTTTCTAACCGTTTGTGCAGACACATGCACATTTGTGGCCTGCTGGAGGTCATTTTGCAGGGCTCTGGCAGTGCTCCTCCTGTTCCTCCTTGCACAAAGGCTGAGGTAGCGGTCCTGCTGCTGGGTTTTTGCCCTCCTATGGCCCCCTCCACGTGTCCTGTGTACTGGCCTATAAACATAAGGATGAATGACCTCGGGGAGATCAAAACATCCAACAAGGCGGAGACACCATCACGTGTTTCTCAACGCAGTGATCCAGAACACTGCCCCCATCCCTAAAGGGAAATATGCAAATGCATGTAGAAAAGCTGCAGAGACACCATCACGTGTTTCTCAACGCAAGCAATGAATAGCCAGGTCTTTCACCGGGAAGGAACAACCATGGGAAGGGCAGCATCCAATAAAGGAAAACCACCTATGCCAAAACATGGTATCCATCCACAAACAGCTGTTTCGGGGTATTTGCCCCTCATCAGTGTGGAGTAGGAAACTGGCTATTAGGAGCAGTGCCTAGTGAAAAGACTATAAACATAAGGATGAATGACCTCGGGGAGATCAAAACATCCAACACCGCGGAGACACCATCACGTGTTTCTCAATGCAGGTGATCCAGAACACTGCCCCCATCCCTAAAGGGAAATATGCAAATGCATGTAGAAAAGCCACGGAGACACCATCACATGTTTCTCAACGCAAGCAATGTTGGATGTTTTGATCTCCCCGAGGTCATTCATCCTTATGTTTATAGTCTTTTCACTAGGCACTGCTCATAATAGCCAGTTTCCTACTCCACACTGATGAGGGGCAAATACCCCAAAACAGCTGTCTGTTAATTTATTTATGGAAGTGCTTCCTATTTACTCCTTATATTAGTGTGTGATACAATGATCACTGGTTGTGCCTCAACAGACCATCTTGGTGTATGATGTGGACTTTTCAAGGATTTACTACTTTCATGGACCGCGCCATTTGGGAGTATAATAAAAGGACCTCTTTTTGCTATGCAGAGGGGATTGGGGACATAACGTACAATAGAAAGCTGTAAAGGTGGTGGCTGAACTGTATTTTGGAAAAACCTGGTGCCAGGTTCCCTTTAATGGATTTTACACCCCACTCTCAGCACAAACAGTATACAAGAGGTATCTTTCTCCTGGAGATGATCTCTCACTCCAGTTCTACACACACTGGTCTACAGACAACTCTACCTCTGCAGCTGCACTCAACCACCATTACCAATCTCTCGGTGAGCGCTTTACCTCATGTGCGGATGGTCTTCCATGCGTGCAACGTGTGGGCAACCTCCCCTCCAGCAGTCTAGCACAGGTGGGGTTCCGATCGGAACTACTTGTTGGTTGTTTCTGGTCATGCACCTGTGATGATCCTTTGGTGACTGACCACGAGCCGAGGAAGAATTAGGCTAAATACACTGGCCATGTGTCTCGTGTCCTGTGCACACCAATGCAGATCAACAACATCCACATGTATCCTCCTTAGAATCACTCATTTATCCACTGTAGATTCTACCCAGGACCACCGCTCAAGGGTCCTCTCTGCACATCAAGCTCCCACCCAACAAAGCAAAAACAAGTGCAATAAAAACATGACTACAACCTAAGAATCAAAAGGGGTGGAATGTCTGAACAAGGTCAACACCAACATCACGGAACAAAGTAGACATACACATTGTTGGTGGGGGAACCAACATTACTGCCACCTGTTTAAGGTAATGAGTGTCCACCTCCATCTTCCTGCACTGCTAGGGTTAAACAAAATTCATATTTCATGGTCAATCCTTATATTCACAAGCCGGTAGCAACTTGAAGGTCAAATAAAACCTTATGCATATTGTGCTGAGACTCCGAGACTGGAAGTAAAATGCTATTGTCCCTTTACTGCCAGAGGGGTCACCAATGCAATCAGCCCCGAACCCCCGAACAGCTACTAACACAGTCATACGGCCGATGCAATTACCTCTCCATACCCAAAATGCTTTGCAGGTTATCGCTGGAGAAATGTTGTATATGTTGGTAATTTTCAAGGTTATAGTCATGGATTTTTTTATTTTGTGTTGGAGTATAAGAGTTGACACCAGATATGAAATAGTTAATTCCCGCGGTGTGCCGTAGACCTCGCGCTGACATCGTGCTGATAGTACATTTGATAGAAGGCTGATATGAATTTTATTATGGGCGATCAAAGTTTCATTCTGTTGATTCAATGTATCATAAATATGGAGGGACAAAGAACAACTACACCGGAGAGGGTTACATAAATGGTCTTTATACATCTGCAAGATACAGGCTCCCGATCCACAAGATCCACAGATGGAGATTTAAAGGGAATGTTGGCACGTTTTTAGTTATTGAAGCAGTGATGTGAATGTATTGGTGCTTGGCCCTCAATAAAAACGATACCATTATTGTACAGATCCAATGTACCAGTCATGAGAAATCTAAGAAAGAAACAATATGCAAATCAGAGAGGAAGTGCACGGGGGGGAGGATGTCAGGGCATTTGAAAGGTGAACTTCAATTATACTGACACCCCCCCTGTCTGATTTCTCATCGGCTTCTATTCTAGATTTCCGACGACTGACACATCAGATCTGTACAGAAAAGTAATAATTTTAATTGTGAGATAAGAGTCTATAGCTGTGCTACTACTTCCAGATATAAATGACATGCAGACAGCTTACCTTAAAGAAAGAACATCAATGTTGCTAGTTGGACTCTGATACATAAGAATGATTAAACACGAGAAAAATCAAAATAAACAAGTACTCTATAGTAAGTAAATAGTAATAGTATACGTAAATAACATAGGGTACTTAGTTAACGTTATTTTGATTAAAAGAAAGTGTAAAAGCCATTCCACCGCCACATGGTGACCCAATCGGGACAGTCCTATCCTGTGTCTAGAATTATAGCCTGACTGTTCAGACACCTGTCCATGGGAAGCTATATTGATGAAATGTTTAGACAGGTGTATGAACCGTCGGGACCCTTTCCTGCCTTACCCTTATCTACATTGAGGTCAACTGACACAAGGTGAGGTTTCAATATTAGAAGATAGGACTATCCCGATGGGTCACCTTGTTGTGGTGGGATGGCTTTTACATTTTTTTTTAATCAAAATAGTGTTAACTAAGTCCCTTATGTTATTTACTTGTACTATTACTTTTTACTTATTTACTAACTACAGGGTATATGCTCATTTTGTTTTTATCTTGGGTTTGGGTTTGGTCTGTGAAATGGCCACAGTGTGAACATGCTCTTATACATTGCATGTATTCAACTTATTTCTTTGGTTTTGACATAAAATTGATTGCAGGGTACAGTGGTGAGTAGAGATGAGCAAACTTGTTCAGAAAACATTCGCCAATCTCAAATTCGGCACAAACGCAGCACATTCGGATTTGTGTTTGGAAACCTGAGCATTTTCCTCAAAATTGGCAAAATTCGGCCAAAGTTCGGTAAGTGATCGAGTTTCCACTAATGCTTTTGTTAGGACTTTGGCTTTGATAGTGCTGCTGTATGTGTGGAGATTGTGTCAGCCAATCAGGGTGCAGAAACCATCCACAATGTCCAGACACAAGGGCTTGTGTCATTGGCTGTCACATGTCCTTCTCCATATAAAAAGCGGACATATTGGTTCAACACCATTTTGTGAGTGTAACAGCGTAATGAGGCTGCTGCAAGTACTCATATAGTTAGCTAGGTGGTTTATTCTCAGCTAGTTCACATAAATAGAATCCTATGTGAAATCAACCTTACAGCATATAAGTGCTAATTATGTGGTGCAGCCACCAGTCGCCATTTCACCATATATATCATTTGTGCTGATTGTGTGATCCAGACACATTATCTCAGCAAATAAATACTGATTGTTAATTTAGTGACTGGTGACTGACAGGTCGGGGCCTAGGGTTGTGAAACAGCTGGTTAAAAGAGGGGAAGGGTACATCCAACATGAGTGGGAAAAAGAGAGGTTGTGGTGGAAGGGGGAATAGGCGTGGTGTTCAAGGTGTACGTGGGGTAGGTGGTAATGTTACTCAACAAACACCGGCTTGTCCTATCCAAATATTTTAGAGGTGTGTGTTAAGAATTTTTTAAAATGTGGAGACTCCAAGTTGTGTGGTGGGTTGCCTGTAGTGGAAGGGGTCTCAGAGCACCAGGCCTACACATGTCCTTCATCCACCTCTTACTGATCAATTTGTAAGCTAGAAATTCTGGCTCAGGCCCTGTCCCATCCATCCATGGTGCGCAATTATAACATTTCTACTGTGGATCAATTGATGCCACTTTTCCTGGTGTCTGCCCCTAATTTTTGGAACTGTTTGAACTCCAAGTTTGGTCTCCTTCATGTGTGTTGCCTGAATTTGGCAAGGCTCTACAAGCACCAGGCCTACACCTGCTTTCATCCACCCTTATTTTGTTTAAGCTAGAAATGCTGGTCCAAGACCTGTCCCAAGCATCCATGCTGCGCAATTATGCCTTTTGTACTCTGGGTCAATTGATGCCACTTTTCCTGGTGTTTGCCCCTACTTTAAGCTGTTTTGGCAGCTTTTGCCCCCCCCCCCCCCCCCCCCCCCCCGGAAGGTGTTCTCTATGTATTTGCTTTTGCCTCCCATTGAATTCAGTGGGATCCGGATAAGTTCGGCATACATCGGGACGTTTGCTGAGCTGAACCTTAAAAGGTTCGCTCATCTCTAGCGATGACGTTCAATCACCTACAGAAAACAGGCAAAACCAAATTGACCAGCATTGTCAATATGACAAGTCTGTCTTCAAGGAAGTGTCCATAACTGAACATTATTTTTTAAAGAGGCTCATAATCGTGTGTTAATACATTTCAAAATATATTTCTACAGTGCTCGGAGCTTTATTTTATTGATACAGAGCTACAAATCCCCTGCTTAGCCATAGAGTTGTGTCTACCTGCAGCCTCCAGTAGAGGGAGATAGGAGTGCACTGCATATTATTTAGACATTTTTTTCAGGTAAACAGTATACAAAAAGCCATTTACTTGTTACTAGTGTTCTTAGCGCTGACCCGTACAACGATACATTAGAAAATGAATATGCACAGAGATAGGAACCGTCTTCTACATAAATACGTAGACTCTCGCATTTGAGCTTAGGGTCCCAAAAATGCTGTGCTTATGTAGAAACAAATCATCTTTTTAATACAGAGAATTCAGAAATCTGGAACCTCGTCAGGATGAGAATTGGGCTCCGAAGTGATTCATTTACTATATCTGGCAGTCCCATAGACAATGGATAGAGCAACGGAAAGTATTCGCAACCACTAATACGTTCTAGATCATTTCATAGTCCCAATCTCAGGATTGGTGGGGGTCCAAGTGGTCAGACCCCCATCTATCAGCTACTCCAGTCAAAACACCGTTATTTTCAATTAATCGGATGAGTGGGCGAGGCGAACAACACGTCGTACAGCCCTGGCTCATCCCCAGTTTTGCCTATTTCTGCAGAGCTGCTTTAATCTGGTGTAAAAATGCCAAAAATGTATACATTTTTTAACAAATCCTCGTCGTGCTAAAATTTTGCAAACTTTTCACAGTTTAAGCTGGCATAAAAACTTAGAAGAATCGGCCTCATAGACTTATCAGCTATCACCAGAATAATGAATCACAGTCTTCTAGACTCAAGATGGTCTGCTGGTAATAGAAAAAGGGGAGTTCACAGTCATACTTGTACATTAAATATATTTCACTTTTATTTTGAGGACATTTCTTATTGTGCTAGAAATCCTTTGAATGCCGCAAAATCATTGATCTGCAATTTTTGGCTCAGACCTGCTTCAAATATGATCGGAGACCTCTCTGTCCTTGTTAGGAAAATGGGTGATCTTCATGTAGAACATTATCTGCTGTTTGATCCCTCGTGGGCAGTCTTTTAGTTTATTCGGATGGATTTCAGTGCTGGAAAACATTTCCAATGTCCAAGTTTCATAGAAGTGGGTAGATTTCCGTTTGCCATATTGTAGAAAAACAACGTGCAACTTTTTGATTCAACTACAAGTTCTAAGAGACCCACGGCTCAAAACCACAGCTCTGGATTTACAGATGTGTCCACCATTTCCTTGAAAATTTTCATTTTTCTCATGATCCAAAGTCAGTACATTTTTGCAACATGCTACCGAAACCCCCCAAAATTTATATCACACCCACTGGGAAACGCACACAGACACACATTACATAAACTACTCCCAACATTTTTTTTTCCAAAGCTGGTCATCTTGTGTCACTGATCTCTGGATAAATTCTGCCAAGAGGAACCGTAAAGGACACAGCTGTAGTGTTCCAAAGCTGTAAAAGCTCCGACCACAAACTTTACAAACTTGGTTTTTCCTTGTATTTTATCCAAAATAACCCCAGAGAAAAACATTAATGGCGAGAAGGATGACAGCATTGACATTGCACACGATCCTCCACAACGGCTTTTCTTCAATACTGGTCATCTTCATCTGCAACTTCAACTCTTCTTCTTTGGACATTTTGACTTCAGGTTGCATGGATAGACCACAAAACCAAAAATACAACTTTTTCCAGCAGGAATATGTTACACCTGTAAGAAAGCAGCAGACAATCATTATAAATCAATCACAAGAATGTACCAGAATATAGAGAAACATATGGCACACATCACGTGCATGCCAGAGCAGCCACAAGTTAACTGTCTCAGTCGACACAATCCATCCCCCCAAACTATCTATTGTGCATGGCCATGGTGCTTTCTGAAAGATATTGTCATCCTCTCCTTTACTGATGCAATCAGTTGTTTCCTGATTGAAAAAAAAAAACTTTTTTAAATCATACGCAAATTATGTTTAAGTGCTTTGGGTGTGATGAAGCACTTTCCAAGCCTCTGCCTCCCTTGTTCCATTCCTTTGCAGCCCCACCTTCTTCTGCTTGATTGGCAGCTCACTGGTAGTGTATCTAAGCCAGTGAAGTCAAGTCAGTCAACAAGTAGAGTGCCCATTTTTGTCAACCAGCCAAGCTAAAGCAGACAGCTGGGGGCTGGAATTCTCTTTTGTGTGTTATGCTGTGTCTTTTGTTATCTTACTATGGGGTTAGTAATTGGTGCATCTTATAGACACATCTCCTTTTCTAACCTGAGGGCTTGATGTCGGCTGACACTACAAAGCTGATATCAACCCTACAAATATTACCCCGCTTGCCAACGCACCAAGGCAAGAGGGAATAGATCTGGGGCAGTTGAGGGCTGCTATTTTTTAGGGGGATCAATATCCATGGCCCCTTACCAGTCTGAGAATACCAGCCCCCAGCTGTCTGCTTTAGCTTGGCTGGTTGTTTAAAATGGGGGAACTCTATGCAGTTTTTTTTATTATTTATTTCAATAATTTAAAAAAAGCGGCATGGGGACCGCACATCATTTTTTAAAATGTATTTATTTTTTGCACAGGCGCCAGCTTGTGAATACTCTTGCTGCTCTCACTGCTATCAGTAACGAACTTACCGCCGAACAGAGGCAGTGCTTCTCGCACTGTCACACAGTTGACAGCATGGAAACACCCTATGCTTGGGCTGCGAACCTGAATGATAACAGGGACTTCCTGGAGAAGTCCGTGTTCGGGGACCGTACGTGGACACAAGACGTTCAGTACGGGTTCGCCCATCACTAGAGTTGAGTATTATTTTTTTTATGGGCACTCTGAGGTTCAGCAAAACGGTGGACAGCTGGCTACTGTTAAACTGAATTAATGTCGAGCAAATTGAAAGAAATATGTACCGTATCTTTGAGAATATGATTTTTTTTTAAAAAATTTGAAGAGATTTAAATTACGCCCAAATACATTTGCTAATCTCCATTAAAAGCTGAAAATTGTTGTAACTTTTGTAAGATCTTATAGGCTTCTTAAATATAAGCAGGTATAAGGTGGATAGTGTAAAGTAAAATACTGGCGTTCACATGGAATTTTGTAATTTATATTTGCAACTTAGAAGTCTGGTAATATTTTTGTACTTACTGTAACTGTCACTGTTTGCTTCTTGCTCCTCCACAGACGAACTACCATCCAGAATCTTAACTTGTGGGATTGAACTTTCGTCTGTGAATATAAACAGAAATGAACATTAAAGGAAATCTGTCAACAGGTGTTTGCTATCTCACGTGATAGCAGTGTAATTACTGAAGGCAAAGAAGAGCTGAATCCAACAATGTATCACTTAGATTACTGGGTGCAACCATTCTGACACAATCAGAGATTTTAGATTTAGCAATGCAGCAGAGCTGAGAAAGCTAACCTCGCCCCCACCACAGCTAACTCTGTCTGGACCACAGCTGCCCCGCCCCCAAAAAGCTCTCTGTATGCATAGATATATACAGTAAGATGCTAATCACAGGAAGGGCGGAGTCACACTAGCACATCCTCCTGTAGTTGCTGTAGTCCAGCAATGATAACCACAAGGTGATAAAACCTTCAGTGTAAGTAAACAGCATCACACAGTTGATAATTGTGACACATCCTTGAAATCTGAGTTTCAACCCCTACTTCAAGCTGCCCTCAGATTACGTAGCAAAAACCTGATGACAGATTCCCTTTAGGTTACATGAACAAAGATAATGAGCAGTGACTATGCCAACTACATAGCAGATCTAGTATCAAAGCTGGGCTCTTAACATATTAGGGCACCTTAGTCTGCCACGTGAATTTCTTAGCCCCTTTGACTATAAGGGAATAGACATGTATAGGACAACATTAACATAAATTTTCAGGCTTAGTGCGGGCAGAAGGCAGATGCAAGGCGGCAGGGCTCTTGGACAATGCTGTTGGAATGGAAAGTGTGAGGAGCAAGAAAGAAAGGAAGAGGGGAGACACAACCTGGAAAAGGGCTCCGTGGAGGAGTAAGGTGAAGACAGTAGATGGAAACTGGGAACACAACAGTAGGTAGCAGCTATCTTTAATTGAATATCCCACAATAGAAATTTATCAGCTATCCACAGGATGGCTGACAAATGCCTGATCACGGGGGAGAGACTTATTAATAGAAAAGATCTTTCAATCCCTCTTCTCTATACTGCATGACCAACGTGAGGACAACTTTGAGTGGAGCAGCAGTTGGGCATACATGGTGGCTCTGCTCCATTCAAGGCCTGTGGGACTGGTGGAGAAAGTCAAATAGAGTTATCTGCTCTTTCCATTGGCCAGTACACATTGAACGTACGTTGAATGTAGAGTGTGCGCTCGACCAGTGATTCATTAAGACTCTTTTTCCCTTCTGTGGTATAATGAGAATGAATGGGGAATGAGGTACCATATTTTCTGCCTGATCGTCTGGTAGGCTTACAGATGTCCCACGAGAGTTGGTCTGCACCTCCTCCCTACTTGCAGGACACATTGTGTGGATGCGGTGTTGGCCTGCTCACAAGCTCCAACTTCAGGATGTTTTGTGCAAAAGACTCAGTGGAAGTTTCTTTGGAGGCAGGAATGGTCCCTATTAATTCCAAGGACTTGATCCAGTCTCCAAAGTTCTTCCAGCTGGACCCTCCTCCTTTTATGTGAAGTTACTAAGTGACTTTTTTCATCTTTGTGGCTGAGATCCTGATGGCAGTAACAGCTATACTGTCTTGATGGTCGCCCCAGTCCACCTAGCCACATAACAGAGAAGAAGAATAAGAAGAATCTAGTCCAAACAAGGAGGAAGGAACCGATGACTTGGATTTTTTGGCAATGGTAAGAAAAATGGAAAAATGATAAGTGCAATTTAATGCATTTTATGTATTAGGTCTGTAAAGTTGATAAAGGGTCCATGATATTTAATGCCATGGAGCCTAGATAACCCTCATTCTGCCCCGGTATGCATAGAATTAAATTTTATTTTGTTCTTAAATTCCTAATATTGCATTGTATTATTGGTCACAATGTCATTAGTGGTTCAGTACAAAGCTCAACTAGAAGTCCTCAAATCCTAAGATTACAGAGAGAAAAGTCTCCTTCACCTGGCTCTTTCTCAATAGTTGAAGATATCACAGGAACGTCTGATGAAAGATCCATTTCATCTTTCAGGGAAAGAGTTTGATCAACTTTATGTCGAGTCCACCAAGTCATACGACCAAGCTAGGAACAATAAAAAGTGTACAAAGAAGTAATCAGTCCATGACAAGGTCCTAAAATACGAAGACTATGCCTAGAGCTCCCAAAATATAATAATCATACAATTTTTTTCAAGAATGAGAGGATTATGGAGATAGAAGGATCCATTGTGTAGTTCCTTGGAAATATTTTAAAGCGGACATTCTCTTACAGTTGAGTTTCATATTTTGAGGTTAGTAATGGTTCATAAAGTATCATGTACTATAAGAAGACCCCACTGTATCCTTACCTCATTGTCAGGTATAGCTTTAGTGCACAAACTGATCACAATGCAGATGAGTGATGTCAATCCGAACAGAAGCATGGCAAAATACAAGTAGTGGACATTCTTGAGTACTGAAGGTCTTGTGTCCTCCTGCCCACAGTTTGGAGCAATATACACAAAGTCCATAATCATTCGAGTCAAGCCCACCAACAGGCCAATGAGCAAACCCCAAAAAGCAGCCTGCAAATACATACAAGTCTAGTGTAAGAATCACTTGTACGCAACGGATACAATAGAGACTTTGTCGTAGACACTTACTGGTTCAGTGAGTCTCTTGACAAAAATTCCCAAAACAAATATTGCAGTGACCGGCGGGGAGAGGTAGCTAGTGACGGATTGCATATAGTCAAAGAGCAGACCGCTATTTGCTGCTTGAATTATAGGGATCCACAAAATGCTGATAACCACGAGTACGACAATGAAGACTCTGTGACGGAAAATATAAGGTTTCCATGAGTTCTTAGATAAAGAAACATTACAAAATATCCATGACTCACTGACTTTTTAGTGTGGAGGGCATGTTCTGTAACCTGTGCAGAGAGGGGGAGGAGGTGAGCTGTGACCATCAACTAGTCTGAATGGCGGAACCTGTATTATCTATATATTACTGTTGCCATGTGAATATGTAAAAAAAAAAAACCCAACTGCTTACTAAGATGGTGTCTTTGACATCTCAACAAAATTTAGATTATACCCTCCTGGGAAAGACCATAAAAAGTAACACTAAATAAAAAGGCCCATCTCTCCGGAACCGGTATGATGGATTTAGTGAAAAACAAAAAACTGAACACTCAGATGAGCAGCGGGAGTAAAATGACAAAAACTGGACACTTTTGGCCTTATATCTGTCTCTCTTTAAGTAACTCCATACAAGGGCAGAATTATATAAGCCAGACCATCCGAAGGTCAGGGATGCCTACTGGACACCTTGCAATAGCTCATCAACACTTTTGCTCCAATTGTTTTTTTTTTCTATTTGTTCATTGTTATACCTGTCACCATTCTATTTCATTATTTTCCTACTATTTATCAGAATCGTGGTTGCCCGGACTGTACCTGCCGACAATCATGAGCTCTCTTTCCTTAGCATTCTTTCGTATACGTATCCAGATGTCAAGGGTGAATATAGTACTGGCACTATTGAAGATGGACGTGAGAGAACTCATGAGTGCCGCCATGATTACTGCTATCATTAAACCCTTCAGTCCTGGGGAAAGAAAAATCAATAAAAATTAGCGGTCATTAATTGAAAGGCTGTATGGTCTGTTGTAGATTAGAAACGTGACAGCAAACATATCATTTACGGGGATGAATTTGGTGATGGCGGAGGCATTGTATCTGGCTTTACAAGTCATCACATGATTGGCTACCAATCCACTAACACAAGCTTTATCCCAAGTTATATCTGCAGTGTCAATATCCTACTTTCTGCCACAAGGCTCACGTACTACAGAACCGTACAACCATTGGGTGGTGCAGAATCATAATATGGTGCTCATAAAAGTGTTTGCCTCCAAATTCATGTGGATATTTACGGAGATGTTCAATATCAGATTTGGCATTGCTCCTAAGGGTGAATAGCCATATACAACGGGAGAAAAAAGTATTTGACACACTGCCGATTTTGCAAGTTTTCCCATCTACAAAGAATGGAGAGGTCCGTAATTTTGATCATCGAAACACTTCACCTGCGAGAGGCAGAGTCTGAAAAAAAATCCAGAAAATCCCATTGTAGGATTTTTAAATAATTAAATGACATTTTATTGCATGAAATAAGTATTTGATCACTGACCAACCAGAGAGACTTCTGGCTCTCACAGACCTGTTAGCTTTTCTTTAAGAAGCCTCCTACTCTGCACTCATTACCTTTATTAATTGCACCTGTTATAACTCGTTACCTATATAAAAGACACCTGTTCACACATGCAAACAATCACACTCTAACCTCTCCACCATGGCCAAGACCGAAGAGCTGTCTAAGAACACCAGAGACCAAACTGTAGACTTGTACAAGGCTGGGATGGGCTACAGGACAGTAGTCAAGCAGCTTGGCAAGAAGGAAACAACTTTTGGCACAATTATTAGTAAATGGAAGAAACACAAGATGTCAATCTTCCTCAGTCTGGGGCTCCATGCAAGATCTTGCCTTGTGGGGTAAGGATGATTCTGAGAAAGGTCAGGAATCAGCCCAGAACTACATGGGAGGACCTGGTCAATGACCTGAAGAAAGCTGGGACCACAGTCTCAAACATTACTGTTAGTAACACACTATGGTGTCATGGATTAAAATTCTGCAGGGCACGGAAGGTCCCCCTACTCACACCAGCACATGTACAAGCCGGTTTGAAGTTCACCAATGACCATCTGGATGATGCAGAGGAGGTACTGGAGAAGGTCTTGTGGTCAGATGAGACCAAAATAGAATTCCAGGAAGCCAAAGGATGAGTACAATCCCAAGAACACCGTCCCAACCATGAAGCATGATGGGGTAAACATCATACTTTGGGGATGCTTTTCTGTAAAGGGGTCAGGATGACTGCACCATATAGAAGAGAGGATGAATGGGGCCATGTCTCGTGAGATTTTAGCCAACATTGAAGATGGGCCATAGCTGGGTCTTCCAGCATGGCAAAGACCCGAAACACACTGCCAGGACAACTAAGGACTGGCTCCATAAGAAGAATTTCAAGGTCCTGGAGTGGCCTAGTCAGTCTCCAGACCTGAAACCAGTAGAAAATCTTTGAAGGGAGCTGAAACTCAATATTGCCCAACGACAGCGCCCAAACCTGAAAAATCTGGAGAAGATCTGTATGGAGGAAGGGGCCAAAGTCCCTGCTGCTGTTTGTGCAAACTTGGTCAAGAACTACAGGAAACGTCTGACCTCTGTAATTGCAAACAAAGGTTTCTGTATCAAATATTAAGTTCTGTTTTTCTATTGTATCCAATACTTATTTCATGCATAAAATGCAAATTATTTATGTAACAATCATACAATGTGATTTTCTGGAATTTTGTTAATTCTGTCTCTCACAGTTGAAGTGTACTTATAATAAAAATGACTGACCTCTCCATTCTTTGTAGGTGGGAAAACTTGCAAAATTGGCAGTATATCAAATTCTTATTTTCCCCACTGTTTATAACGTCTTCCACCTATATAGCAGCAGTCAGAGGCCATGCCACTCCATGTACAGCCATTAAAGCATTAATGCACATGGCTCTGCCATAAATCTAACACTTTCTAGAAGAGTTTAGTGGATATCAGTGGCCTATCCAAAATGGTGGCAGACCATGCAACTGCTATAAGGCAGAGAGCTGGAGAGGTCTGGTGCCAAACAGCCTGGTATCCGACTACTTCGCTAAACATCTGCCATATTTGTACATCAGAAGTTGCAAGGCGTTGTATGGAGCGGGCTCACTTGCCAAGTCCAATTGATACCCACAGGGTGCTGGCTGTTTTATACAGCAGGCACCCACCGGTAACTGTTGCAATTGGATCTAGCTTTGATCACAGCAGTTTCACACCTTAGATGCTGTGGTGAAAAGCGACCATGGCATCTAAGTGGGTAGATGGAAGGGCACTCTGTCACCACCCTTGGGCAATCACGGGGACCCATTAGATTATTTATTGGCAGCTGTTGGCCAATTTGGTCCCATATTTGGACACTCACTGTGGGGTTTCCTGATGAAGAAGTTTGGAAGTTCGAAACGCATTAACTAATATACCGCACTCCTGGATACCCTCCTCTTAGAAAGTCGCCGGCACGGGAGGTGAGTATAGGCTTTAGTATTTTATCGGGGCTCAACATTTAGTTTAAGAAGGGGTTGTCTGAGTAGTGGACAAACCCTTTAATAATGGCAGCACAGGATTAATCCATTTATTTCAATTCTGATGACATCTCTCACTGTGACCTTTTTTTCACACATACCAAAAAGTTTTATGGAGTTTTTTAAAGTTTTTCAGTTTAGGCCATTTCCCCAAAACTAGATAATAAATGAGCATCTCACCAACAGGCATGAGTCTAATTACCAGCATGGGATACGCAACGTTTGAGCAGCTCACATTAATGCCACAGAAGTTATGGCATTCATTAGGGTCAACGCAGCCAATCTCATCTGCAAAGGGAACGTAAAGGAAGAGTGTCATGGCAAAATCGCTTCAAGCTTTCATGTTACATATATTTTTTTTTACATTTCAGATTTTTTGTTAAATTTTTCATATGACTATCTTGATAAAAAAAAAATGTTGCAGTTTTTACAGAGCCTCATAATGGACAGATACTTCCTGTGTCATAGAGATCACTTCTCGGCAGTCATTTTATTATTATCAGACAGGATTAAAGTGAAAAGTAACACCTACATGTGGATAACACAGGATCCATTATTCACAGCAGGTGATGGTCACAGCTAACCTTCTCCCCTTCCCTGCGCAGTGACCCCTGTGCAGTTCACTGAGCATGCTCACAACACTCCCATTGAAACCAATAACTCAGTCCTAGACTATTACTGTATATGGTCAATGTGGCTGCTGTAAAGTACATCTGTAAATGCTCAAACAAAGCGACCGCCCTCATAATCATGTACTGAAAAAAAATCTAAAAATAGAAAACAAGGAAAAAAATAGGAAAAAAATCAATATTAACCTCTAGTTTTAATTATTTAAAATATAGGTGACACACTCCCTTTAAGAAAAGCTGGTGAACTTATCCACTTTTTTTATGAGACATGTTTCCGTCCCTTTAGCTTCCGAACAGTAATTATGCATTATCGGTCCAACTTTGTTGTGTCTTTGCGGGAATAGAAAAAAAAAGGTACAAAGTGATCAAAACATCACACTGCGTGTACCCCAACACAAAAAAGAAACTTTCACACAGGTTCATTAACCAAAACAATTTAAAAAAAAAGTAATTGGTCTTGAAAAACTTTAAAAAAGTTCAGAAATTTGTTAAGCCAATAAAATTAAAATAAAAACTCTAAAAAGATTGGTATTGCTGTTTTTCTAACCATTTCACCCAACTTTTTTCCCCCCATTTTTCACTACATTATATGGTAAAGTAAAAGATATCAAACAAAGCTACAACATGTCCCACAAAAAAACAAAACAAAACAGGCGTTGTCAATGAAAAATGAAAAAAAGTTATAGTTCTTGGAAAAGAGGAGGAAAGTGCAAAAATGAGAATTGGTCGTGTCCTGAAGGGTTAACAAGATATCAAATAATGAAAAAGTTATATAAGGTCTGTAAAGACAAAGGATGGTAACAGTGACCTCACCTGGATATAATGCCCTGCTGATCATTCCAGGAAGTACCACGAAAAACGTGGGCAGGATTTTCAAGTATCCCCCAACAATAGAGCCCCCTTTGGCATGTGATAAATTCTTGGCGGACAGAGACCTCTGCACAATAACCTGAAATATATTTCCCGTAGTCATTAATAGGGATCCATCCTGTAAACTGTGATCAATAAAGTAGATCCATCACCTGGTTTTAAAAATAAAAACCTTGTACATTATTAAGCAGATCTTTTAGACTTGATGAGACTGGTGTACTCTCCTATCAGCACTTTAAGTGCTGGAACTTCCCTTCCTTTCACTTCCCAGCATGCATGGATCCAACCATTGTCTATTAGCTTGCCAGACCTGCAATAATTGACCATATCCAAGGCGACGCACAGAAAATCTGGAGCAGAGAGACAAAAACTCTCCTCCATTTGCTGTATTTTGCCTCGGCGTCTCTGCTGCTGGATACTGATTACACTCGACAACAGGCAGTGGACAGCAAGTTCCACCAAAGTGAGACACCTAGTGGCCGGCACTTTGTAGTGCGATTTCAGAGATAACGACATCATTTATCATTAATTTGATTTGCAAATTGTCTATTTATCATATAATCTATTACATGGAAGAAAATTGGATGAAAATAGTGGGAGTATAAATTCAACACAGATTTTTTTTTCCTATATCATAATAGTAAAGTTGGTAAATTTTCTTTATTCTAAAAAGTCATAAACTCTTATGGTATATTAATCGCAAAGTTACATTTTTTCATTTGACGTAGTTTTTGGGGGAAGCTGTGCTTTTTGACTCACCTGGTCAGTACACCAAACCCAGGTGGCCAATATTGTCAGACCAAATATGAGTCCGGGCCAGGGCAAGTCTCCAGTGAGCGGGTCACGAAACATGTGAAAGGCGTCACTGCGGGGCAGGTGACATGTCGTGTTGGGTACTATTACTTTTGGAATGGCTTGCATGTATTTCTCTTCCAGTCCTGGGTACCAGCCAATTTCGTTAAAAGCTGAAAAATGAATGCAAATATCAGGCATGAGGCCTGTGGTCAGTATGTACTCACCGCAATTTAGCCCTTTTAGGCCACGTTCACACCTTCAGTATTCGGTCAGTATTTCACATCAGTATTTTCAGGGTGATAAATACAGAAGTGGTGACGTGTTTCTATTATACTTTTCCTCCTGATTTTGACTTATAAATACTGATGTAAAAGACTGACCAAATACTGACCGTGTGAACGTGGCCTTAGAATAATGCTCAGAATGCGAAGACAGAAAATGATGGAAGACTTACATATAAACATGAGGATGAAGGCTCCCACCACCATGATGACAGTTTGCAGGGTGTCAGTGTAGATGACAGCGGTGAGTCCACCTATTGAATGTAACATAGCATATTTCACCTTAAGGCTATGTTCACACGCAGCATTTTTTAATGTGCGTTTTTTCTTTGCAAACTAAAATTAAATGCTGCTTTTTACAGTACCTGAAAAAGCTCTGAGATTTCAAAAAATCTTTTTTTTTCCTGACCGAATTGCATTTTTTAAAACTTTTTTCAGCGTTTCTGCAGAGTTTTTTTTCACACACAAAAAAACCTATGAGAAAGTGAAAACATGCAACAAACATTTTTGGCAAGTAGCAGGGGTGCAGTTGGAGTGCAGAGGGGCTCTCTCCCTCTGCATGCCTGCTGAAGGCTGCAATCATTAGCGAGTGCAGTATTTAGGGGGTTAAAGTGCCAGGAGCGGCGCGGCCCCTTCTTGAGCACTGTGTTCCAGACTTATCTATTTGGACCAGACAACCCCTTTAATGAAGTTAGTTCTATTCACCAAAAACGCGGCAAAAACGTGCAGTTGCATTTTTTTTTTGCAGCGTTTTTTACATTCTATCATTGCTTCCTATGAGTAAAAAATGGCGAGAAAATTGACATATCGCAGATTTTAAGAAAGCATCAGTTTTTCCAAAATATACCAGCGGAAATCTTGCAGCTTTTACTGTAAAAAGCAGCTTTAATTTGAATAAAAAACCCTAGAAAAAAAACGCAACATGAGCATAGACTATAAGAAAGCTATAGAATATTCAATTTTAAAAAAAATTATTCTTGTGTTTTTCTTATGGTCTGTTGGACCCGTGCATGTGACAACGACTTGTGTCCCCATCATTGGCGCTGACTCTCCCCGTATTGTGATGTCCTCTGTGCAAACATCACATTTTTCAATCATCAGAGCAGGAATCACGGCACCATCCCTGTCCATGATGTGAGACATTGTTTGTCTGCGCCTCCGCTGCTATCACGACAGTTTGGACAAAGTGCATTTGTCTGATTATTACGCCATGATAACAAAATGCCAACACTTCACAGGTTGCCCCTGGTTTCTTTTTTTTTTTCTTAACCCCTTGAATACTCTATAGCTATTTTTGGTGACCTGATACAACCTGTTAGGGGCTTTTTTTTCTAATGGGACAAGTTACATCCTTTATTAACACCATTACTATAAAACGTTTTATTTTTGTTGCAGGATAAATAAAAAAAAAAACATAAATTGTGCCATTCTTTTTGAGTTTTTTTGGTGAAATAATAATGATATGTTAATATTATACTGCTGCTTCTTATGGATATGGCAATGTAAACTTTACGTATTTTTTGTGTTTTACAACTTTTTGCAAAATAAAAAACTTAAAAAAACCCTTTTATTTTATTTATTTATTTTACTCTATGTTTTAAGAGACACAACTTTTGTATTTTTTCATCAGCTGAGCTATGCATTTATTGTATTGCTGGACAAGACGTGATTTTTATTGGAATGATTTTGGAGCACAAACAGCTCTTTGATTGCTTTTTCATTAGAGTCAGGGTGAACAAAAACAGCAATTCTAACATTTTTTTTTTTAGGTTTAGGGGTGAATAACACATTATTGCTGGTCGATACACTTTCAGCAATCAGATATTTGCTCTTTTTATTATTATGTATGTATTTTTTCAATTTTTTGCAACATTTTATTCAACTTTTATTTATTTACATTATTTTTGGCGTCAGCGAGGATTTTATAATGTGGTTTTCTCATTGATGGTACTACAATGTTGCAGTTTTTTATGCCTTTTAACCTCTTTCTTTTTTAGTTTCCTTTACTTAATGCCTTTATTAGGCCACTTACTGTCATGAAAAACCAATGGCACCCTTTTAACTCATCACTGGGGTTGTCATAAAGTAACAGAGGGAAGACCCTGCCTTTAAGATAGGTGCACACAACGGTTTTCTCTCAATCTGAGAAAAATGATCCAATTATTCTGATCAGAATTTAATCAGAGCGGCATCAGTTTTTCTCAGACGTGGAATGACAAGAAAGGGATGGGAATAGAGCTGGAGTGACAGAGGCTTCAGGTCTACAAATAGCTCTTCAGCCTCATTAATTAAAACTCTGATGTTTCAGTAATAGAGGAACGGACTGATGTAAAGGTATTGCTCTACCTGGCAATTAAAGAATTACGTGCTCATATAAATAGTTTGGAGTGTGAAATCCTGCTGACAAATTTTGATTAAAGGGTTTTTCCACTGGTCGGACAACTCCTTCTCAATCTGAATGTTTGCCTCCTTTAAAGTAAAAACACCTATACTCATCTCCCATGCCGGCGCTGTTCCAGCGGTGCCAGCACCCACATTCCCGGGACTCACGTGAGGTTGTTACGTCATGCAAGCTCTGCGTCCGATCAGCGCTGGCATCCCTGTGAGTGAGGTATCGAGCATCAACAGGAAGCCAGGGCCGCTACAGCTCTCTGACTTCCTCCTGATGTTCGATTTGTCCGAAGGCATGGACATTGAATCCGGCGCTGATTGGGCTCAGAGTTCACATGACATGATAACCTCGAGTGAGTCCCGGAAACGTGAGTTCTGACACCGCTGGAACAGCATTGGCACAGAAGGTGAGTATAAGTGTTTTTATGCATTCAGATTGAGAAGAGTTTGTCCGAGAGGTGGAAAAACCCTCTAAGCTACAATAACACTTTTTACATTTCTGGTGAATGCATCTGGATAAATAAGTTTAAAGGTAGTGGACAATCCCTTTTCAATTAATTAGTCCCCCTTGTGAAATAAAAGAAAATATCCTCATTTCACGGTCTGGCGCTGCTCCAGCAACGTCGACAATGGATCTCCTTGTGTGATCTTTTATTGCCATGACAACTCTACAGCCAATCAGCGGACACATCTGGGCTTCCGTGCTCTCACTCCTTTCACTCATCCGACATTCGTCCAATGGAAGTAAGAGTGCTGCAGCCTAATGGCGGCTGCTGTTTGGCTGCAGGGCTCACGCGAACTCCGGCGGACCCGGCGCCGACATCACCGGCACAGCTTCGTGGAAAGTGAGTATGTGATGTTTCTATTAGGGGGACTACTTCATTTAAAAATGGGATGTCCAGGTTGTGGTTTAGTAAATTCTTGTGTTGAGTGGGGAGCAACAATTCTGGAGAATTATTTTGTAGAACTCTGGATTGTGACATTCCGCTATAATTCCTTCTGGAAGTTTCTAGCAATCATTTCCTATTGATAATGGGAGGCGGTGGCCCTTCACGCCCTGAGACTCTCCAATCAGTACCAAACAGTGTCTGATTATAACGTGACACCCTAGTGACAACAGGACTGGTAACTCCCAGTTGTCAAGTTGATATTCATTTCCAGGAAAGGTGAAAAACATATTGAGGGGTTTCAAGAAACGATGTCCTTTTTGATGAAAAGAAGCATTCGCCCAAATAGGCATGTCAGGAGGCAGGAGACTCTTAAAGGGAATCTATCAGCAGGTTTTTGCTATTTAATCTGAGGACAGTATGACATAGGGGTTAAAACACTGAATTCTACGATGTGTCACATGTCAGGCTGTGTGTTGGTGTTTACTTAGACTGAAGGATTTATCACCTGGTGGTTATCATTGTCCTAACTACAGAAGTGCGAGCATGCTAGTCAGACTCCGCCTCCTCTTTTAATAAGCAGCTTACTGTCTATAGATTATGTACACAGAGAGCTTGGTGTGTACGGTGTTAGCTGTCGTGTGGGTGGGGTTAGCTCTGTCATGGGCGGAGTTAGCTTTCTCAGCTCTGATTGGGTCAGAAGAGCTGCAGCCAGTAATGTAAGTTATACATCGCTGGAATCAGGGTCTCTTTGCCTACATCACGTTGCTCCCAGATGAGGTAGAAAAACTTGCTGATTGATTCTTTTTCATAAAATATTACATTTTGAAACCCAACCATACACCCTGTAGCGATATAGAAAAGATCCATAATGAAGGTAGTTACCAGCGACCGTGTAAATGGCTGTGACTACTAGTAATATAACTGTGGCTAGGTAAATGTTCCAACCCAGAGAGACCTGGATGAAAAGAGCTCCGGAATAAATATCTGTCTGAAACAAAAAAAAAAAGGGAGAAACAGAAAAAAGAAACATTAATCAATAAAGGCGTAATACAAAAATGTATTCTGCATTTCTTATACTACATGACAGTGCCACAATATTTCACTTGTAGAAGTAGGAAATCATTATCGACTTTTAAAAAGGCAGATTTATTACTTAATGGGGTTTTCCATTAATTTTACTTAGTTTAAAAGTAAATTCATGGAGATACTAATATAATATAATAAAAAAATATATTCAACCCTGACGCCCCTATGTGCTGCTGCTGTTGATATCCCCAGCTGGTCTTCTGGCTTGATCTTCCAGCAGATCACTTAGGCTAGGTTCACATTTTGTTTTTGGGTGATCGCTAACAGACAGCGTTGCACGGCGAAAATGTCGCAATTAACGCCGTGCAACGGGTCCGTTAGCGCACCCATTGACAGCAATGTTCTTTTTGCCTGAAGCGCATCGCTAGCGCGTGCCTTTTTCGGCTCGCGCTAGCGATGTGCCGTTCTTTTGTAGCGTGCCTCGGACGCTGCTTGCAGCGTCCGCGGCGCGCCCGAGGTCCGTTCCCCGCTCTCACAGACCGGGGATCGTTAACGCGACGTTAACGCGAACCCCAAACGCGACCCCTAAAAATACATTGCGTTAGCGCAATCCGCTAGCGCTAGCGCTAAACGGATTGCCCTAACGCAATGTGAACCTAGCCTTAAGTTCTGTCCAAGCTGGAAGAAAGTGCTAGAGACTATTCATTCCGGGTCAGACAGAACATCTCTGATGTAGCCAATCAGTGGGTCTCACCAGAAGAAGAAGCCAAAAAAAAAACCAATGGTGGATACAGGTATCGGTATGGAAGAATCTGTGGAGTTAACAGGAGAGTTTTTTTATATATATATATATATATATATATATATATATATATATATATATATATATATATATATATATATATATATATATATCTCAAGACCTTCAAGAACCTATTTTTAAACTAAGGAAGAATAGTGGACTATCCCTTTAAATTAAATCTCTCAGCTGGATTTCACACCACAAAACTTTCACATGTGCACGTACACCTTTCAAAGACAAATCCAACAATCTCTTTACATGGCCAGTCCGTTCCTCCGTTACTGAGAAATCAGCGTTTGAATTAATATGCAAACGAGATATAAAAATTATATATAGATCTGAAGCCTCCGTCACTCCAGTTCTATTTCCCGCAAAGCACCACATCCTCCTGCTTCACCTACAGCCTCTATGCTGTGTGACTTCGGCAAAATAGCCAACAGTTAAGCAAGAGGTGGCACTGTTGGGTGAAGAATAGAGCTGGAGTGACAGAGGCTTCAGAACTACCTAGTCGTTTGGACCAGAAAGGGTTAATTAATGGCATTATTCATATTTCTAATAATAATAATACCAAAAGAAGAAATTAAAGAGTAAGGCTATATTACATGCAGTGTTTTTGCTGTGTTTTATTCTGGAGATAAAGTTAATTTTAGTCACCAAAAATGCTTAAAAAAATGTAGGGAAAACAGTGCGTAAAAAACGTGGTTGTGTTTTTTTGCAGCATTTTTAAGTTTTTCACTACTTTCTATTGGCGAAAAAAATGCTGCAAAAATGCTTTAAGAATTGACATGCTGCAGATTTAAAAAAAAAAAACTGCAGTTTTCCAATTCAGTCAGGAAAAAAAGACAAGCGTGCGCATGAGATTTCTGAAATCTCATAGATTTTGCTGGCATTTTGCATAAAAAAAAAACTGTAAAAAAAAAAAAGCTGCAAAAACGCAATGTATGAACATAGCCTCAGTTTCACCAATCAAAAGGGATCTTTCCAGGAAGCAGTAAACTTACTGATATTTTAGTGAAGATATAGAGGATGAGTGATAGGACGGACATGTAAATCCGAATTCGGCGACCTCCAAAACGTTTTTCCAAGTACTCAGGCATAGTGACTACTCCAGCGGCAAGGTATACAGGTACGAAGATCCATCCAAGGGCCACCAGCACCCAAGATGCCTTACACAAAATAATAGCATTAAAACACTATGAATGATACATTGCATATTGTTTGCAAATCACATGGAGTTTCCTAATATTCCTAAAGGGCCTTTGCCATTCATTTTATGATTGGTTGTGATTGACCACCTAAGATAGCCCATGTGATGATTTACTAATTAGATAGTGTCTGTGTGTTGGCAGCGGATCAATCTCTGTACTGTCCAGCCATTCAACAGTGAATATATATTTATTCAGGAACAAAGATACCACAGCTTACAACTGGTAGATCTTGTAGCTTAGGATCTTAGCATCTTGTCTGTGTCAGCGTGCAAAGTGAAAGTAAACTGTACTCCATCTACACACTCAGTGAGCAGGAACTTCCTGAGGTTTTTTTTTTAACAATGCTTTACTGGCAATATAACACTTTTGCTGGAGACAGAAACTCATGCACTGTTAAATAGTGGTAAACAGTAGTTGATGCAATAGATACAATAATAAGCATTATTTAAACACCCCCACTCAACAACTACTTATCCCTGTTAGTTCCATAGTGGTTCTGAATTTTTCAAACTTGGCTCATAGAAGTGGCTTTGTCAAAACATCAGCTATCAGTCTTTTAATAAATAAATTCAATAATGTCACATTCTATCAAATCACGCAGGTGATGATGTTTAACATCAATGTGTTTGGTTCTCACATTGATCTTCTCACTTCATGCAAGTTTAATGCATCCTTGGTTGTGTTCATAAATCACCATCAGTTGATTAGATGGCTTACCAAGATTGCCTAATGATTGGTTTAAAGAAATGAAGTCTTGACTTGCGTGGGCTGCAGACACATACTCTGCTTCTGTAGATGACAAGGCTACAGACACCTGCTTTCTGCTAGACCAAGAAATGTAACTTTTTCCAAGCTTGAACAAATAGCCGCTTGTCGATTTACGATCACTTAAATCACCAGCCCAGTCTGCATCCACATAGCCCGTGAGTTTCAGATCTCCTGTTGAATATATCCTTAAATTTATGTCTTGAGTCACTTTCAAATATCCAAGAACTCTCTTAGCGACATTCCAGTCTTTTTAGCGCAGTTTTTCCACATATCTGGAGAGAATTCCAATTGTTGCTGCAATATACTTCCGAGTCGTAGTTGCTGTGTATAGAAGTACCACCACTGCCTGTCTGAATTTCTCATTATTAGGTATCAGATCATCTTCGCATTCCAATTTTACGTTAGATGGTTGCATTGGGGTTGATCTACCTTTGGCTTCTGACATTCCAAACAGATTCAGAATTGAGTTGATTTTTGCACTTTGTTTTAGAAGAAAACTTCCATCTTCTTCTATTTTTACTTGGATTTCTAGATAATATGCCACGTTTCCAAGGTCTTTAGTTTCAAAATACTGATTCAGAATTTAGTCATCTTGGCAATTTCTGAGAATATCCTTTTGTGACTAATCTTGCTTTACATCTGGGAAGCTTGCCTTCAGAGTCATACTTGGTCTTAAGAATCCATTTACATTTGATTGCTTTCTTGCCTCCGCAGTCAGCCTTTAGGTGCCATGATTTCTTGTAGAGAAAACAATCACATGTTTCCTTCAAATGACTTTAATTTTTGGGTAGATCTTGGGGTTTTAAAGCAGCGGCGGCAGCAAGTGAAGTCATGTTCGTTGTCAACTTTGACTCTTTTTATAGGGGTTGTCCCAAATTAGTTTTTTAGGACCACATTGTTCCACAGAGTCCTGGCTTCCTCCTTTGCTGGGAGTGGTGTGCTCCAGCTTGATTGATAGTTTGGACCTGCCAGAGTCTCATGCTGCTGGGCTGATCTGTGCACCCCCTGATAGTGCTCTGATAATGCTCTGTGATGCAGCTTTTCCTCGGTAGCATCTGAAAACTGAAGTTGCACTGAAGCTGACCGAATCGGGAGCCGACAATACCCTCCAGTGAGCTGTCCATCTTCAGAGCAGCACTTACAAGCTCTATTGGAAGGAGCTTGTAAGCACAGCAAATGTTTGGCTACTACTACTAGACTGCAGTGGTGACCAATTGCACCGAGCTGTTAACAATAAAATAAAAATTCCTTGACAATAGGATTTTTAATTACAAGTAATTTGCAAAGTTTTTTTTTGTTTTTACAAACATTAATATTAACTTTGGAATAACCCTTTAAATTAGAAAAACAAATCCCAAACTTAAAGTGGATATGTCAGCCAATTTGACAATTCATACTGCGTACATTACATAAATTTCCTAGACCCAATGAAGCCTGTGTGCTTACTTTGAAAATCCATTTCAGAATAACTGTATAGTCCTGATATGAAAGTGAGCATCTTAAAGGGGATATCTGGGACTTTGTGAAAAGCAAAAATGTGCCTAATCACTAACAGGCAGGTAGTTCTTACCTGACGTCACGTCGACAGAGTGGCGGCTTCTTTTCCAACCTGCTCTGTCGACGGGGCATCATTTCCGATGTCATTCTGATTGACAGTCTGCTCCCCCAGTTAGGCAGCGGGAATCTGGTGGAAAAGAAACCTCCACTCTGTCGATGTGACGTCAGCAGAGACAGCCAAATCACCGGCAGGAGCGGTCACTATGCCGATGAAGAATGGCACTGGGCACAACAGGCAGATAGGTAGCAACTACCTGTCTGTTAGTGCTTAGGCACATTTTCTGTTTTTCACAAAATCCCGGATATCCCCTTTAATAAAATGCAGGAAAGGATTGCACAGCCATACTGACGTGGATTTTCAAAGTAAGTGTACCAGCTTCATCAGATTGAAGAACTCAATACAATATGCAGTTTCTGTTGTGACATCTAATGACAGATTCTCTTTTATCTGTTTTTATTACAGTAATAATGTTTTCTTACATTCCACTCAAAACCTCCGACTGCCAAACCTCCCGCAGCACCAGATCCCGCCATCCCAACGAAGAGACCACTGCCGACATTGCTGGACATTAAAGATGCTCCGATCTGTAAGAATAAGGATAAGGTTATAAGGATTTGGAGGATTTAATTGAATTGATTTCCCTCCAAGTAAAAAAGAAAAATTGCTTGACCAATGTATCCAAATGGCAGCTTGTGATAAAGCTTCGATATATTGACTATAGTTCCAGAATTTTGGGAGAAGCTGATAATAAGTGATCCCTATGATCCTCTGAAAGTAGGGGTCATGACCCCATTCATTGCAGTAGCCAACACAGCACTGTGGATGCCAATGTGGCTGTTTTTGGTACTGCAGTTTCATCTAATTCAAGTGACGCAGACCAAGCTTTAGCTCTAGACATGGAAGCATATGGACATTACATTTGTGAGGTTGGGTACTGCAGTAATCACAGGCCTAAAACTGCATTATATTCTATAAGGGGGCTGCATTATATTCTGTGGGGTGGCTGCATTATACTCTATGGGGTGGCTGCATCATATTCTATGGGGTGGCTGCTTTATGCTCTATGGGATAGCTGCATTATACTCTATGGGGTGGCTGCATCATACTCTATGGGGTGGCTGCTTTATGCTCTATGGGATAGCTGCATTATACTCTATGGGGTGGCTGCATCATACTCTATGGGGTGGCTGCTTTACGTGCTATGGGATGGCTGCATTATACTCTATCGGACTATGGGCAGTGCATTGTACTATATGGGACTTGCACTATACTGCATCGAGGACTATGAGGAATACATTATACTATATGAAGAACTGTGGGGTGCATTATACTATGGTAAGTGCATTGTACTACATGGAGGACTATGGGGGTGCATTATACTATATGGAGGACTATGAGGAGTGTATTATACTGTATGAAGAACTATGGGGAGTGTATTGTACTCTATGGAGGACTATGGAAGTGTTTTATACTATATGGAGGACTATGGGGAGTGTATTATACTTTATGGAGGACTATGAGGAGAGTATTATACTTTATGGAGGACTATGGGGAGTGTATTATACTATATAGAGGACTATTTGAAGTGTATTATACTGTATGGAGGATTATGGGGAGTGTAATATACTATATGGAGGACTATGGGAAGTGTATTATACTATATGGAGGACTGAGGAGTATATTATACTTTCTGGAGGACTATGGGGAGTGTATTATACTATATGGAGGACTATGGGGAGTGTATTATACTATATGGAGGACTATAAGGAGTGTATTATACTATATGGAGGACTATGTGGCACATTATATTATATGGAGGACTATAGGGTGTGCATTATACAATATGGAGGACTGTGGTGTACATTATACTATACGGAGGACTATACAGCACATTATATTATATGGAGGACTATGGGGAGTGTATTATACTATATGGAGGACTATGTGGAGTGTATTATACTATATAGAGGACTATGGGGAGTGTATTATACTTTATAGAGGACTATGGGAAGTGTATTATACTATATGGAGGACTATGGGGAGTGTATTATACTGTATGGAGGATTATGGGGAGTGTAATATACTATATGGACGACTATGGGAAGTGTATTATACTATATGGAGGACTGAGGAGTGTATTATACTTTCTGGATGACTATGGGGAGTGTATTATACTATATGGAGGACTATGGGGAGTGTATTATACTATATGGAGGACTATGCGGCACATTATGTTATATAGAGGACTATGAGGTGTGCATTGTACAATATGGAGGACTGTGGTGCACGTTATACTATATGGAGGACTGTGGGGTGCATTATACTATCTGGAGGACTATGGGGTGCATTATACTAAACAAAAGCAAAATGCTGCCTATTCATCGAGTGATTGCATTGTTTACGTGGAACACAAATCATTGTTCTCAGCAGCACATTGCCAGGAAAAAAATGCAGATATGCGGCTGATAACATGATACTGTAAGTGGACAGATTGATCTATTAGTGATCATTCTGTGCCCATCATTGTTCCTCAGCCGGTGTAAAGAGGCCGGGAAACAAGCGTCGAACGACTTCAGTATTGTCGATCACACTCGTTTAACGGCCTGAACTCAGCCCATGTAAATGCAACTGAAATGTTTCTGTGTGATGGTGCAATATGTGAGCATTTGGGTTCCCATTTTAAACTTTTGCCTAGGGCCCCACTTTGCCTAAAACCGGCCCTGATTCTATGCCGACACTGCCTTATGTCCTAAGTCCTAACCTATGTCTTTCATGCATCACATCACCATACATTATGATACCTTACGTTATCATATTACATAGGCAAACATCTTACTCTTCACATGACACTATGTACACAAGACACAGGAGATTATTCAGATTAAACATCACATTATAATACAGGAAAGAAATATATCTTGGTACCGTGTTAGCCAGTAGATAGAAAAATATTTAGAATTGAGAGTCCTCAGTGGTTGATACCTTTTAATGGCTAACTATCACATAACTATAACATCACATTATACACAGCACTGATGTCATCAAGGGGGAGCATGACAATATGTCTATCTCCTTACAATAGCAAAGAGAAAAAAATGAAAATAAGAAACAGATTTATCCTTTTCTTTTTTTTACAGATAACAAAAAAAATTCAATTAAGTACTTAAAGGGGTTGTCTCATCCTCTTAAATGGGTACCATTACAAAGTGCTTGTAACAAGCAACTTTGCAAATGACGTCTTATTAAAAATCCTTTCCATTCTGAAGAACGGAGTGATTTTTAATTCTTTGTGTATTGCCCATTGCTTAGGTTACTGACCACCTTTGCAGTAGTTGGACTCCTACACCCGGAGTGCAGCAAATGTAAGAGCTGGTATGCAGCTGGCCGGGCAATGAATCTGGCTAGCTTTAATGTCCATGTGCTTCTCTGATGTTGCAGAAGCCAATGTGTTTGTGATTGCAGCCTGGGAGAGAGCTCAGTTGGGACCAGTTGTTCAATCATACCGCTGGTGACAGTTGCCAATCTTCAGGAACGCACAGCCCGCTGGGAAGCAGGGAGTCTAGAGGCAGGAAGCTGTGTGCTCCTGAAGATAGAAGATGTAACAACTCCTTTAACAGATTAATTATATCAAGGAAACATGGACATGAATATAGGTGATGATTATAGGTACTGCATATCAGTCCTTACAGGCCACCAGGTCATTGTTCTACCAGCCAGGAAATATCCTCCTACTGTTCCCCGACTTGCTCGGACGGAAGACTGAAAAACATGGAAAAATTGGTTAGTATATTATTAGGGCTCAATTAGATGTACATTTTTCTCGTACAAGTTCTATTATGCTTTTCACATAAAGATCTTGCACCTATAGTTTGTGGAGTTGTTCACATATCAGTGTATTTTTGCAGAGTGAGTGGTCCTCACCAAAACTCAGAGACTTATCTGATTTTGATCTGTGCCTTCTATCAAACTCACGATTGCAAGTCTGTGGGACCGGAAAAAAATTGGAAGGCGCTTGGATGCCATCAATGTGCTGTCCATTTTTCACTGTTTTCTAGAAAACGATGGAGAAAGCCCCTTCCTTATTTTTTGTTATATAACTTTGAAGGTAAAAACTGACACACTGTGAACGCACACTGATGAAAATCTGATCCAAAACACTGATGAAATTGTAAGGGGGTACTTAATCAACATTTAGCGGCACTCGCAATTAAATGCCGACCTTTGCTGGTTGGACTGGACAATCAGGAACTGCAAAATGGAGAGAATGTTCCCTGAGGGAAGAGACTGAAAGGGATGTCAGGTCAGGTGATGGCTGTGATGCAGTTAAAAAATATAAAAGGGCAGGATAATAAAGCAGGAACTCAGTTGGCGCCAGTATGTAAGAAGAAGAAGACGCGCAAGCAGCAGGATGGACTTGTGGCCACCACGGGAATATAAATTCCTGGGAGTGATTTGATCACAGAGGAGTCCTGACTTCCTAGATCAAGTACCCAACAACCAAACTTTGCAGGTCAAACCCCAAAGCCCAGACTTCGATGGTCAAGACTCAAAGTCCAAACCTTGCAGGTCAAGACCCCGAACCCCAGATTCGCTGATCAAGCACCCAAGGCCTGATTCTGATCAGAGAAAAGAAAAGCACCAGTCATCCTTTAATGAAGTCTCGGCTGCTGCTTCCAGTGCAGACGTATGGTAAAGATTGTGAGAAGGGCCCCATGCTTCAGTGTCCAGGGTGACGAGCATAGTGTGCATCACGTGACTCACATCTTTACGACTTGTGGCCTAATGGGAAATACCAGCGACCCCTGTAAGGGCCAGTGTAATGAGAGCGGAGACGCTTAAGGGGTATATGATGGTAATGGGCCTGGTTGTAAGAGTGACGCCAGTTAAGCCGAAGCAAACATAGTATCACTATCCACCGTCAATTAACTGCTCGATAATAAGGACATTGTAAACCTAAAAAGAACATTGAATAGACATGGCTTCTAGTCTCATCGCTGTGTTCTGATAATGTCATAATATATTGTATAGATCTTGTTACTGCTAACCTCAATATCGGCCTTGTCTGTACGTGTATATATTTATTTAAATAGATTTTCTTCTGTGCTAGTTAAATACACAGTGTTGTTTAATTACCCCTGTCTTCTCATTGTCTGGTTGCATCAAGCACCTATTTACATACAAGAACACTTACAGATGAGCTTCAAAATCAGACCAGACCCATTGACCGATGATCTTTTTTCTCCTAGCCCCCAAGTTCCCATAAATTAGCTGTCGCATGGATTGATCCGTAAATTTTCTTCCAAGTTCTAGTCAAATACATTAAAATAATAATAAAAAAACAAACAAAAAACATACATTCTGGATAGATTAATGCAGCAAACGTAAGATTGTGATGTTCAAGATGATAATAAATCCTGTTGGTCCAATCTGATCACCACTTTTTTCTTTCTTGGGGCAAATCGGTTCATCCCTTATGGATTTATTTTACCTCACAGATCAATAGGGGGAAAACAAAATCCAAAAGTGAATTTAAATTCCAACCAAGTTCTTTCCAATTCCTTGGTTGAAACCAATGGACTGTGTTTTTTTTTCCAACCATAATATGGGGAACTGACCTGGTATCTGCTGTGGATTTGAGTACAAATGGCCAAATGGACCTAGACCTCAGAATTTGTATGAGCCTGGATGGAGAGTGAAGCATCATTTATGTATTTCGGCCTCTCCTCGAGCCATATTGAATACCATAGGACAATTTCCAAAAGAACCTGCATTTGACGACCTTAACAATGCCAATATGGCCAATGAAATTACATATCATATAAGCTATGTTCTATTTTCTCTGACGAGCAATTGTTTCGAGCTCAGAGGATGCAAATGTATCTGACATCCTTGGTATCTTCAATAAGTCAATATCTTGCTCTCCCGGACAATGAGAGGGAATTTTACCAAATGGTTATATATTCATGCTCAATAAATAGGGTTTTAGCCAAGTAGACAACCCATATTGTGCAATGATCTCAAGTACATCCATAACTGTTGAGGTTGTAAAAAGAAACAGGTCCATTGAGTCCAAACTTTAGGCCAAGGACAGAGAGGCATAGTTTATGGTCTGTATATGGAGTACAATGGCCAGACTGACTGCAGGTTTCGAAAACCTGAAGTTGCAGCCTTGCATGTGTCTATAATACTGTAAGTTCAGGTCGAGAGACTCACGGTCAATCCAGAAATTGTAGTCCAAACACGAACTGTGAAAAATGCCCATCTGAGCCAGGGCTTAAGCTATACTTCTTGATCTGGAGGAAGACAAAAGCCGCATAAAGCAGGTGCCAATTATCATAATTTTTATGAAGTTGGGAGAATTTTTTTCTCTAATTTTTCCCTAATTTGGGTTACTGAGAATGAATCTCTGGATAAATGTCCCATCTGCAGAACTCTAGTATCCACGATCTGTTACCCTTCAAAATGTAAGGGTCCAAAGAAAGTCGGGTCCAAAGGGACAACTCCAGATATTGCAGCTGTAGATGAACAAAAGGGGCATCTCTGACGTAAGAGAACTGTAAAATTTGGTTTTGATGATGTCCAAACCATGTACTCAAGTCTAGTGTTAGTGAATGGGTCTTAGCCGGACCCGTAATGTATAATAGACAACATGGACTTACCCATATTCCAACTGCAAGGACAAACACAAAATAAAGGACAACAACGATAATATCAGGAGTCTCAAAGGTGGCATATTTAGGACCTGGAGATGGGGCCTCGGTGGTATTGTCCATGGTTCCTGCTGAAGTGACAAATGCATCTCCTTCAGATGAAGAATAACTTATCTACACATTGATTACTAACTAGATGTTAATGACTAACCGAGTTTATCAACCTGCTGACGGCTGCCTAACAATTATTGATTTGGCATAAACAATTGATGACAATCAGTAGAGCACTCGATATAACAGCCGGCACTGACCGTCTATGGAGCAGGCTCAGCTCCATGGAGAGGCACCCGGTATATGACGTCACATAGTTGGTACCATGTGTAAGACGTATATAATCAGCGTCTAATTGTAAGGAAAAGTAACCCAATGAAAAAATGCAGTAACTCTTGCAATTAATATTTTTTTCCTCGTCCAACAGCATATTAACCCTTTATTCTGCAGAGAAATAGGGTAACATGATAACCCTATCCCCTGAGGTATTCTTATATAGCTCTCTTAAAGGGAATCTATCAGCAGATTTTTGCTACACCATCTGAGAGCAACATACTGTAGAGGCAGAGACCCTGATTCCAGCGATGTATCACTTATTGGGATGCTTGATGCAGTTTTGATAAAATCACTGTTTTCTCTGCTGCAGATCTACCAGTTCCCTGAATGCTGAGCTCTGTATAACTCCACCCACACCACTGATTGGCTGTTTTCTGTGTACACTCTGCATAATCAGAAAGCTGCCAATCAGTGTTGGAGGCGGGGTTATATATATATATAGCTCATGCATACTATTGACTACCTGGCTTATTCGTCCTCTAGTGATAATATCCCGCTGATAAAACTGTGATTTTTATCAAAACTGCAGCAAGAAGCCCAGTAAGTGACACATCGCCGGAATCAGAATCTCTGTCTCTACATTATGCTGCTCTCAAATTAGGTAGAAAAAAGTTGGTGACAGATTCCCTTTAAGGCGCCAGAAGTGTGATTTAGTTAAATAGTATCCATGGACAAGCAGGATGTGTGAAATTTCTTGAACGTGAAGGTGAGACATGGCAATGATTGGTAAAGTAGATTATTTATTAGTGTTTAAAGCTAGAGAAATAACTAAGAGCGAAGCAATGCACCAGAATTTGTGCTCCAACACAAATAAATCTGTCATCAGAAGGTTAAAAAAACTGTAATTATAGCCAACAATTAATATAATCATAATGAGACGAACAGAGCAGATGCAGCAAGTCATCATCCCCTCCTGGGGATGTATTGAACATCAACAGAAAGCCAGGGCAGCGGCTTCTCTCTGACTTCTTCTTGATCTTCGATTTGTCCGAAGGAGAAGACAGTGACGACAGCGCTGATTGGGCGTGGGGTATAGTATAGGTGTTTTTATTTTATTTTGTTGCGGGGATAGGTTTCATAACTCTTTTCTTACTCCTTCTCAAGTTTATATCTACAAAGTTCAACTTAACTTCCATATGGACGTAAATCAGCCGTAAGGAGCTCAGAAAAACATAGATAATGTAAATACATACTCAGTTCACGCATTTTGCAACCAGCAATAGACAGTAGGCAAACTGAGCAAAATTTTTAATGAAACCCAATTGCAAAAATGATTTTTAGCCCAAAGTGCATCCATTTAAGAAAAAAAAACTAAAACAACTATATATATATATATATATATATATATATATATATATATATATATATATATATATATATATATATATATATATCTTCCTTCTCACCCCCAATGGGGGTGGTCTTTGTTGTCCTTTCTCATTCTCGGGTCCTCTACCAGAGGCCTGGGAGTTTGAGGGTTCTGCGCAGGATCTTGGTTGTTTCCAGCATTGCACTTTACTGGACAGAGAGCTTAGATCCTGCTCCTGGGATCTGTTGTTCTTCCCATAGTCCTAGTTAGGAGGCGGTTAAGGAGCACTTCAACAATGCATTATCAACATCATCTACTATGGTAGGTGCCATGTAGATAAGAAGTGAGAAGAAAAACAGTAGTAAAATTAAAAGAAATACTTTATTGAATAACAAAGATAAAAAAATATAGTTAAAAAAACAGGGAAGAGTAAAGCCTTTAAACAAATGGGGAGCAGTAGCAGCAGCAAGTAATAAAGTGCACAGTGAAGTAGAAAGTAATTTAAAGCGCCCCTATAAAAAAAAAACAATTAAGCTCACATATAGTCTTTAAATCCAAGGAGATGGCAGGAAAAAAAAGGAGGGGGAAGGGAATGGTGGAAAATGGTTAAGCTGACAAATATTGCCATATAGTGCTGAATACACAAATGCAAGTGCAAGTAAAAGCTGCCTATAAATCCATGGATAGAACAGGAGCCTAAAGAGTTAAAGGCAATGAAATGCTCTCAATTTGGAGCTATATGTGCTATAGGGGCTAGTGGCTACATGTCACATACACCAGTGAATCACAGTAAATAGGCAGTTATATTAAGTACAAAAATTAAAAGGGAGGTTCAAAATCCTCAGTACAATACCTGCTGAGAGACTGGTGCTGTGAAAATGTGCCGTGAGAGCAGCTGCTGCTAGGGGTCCCCTCGCCCGACGAGCGCCGTTTCGCAAAGGTTGCTTCTTCCAGGGGCGTGACAGGTTAGTAGGTGTTGGGGAGGAATAAATATCAAAGTGCCGGGTGCTGATAGGTTGATGTTTAGTAGGTGGGTGTTCACCCTTCCGTCATGCATACAAGACACAACAGCTGCCTTGACACGATTAAATCATCTTTATTTAGAAGATCATATGATAATGCTCAGGGCTGATGTAGAGGCACTTTACACCTCCATCAAACATGAAGATGGCCTAAAAGCAGCTGCATGGTACCTGAGGATGAGCAACCTTGAGCCCGCCCTGACTGATTTGATTTTAATTCTTCTAGAGTTTGTTTTGAAACATATTTTTTACTTTCAACAAACATACTTATCTCCAGACACAGGGTACAGCCATGGGGGCCACTTGCGCCCCATCTTATGCCAACCTTTTTCTGGGGTCATGGGAAAGGGAAATTTTCCTAGTGGATGCCATTAGCGAAATACAACTGGTACAGGGATGGATGAGATATATTGAGGATGTTTGGTTTGTGTAGGAAGGCACAGTGGACACCCTTCACTCTCTGATGGTCAAACTTAATCAAAACAATCTCAACATTAATTTAACCTACAAATTTGGGAGAGAACTTGAGTTTCTCGATTTCAAAATAAGTATATCGGCTGAAGGTATGATCAATACCAATCTATATAGAAAACTTATGGCCACTCACTCACTTCTACACGCCACATGATCTCATCCACCTGCTACCATTAAGAGCATCCCCACTGGCCAATTTCTGAGGGCCAAGCGGATTTGTTCGGAAAATCAGGATTTTGAGATTCAAGCAGCATACCGGGCAAAAAGGTTTATCAATCGTGGCTATAGTAAACAAAGTATTAAACATGGATTCAGGAGGGCCAAAAATATACCAAGGGTACAACTAATCTATCCAATCTGGCGATGAGATTGACAACCAGGTAAGATTTATCTCTACCTTTAATAACCAGTGGGATAACATTAGACAATTGTTAAAAAAGCATTGGAATATCCTTATGACGGACCCCACTCTACGTAAAATTTTACCATTACACCCCTCCCTGGTAGCAAAAAGAAGCCTGTTATGATCCCAATGGTAGAGGATCTCAGGGTTTTCAGCAAAGTCTGCAAACATAAAAAACCAGCTCATAGGGAGGTGGTAACTGAGCTGACCGCATACCTGATCCTAGCCCACAACTAATAGCAGCCGGGGAACGTACCTACGTTGGTTCTAGACGTCTCGCGCCAGCCGGAGAACTAACTAACCCTTTCAGAGAAAATCAGACCTCACTTGCCTCAAGAGAAAGGTACCCCAAAGTAAAGACAGGCCCCCAACAAATAATAACGGTGAGGTAAGAAGAAAGGACAAACGTAAGTATGAACTAGATTCAGCAAAGAGAGGCCCACTATATAATAGCAGAAATATAGAAAGCGGACTTATGCGGTCAGCGAAAAACCCTACAAAAATATCCACGCTGAATATCCAAGAACCCCCGCACCGACTAACGGTGTGGGGGGAGAATATCAGCCCCCTTAGAGCTTCCAGCAAAATCAGGAATCACATTATGAACAAGCTGGACAAAAAAAACAGAACAATACAAATAAACAAAAATAAGAAAGCATGACTTAGCTTATCTTGCAAAAACCAGGACCAGTAGACAGGAGCAACCAGACAAGGACTGATTACATTGATGCCAGGCACTGGACTAAGAATCCAGGAAGTTTAAATAGGAACACCCAGGGTCTAACGAACCAGGTGACTACAAACCTGGGGAAAGAATATCCAAGTGCCATAACGCTAGTGACCACAAGAGGGAGCCAAAAAGTATAGTTCACAACAGTACCCCCCCTTTAAGGAGGGGTCACCGAACCCTCACTACGACCACCAGGGCGATCAGGATGGGCAGCGTGAAAGGCACGAACCAAATCGGCCGCATGAACATCAGAGGCGACCACCCAGGAATTATCCTCCTGACCATAGCCCTTCCATTTGACCAGATACTGAAGCCTCCGTCTAGAGAGACGAGAATCTAAGATCTTCTCCACCACGTACTCCAACTCGCCCTCAACCAAGACCAGAGCAGGAGGGTCAACAGCAGGAACCACAGGCACAATGTACCGCCGCAACAAAGACCTATGGAACACATTGTGAATGGCAAACGACACAGGAAGATCCAAACGAAAAGACACCGGATTAAGGACCTCCAAATTTCTATAAGGACCAATAAAGCGAGGCTTAAACTTAGGAGAGGAAACCTTCAGAGGGACATACCGAGAAGACAACCAAACCAAATCCCCAACACGAAGTCGGGGACCCACACCGCGGCGGCGGTTGGCAAAACGCTGAGCCTTCTCCTGTGACAACTTCAAGTTGTCCGCCACATGATTCCAAGTCCACTGCAACCTATCAACCACGGAATCCACCCTGTTGTGAAATTGGATTTTGGGCTCCCCCGGTGGCCACTGGTGGAATTGAACTGGTGTGCATCATCCCCTCTGTTCACCTGTTTCCATCAGGATGTGGGAGTCGCTATTTAACCTTGCTCCTCTGTCACTTCCATGCCGGTCAACATTGTAATCAGAAGCCTTTCTGTGCATGTTCCTGCTGCTAGACAACTCCCAACTAAGTTGGACTTTAGTCCTCGTTTGTTTTTGCATTTTGTTCCAGTTCACTGCTGTAGTTTCGTTTCTGTGTCTGGAAAGCTCTTGTGATCTGAAATTGCCACTCTGATGTTATGAGTTAATACTAGAGTCTTAAAGTAATTTCAGGATGGTATTTTGATAGGGTTTTCAGCTGACCATGAAAGTGCCCTTTCTGTCTTCCTGCTATCTAGTAAGCGGACCTCAATTTTGCTAAACCTATTTTCATACTACGTTTGTCATTTCATCTAAAATCACCGCCAATATATGTGGGGGCCTCTGTCTGCCTATCGGGGAAACTTCTCTAGAGGTGAGCCAGGACTATATTTTCCTCTGCCAGGATTAGTTAGTCCTCCGGCCGGCGCTGGGCGTCTAGGGATAAAAAACGTAGGCAACGCTACCCGGCTACTGTTAGTTGTGCGGCAGGTTTAGTTCATGGTCAGTTTAGTTTCCATCCTTCCAAGAGCTAGTACTTATGTTTGCTGGGCTATGTTCTCTTGCCATTGAGAACCATAACACCACCCCAGGACAGTCAGAAGGCTCCACATGACCTGAGGAGAAACGAGGATGAAAACCAGAGTTGCAGAAAAATGGCGAAACCAAAGTAGCGGAACTAGCCCGATTATTGAGGGCAAACTCAGCCAATGGCAAGAAGGTCACCCAATCATCCTGATCCACAGAAACAAAACATCTCAAATAAGCCTCCAGCGTCTGATTAGTTCGCTCCGTTTGGCCATTAGTCTGAGGATGAAAGGCAGACGAGAACGACAGATCAATGCCCATCTTAGCACAAAAAGATCGCCAGAATCTGGACACAAACTGGGATCCTCTGTCAGACACGATATTCTCAGGAATGCCGTGCAAACGAACCACATTCTGAAAAAACAAAGGAACCAGATCGGAAGAGGAAGGCAACTTAGGCAAGGGCACCAAATGGACCATCTTGGAAAAACGATCACACACCACCCAGATGACAGACATTCCCTGAGACACCGGAAGATCTGAAATGAAATCCATGGAAATGTGTGTCCAAGGCCTCTTCGGGACGGGCAAGGGCAAAAGCAACCCGCTGGCACGAGAACAGCAAGGCTTAGCCCGAGCACAAGTCCCACAGGACTGCACAAAAGAACGCACATCCCGTGACAAGGAAGGCCACCAAAAGGACCTAGCCACCAAATCTCTGGTACCAAAAATCCCAGGATGCCCTGCCAACACCGAGGAATGAACCTTGGAAATAACTCTGCTGGTCCATTTATCAGGAACAAACAGTCTGTCAGGTGGACAAGGGTCAGGTCTACCAGCCTGAAATCTCTGCAACACACGTCGCAAATCAGGAGAAATGGCCGACAAGATTACTCCCTCTTTAAGAATACCAACCGGCTCAGAGACTCCAGGAGAGTCAGGCACAAAGCTCCTAGAGAGAGCATCAGCCTTCACATTTTTCGAACCAGGCAGGTATGAGACCTGTTGTGAATTTGGATTCTGGGCTCCCCCGGTGGCCGCTTGTGGAATTGGACTTGTCATCCTCTTTCCTGTTTCACCTGGTTCCATCAGTAGTGGGTGTCGCTATTTAAGCTCATTTCTCTGGTGGTTTCTTGCCGGTCAACAATGTTATCTGATGCCTCTCAGTGCTTGTTCCTGCTTCTAGACAACTACTAGATAAGTTGGACTTTTGTCCATGTTTTGTTTTGCCTATTTGTTCCAGTTCACAGCTGAAGTTTTGTTACTGTGTCTGGAAAGCTCTCGTTGATCAGGGATTGCTACTCTGGCGTTATGAGTTAATGCCAGAGTTTAAGGTAATCTCTGGATGGTGTTTTGTTAGTGTTTTTCTGCTGACCATGAAAGTATACTATCTGTCTTCTGCTATCTAGTAAGTGGACCTCAAATTTGCTAAGACTATTTTCCTGCTGCGTTTGTTGTTTCATCTGAACTCACCGTCATTATATGTGGGGGGCTACTGTCTTCTTTGGAATATTTCTCTAGAGGTGAGCCAGGTCTTATATTTCCCTCTGCTAGCTATTTAGGTCTTAGGCCAGAGCTGGGCATCTAGCGATAAATAGGAAATGCTACCTGGCTATTTCTAGTTGCGCGGCAGGCTTAGTTCATGGTCAGTATAGTTCCATCTTCCGAGAGCTTGTCCCTCTATAGGCTTGCTATGATCTCTGCCTGCAGAGATCTTGACAGTTTGACCGGCCCATAAAGTGTTAAAGACCCAGGTTGAGAAAGGAGAGTTATAAGAAGTCTGCTGGAATTTTTTTTTTTTTTTTTTTTTCCTCCAGTCTGCCTTGCTGCAGTCTTTTTTCTCTCTCTCCTCCTAATCTCTGTGTGCACCTGACAATAATGGATCTCCAGAGTGTAACTGCGGGTTTGAATAATCTCATCACGAAAGTACAAAATTTACAAGATTTTGTGGTACATGCTCCGGTATCTGAGCCGAGAATTCCTTTGCCGGAGTTCTTCACAGGGAATAGAGCTAGCTTCCAGAATTTCCGAAATAATTGTAAGCTTTATTTGTCCCTGAAGTCTCGTTCAGCTGGAGACCCTGCTCAGCAGGTTAGGATTGTGATTTCCTTGCTCAGGGGTGACCCTCAAGATTGGGCCTTCTCATTGCCAGCAGGGGATCCTGCGTTACGTGATGTGGATGCGTTTTTTCTGGCCTTGGGCTTGCTTTATGAGGAACCTCATTTGGAACTTCAGGCAGAAAAAACTTTGATGGCACTATCTCAGGGGCAAGACGAAGCTGAAGTTTTCTGCCAAAAATTCCGTAAATGGTCTGTGCTTACTCAGTGGAATGAGTGCGCCTTGGCGGCAACTTTCAGAGAAGGTCTCTCTGATGCCGTTAAGGATGTTATGGTGGGGTTCCCTTTGCCTGCAGGTCTGAATGAGTCCATGACAATGGCTATACAGATTGATAGGCGTCTGCGGGAGCGCAAACCGGTGCACCATCTGGCGGTGTCTATGGAAAAGACGCCAGAAAGTATGCAGTGTGATAGAATTCTGTCCAGGAGCGAGCGACAGAATTTTAGACGGAAGAATGGATTGTGTTTCTATTGTGGGGATTCTACTCATGTTATATCAGCATGCTCTAGGCGTACAAAGAAGCTTGATAAGTCTGTTTCCATTGGCACCATTCAGTCTAAGTTTATTTTGTCTGTAACCCTGATTTGTTCTTTGTCATCCATTGCCACGGACGCCTATGTTGACTCTGGCGCCGCTCTGAGTCTTATGGATTGGTCCTTTGCCAATCGTTGTGGTTTTGATTTAGAGCCTTTGGAGACTCTTATTCCTCTGAAGGGGATTGACTCCACCCCATTGGCTAATAATAAACCACAATACTGGACACAAGTAACCATGCGTATTAATCCGGATCACCAGGAGATTATTCGTTTCCTGGTGCTATATAATTTACATGACGATTTGGTACTGGGATTGCCATGGTTGCAGTCTCACAACCCAGTCTTGGACTGGAGAGCAATGTCTGTGTTGAGCTGGGGATGTAAGGGTATTCATGGGGACGTACCTTTGGTTTCTATTTCGTCGTCCATTCCCTCTGAAGTCCCTGAGTTCCTCTCTGATTATCAAGACGTCTTTGACGAACCCAAGCTTGGGTCGTTACCTCCGCACCGTGAGTGCGATTGTGCCATAGATTTGATACCGGGTTGTAAATATCCAAAGGGTCGTTTGTTTAATTTGTCTGTGCCGGAACATGCTGCTATGCGGGAATATATAAAGGAGTCTTTGGAAAAGGGACATATTCGTCCATCTTCTTCTCCCTTGGGAGCTGGGTTTTTCTTTGTCTCAAAAAAAGACGGCTCTTTGAGACCATGTATTGATTATCGGCTTCTGAATAAGATCACTGTTAAGTATCAATACCCATTGCCATTGCTTACTGATTTGTTTGCTCGTATAGAGGGTGCTAAGTGGTTCTCTAAAATTGATCTTCGTGGGGCGTATAATTTGGTGCGGATCAGGCAGGGGGATGAGTGGAAGACCGCATTTAATACGCCCGAGGGCCACTTTGAGTATTTGGTCATGCCTTTTGGTCTTTCTAATGCCCCTTCAGTTTTCCAGTCTTTTATGCATGATATTTTCCGCGATTTTCTGGATAAATTTATGATAATATATCTGGATGATATTCTGATTTTTTCTGATGACTGGGACTCTCATGTCCAGCAGGTCAGGAGAGTTTTTCAGGTTCTGCGGTCTAATTCTTTATGTGTGAAGGGGTCTAAGTGCGTTTTTGGGGTCCAGAAAATTTCCTTTTTGGGGTATATTTTTTCTCCCTCTTCCATTGAGATGGATCCCGTCAAGGTGCAAGCTATTTGTGACTGGACTCAGCCCTCCTCTCTTAAGGGTCTTCAGAGATTTTTGGGCTTTGCCAACTTTTACCGCCGATTTATTGCTGGTTTTTCGGATGTCGTTAAACCACTGACTGATTTGACCAGACAAGGCGCTGATGTTGCTAATTGGTCCCCTCATGCTGTAGAGGCCTTTCAGGAGCTTAAGCGCCGTTTTGCCTCTGCCCCTGTGTTGCGTCAGCCTGATGTGAATCTGCCTTTTCAGGTTGAGGTTGACGCTTCGGAGATCGGAGCTGGGGCAGTGTTGTCGCAGAAAGGTTCCGACTGCTCCGTCATTAGGCCTTGTGCCTTCTTTTCTCGCAAATTTTCGCCCGCAGAGCGGAATTATGATGTTGGGAATCGGGAGCTTTTGGCCATGAAGTGGGCGTTTGAGGAGTGGCGCCATTGGCTCGAGGGGGCTAGGCATCAGGTGGTGGTATTGACTGACCCTTGAGACATATCTGAGGTGTTTTGTCTCTGCTGACCAGGATGATTGGGTTGCTTTTTTGCCATTGGCAGAGTTCGCCCTCAATAATCGGGCCAGTTCTTCCACCTTGGTGTCCCCGTTTTTCTGTAATTCGGGGTTTCACCCTCGATTTTCCTCCGGTCAGGTGGAATCCTCGGATTGTCCTGGAGTGGATGCGGTGGTGGAGAGATTGCATCACATCTGGGGGCAGGTTATGGACAATTTGAAGTTGTCCCAGGAGAAGACTCAGCGTTTTGCCAACCGTCATCGTCGTGTTGGTTCTCGGCTTTGTGTTGGAGATTTAGTGTGGTTGTCTTCTCGTTTTGTCCCTATGAGGGTCTCTTCTCCTAAGTTTAAACCTCGGTTCATCGGCCCTTATAGAATATTGGAGATTCTTAATCCTGTTTCTTTCCGTTTGGACCTCCCTGCGTCCTTTTCCATTCATAACGTTTTTCATCGGTCGTTATTGCGCAGGTATGAGGTACCTGTTGTACCTTCAGTTGAGCCTCCTGCTCCGGTGTTGGTTGAGGGTGAGTTGGAGTACGTTGTGGAGAAAATTTTGGACTCTCGTGTTTCCAGACGGAAACTCCAGTATCTGGTCAACTGGAAGGGTTACGGCCAGGAGGATAATTCTTGGGTCAATGCATCTGATGTTCATGCTTCTGATCTTGTTCGTGCCTTCCATAGGGCTCATCCTGGTCGCCCTGGTGGATCTGGTGAGGGTTCGGTGCCCCCTCCTTGAGGGGGGGGTACTGTTGTGAATTTGGATTCTGGGCTCCCCCGGTGGCCGCTTGTGGAATTGGACTTGTCATCCTCTTTCCTGTTTCACCTGGTTCCATCAGTAGTGGGTGTCGCTATTTAAGCTCATTTCTCTGGTGGTTTCTTGCCGGTCAACAATGTTATCTGATGCCTCTCAGTGCTTGTTCCTGCTTCTAGACAACTACTAGATAAGTTGGACTTTTGTCCATGTTTTGTTTTGCCTATTTGTTCCAGTTCACAGCTGAAGTTTTGTTACTGTGTCTGGAAAGCTCTCGTTGATCAGGGATTGCTACTCTGGCGTTATGAGTTAATGCCAGAGTTTAAGGTAATCTCTGGATGGTGTTTTGTTAGTGTTTTTCTGCTGACCATGAAAGTATACTATCTGTCTTCTGCTATCTAGTAAGTGGACCTCAAATTTGCTAAGACTATTTTCCTGCTGCGTTTGTTGTTTCATCTGAACTCACCGTCATTATATGTGGGGGGCTACTGTCTTCTTTGGAATATTTCTCTAGAGGTGAGCCAGGTCTTATATTTCCCTCTGCTAGCTATTTAGGTCTTAGGCCAGAGCTGGGCATCTAGCGATAAATAGGAAATGCTACCTGGCTATTTCTAGTTGCGCGGCAGGCTTAGTTCATGGTCAGTATAGTTCCATCTTCCGAGAGCTTGTCCCTCTATAGGCTTGCTATGATCTCTGCCTGCAGAGATCATGACAGAGACCACAAAGTCAAAACGGGAGAAAAACAATGACCAACGAGCCTGTCTAGGATTCAGGCGTTTAGCAGACTCGAGATACATCAGATTTTTGTGATCAGTCAAGACCACCACACGATGCTTAGCTCCCTCGAGCCAATGACGCCACTCCTCAAATGCCCACTTCATAGCCAACAACTCCCGATTACCAACATCATAGTTCCGCTCAGCAGGCGAAAACTTCCTGGAAAAGAAAGCACATGGTCTCATCACAGAGCAACCAGAGCCTCTCTGCGACAAAACAGCCCCTGCACCGATCTCAGAAGCATCCACTTCAACATGAAAGGGAAGTGAGACATCAGGCTGGCACAGAACAGGCGCCGAAGTAAACTGGCGCTTCAGCTCCCGGAAGGCCTCCACGGCCGCAGGAGCCCAATTAGCAACATCAGAACCTTTCTTGGTCATATCTGTCAGAGGTTTAACAACGCTAGAAAAGTTAGCAATAAAACGACGGTAGAAATTAGCAAAACCCAAAAACTTCTGAAGACTCTTAATAGATGTGGGTTGAGTCCAATCATGAATAGCTCGGACCTTGACTGGGTCCATCTCCACAGCAGAAGGGGAAAAAATAAAACCCAAAAAGGAAACCTTCTGCACTCCAAAGAGACACTTTGAGCCCTTCACAAACAAAGCATTATCGCGCAAAACCTGAAACACCATCCTGACCTGCTTTACATGAGAATCCCAATCATCAGAAAAAACTAAAATGTCATCCAGATAAACAATCACAAATTTATCTAGATACTTCCAGAAGATGTCATGCATAAAGGACTGAAACACTGAAGGAGCATTAGAGAGCCCAAAAGGCATCACCAAGTACTCAAAATGACCTTCGGGCGTATTAAATGCAGTTTTCCATTCATCTCCCTGCTTAATGCGCACAAGGTTGTACGCACCACGAAGATCTATCTTGGTGAACCAACAGGCACCCTTAATCCGAGTAAACAAGTCCGACAATAGAGGCAAAGGATACTGAAATTTAACCGTGATTTTATTCAGAAGCCGATAGTCTATACAAGGTCTCAAAGATCCGTCTTTCTTGGCCACAAAAAAGAATCCCGCACCAAGAGGGGAAGAGGATGGACGAATATGTCCTTTCTCCAAAGACTCCTTTATATAAGAACGCATCGCGGCATGCTCAGGTACCAACAGATTAAATAATCGTCCCTTAGGAAACTTACTACCAGGAATCAAATCTATAGCGCAGTCACAGTCCCTATGAGGAGGAAGAGCACTGGACCTGGACTCACTGAATACATCCTGATAGTCAGACAAATACTCAGGAACTTCTGAAGGAGTGGAGGAAGCAATAGACACCGACGGGGAATCGCAATGAATTCCCTGACAACCCCAACTTGACACAGACATAGCCCTCCAATCCAAAACTGGATTATGGGCCTGTAACCATGGCAGACCCAAAACGACCAAATCATGCATCTTATGCAGAACAAGAAAACGAATCACCTCCCGATGTTCAGGAGTCATGCACATGGTTACTTGTGTCCAATACTGCGGTTTATTCTCCGCCAATGGCGTAGCATCAATTCCTCTAAGAGGAATAGGATTTTCTAAAGGCTCCAGGACAAAACCACAGCGCTTGGCAAACGACAAGTCCATAAGACTCAGGGCAGCACCTGAATCCACAAACGCCATAACAGGGTAGGAAGACAATGAGCAAATTAAAGTCACAGACAAAATAAATTTAGGCTGCAAGTTACCAATGGTGACAGGCCTAACAAACTTTGTTAGGCGTTTAGAGCATGCTGATATAACATGTGTAGAATCACCACAGTAAAAACACAACCCATTCTGACGTCTATGATTTTGCCGTTCAGTTCTAGTCTGAATTCTATCACATTGCATTAAGTCAGGCGTCTGTTCAGACAACACCGCCAGAGGATTAGCGGATTTGCGCTCCCGCAAACGCCGGTCAATCTGAATGGCCAGCGTCATAGAATCATTCAGACTTGTAGGAATGGGGAATGCACCAAAAGAGAACGCCTCATATACCAATCTGAGAGGCAAAAGAAAAGGAGGGACATATATACCTCCACATAAACATATGTACCGATAAAAGAGAACAATTGGAGGAGTGATATCCAATATAAACCGTTTATTATTTAAAATATCCAAAATACAACATACATTAAATAGGAAAATTATAATACAAGAGAGTACAGCTAGATGGAACAGTCCATCTGTGGATGGGTATCAGCAGAAATAGAAAGTAACGGGAACAAGACCCCAGGCTCAGGAGACCAACTTGAAAACATCCATAGGGCAATATGATAATAAGCCCTAAGTGTTAGTGCAAAAAGCAGTCTAATAATATAATACACCCGATAAAAAAACAGTCTGCAATATCATATACTGCTGTCTCTTATATTGCACCAGCCCTATAGCCTGAAATGCCAGTTGAACCTAATCATAACCGTTCACATAAGGGCATAAGGGGAAAAGAAAGAGGTATGTATAGTACCTGTGGTCATGATGGCCAGAGCGTCTGTCCCGCACTAATGCACCTCATTGTAGGAATGGGGAAGCCCACCATCACATTCTTAATGGTTTCAGAAAGGCCATTTCTGAAATTTGCAGCCAGAGCACACTCATTCCACTGAGTAAGCGCGGACCATTTCCGAAATTTTTGGCAATACACTTCGGCTTCATCCTGGCCCTGAGAAATAGCCAGCAAAGCCTTCTCTGCCTGAATTTCAAGATTGGGTTCCTCATAAAGCAATCCGAGCGCCAGAAAAAACGCATCAATATTTGCCAATGCCGGATCTCCTGGCGCCAATGAGAAAGCCCAATCCTGAGGGTCGCCCCGCAAGAAGGAGATAACAATTTTAACTTGCTGAGCTGAGTCTCCAGACGAACGAGGTCTCAAAGATAGAAACAATTTACAATTATTCCTAAAATTCCTAAATTTAAATCGATCTCCAGAGAACAGCTCAGGAATAGGTATCTTAGACTCTGACATAGGACTGCTAATAACAAAATCCTGAATGCCCTGCACACGTGCAGCAAGCTGATCCACACTAGTAATCAGAGTCTGAACATTCATGTCTGCAGCAGAGCTTCAAGCCACTCAGAGATAAAGGGGAAGAAGAAAAAAAAAAAAAAAACTCAAAACTTCTTTTCTTTTAATCCCACTTCTGCAATGCATTAACTATTCACTCGGCCTGGCATTCTGTTATGATCCCAATGGTAGAGGATCTCAGGGTTTTCAGCAAAGTCTGCAAACATAAAAAACCAGCTCATAGGGAGGTGGTAACTGAGCTGACCGCATACCTGATCCTAGCCCACAACTAATAGCAGCCGGGGAACGTACCTACGTTGGTTCTAGACGTCTCGCGCCAGCCGGAGAACTAACTAACCCTTTCAGAGAAAATCAGACCTCACTTGCCTCAAGAGAAAGGTACCCCAAAGTAAAGACAGGCCCCCAACAAATAATAACGGTGAGGTAAGAAGAAAGGACAAACGTAAGTATGAACTAGATTCAGCAAAGAGAGGCCCACTATATAATAGCAGAAATATAGAAAGCGGACTTATGCGGTCAGCGAAAAACCCTACAAAAATATCCACGCTGAATATCCAAGAACCCCCGCACCGACTAACGGTGTGGGGGGAGAATATCAGCCCCCTTAGAGCTTCCAGCAAAATCAGGAATCACATTATGAACAAGCTGGACAAAAAAAACAGAACAATACAAATAAACAAAAATAAGAAAGCATGACTTAGCTTATCTTGCAAAAACCAGGACCAGTAGACAGGAGCAACCAGACAAGGACTGATTACATTGATGCCAGGCACTGGACTAAGAATCCAGGAAGTTTAAATAGGAACACCCAGGGTCTAACGAACCAGGTGACTACAAACCTGGGGAAAGAATATCCAAGTGCCATACCGCTAGTGACCACAAGAGGGAGCCAAAAAGTATAGTTCACAACAGAAGCCGCAATCTGAGAGATCTACTAGTGCATAGTCACTATGATCCTACCCCAGAATCTTTAAGTAGACCCTTATGACAAGGCTTTTTTCCTTGTGGTTTATGCAAAGCTTGTGGAAATATGAGGAAATCCCTCAGCTTTTGTAATAGTGATGGATCAAGAAAATTTGTCATCAGAATACATCTGACATGTTCTTCCCAGGGAGTGATATATTATGCCACTTGTTCCTGCAATTTGACTTACGTTGGACTTACCACATGTGAGCTTAAAATTAGGGTACGGGAACACATCTGCGACATCTAAAACAATTGATGATCCCTCCCTTTTAAAAACTCTGCCCGTCATTTTACAACCTACCATGATTCCAATCCAAGAGACCTTATCTTCAAATGGATTGACCAGATCAACCTCGGGAAATGTGGAGGAGATCTTGGCAAATCCTTAGCTCAACTTGAGAGCAAATGGATATATCGGCTGGGCACCATTACCCCACAAGGATTGAATGAAAGTTTTGGCTTTAATTCTTTTCTATAACTGTTGTCTCTGGGTCAGGCTTTTAAAGGTGTTTTTATTACTTATTGTGTGTTTATTTTTTAAAATTAACGTTTTTAGTTTTATTTGTGTTTATTCTTGTTGCAATTTTGTTATTTATTTAATTTGATCGTATTCCTCTTCTTCTAAGGTATATACCTTGATATGGTGCCGTTCCTCCCATCTTTAGATGACGTCTTCCAGTGTGGCAGGATTTCGGATGTAGAGGCTTCATTTTGGGGACTCCTTGAATCCAAGACCTGAAACTCTTTGAAAACCTATGGAGAATTATGACTTGAGATCAATCCATCTATGTAGTCCAAACATTTCTACATGGATATAATTTTACTCATACATTTCTGCTTTTGACTTTTATACCATCCTTTTTTTTCTTTTAGATAGTTATTATTGTAACTTGGGGAGATTTTGATATTTGATATACTTGGGAATGGACTTTGAAGTACTGCCCTCCTTGAATCATTTTTTCTTACCTTTTTTTGTTTTTCTTTCCACACTTCTCATTTTTGAAGTTCCTTTAAAAAGATACATTTTAAAAAAATTCTTAACCCTATATTTAAGGAAATTACTCACTAACCCTGTTTATTTAACAAGATTTGATTTTTTTGGCGGGAACTTATTCCTCCCCCCTTCTGCCTCTTCCTTTTTCTACTCCATGCTTCCTCAGCTGTCCCCAGTCTTGCCTCCTCCCTGCCGCTCTTCTAGCTCCTGTGGTCTATTGCACGCTCCGGGCCACAACTCTCCTCCTGACCTCCGAAAGTGCTCCTATGTGACCGCAGTGCATTCCACTGTGTGTCACGGAGCGCGGTTCTGGAATTCCCTTTTGCAATAGCAGGCGGGACCCGGCATACACGTGCTAATCACAACCAAGGGTGAACACCCACCTACTAAACGTCATCCTATCAGCACCCGGCACTTTGATATTTATTCCTCCCCAAGACCTACTAACCTGTCACGCCCCTGGAAGAAGCAACCTTTGCGAAATGGCACTCGTTGGGCTAGGGGACCCCTAGCAGCAGCTGCTCTCATGACACATTTTCGCAGCACCAGTCTCCAGGCAGGTATTGTACTCAGGATTTTGAACCTCCCTATTTGTACTTAATATACCTGCCTATTACTACAGACCCTCTCATCTCTTGGCATCACAGACTTGGCCCTATCCTGGATCTCCTCAGACCTAACAGACCGGACATTCAGCGTCTCCCATTCACACACCACCTCCTCACCTCGCCCCCTATCTGTTGGAGTCCCATAAGGTTCAGTTCTAGGGCCCCTGCTCATCTCCATTTACACCTTTGGCCTGGGACAGCTCATAGAATCTCATGGCTTCCAGTATCACCTCTATGCTGATGACACACAGATCTACATCTCTGGACCAGATATCACCACCCTACTAACCAGAATCCCTCAATGTCTGTCCGCTATTTCATCCTTCTTCTCTGCTAGATTTCTATAACTTAACATGGACAAAACAGAATTCATTGTCTTTCCCCCATCTCACGCGACCCCCCCAACGAACCTATCCATTACAGTAAACGGCTGCCCACTCTCCCCAGTCACACTAGCTCGCTGCCTCAGAGTAATCCTTGACACTGATCTCTCCTTCAAACGGTATATCCAAGCCCTTTCCACTTCCTACTGCCTTCAACTCAAAAATATTTCACGGATCCGTACATTCCTAAACCAAGAATCTGCAAAAACCCTAGTCCATGCCCTCATCATCTCCCGCCTCGACTACTGTAACCTCCTGCTCTGTGGCCTCCCCTCTAACACTCCCGCAACCCTCCAATCTATTCTAAACTCAGCTGCCCGACAAATCCACCTGTCCCCCCACTATTCCCCGGCCTCTCCCCTCTGTCAATCCCTTCACTGGCTTCCCATTACCCAGAGACTCCAGTACAAAACCCTAACCATGACATACAAAGCCATCCACAACCTGTCTCCTCCATACATCTGTGACCTGGTCTCCCGGTACTTTCCAGTACGCAACCTCCGATCCTCACAAGATCTCCTTCTCTACTCCCCTCTTATCTCCTCTTTCCAAAATCGCATACAAGATTTCTCTTGCGTATCACCCCTACTCTGGAACCCTCTACCACAACATATCAGACTCTCGCCTACCATCGAAACCTTCAAAAAGAGCCTGAAGACCCACCTCTTCCGATAAGCCTACAGCCTGCAGTAACTACAGATCGACCAAACCACTGCACGACCAGCTCTATCCTCACCTACTGTATTCTCACCCATCCCTTGTAGATTGTGAGCCCTCGCGGGCAGGGTCCTCTCTCCTCCTGTACCAGTTGCGACTTGTATTGTTCAAGATTATTGTACCTGTTTTTATTATTATACCCCTCCTCACATGTAAAGCGCCATGGAATAAATGGCGTTATAATAATAAATAATAATTTACTGTGATTCACTGGTGTATGTGACATGTAGCCACTAGCCCCTATAGCAGATATAGCTCCAAATTGAGAGCATTTCATTGCCTGTAACTCTTTAGGCTCCTGTTCTATCCATGGATTTATAGGCAGCTTTTACTTGCACTTGCATTTGTGTATTCAGCACTATATGGCAATATTTGTCAGCTTAACCATTTTCCACCATTCCCTTCCCCCTCCTTTTTTTTCCTGCCATCTCCTTGGATTTAAAGACTATATGTGAGCTTAATTGTTTTTTTTATAGGGGCGCTTTAAATTACATTCTACTTCACTGTGCACTTTATTACTTGCTGTTGCTACTGCTCCCCATTTGTTTAGAGGCCCTGTCTTTTTAACTATATTTTTTATCTTTGTTATTTAATAAAGCATTTCTTTTAATTTTACTACTTATCTACATGGCACCAACCATACAGTAGTAGATAATGTTGATAATCCTGGGATCTGTTGCAGCCATTTTCCCAACTTAGGGGGTCACTGCTCCAAGTTCTCCTATCACCACTGGAATCACTGTTGCCTTCACCTTCCACATCTTCTCCAGTTCTCCTTTGAGGCCCTGGTATTTCTCCAGCTTCTCATATTCCTTCTTTCTGATGTTGCTGTCACTTGGCACCGCCACATCTATTATCATTGCTGTCTTCTGATCCTTGTCTACTATCACAATGTCTGGTTGGTTAGCCACCACCTGCTGATCCATCTCCACCACTTTCTCTGGGGTCTCCCACTTGGACATAACCCATATGCTGTGCAGATGTTCCTGTATACAATTCCCACTACTTGGTTGTGGGGTTCCGTATACACTGTTCTTGCATTTTGCACCCTGCCACTATGTGTTGGACGGTTTCTGAGGTTACTTTGCATAGTCTGCACCTTGGGTCTTATCTTGTGTGGTAGATTCCTGCTTCTATGGATCTGGTACTTAGTGCTTGCTCTTGTGCCGCTATGATTAGTGTCTCTGTGCTGTCTCAGAGTCCAGCTTTCTCCAGCCATTGGTAGGATTTCTCCATGTCAGCCACCTCCATTATTTGTCGATGGTACATCCATGCATCAGCTTGTCTTGCCATGGCGCTTCATGTTCCTATTCTTCCTTCCAGATCTGTTGTTGCTGCCTTAGGCTTTCTCTCAGCATCTCATCTTTTGGTGCCATTTTCCTGATGTATTCCTGGATACTCCTTGTTTCATCTGTGATGGTGGCTTGGATACTTATGAAGTCTTGACCACCCTCCTTTCTGTTGGTATACAATCTTCGGGTGTTAGACTTAGGGTGGAGACCTCCATGCATTGTGAGGAGCTTTCGTGTCTTCACATCTGCAGCTTCCATTTCTTCTTTTGGCCAGCACACTATGCCAGCAGGGTATCTGATAACTGGCAGGGCATATGTGTTGATGGCGCGGATTTTATTCTTCCCATTGAGCTGGCTCTTCAGGACCTGTCTTACCCTTTGATGGTATTTGGATGTTGCTGCTTTCCTTGCCTCCTCATCATGGTTCCCGTCTCGCTGTGGGATGCTGAGATACTTGTAGCATGTCTGTACATCTGCTATGTGCCCTGCTGGTAATTCCACTCCATCAGTCTTGACTACCTTGCCTCTCTTTATTACCTACCGGCCGCACTTCTCCAGTCCGAAGGACATCCCGATGTCTTGGCTGTAGATCCTTGTCAGGTGGATCAGTGAGTTGATATCTCATTCGTTTTTCACATACAGCTTGATGTCATCCATGTGGAGGAGATGGCTGGTGATGGTGCTTCCACTCTTGAACTTCTATCCATAGTCATACTCTGTTCTGATGACCGTAATCTCTTAAGCCTAAGTTTTCATTCCCATAGTAAGACACATCATACTTGAATCGGACTTTGTCATCCGAGTGCAGTCCGATTACAGCGGATGCCGTCAATGGAGGAGATGGAGAAATTACTTTCTCCATCTCCTCCGCCCCTGTGCTGCTATTCTCTCATGTGAGAGGATGGGAGCACAGTGCATTGACACTAGGATTAAACTCTCTTTTGTGACTATGGCCTAATCATGACCTAGACCGAATGACTTTTCCTGCTGGCTGTAAAACTAAGGGTATGTGTATGTCTTTTTCAGGAGCATTTCACTCCGAAAACCTCCTGAAGATGTGGTAGCGAAACACTCAAACAATTATCATATACATTTCTATGTATAAACGACTTGCTGTTCACATATTCTGTTTTTTGAGCCCCTAATAACAGATTCAGGCTTCCAAGGACACCAAGTGGTTAAAAAGAAGTCACCCGATAATTCTTCAAGCATTTTCTGCTCTTGAAGACACTCTATACTTTGCAATAGAAGGCGATAGGACAACTGAAAATAATGTTTTCTAACGGTTTGCCAGTGTTTTTGCTTAAAAAATGCTATTGATTTCTTTATTGTTGCATAATGTAAGAAAAAAAATAAATAAATGGAAAACAAAGTTTAAAAAAAAATGCCACAAAAATGTTTAAAAAATCCCCATCATTTGTAAAGAATATCGAAAAAGTACTCAGGAAACAAAGAAACACTAAAGAAGTCGCTTCCGGAAAATAAATGCAGGCGCTTCTTGGAGCATTTTTCTACTGAAAAACTAGGTGGTTTCACCTGCCTGGACAAAAGTCATGTCCATACACACTGAGGTCAGTTTCGCAAGTCCTTTTTTTTCTCAAACATAAAAAAAATCTCAGAAATAGCTTTTCTTATCCATTGAAAAGTAAAGTACACACAGCACATGTATGAGGATAACATCCATATACTATCCGTTTTTTATGCTATACTAACGCTATTTTTGAATGCAGCTTTATTGTGCTGTTTTACACTCAAGTCACCAACAGATGGCAGAAAAACTCAACAATTTGCTTCTCCGCGAACCTTTTATTTTTCCTTTTAATTTATTAAGCATCACCTTTTTTTTTCGCGCATGTTACTGTCTATACATACATTATTGTGAAAAATAAAACCCCTGATTGCACAGTTCATGGACTCTATTCTTTACTTTCCTAATTGATGCCAAGGTTCCTCCAGTTTGCATCAGATCTATTTATTTTTTTTCTTGTTGTAGAGGTGAATGGTCAAACCAGCTTAAAGTGTGCTGCATAAATGCAAAATTCGGTGATCATGAGACAAGACAATTTTAGTTACATGTATGTGCATAATGTCTTAGAATAGGTAATTATTCGAGTGGACAAGCGCCACTGATTGGAGCAGAACTGCATTTTAACCAGTATTTCACCACCCACCCATACTTTTTAGAGCGAGCATCTTACAGAATCACAAAATCCTTGGTGCAGACGTAATTTACTTTTGTGTAATACTCGGTTTTACTCTAGAAAAAAAAATGTGGATTTGTATTTTTTTTTCTTAAGTCCCAATGTCTGGAAAATATTGAAGTTTGTAAGCTCCCATTTGGCTGAGATGTTTCTATCCGCCGGTGCTTGAGTCTTTAAAGGTGGATGATCTGCCAGGAAGAATTGTAGTCAGTGGAAAAACAAGTTTCTAGATGCCAGAAATAATATTGAAGGACCCTAAGGATCTACAATACCTTCCTATCCTAAAGATCCCATCACCTTGGACTGAGGCTCACCTAGGTGGCATTTATCTCTACCCATATGACAGTTTTGACTTGAGAGGTTGGCATTTCGAGAACCATTTTGGAGAACATCTTACAAAACAGTTTTCCATAGTTGGAATATTGAGAGTTTATTTTGAGGCTCATTGACAAGAATATTCTTCAACTTCAAAAACAGTATGAAACTCAAAATTGATAGTGTTGGACCCCTCAAAAATAATCTGGGAGTAATGGCGGAAAAGGATAAGGGAAAGGCCAATCTACTAAACTCTTTTTTTCTTTATAGTATTAAGACAAGAAAATACGTTGACAAATGAAATGATAGGGGATACCTAAATTCTCAAATAAATGTCACCTGCTTAGATCAACAGGAAGTACAGCGTCACCTCAAAATCACAAATCACTGAGCCCAGAGGGCATACACACCCGAGTACTGAAGGAATTAAAGATTTATTACAATCTCCAAGATCCTATCCCATTCTATAGTAGGTGCAATAGTAATATACTGTATGAGCCTGGATACTACTTGGCGGGGCTGGACCACCTGCTGAGCCAGATGTCCTGTTACAGCTAAATATGTTGAAAGGGGATTGTAAGCTGCCATTAAATCCCTCGATATTCTTCACACCTCCAATTAGAAATATAGTATAGTTTTTCCAATTCACTAGGTCTCTTTCCTCATGTGTGACCTTAGGTATCCATATTTACGACCACTAACAACTAGCTACCTAAGTGTCCCTATATTAGTGGTCATAAGTAGTGTTGAGCATTCCGATGCTGCAAGTATCGGGTATCGGCCGATACTTGCTGTATCGGAATTTCCGATACCGAGATCCGATATTTTTGTAATATCGGATATCGGTATCGAAACAACATTAATGTAAAAAGGTGTAAAAGAAAGAATTAAAATAAAAAAAATCGCTATACTCACCTGTCCGACGCAGCCGGGACCTCGGCGATTGTAAGCGGCAGCGTTGTTTCTTTAAAATTCGCGCTTTTACTTGCTTACGTGAATTCCCGGCTTCTGATTGGTCAGGGCGGCCATGTTGCCGGGACTCGGACCAATCACAGCAAGCCGTGACGAAATTACGTCACGGCTTGCTGTGATTGGTCCGCGTCCCGGCAACATGGCCGCCATTAACCAATCACAAGCCGTGACGTCACGGGAGGCTGGACACGCGCTTATTTTGAAAAGCGCGCGTGTCCAGCCTCCCGTGACGTCACGGCTTGTGATTGGTCACGGCGCCATATTGCCGGGATGCGGACCAATCACAGCAAGCCGTGACGAAATTACGTCACGGCTTGCTGTGATTGGTCCGCGTCCCAGGAACATGGCCGCCATTAACCAATCACAAGCCGTGACGTCACGGGAGGCTGGACACGCGCTTATTTTGAAAAGCGCGCGTGTCCAGCCTCCCGTGACGTCACGGCTTGTGATTGGTCACGGCGCCATATTGCCGGGATGCGGACCAATCACAGCAAGCCGTGACGAAATTACGTCACGGCTTGCTGTGATTGGTCCGCGTCCCAGGAACATGGCCGCCATTAACCAATCACAAGCCGTGACGTCACGGGAGGCTGGACACGCGCTTATTTTGAAAAGCGCGCGTGTCCAGCCTCCCGTGACGTCACGGCTTGTGATTGGTCACGGCGCCATATTGCCGGGACGCGGACCAATCACAGTAAGCCGTGACGTAATTTCGTCACGGCTTGCTGTGATTGGTCCGAGTCCCGGCAACATGGCCGCCCTGACCAATCAGAAGCCGGGAATTCACGTAAGCAAGTAAAAGCGTGAATTTTAAAGAAACAACGCTGCCGCTTACAATCGCCGAGGTCCCGGCTGCGTCGGACAGGTGAGTATAGCGATATTTTTTATTTTAATTCTTTATTTTACACATTTATATGGTTCCCAGGGCCTGAAGGAGAGTTTCCTCTCCTTCAGACCCTGGGAACCATCAGGAATACCGTCCGATACCTGAGTCCCATTGACTTGTATTGGTATCGGGTATCGGTATCGGATTGGATCCGATATTTTGCCGGTATCGGCCGATACTTTCCGATACCGATACTTTCAAGTATCGGACGGTATCGCTCAACACTAGTCATAAGCATGGATACCTAAGGTCCAACATTGATTGCACAGGAGGAAAGAGACATAGTGAATCATTTCTACTACATTTCTAATTGGAGGTATTTGCTAATATTATTATTATTATTATTACACCTACTACATATTGGGATTGGATCATGCCCCTTTAAATTCAGTAGATAGACAGACCATTATTTCTAATTTTTCAACAGGCTCTGTACTACAGGACTGGCACATAGCAAACATGGTGCAATGATTCAAAATGGGATCCAAAAGGGTTTTCTAACAAATGTATCCTGGAGCATCTCACTAAACGTAACCTCATAACCCAGCATCAATATGAGTTTACGAGGGATCGGTCCTGTCAACCGTATGTTATCAGCTTTAATGAGGAGACAAGTTCCAGACTGGACCAGGGTAAGGCCTAAGAGATAAGATTATGAAGAGTTAGGAAAATGATTTATTTATTGAGTTTTCGACTTTATTTAGGATACTCTCAGTCTCATCAGCCATCTTTCAATGATGTAGATGTAAAGCCAAGCAGTGATAAATACAGCAGAGGTTGAGCCATTTCACCACGTTTTATCTTAGGCTTTGACAAGTATCACATATCATTTTCTGTAGTTGGTGGACAGCGCTTTCCATAATTTATAAAAGTGTTACGGTCTGTCTAGTAGAGATATAACTGTGTCAAGGTCAAGATGAAAGATTATAAACAGAGAAGAGATATAACTTGGTCAGGGTCAAGATGAAAACTTACAGATGTAGACATAAGCCAGAGCGCCGTGACTTCAACTGGAGCTTAATCCAACGCTTTTCAACCCAAGAAAGATAACGTCTCATTTTCAAAGATGTTGGTTCTTTTAAGACTCTACATTCGAATATGAAAAATATGCCCCCATTGGGGTATTACTAGAGGAACACAGATATTCCACCAGCTCATTATATCACACCTTTATTAATGTCTTTCAGAAGATCAATCTTAAACAATAATCGTTGTTATAATTTTTATTTCATGAAACAATAGTACACAAACTTTGTAACATATCTTATCTGAGAAATCTGCTGCTTTCTCATCCTGGACTGATTTTTTACTTTCAATTTATGGGTAAAATTTGTAAAATCTGTTTTCAGTGAAGACAGATTTTCCCGTTGTTGAGATAGGATTTACAGCAAAAACATTCTGCTGCAAGTTCTCCTGAAACCTCAGTTACAGCTCTCCATAGAACTTAATGAGCACAAACTGTCATCTCCTATCTCAGTAATGGAAAAAACTGTATTCACTGAAGACACATTTTATCCGTGAATTGAGAATTTTGAGAATGAATGATCAATCCTGGAGGAGAAAGAAGACAATTTCTCTGATAAGATATATTAGAAAGTTTCTCATCTTTCATGGTGAATACAAGTATCTCCTGACAGGTCCACTTTAAATGAGAAGGACTTTTCCAGAATGGCGTCATGTAAAGAATTTTGGCTTTTACTTTTTTGGGGTTTGTCAAAGACAAGAAAAACTCTGTGGTCAGCATTAAAAAGATTGCAGGATAACATCCACAGGTCATTGCTTTGTTCATAATGGAGAAGACAAAATTTAGTGAAAACAAACATTCTTCCGATAAACTCTGTTAAAGCCTCTTAGGTGTTTACACGTTCACAAAAATTGGCCTAAGATTCATTATTATTCTTGGGCTAAACTTTATTCCCGCATGCTTCACTTTGTAAAGGATGAGATTGTACATGTAGATATGAGGCGGATCAGGTAGCGGGTCGTTGTGTAAAATAAACATAATACTCGGCTATATAAAATACGAGCCTCCGAAGCGCCAAACATAACTTCAAGCCATTTCCTTCAAATACTTTTTTGAAAAAAACAAAGAAAAATAAAAAAGGACTTCTTTTATTGAAAGAGTGAAATCTTCAAAATGTGCTTATTCAAGGCTTCTCCGGTGTGATTATAAGGGTGATGAACTGTTGGAAGCACCAATAGGTTATCACCATCTTGGTGGTTCATGGCTGAGCCGGGAATCACAACATCCAAGCACAGGCCACAGGAAGTGGTGGTATGAAAAAGCCGAGTGTTTACATAACTCGGGCATGCTGCACTGTTTTCCTAATTACAATTTATTTGTCTGGGAGTTACAGAAACAGTATAGCGAAATCAAGCTCAAGTGTTCCCGTAGCTTCCACTAGCTTGGATAATGTTACTCCTATTGACGGCGTGAATAACTAAGATGAAGAATGCAACAACTTCCAGACTGCTACACTCCTGTCCTGGGTATCCTTGGCTCCATTTCCTTATCCTGAGTCTGCTGCCCTCTGCTGTGCTCCACATCGGGTTTTGCAAGTTGACCACAGTGGATCTATGAAATATCACACCAGACTATTTATGGGGCATTTAGACACACACCAGTGTCTTGGGATTGAGACGCTACAACTCTTAGTTTGGTCTGCTCCTTTTGTACATACTTCCCTTTACTTGCTTCCATCTCCACTGGATTTTTCTCCTGAGATTCCTGATTGTGGAAAAAACCTTACTCCTACTCCCCACATGCCTTCCTGCTTGCCGCATCAGTGCGCAGGGTCTGTGTGCCCACTTGGATTTGAGGCTTAAAAGACCAACCTCACCTTGTGAGCCTAACACCTACATTAGTAAGATGCAAGTTTCGCAAATTGAAGTTACTCAATCTTGCCCTCGAGATGACCATAAGAAAAGTGGCCAACGCAGAGATTTCAGTATGTGCCCGCTTGACACCTTTAGTCCCAGAACTTAAGCATGAAAGCTGTCAAGTAGACATTTGTTACATTTGTTAATACGCTTTTGATTGCGACAAATTTGTAATGTGAAAATCGGTGACCCAAGTGTCCACCAATGTCTATCGCCTGAAAGAACTGATGGTGAGTCATGCTCAAAATCAATACTTCAAATTACTAGTGGGGAAAAGATAAAACCGTGTATAATTAACTGATGTACTTTTTGGCTAACGGATATCTATAGTGGCAATCTATATACCTGAGTATTTTATAAATCAAATAGCAGAGATATGACCTGCCTATAGTCATTGGAGCTGCTGGCTTATCTCTACGGAATATGCAAATCTCACCATCTAATCTGGAAAACAAAGACCTTTTATCTTATGTTTGTGTGTTGGGCTAGTCTTTTTCTGGATGGAGAATAACTTTCAAAAAATGAAAGAGTAATAAAGCTTTTTTTAATATTTGTGTCCAGTAAGTTATGAAACTTTTCAAATCACTTTATTAGGGACTTTGCCTTAATTTCTGTAAACAAATTGTCTTCTGAACCCCTTCTTTTCCCCAGTCTAGTTCGCTTCCTTTAGCTCCACTGATATCAGAATGTATTCATTTGGAGTACAGATGCTGGCAGTGAAAGGATCAGCACCTGTGTCTCATTAAGTGCTTGTCCGATATTCTCGTATATTTGCTATCCATGGTTTTCACAGAGAGCCCTTGTACCTATGATATTTTATGGGACTGCTCACCGAGAGTTCCGCGGGAAACAACGAAGATATGTCCAATTTTGATCTAAGTGTCGGATCAAAAAAAAAAAATATCCAAGTGCCATCTGATTTTCCCAGACTGTCAGAAAAGAGACGTTGGATAATTTTTTTTCTCCATGACGAGTGCCATGCAAGTATTATGCGATTTTCATGTGAGGACAATCCAATTTTAACACCTAATATCCGATTTACATCTGATTTCCATGGAAATGCGATCTGAATTCAATATGGTTTTAGCTTACTGTATATGTATTTTTTTACATAATAAATAATTTTCTGAAAAAAATGTTGTGGGATCACACAACAGTTTATTAACCAGCAGAGGGAAAGCAGACAGCTGGGGGCAGATGTTTATAGCTTGTAATATTGTTGCTTCCAATTTGCATTAAAAAAAAAGTTTCGTAATTGTATTATATAGGGGTCAATTTTCATATAATTTTTTATCAAAGTTTTGGACATTTTTCCTTAATTATTCTAACATGAGTCACCCCCACCTTACACCCCCAGCAGTATTCTGTGGTTTCATCACAATTTATTACTTGATTCCACTTATGGCTCCACTTCTCATCCACATAAACATCTTAGACAAAAAACTTTTTGTACAGCTGAGGAACTCTTAGCACAAACTTCTTCTTTAGTATAATCTGGCGCCTTTTTATAAGTTTTCTTTTACTTTGTGGTTTCTTATTTTACAGATGAGTAAATATTTTGTGGCACCTTTCTGAGCCTGGATCGTACTGTTTGCATTCCGGTAGATGATGTGGAGTGAAGATCTTTTTTTTTGCCCAGAGAATCACTGTCTACATTACTGGCAGTGATCAGCATCCGCGACTTTTATACAGTGCCAGATAAACTCCTCTGCGTCCAGCTCTCACTTTACTACTTATAATAACAGGGATTTCGCTGAGTGATTTAAGCTTTTATAACTTGTTGATTTCCTGACTTAAGATACTTAGTTCGTGAAAATCAAGTCCAGTTTTTTTGAAGCATTTTTATACATGTTTTGTCTATAGATCACACAGAACATTGTGGCTTTGTGCTTAACGCTGTAGACCTAAAAATCCCTGATATTTTTCTGATGCGAACTTTAATGAAAAGAGGCAGCGACAATATTTTTCTTAATTATTTTCTTTATTTTCCATTTTGGAGCAATAAAACGAAAAAGAATAACTGGCTCATGTAATGAATTACTAAGACGGGAAATTACGTAATTAAAGTGCTATTTAAAGGAACTGTGAAAAATAAAATAAAAAATACATAAATGGAAAAAAAATGAAATTAATTTTATTTAACCATCATTCTTTTTCTTCCCAGACTAAAAGGTGCCGTCTCAACTACTTTAATGTAAAGTGTCTATAAAACTAATCAACTTTGTAATTTTCCTCTTATTTAAAATCCTTTCCGTTCTCAAGAAGCGGAGTTAAAGTGAGGGTCAGTGGTATCGAGGAGCGGGGAGGGATTGGAAGGTGAGTCTATGCTATTTATTTATTTTACCATTACAGAGGCCATTTACAAAGCTAAAGGGTTTTTCTTAGTGGTGAATCTAGAGTCCCATTGGCTCCGGAGTAAAGTTTGGAACTGGGCTCCCACCACCAGCATGTTGGTCAGAGGTATAGGCCCTTGTAGCTTTCTAGAGCCTGTAAAGACATGCGTGTTCATGCCCTCCCCCAAGTAATAATGTATCATATCCTGTAATAATGTCCTCGTTCCTGGTCCCTTCTTGCAACAATATACCCTCTCTGTAACAATCTGCCCCATCTTGGGCCCCTTCCTGGTATAATGTGCCTCATTCTCGGACCCTTCCAGTAATAATGTCCCCATCCTGAGCTTTTTCCAGTAATAATGTCCCCCATCCTATAATAATGTCCCGGATCCTGGCCTCTTTAACATTGTACCCTTTTTGTAATAGTGAGCCCCATCCTGGGCACCTTACTGGTATAATGTCCCTCATCTTGGGCCCCTTCCAGTAATAATTTTTCCCATCCTGGCCCTTTCCAGTAGTAATTCCCCCCATCAAGGATTTCTTCCAGTAATAATGTACCCCTTCCTAGCGTTCCCCATCCTGGGCCCGTTCCTGTAATAATATCTCCCATCCTAGCCCCTTCCTGTAATAATGTCTCCCATCCTTGCTTCTTCCTGTAATAATGTCTCCCATCCTGGCCCCTTACAGTAATAATGTGTCCCAACCTGGCCCCTTCCTGTAATAATGTCTTCCATCCTGGACCCTTTCTATATTAATGTCTCCCATCGTGGCCCCTTCATGTAATAATGTCTCCCATCCTGGCCCCTTACTGTAATAATGTCTCCCATCCTGGCCCGTTCCTGTAATAATGTCTCCCATCCTGGACCCTTTGTATATTAATGTCTCCCATCGTGGCCCCTTCATGTAATAATGTCTCCCATCCTGGCCCCTTACTGTAATAATGTCTCCCATCCTGGCCCCTTCTTGTAATAATGTCTCCCATCCTGGCCCCTTCTTGTAATAATGTCTCCCATCCTGGCCCCTTCTTGTAATAATGTCTCCCATCCTGGCCCCTTCCTGTAATAATGTCTCCCATCCTGGCCCCTTCCTGTAATAATGTCTCTCATCCTGGTATAATGCCCCCCATCCTCAGACACGCATCCAGATGAAATAGTCCCTGGCATCAGCAGGCCTCCATCCTGCATGGGTCCTCTGTGACTGCGATCTTTATGCCCCTGGGTATTCTCATCTGAATAAATTGGGAAATTGCAAATTACTTGTAAAAGTAAGTCATTTAGAAATGTTACTTTTCTTAAAATTCCTTTCTGGAGCTTTTAAATTCTATTATTTTATTTATTTATTTATTTTATTTTATATTATTTTAAATTCTATGATTTGTTTCTCGTTGAGTCGGTTACCAGACACCTCAGCAGTCTATCAGTGGTGGCCGGTTTCCTAGGCAAGGAGCATGCACTTGGAAGCGATTTACTATTCAGCCCGCAACAACTGAGCTGATCCGACAAACTTCATTGGCCCATGTTTTTTGCCTTTACAGATTTTAATGTGAGATAAAAATGACCAGGCAATATGAATTTCCAGGTCAGTACAATTGTGGCGATACCAATATGAAATAATTTATTACTTTATTTTATATATTTTATCTTATTTATTTAATTTATTTTTTATATTATTTCATTAATTTTAGAAAATTCAGGAGTTTGAAAAAAAAACTATAGAGTTTTGTCACTATTTTATGACATTTGTAACCTTTTTTATTATCCTGTTGACACATCTGTATTAAGGACTGTTTTCTGCATGGCAAACTGACATTTTTATTGGTGCCATTCTTTACAATATTCAATGGATGGGTAATTTTATTTTTATGCTTTCATAAGTCAGACCCTTACAGACATGGCAATACCAAATTTGCAACTTTTTAATTTGTTAATCTTTTTAATTTTGGATCGAGGTAATGCAGGAGTGGGGAATCTTTTCTTCTTCCCAGGGCAATTTGGATATTTAAACCATTGTTCAGGGGCCGTACAAATTGTGCGCGGAACTCCGCCCTCAAAGTAAATCTTGACACTGGCTCTGGTGTCGGGACATAATCTTTCATTACACGCTCCTCGGCATTCAGTAATACACAGAGCAAGGAGATATTAAAATGCAGGTGGCCATGAAAAGCCAGCTGCCGACCCCAGCACTGTGGTCCCCAGGAATTTGCCTGGAGGCCGGTGAGAAGGTAATAGCGGGCCGTAAATGACCCTTGGGCCTGAGGTTTCCCACCCCAGGGTTAAAGAGATTTAAACGTTTATGTTGTTTTTCGTTTGATCGTTTTGTATTACAGTGGGGAAAAAAGTAGTTAGTCAGCCACCAATTGTGCAAGTTCTCTCACTTAAAAAGATGAAACGATGAGAGAGGCCAGTAATTGACATCATAGGTAGACCACAACTAAGAGAGTCAAAATTGAGAAAACAAATCCAGAAAATCACCTTTTCTGATTTGGCAAGATTTATTTTGTATATTATGGTGGAAAATAAGTATTTGGTCACCTAAAAACATGCAAGATTTCTGGCTCTCACAGACCTGTAACTTCTTCTTTAAGAGGCTCCTCTGTCCTCCACTCATTACCTGTAGTAATGGCTCCTGTTTGAACTTGTTATCAGTATAAAATACACCTGTCCACAACATCAAACAGTCTGACTCCAAACTCCACTATGGTGAAGACCAAAGAGCTGTCGAAGGACACCTGAAACAAAATTGTAGCCCTGCACCAGGCTGGGAAGACTGAATCTGCAATAGGCAAGCAGCTTGGTGTGATGAAATCAACTGTGGGAGCAATAATAAGAAAATGGAAGACGTACAAGACCACTGATAATCTCCCTCAATCTGGGGCTCCACGCAAGATCTCACCCTGTGGGGTCAAAATGATCACAAGAATGGTGAGCAAAAATCCCAGAACCACACAGGGGGACCTAGTGAATGACCTGCATAGAACTGGGACCACCGTAACAAAGGATACCATCAGTAACACACTACGCCACCTGGGACTCAGATCCTGCAGTGCCAGACGTGTCCCCTTGGTTAAGCCAGTACATGTCCGGGCCCGTCTGAAGTTTGCTAGAGGGCATTTGGATTATCCAGAAGAGTATTGGCAGAATGTCATATGGTCTGATGAAACCAAAGTAGAAATGTTTGGTAGAAACAAAACTCGTCGTGTTTGGAGGAGACAGAATGCTGAGTTGCATCCAAAGAACACCATACCTACTGTGAAGCATGGGGGTGCCAACATCATGCTATGGGGCTGTTTCTCTGCAAAGGGACCAGGTTGACTGATCCATGTACATGAAAGAATAAATGGGGCCATGTATCGTGAGATTTTGAGTGCAAACCTCCTTCCATCAACAAGGGCATTGAAGATGAAACATGGATGGGTCTTTCAGCATGATAATGATCCCAAGCACACTGCCAGGGCAGTGAAGGAGTGGCTTCGTAACAAGCATATGAAGTTCCTGTAGAGGCCTAGCCAGTCTCCAGATCTCAACCCCATGGAAAACCTTTGGAGGGAATTGAAAATCCGTGTTGCCCAGTGACAGGCCCAAAACATCACTGCACTAGAGAAGATCTGCATGGTGGAATGGGCCAAGATACCATCAACAGTGTGTGCCAACCTTGTGAAGACTTAGGCTAAGTGCACACATTGCAGAATTGCTGCAGAAATTTCCGCGGCAATTCCGCAACTCCTGCCGCTGGTATATCGCGTGCGGAATTGGCATGCATATTCCTGCTAAACACTAGCGTCTTGCAAGCATAATTAGCTTGCAGAATGCTAGCGTTTTCCAAGTGATCTGTAGCATCACTTGGAAAACTGATTGACAGGTTGGTCACACTTGTCAAACATAGTGTTTGACAAGTGTGACCAACTTTTTACTATTGATGCTGCCTATGCAGCATCAATAGTAAAAATATATAATGTTAAAAATAATTAAAAAAAAAAAAATCGTGATATTCTTACCTTCCGGCGTCCCCCACAGGCTTCTAGCTCCTTGCGATGCTCCCGTTCCCAGTAATACCTCGCGGCAATGACCCCAGATGACGTAGCGGTCTCGCAACACCGCTACGTCATCATAGGTCATTGCCGCAAGGCATTATTGGGAACGGGAGCATCACGAGGAGCGGGAAGACTGCCGGGGATGCTGGAAGGTGAGAATATCACTATTTTTTATTTTAATTCTTTTTTTTAACAATTATATGGTTCCCATGGCCTGGAGGAGAGTCTCCTCTCCTCCACCCTGGGTACCAACCGCACATGATCCGCTTACTTCCTGCATGGTGGGCATAGCCCCATACGGAAAGTAAGCAGATCAATACATTCCTATGTGTGCGGAATCCCGCGCGATTCTGCATAATGAATGAACATGCTGCGTTTTTTTCCGGAATGCGATTCTGCCGTGGAAAAAAAGGCAACATGTGCACAAAAATTGCGGATTGCATTCTAATAACAGGATGCTAAATGTATGCGTCCTGAACGTGTGCACACAGCCTTACAGAAAACGTTGGACCTCTGTCATTACCAACAAAAGTTATATAACAAAATTTTGAGATGAACTTTTGTTAATGACTAAATACTTATTTTTCACCATAATTTGAAAAATACATCTTGCCAAATCAGATAAGGTGATTTTCTGGATTTGTTTTCTCATTTTGACTCTCCGTTGTGGTCTACCTATGATGTCAATTACAGGCCTCTCTCATCTTTTTATGTGGGAGAACTTGCACAATTGGTGGCTGACTAAATACTTTTTTTCCCCCACTGTATGAAAAGAGGTTTAAATGTTTCTGGTAATTTCTGTTTCATCATTTGTAGTATACAGTTTAAAGTTTTATGGTTTTCAGTACATAGTAAAATTTGCAATTCCCTATGAAGGGCAACCATAGGCTGGGGCAGATGCCAGCTGTATAATACAGCCGCCTACCACCATATATTGAGCAGGCTCAACTCCTGAGCCTGATTCAAGTATCCGCACTCAACATAGGACATACAAGTACTGTACATCCTAAGTTGGGAAAAAAATAAAGAATCTGAACTAATAAGTCAAGTTTGACCCCTAGGTAATGGTAACTCAACGGTGAGCATTGTTACCTTCGTTTATTAGGGTCCTGTCTTCAATTTGTGAGTTTCGTACAATGTCTTTTAAAAAATATACTGGTAGGTTAATTGGTTTCCTATAAGTGTTTCTGAGATGGGGAAATTCCATGTGAGCCCCATGGGGCAGAGAACGATGTAAATAGTGAGAATCACTTTGCAGTGTTGTATAATATGTTGGAGCTATGAGAGTTACTATAAACTACCAATCAGAGGGCTTTGCTAATGTCAGCATACCATCTGGTGTCAGGTAGATTAAAGAGATTCTCCAGGCATTTGATATTGATGACCTTAGGATGGGTCATCATTATTGGATCGGTGGGGGTCTGACAACCGATAAACTTCAACTAGCTATTATTTGTTGCGGTGTGGGCCCTGTGGAAACAGTGAAACCTAACTTTGCAGCTCAGTTGATTGTTTAGTGTGGGGTTCCAATTCTTTTGCACTGGTTCAAACTGCTGGAGGTAATAACAGCTAGTCTGAGGGAGTGCCAGATGTTGAACCGATCTGATATTGATGACCTGTCCTGAAAAACCTCTTCAAATATTGACCCTGTTCACACACGCTGGATTTGACATTCTGCAAATTCCAAACCAAAATCAGTGTTGAACCAAACTACTTTGTTCCTATTCAACTGCACAGGCTGGACATGATATGTCTACCCCTGGTTTTGGGATCACAAGAAAAAAGTGGGACAGGAGTTTGTAGTAAGAGTAAGACACTACCGGTAAGGAGCCCGATGGTCAATAACAATCTCTGCCTCAGAAAGCCTTGTAGTTGTTGAGTCACACACTCGTCACCATCACTGCCTCTACCACAACAAGCTGGAGGTCTGAAAATGTTATTTTTATATTAGGTATTATTGTAATGTCGTATGTGTTTGATTTCGGGAAATTACTATGACACAGCGCACGAATCCCAGCAATAGAAAAACCATTGTTTTACTTAGCTTTTTTCCAGTCTCAAGTCAAAACCACAGGTAGTTAATGGCCTGGAATACTATAGCCATTATCCGAATGGCATAGGAATACATATTACATTAACAAAGGCGGAGGATGGGGGAAGGGTGCAAGAACGCTGGGCTGTTGTCCTCGAAGTAAGTTCTGAGCCTGACGAAGTGCAGAGGAAGAAATCGGCTGAGGTATTGATGACAGCTGCAGTGACGAGGCCTGGCATGGTGTATCTCATATTGGAAAGCCAGTTTGAGCGAGGACGGTAACATAAACACATTCTGAATTCCCCAGGAAGCCTTCAGACTACATCAGCTTGAAGTTACGCAGAAAAGTTTCATGAAATAAACTATGAACATGCTAAAGAGTCTGAAGCCATCTCAACACTTTACAGAGATTGAAAGCTCCAATTTACCATAAAGAGATCAATAATAGTGATGAGGGAACGTGCTGGGATAAGGTGTTATCGGAGCATGCTCGGGGGCTAACCGAGTGACTTCGGCGTGCTCGAATACTATGTTCGAGACCCCGCAGATGCATGTCTCATGGCTGTTTTTTTCGAGCACGCCGAAGACACTCGGTTAGGAGCCGAGCATGCTCCGATAACACCTTATCCAGGCACGTTCGCTCATCACTATTATTGATCTGTTGACACCTTATCGCTCATCACTAATCAATAACTGAACCAAGCAAAAAAAAAGAGCCATATCGTAAAGGCTTTGTACACCTTGGCACATTTTTTTGTTCATTTACTTCCAAATACAAAATTAACTTTTCAAATAGTCTTTACTAGAATCTTCCTCTGCAGAGTATAAAAGCTTTTTCCCGCATCAGTTTTTGTGGTACCTGCGCTATCCTTTAACTTACGGATAGATCATCACGGATCCATTAGAATCAATCTGCCTTTACAGGTCTTTCTTTTTGTAAATAGGATAGATGCAAAAAAAAAAGATGAAACTCGCCATTGTGAGTGAATGACCTTGTGAATAAAAAAAAAGGATGGCGCATGCATGTCACCTGTGTTCTGTTCAAATAACGAAACGACAAAAGTCACTATGTTAGGAAAAAGCATAGACCATGTTTTAACATATGAGAAAACAAAAAACTGATTTGTGAAAGTCCCCAACCTTGCTGATAGACGGAAATCCATAAGTGCTCTGCTCCCGGTTTTGATGTATATCTCTGCTTCCCTCCTCTCAGTGTTACAGATAGCAGTAGGGAGTGCAAGACAGTTGTACAATGCAGAAAGAGTTTGGAGAGGGTGGGAGTAGCTATGTTCTTAGGGAGGGTAGAGAAAATATGTTGTAGGTAAGGAAGAAAACAAATGAAAAAAGATTATATGAGAGTTAATTAAGACAGCAAATCCCTGAACCCACAAACTCCCATCAAAAATGTATGATTGGAGAGCATTATATTTTTTTCAAACCATTACGTGAGGGTCACAGCTTCTTGCCATTTTGCTGAATTCATGCAGAGTCAATTATAAAAATGAATGTTGTGAGAAATAAGGATGGGCTGTCCCAATACAACATGCCACATACTTTGGCCTCCACCAGAGTGTCAGGTACAAGCTGTTCATGGATGTACTGTATATAGGGGGGTCTTCTCGCTGACACCTATAGCGTTTGGTCAACTTAACTTTTTGACTCAATCAAGGATTTGCCTAATAGATGGAGGCATTTTGCGATAAAACCTTTCAGTAAGGGAAAGCCATGGTAGAGATCATATGTACTTGATAGGTATTTGTTTGCTCCCAGATTGGGAATCCTAAGCATGTCCTCCTTTAGGATATCACATATTTAGGATAAATAGGACTTGAGCCCTCAAGAATAATTTGCATTCATTGTACCTCTCTGCATTCTGGACTCACGCGTCACCTCACTTCCACTTCAACAGCTAAAACAACAAACTGGACGACTAAAGTGTTTGGTTTGAAAGGATCGGGTATATCAAACATGCTACTTTCACTCTCCGTGATCATCGTATTCTTATTGATTGTTTCCATCTGTCTTGGAAAGTTGCCTCAAATCTGCTCCGGAGGCTCAACAATAGATTATAGACGGTAACGAGTAAACCTGCCATTTTCCATCTCAAATCTTACAGCCTATGTCTCGGAAATCAAAGAAATGAAACTGAGTAGTATCTGCCCTTAAAATTCTGGAATGAAACCGGAGGATTGGATTTAAATATATTATTAATAGTAACAGTGGATTGAGCCAAAGGGAGTTGTTGATTTAAAGAGTGGTTTTGAATAGTCTAAAATGCTAAAGAATATGTTATCATGGAGATATAAAGTTTAGCAAAATTTTTCCAGAATGTAAGTCCTTCAAGAGGTTTCCTGAGGATAGACTGGAAATGTCATTTGACTCACGTTTTACAGCTTTAAACTTTTTAAGATGTCCTACTATTCTCTTCCAAATGATTTTCAGTAATTTTCTTTGCTGCTCTAAGATGACCACCTCATTAAAGTCTCGAGAGCTCACCTGCCATATACACGAAAATGGTGTCCATGGTGGAAGAAGCTCAGGTACTGCTAATTCTGCATGATTTTCAATGAATTTCTTCGTTACTCTAAGATGACCACCTTACTAAAGTCTCGAGAGCTCACCTGCCACACACCATAATGGTGTCCATGATGGAAGGAGCTCAGGTACTGCTAATTCTGCATGATTTTCAATGAATTTCTTCGCTACTCTAGATTGACCACCATTACAGTCTCGAGAGCTCACCTGCCATATACCATAATGGTGTCCATGATGGAAAGAGCTCAGGTACTGCTAATTCTGCATGATTTTCAATGAATTTCTTTGCTCCTGCAGGATTACCACCCCATTAAAGACTCGATAATACACCTGCCAAAGGCCATAATGGTGGCCAAGGTGGAAGGAGCCCAAGTACTGCTGAACTAGATGGGAACTCATTGCATATGGGTTTACACAATGCCTAATGAAATTACTTCTAGCTGTTTACCTTCATAAAATGTTACAGGATGATGTAATTATCTAAAAAATGAAGTCAATAGGTAAATTACCAGCCATGTCATTATGCCAAAATTTATGCTGGACCTCATATTGTCCTGAGCGCAGGAGTGAACACACACAGATAGAAGAGGTCTCCTGTACAAGAAGAGTATATGGGCCCTTTGCAGTCCAATAGCTCAGCATAATGCACAATTCCATCTGCTTCCACCTGGTAGTGGCCCCCTTACCTCTTGGGTCCCTGTGCACCAATGGTGTGTCCGCCCCTTCTTGTGAACCCAAATGCCCCTCTTGAAAGGCTGTACAAGGTGAAGCTCTTAGACCCTGGAAGTATGCAGGACCCAGGGTATCCAGTTGCAAGAGGGGGTGATGCCAAGTGTCATTCTGAGGTCACTTTGGTTACAACCCGGATTTGTAGGCCTCGAAGTAAGTCACAGCTACTGGCCCCCAACTACTCGGAATTTCCATATAGCAACAAGCGATCAAAATAGAGTTAGTTGCTCAACTGAAAAAAATTCTTTATGGTTCTTAAAGAAAGCCCTTTCCCCCCAAGAGATGATAACTTTAATAATTGTCACATTGTATGCAATGTGTGCTATGGTGATTCATTGGTCTTGGGAGCTGGCGGACATGTGACCACAAGCATGCGATATACACATTCCTGGCCACATTCCGACTAGACTTTTTCTGACCTCGCTCAATACACTTGCATTGAGTGACGCTGCTCCCGTCTAGTCGGAGTGTGGCCGGGAGTGTGCACAGTCTACGCTTTGAGAGGATACAGAGTGACTGCAGACTTGTAGTTTAAGACTGGACAACCCCTGTAAGAAAGGCGTTGTACATTTAACAGAGCTCTAAAGAGGGTTTGGATTCCGTTCTGAATTTTAATTTGTGGCTATTTGATTTATGCGTATACTCATGTCATGACAGCCATGATACCCATGATGAATTTTGCCCACTTACCGCATTAGTAAGTGGGCAAAATTTATTTGCGTTCCATACCTTTCCTTGCAAGGGGTAAGGACCTAAGCAGTAAGGTCCTTGTCTCTTGCAAGAAAAATTTTAAAAAAATCACATGATATCAGCAGCAAATAACTTACTTTACTTATAGTTTTCTGGTACTGAGAAGGGTCAGTTATGACCAGACAAGAGGTTGTGAATTTTTCCTTGTCAATATATGCATGCTAAATACATACATAAATATTCAACAATCATTAAAGAGAACATGCCATCAGAAAACAACTTACTGTTTATATCAGGTTTGTATATTTTTAATTTGGCAACTTGTTTTTTTTTTACATAGCACAATCTTTATATAAAAAAATAGAAATCTTCTATTTTTCACACTAGTCACTGAGGATATTCAACACAATATATTCGATTCACATGTACATTAGCAGCAATAGACTTACTCAGATCCTATCTTCTGATATTGAAGCATCTAATGAGCGTGTGCAGAGGTCATGAAGACATCGCTTATTGTGATTGGTGGATCAGCTGTGTATAGAGGTCTTACCTGTTATAGTAATCCTGTCTCTGATGGTAATGAGACTGCTGAAACATTTTCCGTAAAAAAAAAAGGAAGCATGAGCTTAGAATAGCCCTTGTGGTCACTATGAAAATTGAGAGATTCCGCTATTTTTTTTAATACAGTTTGTGATTTTAAATGTTTTTTTTTTTAAATTCATAGTAGCTGGAGCAAAAAACTTGATTTACATGATGTCATTTTCTTATGATAAGTTCCCTTTGAATGTTTTTTCTTAACAACCTATCAGATATTCAGATTCTGTTAGAAACAAATCATCTGAGCTAAAATTTCTGTGTGGTTTTTATGGCCAAAGTTAATGAAAATTGTTTCTGTTTTTGTCACTGAACAGCGCTAGTGCCGGGGGTGTAGGTACCAGGTCCTCGACGGTCGGCCTGGTCAGCTCCAGGCCACACACTCACGGCCGGTAGTGGAGTGGTGCGGGTGAGAGCTCCGGTAGTAAGGATGGACGGACATACCACCTCAAGTCTCCCATGGTCAACGTGCACAGGGTCTGAGGTACTGCAACGTGAGCCCAAGTTATTGCGTAGTCCCGCAACGAGGGAGTCAATCTTCTCATGCTGCGCGCTCTGTCTTCCCGCCAAGTGTCTCGCTTTCCCGCGCACCGCCTCTTTTATACCCGACACGCCTCCTACAGTCAAGTGCAAAGGTCTGTCCGGGTTGGAAAGCTTTCCCCCCTGCAACAATGGTGACAGCCCCGATAGTTCCAGAACCGGCACGAGAGAAGCATCCCTGTCCCGTTCCATCTTCCTACACTGGGATAAGGTGTTCTCTGAGCATGCTCGGGTGCTAATGTTTGAGCTCCCACGGCGGCATGTCTCAAGGCTATTCGACAGGCAGAACACATGCAGTGATTGTCTGTTTGTTAGGTAATCCCTGCTTGTGTTGCATCTGTCGAACAGCCGTGAGACATGCAGCCACGGAGACTCGAACATATTTTTCGAGCACGCCGAAGACACTCGGTTAGTACCCGAGCATGCTCAGATAACACCTTATCCCAGCATGTTTGCTCATCACTAATTATGATTAATTGATTGACATCGAACCACAATGTACATACTGGCCACCGGACTCCCAACTTGAGCATGACAGCTTCATAGGAATGCATGTGTCCGTGCATCTCAGAACGAGTTTCACCAATGTCAGAATGCGCCCAAACTTGTACTCCTGTATGTGCAAAGTGTGGAGCATTAAACCCTGGAAACAATATATAAAGTCAAAAAGTTTGGATGGAAAACGTATGACCTTACTAGCGCTAATATAATCTTACAAAGAAAGCTATGAGAAACCAGAACAACCCCAAAAGAATGTTTTTTTTTCTTTTAAGTATAAGCTTTATTTCTAGGTAATATATTAAAAACACATCAAATAATGGGAGAGTATGCTACAGCTCAGAAAACCCGATTGCCTGGCCCTCAGGATATTAAACCAATACTAGTACATAAACATCACAAACTTAATAAAATAGAAAAAGATTTCCAAGTGGAAAGCAGAACTATATATTAGCTAATACGGAGTTTTCCAAAAACATAATAATCAGCATAGTACAGTGCACATTACCTTGTGGCCCGGAGCCTGGGCGAGCCCTCGCTGGGTAGTGTGTCTTGCCTATGACTGTATATATATATATATATATATATATATATATATGACTTTGTATTGGTGCGTGTAAGGTTTCAATAGTTTGAGTTTTAACCATTGACTAGAGATGAGAGAACCTGGAATATAGATAGAGAGAGAACCTTTTTTAGCAACAAAGTTCGGGTCCTCATTGACTTCTATGGGCTTAAGGTTCCTGTAGAGTTCTGGAACCTGAACCAAACTTTGGACTAAAGTTCAGTGGAACCTGAAGAACCCAAACATCAATGAGTCTACTCATCCCAACTCTTGACATTTTTGTTTTTCAGGAGATAAGCCACTGTAGGACTCCTTTGTCTTCAACTGTTTCCACTTTCCCCTTTGAAAGGATATGAATGCTCCTCTGATTCAAATGGTCATGCCTATGGGGGTGTTGGGAGAGAAAACTGACCGCCCTTGGCCATCAGCTATTATATGAGTATGGCTAGCCTCAGCAAACATCCTGCATAAACTTGTTGGAAATCTCATGGAAGCCAGCGATTCTGGGAGGTTTCATTCAGATAGACGGGGACAGGGTGTAGAGAGGAGGGGTATCAGGAAGCAGTTTCAGTGGCTTCATTAACGAGGCATAGCCATAGAAGTTGCCAATCATTCCCCAGAACCATCTTACAATATAACACCCCCCACCTTGCTCCCGATGAAGCTCAGAGATTGGAAATCAGGTAACTTTACATTATGACAAGTTAAAGTTCGATCCAAACAAATGCTCAAAACTTTGACGTACAAGCTGTGAGTGTCGGCACCGGACGGAAGATTTTACTCTACTTCGAGAATAAAGTTGTTTCACATTAGGATCTAAAAATGATGATTGATTTTTTGGGGATTCGCATAATGTTCTCCTGATGGAAAATATTACACACATATAGTGGAGGAGAAGGGAGGAGAAGGCTTTTTGAAGTCAGCCGTGCCAACAAGTCCTCACATCCTCGTAGTGATCATCAGATTGCATAAATCGTATGTCACTATTATGGATTATGGAAGTAATGGGAAGCGGCAGCCGGAGGGAACATTTCACATTTCATGCTGATTTTCTCTAGAAAATGGGAACTAGGGAAGGTACTTAAGATTGAGCTTGGCCGGACAAATTGTACATAAGGAGCTGATTGCTATAAAATTCACAGATGGTTCATGTTCCTGCTGGTGCAAAAATTGAAATTACCTCACTTGTTAATATAACATACTGCTATCATACATAAAAACTGTATAATATGCATGAAAACATAAAGCAATTTTTTTTTTTAAATTGGTGCCAATCAATTCACGAGGCCCGGTCCATTGGCTCACGTCAGTGACCTATGGTCGCCGGATGGGAGCCTTGGGAACTGCCTCTTACCTCCCGCCACCTGCAGCTCTTTTTTTGATTCGCCAGCCTGATGTGGCACACATGCAACATCACTCCAGTCCGGCCAATCAAAAGAGGAGCCATCGAGTAACGGGATTCTCACAGATCCTAATCAGTTGCCACAGATTACAGACGCGGATGATTTGCACCAACTCTTTTTATCATTCTTGCTATTTATTAATAGTATGAAAAAAGGCTTAAATTTCTAAAGTAACTGCAAAGTTAGTGAGGCGAGGTCACTTTTTGTTGTTTCGTTTACTGCCTGATCGTTAAAAGAGTTAGCCAGGATTATTTTTTCTTACTATGGGCCTAAAAAATAATAGGAAGGTAATTTCTAACTACCTGCCCGTTGTACCCTGCGCCAGCATAGATTGGTCACTAATGGTTCCTATCTGCTATTCAAATGCTCCATGTCAACAGAGTAGCCTTTCCTCTTCTAGACGGCAATGTCAATGAGACATGACTGCTGTTATTATGTTTATTGACAGGTTTTAGGCAGCAGGCCATCAATCAGCATGACGTCGATAATCACGTCCCATCAACAGAGTAGAGCGGAAGAGAAGCTGCTAATCCGTTGACTCTGAAAAATTGCCAACAGGGTCGTTGTAAAGGCACATTCTCTAAAAGTGTTAATTTCAGCAATGGGGATCACAGGGATCAATGTTAGGCCACGTTCACACAACTGTATGGAAAAGCGTCCGTTTTATGTCCAAAAAAATTGATGATCTTTCATCTGTATTATATCCGAATGCCATTTGTATGTCCGGGTTTTTTTTTTTACGTTTTTTTTTTACAAGAAAAATGTAATAAGTAATGAACATCAAATACAGTTTACTATCAAAATAATTTTAATGTATATGTAAAGAACATATGACATCGGAATGATAACGCTCATGTGTTCCGTATTTTTGACTTATATGTGCAAGTCTTAATCATGAGCGCAAGTGCTCATTACTCGATTTTGCCTGGGGTGCTTGGGTATGTACCAAGTATCGCGAGTACTCGAGTGACATGTTCGCGCTAGCAATTTTTCACGGCTTTTAGACAGACACAAAACATTCGAGGATTGATAGACATGCACCGGAAATACCAGCATGTTTTCTGGCTGTCTAACATGCGGCTGCGGAGACTTGAACATGCCACTCGAGCACCTGCGATACTCGGTGCGTACCAGATCACCCTCGGCAAGCTCGAGTAACAAACACTTGCTCATCGCTATTTATCTGTTCTGCATATGGACGTTCAATACGTTGATCTGAACGAGCCCTTAGGCCCAATCCTTTTTAATCTTTTTATTAATGCCCTTGTGGATGGGATTGAGAAAAGCAGCGGCAAAAGCAAACAGGATTTTAGTGTGTATAAAAAGAGAGATAAAATCCTGTAACCCCAAAGTATCGTTACCCCTCTATAAATTACTTCATCAATTACGGTATACATCTAGAACATGGCAACCACATTCTAAAAAGGATATTGAAAAGCTAGAGGACGCCCAAATGTGACAACTTAGATTATTACATGGCATAGATGATCTCTCTTTTTGGCCAAGTTCAACCATTGGTATGAAAAATTGTCCAATTTTCATCCCAAAAATAAAATCATGATTTTTCATCCGTGTGCCATCTGTAACTTCGTTTTTTCTCATACAACATCCCTTTTTATACATCGGCTGTGAACAACTTTTCCAGAACCAAATACAGTTTCCTATGTTAATAATTGCAATGTGTTCATAAACATCGGATGCTATACGATTGATCTGTATGGGATCCAATTTTATTTTGCACACGCATAGACTTGAAGAGGTTAGTCTCATCTCAAATATGGAAGACACCAGTGCATGCTGCGATTTATTTTTTACTTGAATATTCGGTACTTGTGTAAAAAACAGAAATCTGAACAACCCATTTGAATATCATTGGTCCGAAAATAGGTTCTTGTGAATAAACCCTTGTAATAAGAGGTTAGACAAATTGGACTTTTTTAGCTTAGAAAAAAAGATGCATCAAAGGAGATCTCATTTTCATGTAAAAAATACATGTGTGGTCAATATAAAGGTCGGCACATGATGTATTCCTTCCAAGGACCTGGGGCATTCATTGCGGGTGGAGGAAAGGTGATTCCGGCAGCTAACTAGGAAAGGATTCTTTACAGTTCAAGCAGTCAGACTATGGACCCTACCGCACAAAGTAATAATAGCAGACACTATATCCAGAATATAAATCAGGGAAGCTTTTCTCATAACCATTGTCATTGAGGGTGATAAATAATCTAACGAGTGACAATTGATTGAGACTGGTTTAACCTCTATCTTTTCTCAACCTATTTAAGTAAGCAACTATATTCCAAATATTTTATTATTTCTAAACATACCAAATATTAGTGTTAGATAATGAAGCGGTTAGATAAAGTTTATTAAAAAAAAATGACACGTCCAGTACTGTGACATAATCACCACGGAATGTTCCGTATCTCTACCGGAACCTGACGTCAGTTATTTCTCGAGGGTTTTCAGGAGAAGATACACTGAGCCTTTGGAGATGAAGTCAAGTTTCAGATGATCGTTACACAATGGGGACTAGACAAGGGCCATTTGAGTGGTTGTGCGGCTGGTGCGGCCACATCTGCTCATGTTGCAGAGGCATTTGCAGTTCTCGTTGCTCAGCTTGTTCTTTTTGCCCCTGCCAGTGCACCTGTGTGCCAGTGCTGTGTCCATCGGCTGCAGACCAGTTACTGGTTGAGGAGATCAGTGCTGCCGATTACATCGATGAAAAGAAGAAGAAGACCAAGCCCAAAATCAGAGAGGACACTGAAACTAAAGTTGCAGTGAGACGCTTTGCAGGATTCTTGACCGGCATTGTACTTACCACCCTGTATGCAATGATTGTCCTGTTTGTTAAAAATTACAACTTATGGTTCTGCCTGACAACCAGCGTCGTCATCGGATTCTTCCTAACACTTGGCATGGCATTTTCCCTGAGAGTTCGAGTAACTGTGCTCCTAATGCTGCCGCAGATCCTCTCAGGTCAGAAGATTCGAATATTATATATATATATACAGTATATACAGTATATTTGTGTTTATTGTATTTTGTTAGTATATTCACTTCTCAACATTGACACTGCAGACCCATAAAGAAAAGTTTTGTGGAATTATGGAAATCACAGGATCCATAGATATGCAAATGATGAAAAAATGGAAATGTGAGGGATGAATAATGAAGGTGTTTATGCCAGAATTATGACATAAAACACCTTGCTAAATTGCAATATTTTTGCACCACTCAAAAGTTGTGCAAAAATATTGTGACTTTTGGTCTTGGCTAGGGCAGGAGTTAGCCCAGGCATTAGTCCAGGCAGCTGCCTAAGGCCTCTGCTCCGCCAGGGGCCCCCAGCCAGTCGCCTGCTGCCAGCGCCAACTCCCCCCGCCAGCACCAACTGCCCCCCTGCCACCGCCACCGCATTGAACTATATTCTATGGGGGAGGGCTGTATTATATTCTATGGGGGGGGCTGTATTATATTCTATGGGGGAAAGCTGTATTATATTCTATGGGGAGGGCTGTCTTATATTTTATGGGGAGGGCTGTATTATATTCTATGGGGGAGGGCTGTATTATACTTTATGGGGGAGGGCTGTATTATATTCTATGGGGGAGGGCTGTATTATATTCTATGGGGGTCTGTATTATACTATTTGGGGGTCTACATTATATTCTATGGGGGGCTGTATTATATTCTATGGGGAGCTGTATTATATTCTATGGGGAGGACTGCATCATACTCTTTGATGGGCTACATTATATTCTATGGGAAGGTGGGCTGTATTATATTCTCTGGGGAGCTACATTATGTTCTATGGGGGCTGTATTATACTCTCTGGGGGGCTACATTATATTCTATGGGGGGCTATATTATATTATATGGGGAGGTTGGCTGTATTATATTCTCTGGGTGCTACATTATATTCTATGGGGGCTGCATTATATTCTATGGGGGCTACATTATATTGTATGGGGGGCTGTATTATATTCTATGGGGAGGTTGGCTGTATTATATTCTCTGGGGGGCTATATTACATTCTCTGGGGACTACATTATATTCTTTGGGGACTGTATTATATTCTATGATGGAGGATTGCATCATACTCTTTGATGGGGCTAAATTATATTCTATGGGGAGGTGGGCTGTATTATATTCTATGGGGGTTACATTATATTCTATAGGGGGCTGTATTAGATTTTATGAGGGAGGATTGCATAATATTCTTTTATGGGGCTATATTATATTCTATGGGGAGGTGGGGAGGCTACATTAAATTCTATGTATTAAATTTATTCTATGTATTAAATGTATTATATTCTATGAGGGGTGATTGCATCATACTCTATGAGGGGGCTGCACAGTATTTTATGGGGGGCTGCATTATATTCTATGGGGGCTAGATTATATTGCATGGGGCTTCATTATACTCTATGAGGGGCTACATTGTATTCTATGGAGGGGCTACATTATATTCTATGGGGGGCTGCATTATACTCTATGAGGGGGCTACCATATATTCTATGGAGGGGCTGCATTATATTCTATTGGGGGTTACATTATATTGTATGGCAGGGCTGCATTATATTCAGGGAGCTACATTATATTCTGTGGGGTGGCTGCATTATACTCTGTGGGGTGGCTGCATTATACTGTATCGAGGACTATGGGGAATACATTATACTATATGGAGAACTATGGGGTGCATTATACTATGGAAAATGAATTGTACTACATGGATGACTATGGCGGTGCATTATACTATATGGAGCACTATGAGGAGTGTATTATACTGCATGGAAGACTGAGGAGTGTATTTTAATATATGGAGGATATGAGGAGTATATTATACTATATGGAGGACTAAGCAGTGTTCTTTAATATATTGAGGACTATGCGGAGTGTGTTATACTATATGGAGAACTGAGGAGTGTATTATACTATATGGAGGACTGAGGAGTGTATTATACTATATGGAGGACTGAGGAGTGTATTATACTATATGGAGGACTTTGGGGAGTGTATAATACTATATATATATGTTCAGTGTGGTCTATCACATTCACTAATCTAAGTCATTTTATGTGTCAGTGTGCGTGTGTAGCCCATTCCAGCTCCATCTATCCCTCAAGATGGCTGGACCATCATCTATATATATAATTGTCTAAGGGTTTTTCCGTCTGTCTGTCTGTCTGTCTGTCTGTCTGTCTGTCTGTCTGTCCTGGAAATCCCGCGTCTCTGATTGGTCGAGGCCGCCAGGCCTCGACGACCAATCAGCGACGGGCACAGTATCGACGTAGATGTCATAATGGTTGCCATGGCGACGATGATGTCATAAAGGTTGCCTCGACCAATCAGCGACGGGCACAGTCTGCCGCGAATTCTGGAATCATCATTGTCCATATACTACGTGGACATGCATATTCTAGAATACCCGATGCATTAGAATCGGGCCACAGTCTAGTTGTATATACTTGATTGTAAATACACACCTGTACTTTGTATCTCCCCCACCTCATTATAGATTGTAAGCTCTCATGAGCAGGGTTGTCTTATTTTGCTTTAATGATTGTATTGTTAAAGTTGTTACTTATGACTTGTGTTTTGAAACTGTTAAACTGTAAAGCGCTGTGGAATATGTTGGCGCTATATTAAAAATAAAGATTATTATTATATGGAGCACTATGAGGAGTGTATCATACTATATGGAGGACTGAACAGTGTATTTTAATATATGGAGGACTATGAGGAGTGTATTATACTGTATGGAGGACTGAGGAGTGTATTTTAATATATGGAGTACTTTGAGGAGTGTATTATACTATGTGTAGGACTATGGGTAGTGTATAATACTATATGGAGGACTGAGGAGTGTATTTTAATATATGGAGGACTATAGGGAGTGTATTATACTATGGGGAGTGTATTATACTATATGGAGGACTGAGGAGTGTATTATACTATATGGAGGACTGAGGAGTGTATTATACTATATGGAGGACTTTGGGGAATGTATAATACTATATATATGTTCAGAGCGGCCTATCACGTTCACTATTCTAAGTCATTTTATGTGTAGGTGTGCGTGTGTAGCCCATTCACCAGCTCCATCTATCCCATAAGATGACTGGACCATCATTGTATATACATCATTGTAAATACATACCTCTACTTTGTATCTCCCCCACCTTATTGTAGATTGTAAGCTCTCACGAGCAGGGTTGTCTTATTTTGCTTTAATGATTGTATTGTTAACATTGTTACTTATGACTTGTGTTTTGAAACTGTGAAATTGTAAAATATGGAGGACTGTGGTTCACATTATACTATGTGGAGGACTATGGGGTGTATGATACTAAACAAGCAAAATGTTGCATATTCATCGAGTGATTGGATTGTTTATGCGGGAACAAAAATCATTGTTCACAGCAGCACATTGCCGGTGTAAACTGTAGCTGTGATGCTGATAACATGATACTGTATGGGGACAGATTGATCTATTAGTGATTGTTCTGTTCCCATTCTTTCTCAGTTGGTGTAAAGAGGCCCGGAAACAAGTGAACGACTTCAATATTGTCGATCACACTCGTTTAGCGGCCTGAACTCAGCGAATGTCAGTACAACAGAAATGCTTCTGTGTGATGTGCAATATGTCAGCATTTGGGGCCCCATTTTAAACTTTTGCTTAGGGCCTCACTTTGCCTAAAACCGGCCCTGGTCTTGGCCAGCTATGTCAATATAGATGAGGTGAGGTCAAGATGGGACATGGCTAAACCCACCTGTCAAATTCATGAAAAGTTATGCCACTTTAGAGGGGTAACATTCTCCAAACATGGAGTACATTTCTGCTGGAGGCAGGGACAAAATTTCAAAAACATCTCAATTTATTAATTATCAAATATGAGCACCATGTACAGAAATTCCCGCACTTACTGCCTCGGCTGTTTGATATTAATGAGAATATTAATAGTCGTCTGAGGAATGTTCTGCCACTCTGAATACATTTGGGCAAATCATCAAGATCCACTGCTGGCAGCTCTCTGTGAATTTCTGACCAATTGTCACTGGTTTATCACGACAGAGAGAAACCAGAAGACCACAGCGCCTGATTTCTCCTACTTCTACACTGATTAGAAGCACTTCACCTTCAGATTAAATGGTGCAAGTTTATTTTACCAATGCAGGGGTTAATCTGCTCAGTTAAGAGCTCCTGGGAGCTTTCCTGCATTAAGGCTCTCAGCTGTTCACTGTTAGCCACTCCCTTCTGCTATTTAATCTGGGCCCCGGCTAGCACTCATTGTCAGAGTTAGCTTATGCTGCATGGCTGAAGGTTGTTGTTGGTGTAACAGGAATACTGGCACAGTATTTGAGGGGAGAAATGTGTCACTGCGCATAATGACATCAGTGATGTAAAACCAGAGCATTTTCCTCCAGCACATTACATGTTGTGTGGGTTAAATTAAAGTTGCATACATGGGCTGGTTTTAAGTGGACATCTATAGCGTGGGTGGGAGGATGTCCACCATATCTCCACCTGCAGAGTCGGCACAGCCATGTGCTTACAGGACCTGACAGATGTCGCATTCATGTGATCAGTCACATAGTCAGGTTTAAATGGCTGGACTTGAGACAGTCTGGGTATTGTGTTTGGAGATGAAAGACTCCAAACGATGGCACCAGGTGGAGCTGAAGACACATGGTGGCCTGAGAGGGCGAATCCCTCGGACAAATAGACTTTGTTATACGTTATCTTTTTGTTTTGCCGTTATGTCACTAAGGCCATGTTTACTTTGCTGAACCCTGCTATGGTTTATGCTGTTTCACAATAAACCAGCAGGTGATTTACCACAAGAAGCGTTCCTGTGCCTACCTTGGGAAGCAGCTGAGTGAGTCAACCCCTCAAAGTGGTTATTATTGGAGAAGGCATTTGGTGGATTTACCAGTGAGTGTTGCTTGGTTTTGAATGTGTGATAATTCCCTTTCTTCTCCTACTTTGGTTTAACTCCATCCTCTACTCCCCATTGCATACCTCTGTTGTATGAGTGTGATTATTTGTATGATTGGTATTTTTTGCTATCCCTGTTCATATCACCTTGCTAGTCTCCTTGGTGTATTACGGTACACTACTACTCCCCTTTTCCCTGGGTGGGGGAAGGGTGCAGACCGAGGGCAAAATCAGGAGCTAATGCAAGGTTTGTGACCCTGGCATCTTCACCATCAGAAGTAATCCGAGAAACAGAGTAAGCTAGGGCGCCCCTGGCGTTAGGGACAGGGAAGGAGTCCCAGGTTCTGGGAAACCCGACAATGACAACAGATTTGTGACACTAATGACAGCCCAGATGTGCTCGATGAGAAACAAGTCTGAGATGCTGTAGACCATAGTAGAAAATTTAGGCTATGCAGGCTGCTCACAGTATTATCAGCATGCGGCCTGGCATTGTCATCTTGAAATACGGCTCCTGGGACACCTTGGAGAAATGGCCATATCACTACTGTAGTTCCACGGACAAATCAATGTAACACCTAGCAATACCTGGAATGAAGACTAGAGAAGTCTGGCTACCATACATTATGTCACTCCACACCATAATCTCAGGAGTAGGACTGGTGTGATATTTCCTTGTGAAGGCATCTTCATGGTGTTTCCTACGTGGTCTTCAGAGCATTCTTCAGCTATCATTGTTCCCAAGAAAAAAACAAGACTAATTACTGAAGAGGACAAACCTCCATTCAAGCCTCCATTGGAGTCTCACTCTTCACCATGATAGCCTTTGATAGCAGATGCGAGAGTTCAAGGGAGCTAGACATCTGGCTCATAGCCTAGTTTGGTGCAAGCAGTTTCTGCCACCGCTTGGTATGTGACATTCAATTTCTCTTATAGTGCAGAATGGATCGATTGTTGAACCAGCGGTGCTTCCATTTCTCTAAAGTGTCATGGGAGCCATTTTTCAACACGACAATACCAGGCTGCTTGTTGCTCGTGCTACTGTGAGCAGTCTGTGTGGCGTAAATGTGTTACCATGGCCTGCAGCATCTCTGGGTTTGTCTCCTATGGTTCATAGCCAGCAGCGGATCTTGATGATTTGCCCAAGTGCATTCAGCATAGCCAAAGTTTCCTCAGACGACCATTAATCACCTCATTGATTGCAGCCAAGGCTGTAAGTGTGGGGGATTCCTGAACGTAATGCTCATACTCCATACTGAATAAATCCAGATGTTATGCAAATTTTGTTTGCATTTTTTCATCATCTGTAGTAACATATCTCCATCCTCTGATTTCCAAAACTTCACGACTTTTCCTTATTGGTATTGCAATTTCAATGTTGAGGAGCATACAGTATATATGGCCATTGTAATAAATCACTTTTGTCTTTTGATTTCAGGAGAAGCAAAGACTGTGATCCTGTTCATTGCCTTCACTTTGGTCTTGCAAGGTCCGGGTGCAAATGTCGTGGAAAATATCCAACGCTCCACAGCATCAATGGCTTGTGGTGCTGAATTAGCTGTAAACGAGACCAGAGAGTTGGCATCAAAGATCACAAAGCCGCTAATGAGTAAGTAACAAGTAAATGCCTTACTTCCCATAACATATATGCAACCGCTAAGATATACAGGTCCTTCTCAAAAAATTAGCATATAGTGTTAAATTTCATTATTTACCATAATGTAATGATTACAATTAAACTTTCATATATTATAGATTCATTATCCACCAACTGAAATTTGTCAGGTCTTTTATTGTTTTAATACTGATGATTTTGGCCTACAACTCCTGATAACCCAAAAAACCTGTCTCAATAAATTAGCATATCAAGAAAAGGTTCTCTAAACGACCTATTACCCTAATCTTCTGAATCAACTAATTAACTCTAAACACATGCAAAAGATACCTGAGGCTTTTAAAAACTCCCTGCCTGGTTCATTACTCAAAACCCCCATCATGGGTAAGACTAGCGACCTGACAGATGTCAAGAAGGCCATCATTGACACCCTCAAGCAAGAGGGTAAGACCCAGAAAGAAATTTCTCAACAAATAGGCTGTTCCCAGAGTGCTGTATCAAGGCACCTCAATGGTAAGTCTGTTGGAAGGAAACAATGTGGCAGAAAACGCTGTACAACGAGAAGAGGTGACCGGACCCTGAGGAAGATTGTGGAGAAGGACCGATTCCAGACCTTGGGGAACCTGAGGAAGCAGTGGACTGAGTCTGGTGTGGAAACATCCAGAGCCACCGTGCACAGGCGTGTGCAGGAAATGGGCTACAGGTGCCGCATTCCCCAGGTAAAGCCACTTTTGAACCATACACAGCGGCAGAAGCGCCTGACCTGGGCTACAGAGAAGCAGCACTGGACTGTTGCTAAGTGGTCCCAAGTACTTTTTTCTGATGAAAGCAAATTTTGCATGTCATTCGGAAATCAAGGTGCCAGAGTCTGGAGGAAGACTGGGGAGAAGGAAATGCCAAAATGCCTGAAGTCCAGTGTCAAGTACCCACAGTCAGTGGTGTGGGGTGCCATGTCAGCTGCTGGTGTTGGTCCACTGTGTTTCATCAAGGGCAGGGTCAATGCAGCTAGCTATCAGGAGATTTTGGAGCACTTCATGCTTCCTGGCACCTGCTCACAGTGCCAAAACCACTGGTAAATGGTTTACTGACCATGGTATTACTGTGCTCAATTGGCCTGCCAACTCTCCTGACCTGAACCCCATAGAGAATCTGTGGGATATTGTGAAGAGAAAGTTGAGAGACGCAAGACCCAACACTCTGGATGAGCTTAAGGCCGCTATTGAAGCATCCTGGGCCTCCATAACATCTCAGCAGTGTCACAGGCTGATTGCCTCCATGCCACGCCGCATTGAAGCAGTCATTTCTGCCAAAGGATTCCCGACCAAGTATTGAGTGCATAACTGAACATTATTATTTGATGGTTTTTTTGTTTGTTATTAAAAAACACTTTTATTTGATTGGACGGGTGAAATATGCTAATTTATTGAGACAGGTTTTTTGGGTTATCAGGAGTTGTATGCCAAAATCATCAGTATTAAAACAATAAAAGACCTGACAAATTTCAGTTGGTGGATAATGAATCTATAATATATGAAAGTTTAATTGTAATCATTACATTATGGTAAATAATGAAATTTAACACTATATGCTAATTTTTTGAGAAGGACCTGTATAGACCAGATAAGCAGCAGAACTAAATAATGCGCAGCTGCTGAAGAACCTCTTTTCCCCTTCCCGCTGTGGCCAATTTTTATTTGTGTACTTTTGTTTCCACTTTTCTTCCTTCCAAGAATTAAAACTTTTTTATTTTTATGTAAAAAATGACATTTGAGATTTTGTTATTTTGCATTATTTTAGTTTTGGAGGTCGCTATTAATTAATTTTAACTTAGAATGTACAGAACAGCAGGAAAAATATATTCTAACTGAGGTGAAAGGATAAAAAATGGTAAATGGTATAAAAAATGGTAATATTTCCTTCTTATGGCTTTCGTTGTGCAGTAAAAATAACCTGTCATCATGATTCTCCGGGTCGGTGCTATTATGGTGATACCAAACTTATATAGTTTTTTTTTCTATTTAAGTGGTAAAAAAATGATTGGAAATTTCTAAAAACTAAAAAATTTGGTTTGCGTCGCCATTATCCATAACTTTTTTTTATACTTCTCGCGATAGAGCTGTGCGAGGCCTTATGTGTCATTTTTTGCACGGCGAGCTGATGTTATTACTTATAAAAGTTTGGGGTACATATAATGTTTTGATAGCGTTTTACTGCATTTTTTAGGAAAATGCAGCATCCAACAAATAGCAAATCTGACATTTCAATTTTTTTCATTTTGCGGCCTTTACTGTACAAGTTGTCATTTGCTTTTTGATAGATTTTTGGATGCAGCAATACTAAATATGTTTACTTTTTAATTTTTATTATTCCCTTGTTTTTAAAGATTGATTTGAATTTTTATGTTTTTTATTTTTATTAAAAAATTTATATAACTTTATTATTCCCTTTTTTGTCCCTGTAGTGGCTTAAACCTGTCCTGTATATACTGCAATATCAAACTTTTGCAGTACATAGAGAAAATTACATTCTAAAATGGCAGTGATGGGGGCTTTCAGCCATGACAACCCAAGAGCCGGGGAATGTGTGTCCTGTGTCTGCTCCTTATATGCGGACTCCACGTAGGACATTCTTTTTGTGTTTTATGTCGTGAAGGGTTTAAAAATCAAACAGAGCATTTTTTGCCAATCTTTGGTCATATGAGAAGGAAATGTGACGATATTATTCTCTGATGTTTTCTATTATTCTCTGTGGTTTTCCAGGTGCTCTGAACGCTTTAAAAAGCATTGGAAAAAAGATTCGCTCCGCAACGGATAGCACATCCAGATTCTTCCGCAAATTTTTTGATGGACTCAAACATGCCAGTAAGGATTGGTGTTTGCACAATCATGGATACGGTGATGGGAGGGACCAGTCTGGTGAGAGTTTACTGGGAGTACAGTCTGTAATGGGAGGAGGTGACTCTTGTGTCTGGATATATGATTTATAGGAGACATCCCTGTTGGATGGTCATAAAGGGTCAAGTAGCTGGAGACTTGTTTCTGGCCTGTTACGTCAATGACTATGATTGTCCATGCCATTCTGTGTGGGCTCTGCTCCACCCAGTATGTAGCTCTTGGATTTATGTCAAAGAAGGAAGGTCGGAGCAGGGAACCCTTAGTGATAACTAAACCTTTGCCAAATGGACATGCATCATTCTCAGCTGGGTTGTCAAAAACGGAAAAACCTTATAGTTTGTCATCTCCATACTACTCCCTCTATACCACACTCTGCCTTTCGTCCCCATAGTGAAGAACCTCCGTGCCGTGTGGGCATTCATCGCTAACATCGGGGACATCTGTAGTGAAGAGCTGGAGCGGCCATATATAAAGTGCAACAAGGCCTTTGATGAAGCCAAGGACAACTGCTTCAAAGTGATGTCATTCATGGGCTTCCTGTGCTACATCCTGGATGTATTCCGGCCTCTGTGCGGCCTGGCAAAAAGTAAGTGTAACCTCGTGTAATGACACCATCATATAAATATCATCATGGAATAACATACCTCTCAACGCTAAAGGACAAGAAAGGGGACACATCCTTAACCCTAACAGGTGCTTTTAGTGCACTCTCATAAAAATAGTGCCCCTAATGTTCCCATTCATTTTAATGCTCATTTTATAACCTTCACACAATATGGCGCACCCACAATGCCACTCTTCATTGTAGGATGCCCCAAAGATTCCCCCTACATACCTTGTGTTTAAATACCCCTACATTTGCTGCCCCTCTGCACACACAATGTGATGCCTCCGAGGCCGCATAACATAATATGATGCTCTCCCAGTGCCTTCCCACACAATGGTGCCCCCACAGTTACCTCCACACAGTGTGATGCCCCCTCAGTCTGGTCTACCCCATGCAAAGATGCCCCCCACATTATTATTATACTCATGTCCCCTACACAATAGGATGCCCCTACAGTCCTACATCGACACAGCATGATGCCTTCAGTGTCCTTTGCTCACAATGATACGCCCACAATGCCCTCCACACAGTATCTTGCCCCCACAGTCCCCCTTATAAAAATGCCCCCCACACATTATGATTACCCCTCTGTAATGCCCTACATAAAGATATCCAACACAATATAGTTCCACTACAGTCATCCCCCTATACAGTACGCTGCACTAAAGGTCCTTCCCCACACTTTGAAATCCCATGACACCTCTACAATATGATGTCTGATGGTAGTGCTGGAATATATATATATATATATATATATATATATATGTATATATATATATATATATATATATATATAATATGATTAAGCCATGCAGTTCTCCGTGCTGTGTCTGTTCCCAGCACAGGAGATGTAGAGATGACATAGCACCTCTTGTCCAGGTCAATAGTGGAGCAGGGAGCAGACACTCCCCACTCCACCATTCTGTTCAACTGTATATAACTCACTGTGTATACTATTTCTGCTAATTGGGTCTAACTCTGTAACATCACATGTAAATCTATGAATATTGTCACATGGCTTCCACGGTGACAACACATTAAATTGTTTAATATTACATCACAGCTATATGAAGGTTACACTTCTTAAGTCTTACTGACAATATCTACAGATTCCTTATATTAATAATACCAATATTCCTGTGTTACAGTTATTATCATCCTCTGTGTCATCCCTGACTATGTGCAGGCATTCGTGAGGAAACACGTAAAAAATCGTAAGTATGAGATATCTCTTAATTACTTCTAAAGATATTTATTTCAGCGATTTTGTTTTTCCTCCCCTGTCTCTTGTCCTGCATTCATCATTTCACTGCCATTTAAAAAACAAAATGCAAGACCTAAAGATTGAAAAAGGAGAATCTCTGACCCGTCACTTATGTAGGTCATTACTAGTAAATTCGTCAGGGACTCGAATTCGTAGTTCTCATGATGCAAATCTAATCTCTCCAAATCTCCGAGTCAGTAGTGTATTGTACAGTATACTGATAGGTGTATGTATTCTTAAGTTTTCCTCTGTCTCCCTGCAGCCATCCTCTCTGTAATCAGGAACTTTAGGAATCAATTTGACTTTAAGATATCTGTGATCCACGATTTTAGTGCGAAGATGAATGTCAGCTATTATGATATCTCTTCTGCTATGGTCAAAGAACTAAAGGAAGATGTGGAAAAGTATATGGAGATGCTGAGCATGTTTAGCTATTCGATGATCTTCATCTGCGTCTTCACTTATATTCAGTAAGAGCCCATCTGATTATCTATTTATTTATCTATATTACTTACATTCACTTAAAGAAGCACTCCCATCAACATTTTTATCTTTTTAATATATTGCAATCATATTATCACGGATATGTCAGAGGCTGAAGACCGTTGCACTGCATCTGTCTGCAGAAGGTCGCAGCAGTTTGCTTTGCAGACTTCTGCCTGGTCCTTCTGATGCTAGGACTCAGTTGCCACCTCCCCCTGCTCTAATGGTCACACCTGGACCTAGGTGTTTATAACTCCCAACTTAGGCTAGGTTCACATTGCGTTAACAGCAGCCCATTCAACACATGCGTTAACGGGCTGCTATTAACGCAAGTGCCGATATGTCATTGCGCTAGCGCAGATAGAGCTAGCAGGTGCTCTATCTGCGCTAGCAGTGACGGACCTGGAAACACTGCAGCCCGTGTCCCAGGGTCCGTCACTCAATGACGACACATCGCTAGCGCACGCCCATTATGGGTGTGCGCTAGCGATGCATCCAACATAGGACTTAATAGCGGCGTAAATGCACTATGTTACACCGCGTTATGCCGCGGTGTAATGTAGTCCGTCTAACGGACGCCTATAACGTAATGTGAACCCAGCCTTTCTGTTGGGAGTTGCGGGTGATATTTTCATTTGCATTTCCTTGATGAGGCTGGGAGCTGTAAGCAGTCAGATATCATCCTCTTTGGAGTTTTGAGGAAGTCAGTGTTTCTCTCTGAGTGTACTCAAGCTAAGTGTCTCCCTCGTTTCGTTTATCCAAGCTGTCTTTAGAGGTAGTGGGGATTTACTAGTGCTCATCCTGTCCTCCCAATGCAGGGCGTATCGCCAGGGTCAGGCAGGGATTAGGTATTATTATTATTATTTATTATTATTATTATTATTTATTATTATAGCGTCATTTATTCCATGGCGCTTTACATGTGAGGAGGGGTATACATAATAAAAACAAGTACAATAATCTTAAACAATACAAGTCACAACTGGTACAGGAGAGAGGACCCTACCCGCGAGGGCTCACAATCTACAAGGGATGGGTGAAAAGGTGAGGGTACAGCTGGTCATGCAGCGGTTTGGTCGATCAGTGGTTACTGCAGGTTGTAGGCTTGTCGGAAGAAGTAGGTCTTAAGGTTCTTTTTGAAGGTTTCGATGGTAGGCGAGAGTCTGATATGTTGTGGTAGAGGTTTCCAGAGTAGGGGTGATGCACGAGAGAAATCTTGTATACGATTGTGGGAAGAGGAAATAAGAGGGGAGTAGAGAAGGAGATCTTGTGAGGTTTGGAGGTTGCATGCAGGTAAGTACCGGGAGATGAGGTTACAGATGTATGGAGGAGACAGGTTATGGATGGCTTTGTATGTCATGGTTAGGGTTTTGTACTGGAGTTTCTGGGCAATGGGGAGCCAGTGAAGGGATTGACAGAGGGGGGAGGCCGGGGAATAGCGGGGGGGACAGGTGGATTAGTCGGGCAGCAGAGTTTAGAATAGATTAGAGGGGTGCGAGAGTGTTCGAGGGGAAGCCACAGAGTAGGAAGTTGCAGTAGTCAAGGCGAGAGATGATGAGGGCAGGGACTAGGGTTTTTGCAGATTCTTGGTTGAGGAATGTACGGATCCATGAAATATTTTTGAGTTGAAGTCGGCAGGAAGTGGAAAGGGCTTGGATATGTGGTTTGAAGGAGAGATCAGCATCAAGGATTACCCCGAGGCAGCGAGCTTGTGGGACTGGGGAGAGTGGGCAGCCATTTACTGTAATGGATAGGTTCGTTGGGGGGGTCGCGAGAGATGGGGGAAAGATGATGAATTCTGTTTTGTCCATGTTAAGTTTCAGAAATCTAGAGAAGAAGGATGAAATAGTGGACAGACATTGAGGGATTCTGGTTAGTAGGAAGGTGATATCTGATTCATGTGTGTCATCAGCATAGATGTGATACTGAAAGCCGTGAGATTCTATGAGCTGCCCCAGGCCGAAGGTGTAAATGGAGAAGAGCAGGGGCCCTATGTCTGAACCTTGTGGGACTCCTGCTCAGTGATAGGTGTGGAACCTATATAGGGATGACAGGGCAGACAGGGTGACATTAGATCTGTCTAGGGGTCTCCACTCCCCCCTCCACTAGTGATTGGTTTCCTTTCCCTTATCCTTTTGTGCTGCACTTAGCCTTTCCTTTACATTGCATGACACATATTATATAACACTGTGCACTTATAATTGCTCATTTTGCCTTTCTACCCAATCAATTATTCTCTTTTCTGTTAGATCTATTACATCATGTGGGTAAAAACTGACTAGCTGAATCCTTCTAAGCTCTATGTAGAAACGGGAGGTCAATTTTTCCTGCATGTGTCATGAGTCACTTCCAAAGTCCCTGACATGGTAAGGCGGGAACAGTTGGGTCAGGAGTTGAAAAAAGGAATGATAAATGCTGGGGAAAGAGACTTCCTGTTTCCACAGAGAGCAAAGAAAAGAGAAGAATTAGCTGGGTAGAAAGGCAAAATGAGCAATTGTAAGTGCACAGTGCAATATAATAAGATGACTTCAATATATTAAGAGGATAAAAACTTTGACGTGCTTCTTTAAACATATCTATAGCAATGTAAATGCATATATACTACTTCTATACCAACTGTGTTCTTCCCTCAGGGCCTTGCGCTATCGCAAAAGTTACCTGAGTAACAACAATCATGATAACATCTACATCACCCGTGACTTCATTGAACTGGATGTAATGAGAGCAAAACAAAACCGTGATACTCTGCTCCCTCTGTCATCAAGCGAGGCGTATGGATTAATCCGACCTAGTGAGAGCGCAACGCAATGTTGTTGTAGCGTACAATCTAGAGATGAGCGAATTTGCCCAAATTTAAATTTCATTTAGAGAGAAAATTGTATTCAGGTTGTAAATTTGGGGATAAAAGAATCTTCTGGAATGTGGTTAAAAATATAAACTCTTCTACCTACCTCTCCTCAGCGCTCCGCATACTTCTCCCGTCCATCTTCCGGTTAGCTCCTCTGTCTTCTATCGACTTGTTCTGGGCCTCCGGCACTAATACTATACACAAGGCTCCATGCCATTATATATTGTGCAACTCAAGTCATTGACATCAATGATAGGCATCGCGCCCTATGTGATGGCATGGAGCCTTGTGAAGACGGGCATCTCAAGAAGCCTGAGAACGAGAAGAAGGTGGAAGAAGAGTAATAGGAGAACCAGGACTGGTATGTGGAGAGCATAGGAGAGTTTAGTAGTATACATTGTTTATTGCTTATTTATTAACTTTTCCAAGCCCTCAAAATTGGATTTGCTACAAATTTCACCCAAAATTTCAGAGTAGATTTGCAGGAATCCAGCAAAATCCAACCAATTTGCTGGATTCCTACAAATCTACTCTGAATTTACTGGGGAAATTTGTAGCAAATCCAGTTAGTTTAGAAACAATTTGCTCATCTCTAATACAATCATTAAGGATAATGGAAATACAAAACATTCTCATCTTACAGCCTATAGATAATATCTAGAACTTGTATGGAAACCATTTATTCTTACATCTCTTTCCAGCCGCATTATCTCTAACTAGGAAAGAAAAAAAAGGATACGTCTTCGAAATCATCAATGTCTTTCGGAGCTTCCTCGTTGCATTGCTCTCTGTGTCGTTAGATTACCTTTTTTTCTGGGTACTCGATGTTGTGGACCATATAATGAAAGGAGACATAGTAACTCGTGGTGAGTAACAATGTTTTCTAGACATCTCCGTATCCTTCATGACCTCTTCATCACAATGGTGGCCAGGCACAAGCAGAATATTAGACGTTATGTTGTATCTCTAACAAGCCCATGACATCCTTCCTCTTGTCTCAGCTCCGGTAATATTCTCCATGTTTGTCAATGGGTCTGGATACGCGGATGACATCTACACCTCCCTGGTTTCTGCTTTTGAAGCTATTCAGGCCACCAACATCACCATTCAAACCACAAAATGCCAAATCCGACCGTCAGAACCAAACTACCGTGAATATGTTCTTATTGGTATGTTTCTATTAACAGGGAAGAAGTATTTGTGTACAGCATAAAGTCTAAAATTAGGAATTATAGATATGTTTTCAGTCATCGCTATGTCTTCTTGTTTTATTAAGTGGAAATCTAAATTCATAATAAGACATTCTCCCCTTCCATAAAACCATGGCATAGCATATTTTCCCAGATTTGCACCTGTTCTTATTCCATCACTTCTCTAATGTTCTCTTCTTGACACTAACCAGCTATCCTTCCCCTATGTTGCAGCGTTCATGCATGGATTTGGATTTTTTATTGCCATTTTTGGGATTTATATGCGGAGACTCAAACGCTATATATGTGCTTACTATTATCCAACCCGCGAGCAGGTGAGACATAATATATCCTTCTGTTTATTCAAAAGTATGGGAGATTAACATTTACCCCTTCCTGACATAGGACTTTCTGGTACGTCCCATGAATGGATATGATTGTGGGGAGCAGGCTCATTTAATGAGCCCGCTCTATACTTGGCGAGTGCCCAGCTGTATATTATGCAACCACTCACACTTACTGATAACAGCAGCAGGGATCATGGGGAGAAGATTAGCAGCCATTGTAACTGGGGGGCTTCAATTGCTGCCATTTTAGCCTGAGGCTGGGCTTCATTAAAGATCAGTAAATGAACCATACACTACAATACCTTAATATTGAAGTATATAGTGCAAGTGATTAAATTATCGCAAATTCAAGTCTCCTAGGGTGACTAAATAATAAAGTAAAAAAATAAGAAAAGAAATGTTAGAAATATTAAAGAAATAAAAAAAATAAAAGTTTAAAACACCCCCTTTTCCAAATTCCAAAATAAAAAGATGCAGAAAATGTACATTTTTGGCAATGTCGTGTCCGTATCAAATTTATTTGTGTCAATGGAAATGTATTTAACCTATTCATTAAAAGATGAAAAGAAAGAAAAATCGATACAACAAAACTGCCACCTATCAGTTCGAGAACTTACCCTAAAATGCAATAAAAAGGGATTTGAAACTTTGTATGTTCCTCGAAAAATGTGCAAGTAAAAATCTCACCTCGCCTGGCAAAAAGCTCTATCGACAGAAAAATGCAAAACAACAAAACAAACCCTTTTTTAACAAAATTCAAAAAATTTTAAGCCCCTAAAAAATATGTAAAAATAATAATAAAAAAAATAACCTGATAAGTCTGATATCGCTATAATTGCACTAACCTGGAGAATTGTGTTGTTGGGTTATTATTACCGTACAGTGATTGCTGTATAAAAAAAAAAGCTTAGGAGGAATTATGTTGTTTTTTTAAACTTTTCATTCAACCATTTCTAGTTTTTCAGTAGATTACGGTATATGGAAAAGTGATTGTATTCAAGAATAAAATTCCTCTCACAAAAAAAATCTTCATATGGTTATTATATTAATGAAAAATAAAATTAAGTTCTTGCTCTTGGAAACAAAAAGAAAACATGAATGCACAAAAAAAAGAAAAACTGTCCAGTTAATTGTTTTTGGATAAAGAGGAGCTGATTTTCTATAGGATACATGGTATCAATGATAAATGTATTTTTCATTTGCTGTTAGGTGCGGATATGTTTCCTCTATAATAAGTTGCTAACCAAGCGCAGATATGTGGAGAAAGCTCTCTTCCAGAGTATAAAAAGCAACAAAGCGGACAAGGGGCACAACAGCATTATGCTTATACTTGCTGCAAAGTAAGTACCATCTTTACGTCTCCTTTATGAATGCACGTGCACTGCTTATCTAAAGCTCACTTGTCTCTTTTAATACTTACAACAGGTGCCCACTCTTATGTGGCTGGCTAGCAAAATTTATGGGAGCCTCTGAAGAGTATTGCATGGGATGTGCCCAGATACGTACCAACAAAAACATTGGGGAATACAGCGCCTGCAGCACTCCTGGCTGCAAAGGTAAGAAGCTCGCTCAAAGTAAGACATTATCCCATTGGTGCGGACAAGGGGGGTGGTTGACTGACGGATGATGGAGCAAAATTCCATTGGGGCGCACTGCACCTTATTCAGTACTGTCATCATTAAAGGGGATATCTGGGAATTTAAACAAAAAACATGCTACTAAGCACTAATAAGCATGTATTTGCTAACAGAGGCAACTACCTGCCTGTTGTATCCGGCACCGGTCATTGACTGCTCCTGCCGGAGATTCAGCTGCTCCCTATCAACAGAGCAGTGGTTTCTCTTCCTGTTGACAGAGCAGGATTTCTGATGTCATGCTGATTGATAGCCGGCTTCCCCCTATTAGGCAATCAACATGACACCAGTGGTCCTGCCCTGTCGACAGGAAAAAAAACTGCCTCTCTGTTGACTTGATGTCAATGGAAGTCAGTGACTGCTCTGTGCCAGCGGAGAATGGCAAGTGGAGCAACTACCTGCCTGTTAGTGCTTAGGTACATTTTTTTTAAAGTCCCGGATATCCCCTTTAAGTACTTAGAGTTGTTTTTTATTTTTACAATTTTTCTAATACTAGGGTTTTAGCTAGTAATTGATTTGCGGTTAGGCTTAGGGCTAGAGTTAAGGCTCCCGTACACATTAGAGTAATGTCGGCTGAAGCAGTTGATATTGACAGATTCAATCTACTGTCCAATGTGTATGGGGCTGCTGGCCAACTGATGGTCGCACATATTTAATTTAGGACTGGATCGCATTGCTATCCCAGAGATAAGCCGTCAGCCGATACGTCAGACGGTGCCTTTTTGATAAAGAACACAGGTGTACTTGTCCCGAACGAGAACTCCTGTGTGTTTGAGAGCTGGCTAAGATGGATATCGGCCGAATGAGTGGCCCTGTGGATGGAGAGTCAGCTGAGATGACTGTCGGCCGAACGCTCAGCCAAAGCATAATTCATCCGACAGCCATCTAATGTGTACAACCAGCTTTAGGCTTAGGGTTGGATTTAGGGCTAAGGTAATAAAATTGTTAAATAAAACATATAATAAAAAAAGAACAAAAAGTAAAAATTATAAAAATGGTTTTATATATGACAAGCTTACCTTGCCCGGGATACTGGCAACTCTACATAAATGGCATTAAGCAGTTGTAGGACCACTACATATCTCTATCAGCCAACCCACTGCTATTACATTTATACTTGTCTCTGTAAGACTCCCATCATAAAGAGTAGCCATGATTTCTAGCCTCATGTAGTGTGCCCAGTTGCACCATAGCATAAAGCTGATGGATTTGATCACATACAAATCGGTCAAATAAATATTTTTGCTCTTTATAGGCATGTACTGCGAAGGTTGCTCCAATGTATTGAATAATGTCTGCAGCCTGTGTATGGGACCTCTACTAGACGATGATATAGAGGACGAAGAACTGTAAGTCATTTTCTATCATCTCACCAGACTCTTTACTATGTCTGTAATCGTTCCTTTAGTTAAATAGTCAGTATACTGTATATCTCATGGAAGTTTTGTCTTCTCCAGTGTAGTGATCCATTCTATACAACAGATTTGCAGCAGTAGAGATGTAGGCGGGCATTCTTTAAAAACAGCATATTTCATACAAGTCTTAATAAATTTGGCGCATTTTACAACTCACATGTCCTTCTCCAGAGGTGTTACTCCTTCCAGGGGCTGCCATAGATTTCTGGCTTAACTTAACCTACTTTTGGGACATAGATTATGATGAATTTGATTAACCTTCTTTGATATGCCTTGTTTCGCCACAGCTTTGCCCACTTCGGCAAAGTTGATCAGGTCTGGCATAAAAACTTCAAACGTTGCAAGATTTTTACGCAAATTCACTTTGCATTAATTTTGTGAGATTTCAAGGAGTTTTGCTCCAGACACCTGGGCAAAAACTCCTTGATGAATCAAAGTCATAGTGTTTGACATGAGAAATATGCTACCGAGACTACTTCACAGTCTTATATAACAGCTATTACAAGCAGAGAGATGGTGACATCATGTTTTACATCACTGCGGAGATGATGTCATCAGGAAACAGATATGCAGTTGCTCACAAAAGTATTTACACCCCTTGACATTTCTTGTATTTTGCTACCTCACAAACTGTAATTTCACAGTTTTTTGTAAAGATTTGCATCAGTTCATGTAAAGAACATGCCAAAGCAAACAACAAATAAGAAAAAATTGCTGAAAACTTCAATGTGCATAACTATTTATCCCCCCTAAAGTCAGTACTTTGTGAAGCCTCCTGTTGCAGCAATTATAGCTGCAAGTCACATTGGATAAGTCTCTATGAGCTTTCCACATATTGCCGATGGGATTTTTGCCCATTCCTCAAGGCAAAACTGCTCCAGCTCCTTCAAGTTAGATAGTTTCCTCTGCTGTACAGCAATCTTTAGGTCAGACCACAGATTCTCAATTGGATTAAGGTCTGGGCTTTGACTAGGCCACTCCAAAACATTTACACATTTCCCCTTAAACCACTGAAGTGTTGCTTTAGCAATATGCTTTGGGTCATTGTCTTGTTGGAAGGTGAACCTCCGTCCCAGGCTCAAATCACTGACAGACTGAAATAGGTTTTGCTCAAGAATATTCCTGCATTTCTCACCATCCATCTTTCCCTCTTCTCAGACCATTTGCTTTGTCCCTGTCGCCGAAAAACATCCCTACAGCATGATGCTGTCACACCGCCAAGTTTCACTGTGGAGATGGTGTTTTTGGGGTGATAAGTTGTGTTTGTTTTGTGCCAGACATAGCATTTACCTTGGTGGCCAAAAAGTTCAATTTTGGCCTCATCTGACCACAGCACCTTCCCTGTACATTTGGGGAGTCTCACACATGTCTTTTGGAAAACTCAAAACGAGCCTTAAAATTTTTGTCTGTAAGTAAAGGCTTTTTTGCTTGCCATTCTTCTATAAAGGCCACTTCTATGGAGTGTACGGTTTATTGTGGTCATATGGACAGGTACTACAGTATCTGCTTGGGAACTCTGCAGCTCCTTCAGGGTTATCTTTAGTCTCTGTGTTGCCTCTCTGATTAATCCCCTCCTTGCCCACACTGAGAGTTTTGGTGGGTGGCCCTCTCTTGGCAAGTTTGTTGTGGTACCGTGTTCTTCCCATTTGATGATAATGGATTTGATGGTCCTCTGGGAGATCAGTGATTGGGATATATTTTTATAACCCTACTCTGACTTGAACTTCTAACAACTTTGTCGCTGGCTTATTTGAAGATCTCTTTGGTCTTTATGTTGTTGTTTGGTTAGTGGTGCCTCTTCCTTAATGGAGTTGTAGTCTCTATGGCCTTTCAGAATAGGTAAAGTGTATATACAGACAGACATGTGACACTTAGATTGCACACAGGTAGGCTTCCCTTCACTAAGCATGTGACTTATGAAGGTATTTCAGAGCAAAAGGAGTGATTACATATGCACATGCCAATTTTTAGTTATTTGATCCCATAAATTTAATTTATGCCTATATTTTTCTCACTTCACTTCCTTAGACTATTTAGCACTGATGCATCACACACAAATCGGATTACAAAAATATTTAAACACAGGTTGTAATGTAACAAAATAGGTAAAAAGCCAAGGGGGTAAATACTTTGGCAAGCCACGGTAGGGTTGAGCGAATTTTCAGGCTGGGGATAGAAGTTGAATTGTATCCAATAGATTAGATGTGAAATGAAATACTGGTAAGAGTACTGTATACAGTTTTGGGCATCAGTGCTCAGGAAAGAAATAATGGAACTAGAACGTGTACAAAGGAGGGCAACAAAATTAATTAAGGGGATGGGGGAACTACAATACCCAGAGAGATTAGCAAAATTAGGATTATTTAGTCTAGAAAAAAGACGACTGAGGGTCGATCTAATAGCCATGTATACGTATATAAGGGGACAATACAAATATCTCTCCGAGGATCTGTTTATACCAAGGAATGTGATGGTTACAAGGGGGCATTCTCTGCGTCTGGAGGAGAGAAGGTTTTTCAACCAACATAGAAGAGGATTCTTTACCGTTAGGGCAGTGAGAATCTGGAATTGCTTGCCTGAGGAGGCGGTGATGGCAAAACTCAGTCGAGGGGTTCAAGAGAGGCCTGGACATCTTCCTGGAGCATAACAATATTGTATCTTACAGTTATTAGGTTCTTTAGAAGGACGTAGATCTGGGGGTTTATTCTGATGGAATATAGGCTGAACTGGATGGACAAATGTCTTTTTTCGGCCTTGCTATCTATGCTACTATGACATAAGAAACATTTCTAAGGCTATGTTCACATCATGCTTTAGCCACACATCAAGGGCTCTGTTGGGGCTTACATCTGGAACCTTGAAAAACAGGATTCGAGGGTATCCACTTACAGGGTCATTGACTTTAATGAAGCAGATTATCTTACATTGTGCTCTGCTGGACATTATTTTTGGCAGTACATGCTGACTTGAGACAGGTACCAAAATTTGGTCTACTGAATTTTATTTTACTGGACTTCATATATAATGATCCCCAACAGAGTCCATAATGTTTGGCTAAGACACAACACAAGTAATTGACATGCATCACGCCGCAAAAAAATAATCATAGGATGAGTGGTGAGGGGACAAGTATGCGGAGGGACAAGGAGAAGTGAGCATACAATTTTCCTAACTCCTTTCTGGCTCTCTACAATCTCACAAAATGGCAGCTGGCTGGGGAATCACAAAAACTTGTGATTCTTTTGAATCTGGACTTTTTCTTATCATTTGAAGGGAATTTGATTCATTACTAATAGATATGATTTTGGTTAACGGCTCTATGATAGGGTTTCATCGTCTTGTTTCTCAGAGACTCCAGTGATGATGAAACACTCACTTTATGGATGGAAGGAACAAAATCCATCAAAATGGAAGACTCATCCAAAAGGGTAAAAATGAAAAAAGCTATTAAAAGTCGATTAAAAGAAACAATTAAAACACGAGGAAAAGGCAACGAACTTATTGAAAAATATAAGTCTTTGATACCCAGTGACTCTGAAGATTTTTCTGGGTCAAGCGATGATGATGATTCTGAGTAAGTCATGTTATTATTGTACAATCATTCCATCCGCTCTCTGTATGTAGTTCTGTACTGGATAGTTTTGGTGTCCATGTCCACATTCTTATGGCTCTATAGTTGATGATGTGCTTAACTCTTTTATTACATCTTCACAGAGAAAGTGACTTTGAATATCAAAGTACCAAGGCAAATGATGATATTTTCGATGCAGACTGGAAATTACCAACTAGGACCAATGATCAGAACCTTGATTTGATTATGCTACCTGATGTCCTGGGCAGGAGAAAAAGAAATGAAAGAAGCCAGAAGGAGGAAGTAGATGTGGAAAAGGGCCTTCAGTAATAATACCATCAGCCTTTACATTGTCATCAATGAAATCTGCAATCTAAATCTCCCTGTATTCCTTCTTAGGCTGACAATAAAGATGACACCTGCTGCCAAGTGAAATTGTCTTGCTTTCTAATGATGATTGAGAAGCTGTGACATTAATGTTATAAATGACCAGTGTGTAGTAACTACATTCTAAATTCCCTCTTCATTTTCATGTTGGGCTAAAGTCAGAGAACTTAAAAATAACACATAATCTAGAATGCACACACTAGAATGAACCAGCATGCTCAACAATACCAGCAATAGCAAACATATAGCCAGAAATTGCCCTCAAAGCCACGATAAGTAAAAGCTTTACATTCAGTAGATCTGGCACCATACTATATCTACTGCATATTCTATGGTTGGTCCTAGTGTATTCTCTCTGAAATATTCTCTGCTACTGTAGCGCCCCCACCGCCGCAGGGCCGAGGGGTACCCGGTACCGGGCCTACGGGTCTCTGCTTCTGGGGTTGTCACGGCGGCTAGGCCCCGGTCCGTGACCCTGCCGTGGGGCGCTCAGTGAATGATAGGTGTGGATGATGGTAGTGGTGGTGCGGTGCAGTAAATAACGAGGACACCAGGTTGCAGTCTCTTTACCTCTTTACTGAAGATCTCTGAGTCCACAGTCCAGAATACAGTTCACCAGGCTGCGCAAGTCCGGCCGGTCCAATGGCACCTCCAGAGTTCTCTTCACAGGTGGAAATCGGTGCCTTCCTTCTAGCGCTATGTGTTGCGGTCCTTCCCTGCTGTGCTTACGGAAAGTCCCCACAACCGTTGTGTCTGTTTCTTAAGTTCCCTCACAACTCGATTAAATTATGTTCTTCTAATCCTCCGTCCCTCCGTGATGTTCTGGTTGGGACGGCACCCGTTTGACGGGTAGGCTCGGAGCTCTTCCGGGACCCTAGAGTCGCCCCTCTCCACAAGGTGCCCCCCAAGACTTCATAGGTGATTTGTGTGAGACAGCCCGCCTTAGACTGACTGTCCTGCCGCTGTTTAGAGTATTGCTTGAAGCTGAATGTTATAATACTCCCTCGGCGTTCCGGCCACCGGTAGTGCGCCTCAGTAGGGTGTTGCTCCGGTCTTACAGCACGACCCCTACTGGTATTCTCCTATTGCTTGATCTCGTTTCTCACTCAGCACAATCTATCTCGCTTCTAGTCCTTTCTTGGGCCCCGCCGCTTCCCGGAGCTGGCGCGGACCCGTTACGTTCTTTCAAATGCCAAGCCTCTGTCAGGATCCCACCCCTGACAGAGACCCTACTGTATCTTCCCCTACAACACCCTCTGCCACAAGGTGTTGCCTGGTTCCAACCCAGTCAGCTTTCTGATCTAACTTCCTGCCTGACCCCCAGTTTACCCACTATGGTGGGGAGTGGCCTAATGAATAGCACCCTTAGCTCCCCCCGGAGGCCCAGCTGTGAAATGTATTGGTGTCTGTGATACCTGATCAGATGAACTCCTTCAGTGCCGTCGGACGCACCGTAGCTCCCCATAGTGGCAGAGCCACAGTACTGCAACGACCAGGACTCTGGGGCGCTGCACTACTATTGCTCGAGTTCTATATTTTGTACCATTATGGTATCCATGCATGCTAGCTAGTCACTTTCCTATATTTTTATGCTCTCACTAGAGATGATTAAGTCTATTGAAATTCACCCCAAAATTTTCCAAAAAATTAGTTTTTCAGTAAATCAATTTGTCACAAATCTAAATACTGCAAACCCTCCTATTGCCCTGAATAGAATTTGTTTTAATTCTCTGAGGTCTACTGTGATTGTATTGGACCCCTTTCAAGGTCTTTAACATAAACATAATAATGTCAAAATAACCTCACCATAGAAAAAGATTACAACCTGCCCAAGTAATAACACAGCACACTGACAGACTCTTCAGGTTTTTTTCAATAAAAAAAAAAAAATGGTCCAAAGATTCTCTATTAGTCAGGCAGACTGTGTAGAATTCAGGCTCAAACTGACAGTGTCACTCTCAGAGGTAACATTATCTTGCTGTGATTGAGACAAGTGATATAACATATATTCAATAATGCCCCCACTTCCTTTCACTTAACATGCTTTTCTAGAGGGAGAGGAGGCAAATTGTGACTTGCGTTTGAAAGCTCTACTGCCCGCACTGGTAGTGCTAATGGCGGCGCTGATTCTGCTGCTGATAGTGGCTTCCCCATTCTTAGCCATAGTATGTTTTTTTAGTTACTCTACCCCATCTAGTGCCAATACTACTGTTTAACAATCTTTTCAACCCCAATTATTCAACCTTTATCAAAGGATTTCAGTTCCCACTCATCCCCCCGTGGCTTACTGCTGCTTTCTAGTGCATACAGAATGAAGAAAGTAAAATATGTAGTTGTAATTCACATGCGGCAGGACAGATGCAGCTGCACCATATCACTGATCATTCACACAGAGTCTGGCACTGCTGCTGCTGCTGCCACCTATCTTGTTTCTCTCTTCCCCTTTCAATGGAATCCCTGTATTATTCACAGACTTATACTCTCATCTACTTCAGTCTTGTAGTTGTACAAAACATTATTGCCTTGTCCATTTGTCCAATGTTTTAGCTGAATTGTGAGCTTTGTCAGACTCTCACAATTCCAAGTCACTATAAAATTGGCTGTAGCATTACCTGCCTCAGCTTTTATACAGGGTATGATAGTCTTTCCTGATTGGCTGCACATGAGGTTAATACGAAGCCTGTGGTTTGCCTAATGTGGTCATGGTGTGATGGAGTTACTGTAAGGACAGATGAGGAAAGGTGAGACAATAGGCCCCGATTCATCACTGTCTTTATGCCTTCTTTAGATAGTAAAACTAGTTTTAATACTGACTTTTATGCTTGCAACTTGTCCATTATCCACTTTCCACCTTTTTAAGTTAACGGTGCTTAGTTTTGTCTTTTTTTTTTGTTCCGCAATATAGTGGTGATTTTCATTATCCAGATATTTCAACCTAGTTCATCTTTTGCAACTTTTCAAAAGGCTGAACAGTGTTAGCCCAGTTGTACTCCAATACTCTTTCAGCAAAATTAAATTTTTGCTAAATAAATCATGCAAAGTGCACTATTTTTAAGAAATTGGCTCAAAAAAAATAGCTAATGATGCCTCAAAATGAAAAATAAATCCCACTTTAAAAAAAACAGCCTATGACGAATCAGGACCCTAGTGGGTTTTTCACCCCTTCCTTGCTGCAACTGGGTCAACCCAAATTTATTTGGCTCAAATTGAATTTGCTACCAAATTCAAGCTAATATGCCTGAATTGCATTTGTGGGAAATATTTTTATCTCTAGCTATAAAACATTGCATGTTTGTGTGTGGTGGGGGTGACCCACCTGAAAATAACATTGAAAAAATGTGAAAAAGAATGGACATTTGAACAGTGATGTAAAAACTACTTGTTGTGTCTTTTGCAACTTCTTTCATTCTACTGGTGGTTTTACGCTCGCAAGCAAAATAAGAATACCAGAAAGACGTCACAAAAGACGACTAAGGGAAAACAATGCTGGAATTTATCTGAAAGCATCTTCTGCTTCAAAAATGATGTGGGTACACCGATATTTAAAAGTCTTATTGTGCATACATTCTTATAGAGAATATATGTGGTTAAAAGGAGAATTATTTAGGGATAATTGCCCTGTGAATTTGACCATTTGCAGAATATCCTTGGTAAAATCCAAGACAAAATCTGCAATAGAGAGTACAAAGCCTTTAGGTTCCAATTTTGCCAAACACATCCATAAAATGCAGGTACATCATAATCCGAAGTCTGATACAGCCATAGCATATTATCATTGTCCAAAAGATGGCAGTGCTGCGTTATTATGGAATCGACAAGTCCTTCAGCTTCAAGCGCTGCACATTTTTGATCTCTTCGAATAGAGAAGAGCTCAGATTCACATCCGCACATCTGCCTATATGTGTGGGCAGAAAGCAACAAGCCAAGCGATGGATGACTGATCCAGAGAGTACATCACTCAACTATTACTTACCCAAATCCTCTCTTAGGTTAGCTGTGCTGTGAAATCCAAAGTGATGGTGACCCACATTCCAACCTCCAGACCCCGAGTGAGATTTTCCTCTGACCTGTAACGATAGCCATGCTTGCCAATAGAATGAGTGAATCTATTTTTACGAATTCTAATTTGTTACACATTTCTTAAAAATGTCCGCCCCCCACCCAATCCTCCTATTGGCAAATCTTCGGCTTATTCTCTCTTTAGGTCTTTGGGGGGTTGCCTCTTCTTGTTTAGGTTGTATAGATTGAGATTGGCAGTGAGATCAGTATTTATTTATGTTCTCTTGGCTGTAAATTACTTTATTGAGGCTTGAATCTGTATTTAGTTGTTTGCATTTATTTAGTGGGTGGAGTCAGGAATCTTTATTTATGAGGTCCTGGGTACTTATTTACTTAGGGTGTCAGGTCTGTATGTGTTTGGTAGGCATGGTTTTGGTGTCAACATTTATTTTGGGATGCTCTTTCTCAAAATTTGACAGGTTTGAGAAATTTTTCCGCGCACAATCTTTGTTTTCAAAGTTTCAACTTTAGGTTCTACAAGTCGACAGAGTCCGATGATATTGGTGTGATCGGTGGACCATCTAATGTGTATGGCGGCCTCAGTAACGTAAGTAGTGAATGGATTTAGACTGACAGGGGTAAAGGTACCGTCACATTAAGCGACGCTGCAGCGATAGCGACAACGATGCCAATCGCTGCAGCGTCGCTGTTTGATCGCTGGAGAGCTGTCACACAGACCGCTCTCCAGCGACCAACGATGCCGAGGTCCCCGGGTAACCAGGGTAAACATCGGGTTGCTAAGCGCAGGGCCGCGCTTAGTAACCCGATGTTTACCCTGGTTACCAGCGTAAAATGTAAAAAAAACAAACACTACATACTCACATTCACGTCCCCTGCCGTCCGCTTCCTGGACTGACTGAGCGCTGGCCCTAACAGCACAGCGGTGACGTCACCGCTGTGCTGTACTTTCACTTTCACTTTACGGCGCTCAGTCAGTGCAGGAAGCAGACGGCAGGGGACGTGAATGTAAGTATGTACTGTTTGTTTTTTTTACATTTTACACTGGTAACCAGGGTAAACATCGGGTTACTAAGCGCGGCCCTGCGCTTAGTAACCCGATGGTTACCCTGGTTACCAGTGTAAAACATCACTGGTATCGTTGCTTTTGGTGTCAAACACGACGATACACGGCGATCGGACGACCAATTAAAGTTCTGAACTTTGTTCAACGACCAGCGATATCACAGCAGGATCCTGATCGCTGCTGCCTGTCAAACTAAACGATATCGCTAGCCAGGACGCTGCAACGTCACGGATCGCTAGCGATATCGTTTAGTGTGACGGTACCTTAAGTGTACTTGGAGGAATTTTTGGACAAAGCCTCAGTCTGAACTCAGTACTATATAATACTGTTTATAAGGCTTCTAGGAGAAGGTTTTTTGGTTCCAGAGCTTTTGAGAGACCTTTGCCAATGTAAATCTTCCAAGGCCTCCTCCATCCCCAGGCAGAAAATAGATACAGTAGATGCCTCTGATATCATCACAGCTCATGCAGAGAAATGAATGACTTTGAGCTGCCTGCTTCATTCACTAGACTCTAATCCTCCAGCGCTTTTTCGAAATCTACCCATGTAGACAAAGCATTGGTGAGACTTCTACACAGTGACCTATAATGCAACCATCTACATCGTGAGTTTGGGGGGAATTCTTTTAACAAGTATTATGCAATACACTTTATTTTTTTGCAAATTAAATGTTAATTGTTAAAGTATGAAAACAATATCTGAAGTATAAAACTCAACCATAGCAGTTTGCAAGGAATAACATATGTTTGATGTACAAAATCGATAAATGCAGATATAGACTATACATGTAAAATAACCAATTTGTATGTGCCAACAAGCCACAAAAAGGCAAACCTTTATTAATCAGACCCTAACTCTATCAGACATACATCTAATCGGCATAATTGTCTGATAGAGTTAGGGTCCCATCAATAAAGGCATGGTTTGTGGGCACACATGAATTGGCCTAGACAATTACCCAGCATGGGCCAATGACGACGAATAATGTCAGCAATTCGTCTAGCTTTTTCCACAAAAGTAAACACAAAGGGAATCCTATTCAGGGCTTTTGGCTTAGGCAGGGCATCAAAGAGGGCGAAACGGAAGAATGATTCAATTTTCTCCAGATGTCTATGGAGAAGGCATCTAGGATACCCACATTTATGAAAGTTGGTGATGCTCTAAGCTTAATATACCTAAAGAATCTAAACAATTCCAGCTCTAGCTGTAGCCAGTCCACACGTGAGCGAGGGGAAAATTAGAAATCCTTAGATAGCACAGACCATTGCATAGGGGGTCAGGTTTTTTTTTTTAGAAATATTTACCGCTAGGCTCTCTTGTTGAGGTTTGATGCCTTCACTTGTTTCCTTGTTTTCCTGTGGGATCCTCTTGTTCGCTTGGAGGTAATTTCACCGGTATCACATTCTCCCCTAAAAAAAATTCAATTTAGAAACATGAGGATTAAGTCTTTATTCTCCTTTGAGGATTATGAGTAGATCCAAAAGAAGTGTTTTCCAGGTTTAGATATTTCCAGAAATGTAGTCCTCCATGTCACAATTCCATTTTCTCCTTTAAAGCCCCCGTCTCACTAAGCGAGATCGCTAGCGAGATCGCTGCTGAGTCACAAGTTTTGTGACGCAACAGCGACCTCAGTAGCGATCTCGCTATGTGTGACACGTAGCAGCGACCAGGCCCCTGCTGTGAGATCGCTGGTCGTGTCGGAATGGCCTGGACCGTTTTTTGATCGTTGAGGTCCTGCTGGGTAGCACACATCGCTGTGTTTGACACCTTAACAACGACCTCGTTGACGACTCAGACACTGAATCGTCATAATAGCTCCCATGTGACATCGTTGTACAGGTCGCTACAGGTCGCTGGTGAGATGTCAAACAGCGAGATCGCAGCAGCGATCGTTGGGAAGATCTCACTGTTTGACATCTCACCAGCGACCACATAGCGACGCAGCAACGATCCCTGACAGGTCGTATCGTTGATGGGATCGCTTTAGCGTCGCTAAGTGAGACGGGGCCTTTAGTCTTTTCCAAATCAGATTAGGTTACTGGGCCGTGACCTGCAGGCTGGAATCTGCACACTGCATTTTGTCTTTGCTTGTGATGCTTCATTTTTCTTTCTTTGATAGATGGCTAGATAGACAAACACGCTGAATACTAGGGAACGTTGAGATTTAGCATGTTATGGGCCATTAAAAAACATGTGGGATGAGCCATCTGTTGAGTTTTTCACATGACGATCATTACTAATAGTGATGAGTGAACGTGGTCGGATAACGTGTTATCCGCCATGCTTGGGTGCTAACCAAGTGTCTTTGGGGTGCTCAAATAATATTTTTGAGTCCCCGCTGCTGCATGTCTCGCGGCTGTTTGACAGCTGGAACACATACAGGGATTGCCTAACAATCAGCAATTAGTGATGAGTGAACGTGCTAAGTATATACAGGTCCTTCTCAAAAAATTAGCATATAGTGTTAAATTTCATTATTTACCATAATGTAATGATTACAATTAAACTTTCATATATTATAGATTCATTATCCACCAACTGAAATTTGTCAGGTCTTTTATTGTTTTAATACTGATGATTTTGGCATACAACTCCTGATAACCCAAAAAACCTGTCTCAATAAATTAGCATATCAAGAAAAGGTTCTCTAAACGACCTATTACCCTAATCTTCTGAATCAACTAATTAACTCTAAACACATGCAAAAGATACCTGAGGCTTTTAAAAACTCCCTGCCTGGTTCATTACTCAAAACCCCCATCATGGGTAAGACTAGCGACCTGACAGATGTCAAGAAGGCCATCATTGACACCCTCAAGCAAGAGGGTAAGACCCAGAAAGAAATTTCTCAACAAATAGGCTGTTCCCAGAGTGCTGTATCAAGGCACCTCAATGGTAAGTCTGTTGGAAGGAAACAATGTGGCAGAAAACGCTGTACAACGAGAAGAGGTGACCGGACCCTGAGGAAGATTGTGGAGAAGGACCGATTCCAGACCTTGGGGAACCTGAGGAAGCAGTGGACTGAGTCTGGTGTGGAAACATCCAGAGCCACCGTGCACAGGCGTGTGCAGGAAATGGGCTACAGGTGCCGCATTCCCCAGGTAAAGCCACTTTTGAACCATAAACAGCGGCAGAAGCGCCTGACCTGGGCTACAGAGAAGCAGCACTGGACTGTTGCTAAGTGGTCCCAAGTACTTTTTTCTGATGAAAGCAAATTTTGCATGTCATTCGGAAATCAAGGTGCCAGAGTCTGGAGGAAGACTGGGGAGAAGGAAATGCCAAAATGCCTGAAGTCCAGTGTCAAGTACCCACAGTCAGTGATGGTGTGGGGTGCCATGTCAGCTGCTGGTGTTGGTCCACTGTGTTTCATCAAGGGCAGGGTCAATGCAGCTAGCTATCAGGAGATTTTGGAGCACTTCATGCTTCCATCGGCTGAAATGCTTTATGGAGATGAAGATTTCATTTTTCAGCAGGACCTGGCACCTGCTCACAGTGCCAAAACCACTGGTAAATGGTTTACTGACCATGGTATTACTGTGCTCAATTGGCCTGCCAACTCTCCTGACCTGAACCCCATAGAGAATCTGTGGGATATTGTGAAGAGAAAGTTGAGAGACGCAAGACCCAACACTCTGGATGAGCTTAAGGCCGCTATTGAAGCATCCTGGGCCTCCATAACATCTCAGCAGTGTCACAGGCTGATTGCCTCCATGCCACGCCGCATTGAAGCAGTCATTTCTGCCAAAGGATTCCCGACCAAGTATTGAGTGCATAACTGAACATTATTATTTGATGTTTTTTTTGTTTGTTATTAAAAAACACTTTTATTTGATTGGACGGGTGAAATATGCTAATTTATTGAGACAGGTTTTTTGGGTTATCAGGAGTAGGGTTGAGCGACTTTCATTTTTTTAAGATCGAGTAGGGTTTTGGGAAACCCGATTTTGTCCAGAGTCGAGTCGAGTGCAGTCGGCCGATTATCGCTAAAAGTCGGGGATCGACCGAAACACGAAACCCAATGCAAGTCAATGGGGAAGCATAGTCGGCAGTGAGTGGAGGCCAGGAAAACACCTACAGTGCCCATTTTAATGCCAAAAACATCCATTCTTGTTTCTGAAGCTTGCCAATCTTAATTAACTGTATAATAATAGTTGGGCATAGGGAATTGGGGGAAAGTTGTGGGGGGAGTAGGGCTGGCTCAAGTTTTTCGTGGGCCCAGGAAATGCGGACTACGTCACGGCGGTGTTGCAGGGAAAGGTAAGTATTTAAAAGTTGCAAGTGCTGTGATCCTGAGCAAGCAGGGGGGGCCCACTCGTTCGCATTGCCACTGGCACAGGGCCCCTCAAAGTACGGCGGTGTGTTTGCATGGCGGGGGCGCCTCCCACCAGCAGCGACACTTTTGCGTACTCTGAGGGGCCCTGTGCCAGTGACGTCGCCAACGAGTATGCCCCCCCACCTGATGAAGGAACCTGCACTTTCATCTGCACCTTCCTCTTTGTCCCTGTGTAAGGTGGTATAACATGCGGGAAGGGGAACCTTACTTTCAGCAGGGACAGATTCTGGCTGTGTAGAGTACAAGGGGAATGTAGTGGTCTAGGTCAATGTACCAGCAGACTCATTTAGCAGTGGCTGGGCAATGGGCAGGATGAGGAGGAAACAGATATAGGGCCAAAGAATAAAGTAGGCTACATGCAGTTCAAAATTGGTAACAGGACTAAACAGGCGGCATTGCTTTGTTCAGTGGAGTAGCAAACCCAAGAGCAGCAGACACTGTTTCAAGGGCCTAACCACACTAGTAGGCCAAATGCAGTTTAATATCTGATAGTATAGGGCGAAAGCCAGAATGTGGAAGCTCAGCTTTGTTCAGTTGAGGACAACACCAGGGAGGGGCAGACACCTTTAGTAGGCCGGAAAAGCCTATTGCATTTTTTAAAATGGTAATTTGGAGCAGAAGGTTGAAGCTCAGCTTTATTTAGTTGAGGGCAACACCAGGGAGGGGCAGAAGCCGTTAGTAGGCCCTAACCACCATTTTTTTTTTTTTTAAAACCACTTAATGAGAGCCGGAAGGTTGAAGCTCAGCTTTATTTAGTTGAGGACAACACCAGGGAGGGGCAGAAGCCGTTAGTAGGCCCTAACCACCATTTTTTTTTTAAAACCACATAATGAGAGCCGGAAGGTTGAAGCTCAGCTTTATTTAGTTGAGGACAACACCAGGGAGGGGCAGAAGCCGTTAGTAGGCCCTAACCACCATTTTTTTTTTAAAACCACTTAATGAGAGCCGGAAGGTTGAAGCTCAGCTTTATTTAGTTGAGGACAACACCAGGGAGGGGCAGAAGCCGTTAGTAGGCCCTAACCACCATTTTTTTTTTTTTTAAAACCACATAATGAGAGCCGGAAGGTTGAAGCTCAGCTTTATTTAGTTGAGGACAACACCAGGGAGGGGCAGAAGCCGTTAGTAGGCCCTAACCACCATTTTTTTTTTTTAAAACCACATAATGAGAGCCGGAAGGTTGAAGCTCAGCTTTATTTAGTTGAGGACAACACCAGGGAGGGGCAGAAGCCGTTAGTAGGCCCTAACCACCATTTTTTTTTTTAAAACCACATAATGAGAGCCGGAAGGTTGAAGCTCAGCTTTATTTAGTTGAGGACAACACCAGGGAGGGGCAGAAGCCGTTAGTAGGCCCTAACCACCATTTTTTTTTTAAAACCACTTAATGAGAGCCGGAAGGTTGAAGCTCAGCTTTATTTAGTTGAGGACAACACCAGGGAGGGGCAGAAGCCGTTAGTAGGCCCTAACCACCATTTTTTTTTTTTTTAAAACCACTTAATGAGAGCCGGAAGGTTGAAGCTCAGCTTTATTTAGTTGAGGACAACACCAGGGAGGGGCAGAAGCCGTTAGTAGGCCCTAACCACCATTTTTTTTTTAAAACCACTTAATGAGAGCCGGAAGGTTGAAGCTCAGCTTTATTTAGTTGAGGACAACACCAGGGAGGGGCAGAAGCCGTTAGTAGGCCCTAACCACCATTTTTTTTTTAAAACCACTTAATGAGAGCCGGAAGGTTGAAGCTCAGCTTTATTTAGTTGAGGACAACACCAGGGAGGGGCAGAAGCCGTTAGTAGGCCCTAACCACCATTTTTTTTTTTAAAACCACATAATGAGAGCCGGAAGGTTGAAGCTCAGCTTTATTTAGTTGAGGACAACACCAGGGAGGGGCAGAAGCCGTTAGTAGGCCCTAACCACCATTTTTTTTTTTAAAACCACATAATGAGAGCCGGAAGGTTGAAGCTCAGCTTTATTTAGTTGAGGACAACACCAGGGAGGGGCAGAAGCCGTTAGTAGGCCCTAACCACCATTTTTTTTTTAAAACCACTTAATGAGAGCCGGAAGGTTGAAGCTCAGCTTTATTTAGTTGAGGACAACACCAGGGAGGGGCAGAAGCCGTTAGTAGGCCCTAACCACCATTTTTTTTTTTAAAACCACATAATGAGAGCCGGAAGGTTGAAGCTCAGCTTTATTTAGTTGAGGACAACACCAGGGAGGGGCAGAAGCCGTTAGTAGGCCCTAACCACCATTTTTTTTTTTAAAACCACATAATGAGAGCCGGAAGGTTGAAGCTCAGCTTTATTTAGTTGAGGACAACACCAGGGAGGGGCAGAAGCCGTTAGTAGGCCCTAACCACCATTTTTTTTTTAAAACCACTTAATGAGAGCCGGAAGGTTGAAGCTCAGCTTTATTTAGTTGAGGACAACACCAGGGAGGGGCAGAAGCCGTTAGTAGGCCCTAACCACCATTTTTTTTTTTTAAACCACATAATGAGAGCCGGAAGGTTGAAGCTCAGCTTTATTTAGTTGAGGACAACACCAGGGAGGGGCAGAAGCCGTTAGTAGGCCCTAACCACCATTTTTTTTTTTAAAACCACATAATGAGAGCCGGAAGGTTGAAGCTCAGCTTTATTTAGTTGAGGGCAACACCAGGGAGGGGCAGAAGCCGTTAGTAGGCCCTAACCAAAGTTGAAGGCCAAATGCAGTTTAATTTCTGATACTATAGGCCGAAAGCCAGAAGGTGGAAGTTCCGATTTAGACAGTGGAGGACAATTTGAATTAGGGACTGCAGACAGACTTAGTAGGCTGTCCCCTGTGGACCATGCATCCACCACATTAACCCATTGCGCCGTAATGGACACGTAATCTTCCGTGGCCATGCCTACAGGTCCATGCGTCTGTTGTCAGGTGCACCTTTGTACTCACAGATTGCCAGAGTGCATGGACAATGCGGTCTTCTACATGCTGGTGGAGGGTTGGGATGGCTTTTCTCGCAAAAGAAGTGTCGACTGGTTAGCTTGTAGCGTGGTACAGCGTAGTCCATCATGGCCTTATTAATAGTAAATAAAGTATATAACTAGGCTCTATGAACTTTTAAATAGGTTCCAGGGGTACACGGGCAGCATTGGTGTGGTCAGTGGAGGAGTATTGCAAGTAGGGGCTGCAGACAGGCTATCAAAGGCCTAAAATAACAAACAGTAGGCAGTCATGGCAGTTTTACATCGGTTACATGGATACACAGGCAGGCACTCCAGGCAGCATTGTGCTCAGTGGAGGAGTATTGCAAGTAGGGGCCGCAGACAGGCTATCAAAGGCCTAAAATAACAAACAGTAGGCAGTCATGGCAGTTTTACATCGGTTACATGGATACACAGGCAGGCACTCCAGGCAGCATTGTGGTCAGTGGAGGAGTATTGCAAGTAGGGGCCGCAGACAGGCTATCAAAGGCCTAAAATAACAAACAGTAGGCAGTCATGGCAGTTTTACATCGGTTACATGGATACACAGGCAGGCACTCCAGGCAGCATTGTGGTCAGTGGAGGAGTATTGCAAGTAGGGGCCGCAGACAGGCTATCAAAGGCCTAAAATAACAAACAGTAGGCAGTCATGGCAGTTTTACATCGGTTACATGGATACACAGGCAGCTAGGTGGTGAGTGGAGGAGTATTTAAAGTAAGGACCGCAGACAGGCTATCAAAGGCCTAACATAACAAACAATAGGCTCATGGCAGTTTTACAGCGGTTACATGGATACACGGGCAGGCAGCTTGGTGGTGAGTGGAGGAGTATTTAAAGTATGGACCGCAGACAGGCTTCGAAGGCCTAACACAATAAAATGGGCTGGCTGTAGGCACTTTAAAATTGGTTCCAGGGGTACACGGGCAGCAGTGGTCTGGTCAGTGGAGGCCTAGTGGAAGTATGGACCGCAGACAGGCTTCGAAGGCCTAACACAATAAAATGGGCTGGCTGTAGGCACTTTAAAATTGGTTCCAGGGGTACACGGGCAGCAGTGGTCTGGTCAGTGGAGGCCTAGTGGAAGTATGGACCGCAGACAGGCTTCGAAGGCCTAACACAATAAAATGGGCTGGCTGTAGGCACTTTAAAATTGGTTCCAGGGGTACACGGGCAGCAGTGGTCTGGTCAGTGGAGGACTAGTGGAAGTATGGACCGCAGACAGGCTTCGAAGGCCTAACACAATAAAATGGGCTGGCTGTAGGCACTTTAAAATTGGTTCCAGGGGTACACGGGCAGCAGTGGTCTGGTCAGTGGAGGCCTAGTGGAAGTATGGACCGCAGACAGGCTTCGAAGGCCTAACACAATAAAATGGGCTGGCTGTAGGCACTTTAAAATTGGTTCCAGGGGTACACGGGCAGCAGTGGTCTGGTCAGTGGAGGACTAGTGGAAGGAGGGAGCGCAGAAAGGCTTCAAAGGCCTAAAATAACAAACAATAGGCTCATGGCAGTTTTACAGCGGTTACATGGATACACGGGCAGGCAGCTTGGTGGTCAGTGGAGGAGTAGGGACCGCAGACAGGCTATCAAAGGCCTAAAATAACAAACAATAGGCTCATGGCAGTTTTACAGCGGTTACATGGATACACGGGCAGGCAGCTTGGTGCTGAGTGGAGGAGTAGTGCAAGGAGTGTCTGTCCCAGTACTCCCAAAATATAAATAGATGTTAATGTCTCGCAAAACAACCAAAACAAAAAAAAAGATGGCATACTTAGGTACAGGGGTGGGCTCATCTGCTGTGTTTCTGACATAGTAATTTGGCAGTAACTATTTAATGGTGCCAATATAGGACACAGACACAGACTACTTTAAGTTGCATCATAGATGTCTACAAATTTGTATTGTCAGTGCCAGACATTGAATGATGTCAGCGAATAGACTAAAGATTGGTGGAGCTGTGCGACATAATTTTGCACGTAGTAGAGCCCAGTTTGAGCTGGGGTAGGGGGGAACTCTCTTGAGGCCGGCGGGACCGCCCCAGGGCCACTCATGTTACAACGGTGTGTCTGACGTTGGGTGCGCACCACCACCGCCAGAGACACTACATTGTACTATGAGGGACCCAGTAGCAATGCCGTCAACCAAAAGCGAGCACACCCACCTCTTCAGACAAACAGCAGTCTCACGGGTGCTTGCGCCAAGTCGCGATACCACGGCCCCGTGTGGGGAGTTTGGCCATTTAGGGAGGTGTAAACATGTCGTATGCTGTACAATCTGCAGCAGCAAATTAGACATTAGAAAAGTAATTCACAGGCAAGAGCTTTTCATAGGAAAGCTAGGTGTCGGCCGGGCAAGGTGGGGCAAAAGATTTTGAAATCCAGTTGTGGTTCATTTTAATGAATGTTAGATCGTCAACATTTTGGGTAGCCAGACGAGTCCTTTTTTCGGTTAATATTGACCCTGCAGCACTGAATACTCTTTCTGATAGGACACTTGCTGCCGGGCAAGCAAGCTCCTGCAATGCATATTCTGCCAATTCTGGCCAGGTGTCTAATTTGGAGGCCCAGTAATCAAATGGGAATGACGGTTGAGGGAGAACATCGATAAGGGATGAAAAATAGTTAGTAACCATACTGGACAAATGTTGTCTCCTGTCACTTTCAATTGATGCAGCAGTACCTGTCCTGTCTGCGGTCATAGCAAAATCACTCCACAACCTGGTCAGAAAACCCCTCTGTCCAACGCCACTTCTGATGTGTGCACCCCTAACACTCCTAGTCTGCTGCCCCCTGGAGCTCGTGTGAGAACGATCACGTGCGCTGTGTGCTGGGAATGCCTGAAGCAAACGGTCAACAAGAGTTGATTGTTTGGTTGCTAATATTAGTTCCAAGTTCTCATGTGGCATAATATTTTGCAATTTGCCTTTATAGCGTGGATCAAGGAGGCAGGCCAACCAGTAATCGTCATCGTTCATCATTTTCGTAATGCGTGTGTCCCTTTGTAGGATACGTAAGGCATAATCCGCCATGTGGGCCAAAGTTCCACTTGTCAAATCTCCGGTTGTGATTGGTTGAGGGGCAGTTGCAGGCAAATCTACGTCACTTGTGTCCCTCAAAAAACCAGAACCCGGCCGTGACACGCAACCAATTTCCTGTGCCCCCGTGAAAGTTTCCGCATTAAAAATATACTCATCCCCATCATCCTCCTCGTCCTCCACCTCCTCTTCGCCCGCTACCTCGTCCTGTACACTGCCCTGACCAGACAATGGCTGACTGTCATCAAGGCTTCCCTCTTCCTCTGGTGCAGACGCCTGCTCCTTTATGTGCGTCAAACTTTGCATCAGCAGACGCATTAGGGGGATGCTCATGCTTATTACGGCGTTGTCTGCACTAACCAGCCGTGTGCATTCCTCAAAACACTGAAGGACTTGACACATGTCTTGTATCTTCGACCACTGCACACCTGACAACTCCATGTCTGCCATCCTACTGCCTGCCCGTGTATCCTCCCACAAATAAATAACAGCACGCCTCTGTTCGCACAGTCTCTGAAGCATGTGCAGTGTTGAGTTCCACCTTGTTGCAACGTCTATGATTAGGCGATGCTGGGGAAGGTTCAAAGACCGCTGATAGGTCTGCATACGGCTGGCGTGTACAGGCGAACGTCGGATATGTGAGCAAAGTGCACGCACTTTGAGGAGCAGGTCGGAGAACCCAGGATAAGTTTTCAATAAGCACTGCACCACCAGGTTTAAGGTGTGAGCCAGGCAAGGAATGTGTTTCAGTTGGGAAAGGGAGATGGCAGCCATGAAATTCCTTCCGTTATCACTCACTACCTTGCCTGCCTCAAGATCTACTGTGCCCAGCCACGACTGCGTTTCTTGTTGCAAGAACTCGGACAGAACTTCCGCGGTGTGTCTGTTGTCGCCCAAACACTTCATAGCCAATACAGCCTGCTGACGCTTGGCAGTAGCTGGCCCATAATGGGACAACTGGTGTGCAACAGTGTCATCTGCCGATGGAGTGGTTGGCCGACTGCGTTCTGTGGAAGAGCTGTAGCTTCTGCAGGAGGACGAGGAGGAGGAGGAGGGGGTGCGAACGCCTACAGCCAACTGTTTCCTAGACCGTGGGCTAGGCACAACTGTCCCTAAATTGATGTCGCCTGTGGACCCTGCATCCACCACATTCACCCAGTGTGCCGTGATGGACACATAACGTCCCTGGCCATGCCTACTGGTCCATGCATCTGTAGTCAGGTGCACCTTTGTACTCACAGATTGCCTGAGTGCATGGACGATGCGCTGTTTAACATGCTGGTGCAGGGCTGGGATGGCTTTTCTGGAAAAAAAGTGTCGACTGGGTAGCTCGTATCGTGGTTCAGCGTACTCCATCAGGGCTTTGAAAGCTTCGCTTTCAACTAACCGGTAGGGCATCATCTCTAACGAGATTAGTCTAGCTATGTGGGCGTTAAAACCCTGTGTACGCGGATGCGAGGATAAGTACTTCCTTTTTCTAACCAGAGTCTCATGTAGGGTGAGCTGGACTGGAGAGCTGTAGATCGTGGAACTTTCGGGTGTGCCGGTGGACATGGCAGACTGAGAGACGGTTGGAGACGGTATTGTTTCCGCCGGTGCCCTACATGCAATATTTCCTCCTACAAAACTGGTGATTCCCTGACCCTGACTGCTTTTGGCTGGCAAAGAAACCTGCACAGATACTGCCGGTGGTGCGGAAAATGGTGGCCTTACAGTGACGGAAGGGATGTTGCGTTGCTGACTAGCTTCATTGGCCGAGGGTGCTACAACCTTGAGGGACGTTTGGTAGTTAGTCCAGGCTTGAGAATGCATGGTGGTTAAGTGTCTATGCATGCAACTAGTATTTAGACTTTTCAGATTCTGACCTCTGCTTAAGCTAGTTGAACATTTTTGACAGATGACTTTGCGCTGATCAGTTGGATGTTGTTTAAAAAAATGCCAGACTGCACTCTTCCTAGACTCTGATCCCTTTTCAGGGATTGCAGACTGAGCTTTAACCGGATGGCAACGCTGTGCTCCAACAGGTTTTGGCTTTGACACGCGTTTTGGTCCAGATACGGGCCCGGCAGATGGAACCTGTTGCGATGTTGATGCCTGCTGCGGCCCCTCCTCCACCTCCGCTTCTGAACTACTGCCGCCTGCACCCTGTTCCCCCAATGGCTGCCAATCGGGGTCAATAACTGGGTCATCTATTACCTCCTCTTCGAGCTCGTGTGCAACTTCGTCTGTGTCACTGTGTCGGTCGGTGGTATAGCGTTCGTGGCGGGGCAACATAGTCTCATCAGGGTCTGATTGTGGATCTGTACCCTGAGAGGGCAATGTGGTGGTCTGAGTCAAAGGAGCAGCATAGTACTCTGGCTGTGGCTGTGCATCAGTGCACTCCATGTCAGAATATACTTGTAATGGGCATGGCCTGTTAAATGTTTCACTTTCTAAGCCAGGGACGGTATGTGTAAAGAGCTCCATGGAGTGACCCGTTGTGTCGCCTGCTGCATCCTTCTCTCTTGTTGTAGTTTTTGCTGAGGAGGACAAGGAAGCGACTTGTCCCTGACCGTGAACATCCACAAGCGACGCGCTGCTTTTACATTTACCAGTTTCGGAAGAGGAGGCAAAAGAGCTAGAGGCTGAGTCTGCAATGTAAGCCAAAACTTGCTGTTGCTGCTCCGCCTTTAAAAGCGGTTTTCCTACTCCCAGAAAAGAGAGCGTTCGAGGCCTTGTGTAGCCTGACGACGAAACTGGCTCCACAGCTCCAGACTTAGGTGGAATATTTTTATCCCCACGACCACCTGATGCTCCACTACCACTACCATCATTACCAGCTGACAATGAACGCCCACGACGACCTCTTGCACCAGACTTCCTCATTGTTTTAAAATCTTAACCAAAGTAACTTTATTTGTTGCTATCAAACAACTTACACGGTGAGCTATAACTTCAGTATGATTTCAATATCCCTTAACAGGTTGGTGAGACCACAAGGAAAATCAGGCACAATGTTACACACTCTGTTTTCTGTGGCACAAAATCACAGAGATGACACACACGCAGGACTGTCACTCAAGCACTAATGTCAATATTAATCTCCCACCTAATTTATTTATTTTTTTTTCTCAGGGAGACTTTAGAAACCAAATAATATTAAAAAAAAAAAAAAAAAAGGCTTTCTATGGCCCACAATTAGAGAGAGAGAGGTGGCACAACCAGGAGTCAAGACTGGCGCACAAGCTGAAAGGGCAATATTACTCTCCCACTGTTTTTTATGTTTTTTTTGTTTTTTTCAGGGAGACTTTAGAAACCAAATAATATTAAAAAAACCAAAAAAAAAAAAGGCTTTCTATGGCCCACTGAATGAGAGGGAGAGAGGTGGCACACCCAGGAGTCAAGACTGGCACACAAGCTGAAAGGGCAATATTACTCTCCCACTGTTTTTTTATGTATTTTTTGTTTTTTCAGGGAGACTTTAGAAACCCAATAATATTTAAAAAAAAAAATAAATAGGCTTTCTATGGCCCACTGAATGAGAGGGAGAGAGGTGACACACCCAGGAGTCAAGACTGGCACACAAGCTGAAAGGGCAATATTACTCTCCCACTGTTTTTTTAGGTTTTTTTTTTTTTTTCAGGGAGAATTAGAAACCAAATAATATTAAAAAAAAAAAAAAAATAGGCTTTCTATGGCCCACTGAATGAAAGGGAGAGAGGTGGCACACCCAGGAGTCAAGACTGGCACACAAGCTGAAAGGGCAATATTACTCTCCCACTGTTTTTTTATGTATTTTTTGTTTTTTCAGGGAGACTTTAGAAACCCAATAATATTTAAAAAAAAAAATAAATAGGCTTTCTATGGCCCACTGAATGAGAGGGAGAGAGGTGGCACACCCAGGAGTCAAGACTGGCACACAAGCTGAAAGGGCAATATTACTCTCCCACTGTTTTTTTAGGTTTTTTTTTTTTTTTCAGGGAGAATTAGAAACCAAATAATATTAAAAAAAAAAAAATAGGCTTTCTATGGCCCACTGAATGAAAGGGAGAGAGGTGGCACACCCAGGAGTCAAGACTGGCACACAAGCTGAAAGGGCAATATTACTCTCCCACTGTTTTTTTATGTATTTTTTGTTTTTTCAGGGAGACTTTAGAAACCCAATAATATTTAAAAAAAAAAATAAATAGGCTTTCTATGGCCCACTGAATGAGAGGGAGAGAGGTGGCACACCCAGGAGTCAAGACTGGCACACAAGCTGAAAGGGCAATATTACTCTCCCACTGTTTTTTTAGGTTTTTTTTTTTTTTCAGGGAGACTTTAGAAACCAAATAATATTAAAAAAAAAAAAAAAAAAAAAAAAATAGGCTTGCTATAGCCCACTGAATGAGAGATAGCACACACAGCAGTGGCACACAAGCCCTGACTGAGGCCAATATTTTTCTCCCACTGATTGATGTAGTGTTTTTGTGTTGAGGTAGAATTTAGAACACAAATCACGGAAAAAATAAATAGGCTTTCTATGGCCCACTGAATGAAAGGGAGAGAGGTGGCACACCCAGGAGTCAAGACTGGCACACAAGCTGAAAGGGCAATATTACTCTCCCACTGTTTTTTTATGTATTTTTTGTTTTTTCAGGGAGACTTTAGAAACCCAATAATATTTTTAAAAAAAAAAAAGGCTTTCTATGGCCCACAATTAGAGAGAGAGAGGTGGCACAACCAGGAGTCAAGACTGGCGCACAAGCTGAAAGGGCAATATTACTCTCCCACTGTTTTTTATGTTTTTTTTGTTTTTTTCAGGGAGACTTTAGAAACCAAATAATATTAAAAAAACCAAAAAAAAAAAAGGCTTTCTATGGCCCACTGAATGAGAGGGAGAGAGGTGGCACACCCAGGAGTCAAGACTGGCACACAAGCTGAAAGGGCAATATTACTCTCCCACTGTTTTTTTATGTATTTTTTGTTTTTTTCAGGGAGACTTTAGAAACCCAATAATATTTTAAAAAAAAAATAAATAGGCTTTCTATGGCCCACTGAATGAGAGGGAGAGAGGTGGCACACCCAGGAGTCAAGACTGGCACACAAGCTGAAAGGGCAATATTACTCTCCCACTGTTTTTTTAGGTTTTTTTTGTTTTTTCAGGGAGACTTTAGAAACCCAATAATATTTAAAAAAAAAAATAAATAGGCTTTCTATGGCCCACTGAATGAAAGGGAGAGAGGTGGCACACCCAGGAGTCAAGACTGGCACACAAGCTGAAAGGGCAATATTACTCTCCCACTGTTTTTTTATGTATTTTTTGTTTTTTTCAGGGAGACTTTAGAAACCCAATAATATTTAAAAAAAAAAATAAATAGGCTTTCTATGGCCCACTGAATGAGAGGGAGAGAGGTGGCACACCCAGGAGTCAAGACTGGCACACAAGCTGAAAGGGCAATATTACTCTCCCACTGTTTTTTTAGGTTTTTTTTTTTTTTCAGGGAGACTTTTGAAACCAAATAATATTAAAAAAAAAAAAAAAAAAAAATATAGGCTTGCTATAGCCCACTGAATGAGAGATAGCGCACACACAGCAGTGGCACACAAGCCCTGACTGAGGCCAATATTTTTCTCCCACTGATTGATGTAGTGTTTCTGTGTTGAGGTAGATTTTAGAACACAAATCACGGAAAAAATAAATAGGCTTTCTATGGCCCACTCAGTGAGAGATGGCACACACAGGGATGGCACTGTAGCAGAAATGCCAATCTTAATCTCCCACAAAAAAAAAAAAAAAAAAAAAAAAAAACTGTCCTACAATTACTATCTCCCTGCAGTAATGTAAGCCAGGTATGGCAGGCAGCAATAGGAGTGGACTGATGCACAAATTAAATAAAAAGTGTGGACAAACAAAAAAGATAGCTGTGCAGAAAGGAAGGAACAAGAGGATATGTGCTTTGAAAAAAGCAGTTGGTTTCCACAGTGGCGTACACACAGCAATACAGCTATCACGGAGCCTTCTAGGGCAGCCCAATGAGCTACAGCGCTGAGGGGAAAAAAATAAATAAATAGCTTCCACTGTTCCTGCACACCGAAGGTGGTGTTGGACAGTGGAAATCGCTGCAGCACAAGCGGTTTGGTGGTTAGTGGACCCTGCCTAACGCTCTCCCTGCTTCTGATGAAGCGGCAGCAACCTGTCCCTAAGCTCAGATCAGCAGCAGTAAGATGGCGGTCGGCGGGAACGCCCCTTTATAGCCCCTGTGACGCCGCAGACAGCAAGCCAATCACTGCAATGCCCTTCTCTAAGATGGTGGGGACCAGGATCTATGTCATCACGCTGCCCACACTCTGCGTTCACCTTCATTGGCTGAGAAATGGCGCTTTTCGCGTCATTGAAACGCGACTTTGGCGCGAAAGTCGCGTACCGCATGGCCGACAAGCACAGGGGTCGGATCGGGTTTCATGAGACGCCGACTTAGCCAAAAGTCGGCGACTTTTGAAAATGATCGACCCGTTTCGCTCAACCCTAATCAGGAGTTGTATGCCAAAATCATCAGTATTAAAACAATAAAAGACCTGACAAATTTCAGTTGGTGGATAATGAATCTATAATATATGAAAGTTTAATTGTAATCATTACATTATGGTAAATAATGAAATTTAACACTATATGCTAATTTTTTGAGAAGGACCTGTATACACTTTACATGAATTACTATTCTGTGTAATTAGTCATTAAATAATTTTATGGATTAATTTTTTCCACTTTACATCCATTACAGTTTTTCTTTTGTATTGTTATATTGCAGATGGATTTTTTATGAATCTTTGTACTCATTCATTGTAATTAATGTTGAACTGGTAAAAAATAGCAATACGCATCTGTGTGTTTATGGCATACACCGTGAACACAGTTTGATGAATGCTCAGTATTGTATTTGATGCTCAAATGTTATTATAACACTGTGGGTGAATATCCACTTTTTACTTGAAAATGGAGTGCTGCCTTTTTCCATACATCTTATTATTCAAGACAACTGGTTTATTATCTTGAGAGGTACATCCACACTGCTTTATACCAGTGCTGCTTTTGTTCTTGTGTAGATAGCTAGATAGATAGATAGATAGATAGATAGATAGATAGATAGATAGATAGAAATAAAATAGAAAAAGACAATAGAATGTTAACAGGATAGATAAGACAAAGGAAGCAAGAAAAAGAAAGAAAGAGAGAGAAAGAAAGAGAAAACAGACAATAGAATGTTAATAGGATAGACACAGGAAGGAAGAAAAGAAGGAAGTAAAAAAGAATGAAAGAAAGAATGAAAGAAACAGAAAAGAAGGAAGGAAGAAAGATAGAAAAAGAGAATGAATGAAAGAAACAGAAAAGAATGAATGAATGAATGAAAGAAACAGAAAATAAGTAAGAAAAAAAAGAAAAAAGAAATCATAATACAAAAAATAGTAATAATAATACATATTCTTAGGATTATTTAGAAACATTTTCAAAATTTTAAATCAAGATTCTATTGACTCTTTTCGGGCCCCCTGCGATCTTCTATTCTGTACACATCAGTGATCTGCTGATCTGTGACGGTGGAGGGCTATTCACAGGATATTTTGTTGTTTCCATTGTGGAAATCCGAAATTTCTTGAGCTGTTCTCACTATCATTTTGACTGACTCACGTTTTTTAAAGCTTTTAGTTTACATTTAATGCATTCTGTGAAACTATTCTTAACGTTTTCGTAAAATTTCCTCTTTGGATGAAATAAACCCAATGTTTCAAAAATCACAGAAAACTCTTTTAAATAAATTTGAATGTCTATTTGAGTATTTTATTTTTAATAAATCGGAAAGGTCTGGTATCAAGTTGGAGCAAAAGACTTTATTATTTCTATATTATTTCTAACACTTGAGCCCCGATCGCTTCTTTTCTATTAAGTTTTGGCCTTACCCTTTAGCATAATGCAATAATTATTCTTTCATACCTGTTGCGAGATGTGATTAAAAACTAGATGAATGTCAACCGAAAAGCATTTTTTCATGCCTAACTACTTGTTTTTTGTTATAAAAGCATGTTTAATGAGTGCAAAAGTATTTACTAGGAACTAACACACTTGTCCTTAAAACACTTAAGTAATAGTTGCCAAAATGCAACATACTTTGCGCATCGGGTTATACCACTTCGAAGACCTCAAAATGAATTTTTCAGGTCACCGTTGAGTGTATTTTATCATCATCAACAAAGACACGCTCTTGTGGAATTTTAATGGAATTGGGGAGCTGTGCATTAGTTGAAAAAATTTCCAACGTGTCACCCCTAATACTAGGAGGAGCGTATAATATAAAGAAAAATGTCACATTATTTCCTTGATTGAGCGGTCATCAGAAAATGTACGCTTAATGGCCACAACGCCGCGGTATAACCTTGATCGCAAATTAAAGTGTTGCAATTGAAGCTATTAGAGAAAGCTTGTCGTAATGGAATACCCTTGGAACGGATGGCTTCGTTTAGGAAATTGGCTACGATGGGTAATCATTCTTTTTCTTTATTGTTAGAATGGAGGACGTTGTTTGTTATTATGAAATATCTTCGTTGTAATTCTTTTAACCCTTTTATTAGACATACAGAATATAAAAGTGAATAAAAAAATACCCATCTGTCTATTTCACCCGTGTGCCAAATTCCACCTTGAATTTGCCATTTTTTTCATCCATTTTATCAAATTAGCTTAAAGAACCCCAAACTACTACATTCAAAAGGTAATACAATTCACAAATCTAATTTTGAAAGGTTTTTGTAGTTCGGCGCATGTCGTGAAGGGGTTTTAATATTAAATTAATTAACATTGACTTCTTAGTTAACTCTTGTTTTGGGATTGTTAGTGGTAAAGGGCAATTGAATTTTTCATTTTCTTTATATATATTAATTTTCATTTCTATTTGAGTTATAAGTGAAATTTTTAATAGAATATAAGTTGATATATAACTCTAGAAAACAAGAGATGGACGATAAAGTTAAAATCATATCAACTGTTTTGAGATTACTGTTTTTTATGTTACATAAGTTTTAAAAAATTAGTTTGAAATGACCTAATATATTTTTCCAAAAACTCTTTGTACCTTGAGCAGCGTTGATTTACTGACTTTTTTTTAACAAATGTCTTTCATTTTTGCTACGAAATACAAAAAAGGATAAATACAATTCAAAATTGAGCCATGCAAGAGTCGAGTTAAAGATGACTGTGATGAATCTTTTTAAAGTCGCGTAAAAATTTTCAATTTGCAATTTTAAGATTTCCTGCCTTGTTTAAGAGTCAGCATCCTCGTAGGTCCCAGTATTCAATCTATGAAAGTATCCTTATGACTTGTGCCTTTAATTTGGGCATGTCAAAAGAACGTAACCACAGAGCTGTTGATGTAGTCGACCGGTAGATTTGTCCGCTAAGGAATTCTTACTGTAAAAATTATCAAAGTATCAGATTGGTTTTGAGTTATTTTAGCAGCTGAATATTGATTCTTTTATGCTAATTAATTTATTTTTCTATTTCTGGAAAAGTAACTTTGAATTAAGAGACGATCCGTTCTGTAACTTTACAGCCTTATTTCATTACTCGATGCATTTGTCATATCTGATGTATTAATAATGCAAAGTTCATTTGTTCTGCATGGCAATTGAAGTGAATGCACTTATTAGGAGGCTTGAACAATCTATCAAAGGAAACGACAATTGTCTCATGCGCCTCGCGTCTGGGTTCAGGTACTCCTCTCTAAGACAAAGATGAAAGGTGCGGAGATAAAAAATAAAAAGACTTTTAAAAAAATTTAAAAAAATAAAAGCAGTTTAGTGCCCTTCTGCGTAATTAATGCCCTTTCTTTATCTGTGGGTAAACAATGTTGGCTTTGTTCAATTTAACTTTAAATAAACTGCTTGAAAAGTTAATATAAAATCTATTAGTTAATATTGCGCTGTAAATAGAAGGTAACTGCAAAAGGTTTCTAATCAGAAATAGTTATGGGGTCAAGCAAGAAAATTCTAAGAGTTAACTTTTTTTGTCATTTTAATGTTTTTCTCATGAAAATATTCTGCAGTTTCTTTTTTTTTACTGGAAAAAAATAATCTGTGTTATAAAAATAGACAAAAAGCGTTTGCTCTTCATGTATTTTCTATTTAAGTTTTAAAAAAGACATTTTATTTGTTTTCATTTGAAGCAAAAAAATATTTTGCAACTATCTAAATGAAAACTAAACTTGGAAATGAATGTTTATATAAAATATAAAATATAGTTGATCACGCTGATTGTGAGTCGGCAGCATTTTCTGCATGATCCTTTTAGGAATCCTGAAAAAAACAAACTGTGATCCTGTTATGTTTGGCAGATCGCACTAAATATAAATTATTATGAAGTGTAATCGCAACCCAGGGTCCACCTTGCAGAGATGGAAAACCGCAGCTAGTAAACAATGGCGGAACACACGGCTGGCTCGTACTTGAGTTAAACGTCACTCAGTGTATAGAACACAAGGCTGTGTCAGTTACACACAGCAACGGAAAAGATGCTCTGCAGTAGAGCTGTGTCACTCGCACACAGTAACAGAGCAGGTATGGCGCTAAATACGATCCCCATTAACCTCACAGGAGAACGCAACCCTCACAGGGCAAGGGAACAGCTAGTGGACACAATCACAGCGTGTGCACGCACATGAACTCCTCTCCGGAGGTGCTAGAATTCTAAAGGCTATACGCCTGCCCTGAATACACCCAAACTCCTCTACGGAGGTGCTGGAATTCTAAAGGCTATACTCCTGCCCTGAATTCACCCAAACTCCTCTCCGTAGGTGCCGGTATTCTGAAGGCTATATGCCTGCCCTGAATTCACCCAAACTCCTCTCTGGAGGTGCCGGTATTCTGAAGGCTTTACGCCTGCCCTGAATTCACCCAAACTCCTCTCTGGAGGTGCCAGAATTCTAAAGGCCATACGCCTGCCCTGAGCACATGCTGACAAGTCCACACTACCGTTATATTTCACACACACATATGATATAAAGGATCTTAGCGTGCTGACGCACGCTCCAGGAAACCTTTTATACGTTCCTGTTCACGTCCAGTCAAACAGGACCTTGCTCGTGGACCAATCAGGAACTGCCACATCACCCGGACAGCTGACGACCAACCACCAATTTGAGGTCGCCACCTCACGAGCATGCTCAGTAACCAAGCGAACAGCACAAGTCTGGGCAAGACGCTGAGACAGACGTCTTTGCTGAGCAGCTCCCACTGCGGCCGAAGCAGAAACCGCAGAGGCAGACAAGGCTTGGGATCTACCCCGTGCAGTGGGAGAATTCCTTCACCTAACAGATCCTGCTCATCTGGTGGTTGGTTGAAGCCCCTCCGTCTTAGCAATAAAGGAGGTTTAGTGACTTTTTGTCCTGCTGCTGATAGGGTTGGGAGGAGGAAGATTTATTCTGCTGTAGACAGATGTCTTACCACTAGGCAGGACTGTGGAGGTCAGAAAGGAGCATGGCTGATTTCTTATATACTTCTTAGCTTTAATAGTGATATAAAACATAATAGAAGCAAATTAAAAGAAGAGATACATTTGTGAGACATTTTTAAAGAGATTCTGTCAGCAGGTTATTCCAAGTTAATCTGAGAGCAGCATAATATAGAGCAAGCGAACCTGATTTCAAGAATGTGTCACTTACTAGGCTTTGTGTTGTAGTTTCAATACAGTCAATGTTTTGTCAGCAGGAAATTATCACTGCATTACTAGGTCTCATGTGCCAGGAAGTCCAGCTAATCTGTGTAACTGCACCCTCATCACTGATTGGCCGCTTGCTGACAATGCAGAGTGTACACAGGAAGCTGCCAATCATGTATGTGGGTGGGGCTATACACAGCTCAGCATTCTGAGCACTGCTACACCTGTACAGGAATCTGGTCTTACAATGGGGTACAATGGATTCTTTCCAAGGAAGGTCTGCAGTCTGGAAAAGCAAACCAGAAACAGGACGACTCGTCAAACAGGGTCAAAGCCTAGAAGTCATGACAGGGACAAAATTGTAAAGCAAAGCAGGTAGTCAAAAGTCAAGCTGAGGTAAGTAATAATCAGAGCAAGCAAGAGCACAGAGGAGTCAGAGCTTCAGGAGTTTAAATAGCTGATTGCCCAGCCAGGGCTCTTAAGAACAAGTGACTGAAACGTAGACCAAAATTAACCTCATAGCTCCCTTATAAAGCAGCAAGAAGTCCCAGGAAAATAAAACAGGACTGGCGCTGTGACGCATCACAAACAACAAAGACTCTCTGCTGCCAGAGCGGAAACAGGGGAGGTGTAAAGTAGCATAGATGTTACGCAACGGTTGTCAATTTTGAAGAATATTTTTCAATGGCTCCCAATATTGAAGGATATATCAATGTTTCCAAATATTAATGGATATGTCCTTCAATGGTTCCTAAGGTCTCAGTATTAAAGGATATGTCCTTCAATGGTTATTACAGGGACTGTCCAGTCTAAAAAAGATAAGTCTGCAGTCACTAATTGTGACTGCAGACTCATTGTGACTGCAGACTTATGAATCCCCCCAGTGAATGTACTGTACGAAAAGAGGATTCGCTGGTTTCTGAGCCGGGAATGGTGGTGATGTATTGAATGAGGCTGCGCCCAATGGACAGCTGTGTCACTAGACGGTGCGTGAAATCACTGCGTACCAGTCTATGGAATGAGGTTGCTCCCATTAGTTGGGTTCTGGCCAGGAGCATGTATAACACATACGTACCTGCCAGACCCGGCTCGGAAATCGTTGAATCCTCCCAGCGCATAGTGTGTGCGCTGGGGGGGATTCACAAGTCTGCAGTCACACTGAGTAACTGCAGACTTATCATTTTAGACAGAAAAACCTCTTCAATATTGAATACTATATCATTCAATGGTTCCCGAAGTCTCTATATTAACCCATTACTTGCCAAATTAAAATTTTTACAAGTACGGGTTTTTCAGAAAAGGGCGTCCCAATATTCAACTAAAAATGACAATGACATGATTTCCTATTTTGAAAACATTCATTTTACAAATACAAGACAAAAAATTGGGCCTAATTAGAAAAATTATAAAATCTTAGTTGCTAGAAGCTAAAGATTAGGTGTCCCAAAAAAAAAGGACATTGGTAGATAATGGGTTAAAGATATGTCATTCTGTGGCTCCCAAAATTGAAGGATATTTCATATTCTCTCTCTCAACATTGAAAAGTGTATCCGATAATGTAGGAAGTCATTGACTCAAAAAGAGATCCTCATGTTATTTTTCAATTTCAGTAAAGTTTTTTAAACTATTTACAGGATGTTTATACAACTTTCACCTTGGATGGAACAATCATAAATCACGGTATCAGTTACTCTTACCTGTTATTTTAGTTCCAGTAGCAGCTCGAAAGTGGTTCTATTGCTCTGCCCTCCAAACCCATTATTAAAGACATTAATGAAAACACACGAGTATCACTTTCGTCATTCAATATCGTCTGTTGTTGACTGCTGCTTTCGCTTGTGCCCTTAGAGTCAAGTGTATCTGATTAACGGCTGGAATAAGGAATGAGTGTTTGAAGGACTTGCATGACATTTAAAATAATAGATGTAAAAAAAATAAAAATAAAAATAATCTTTTCCATTTTTTTTGCACTATCAACTTTTTGGTTCTGTTCCTCCGTCGCATTACTTTACCTCTATGATGTTTCATCCATGTGACACAACGTTTATTAGCCTATGACTATTTAGCCTTTTTGTCTTTGAAAAGCACTAAAAAAAGTCAAAAGGGACGAACAATGTAAAAATGACTTGCTCGCAGATGCATATGTCTCATCTTTTTGAACTTCTTTAACCACTTCAGGCTTCCAAAGAAGTGACCTTGTCCATTCTTCTTGGACAACACTTAATATTTCTAAACACCATGTAAGACACTGCAAAATATATCAATAGAGATATAGAAAAAGGCTCCTCAGGAAAACACCGATGTGTGCAGTTACCCTATTTCAGTTTTTGGTAGGAAGAACTGGTGGCCTGGCTGTGAGCAGCCACGTTTTCCATGTCGCGTTACTCTGTTGGATGTTATATCAATGATACTTTTAGAAAATCTTCCACCTATTTTAAGCTGGTAAATTCATATAGCTTTAAGGTAAAAACAAATGGACGGAATATAAGGATTTGTGCTAAATTTCCAATTACCAGTTGAGTTGAAACAAATTTTCATAAGCTCCTTCTGAAATGGATTCATACCTGGCAACGATCCACCATATTAAATGGTCTTCATCCAGTTAGGAGCGTAGGTTTTGGCGGCAAGGTGGATGCATGTTTTGAATATGCAAAAGGAAATGGTTTTCATTCACCAGCCGCAATATCGGATCGAAAAAATCTAGAAGTTTACATTTATTAGGATAAACATTAAAAGCTGGGAAAAATTAAAATCATGGCAGTAGGCGTCCAGATGTCTCATTAAGAGCATTTTTTTCTCAAATCGCGTAGACGCCTACTGCCATAATTTTAATTTTTCTCAGTTTTTAGTGTTTATCCTAATAAAAGTGAAGTTTCAGATTTTTTGGTTGTGCAATAGTGGCTGCTGGATGAACACCTTTTTTGATGCATATTCAACCCGGGAACCGTTCTGGAGCTATCCGTGCACCGCGCCCTATCTAGCATTTCCTGGTGAGCTGATGATTTTTTCCTTTTTCCCCTCCTACTTCACTAGTGAGCTGATGATTTTTCCTTTTTCCTCTCCTCCTTCACTGGTGAGCTGATGATTTTTTTATTTTTTGCCCTCCTTCTTCACTAGTGAGCTGATGATTTTTTCTTTTTCCTCTCCTCCTTCACTGGTGAGCTGAAGATTTTTCCTTTTTCCTCTCCTTCTTCACTGGTGAACTGATGATTTTTCCTTTTTCCCATCCTCCTTCATTGATGAGCTGATGATTTTTCCTTTTTCCCTTCCTAATTCACTGGTGAGCTGATGATTTCTCCTTTTTGCATCCTCCTTCATCACTGGTGAGCTGATGATTTTTCCTTTTTCCTATCCTCCTTCATTGATGAGCTGATTATTTTTCCTTTTTCCCCTCCTAATTCACTGGTGAGCTGATTATTTTTCCTTTTTTCCTCCTCCTTCATTGATGAGCTGATGATTTTTCCTTTTTCCCCTCCTAATTCACTGGTGAGCTGATGATTTTTCCTTTTTGCCCTTGCTCCCATTATTTTACTTGTTTAGAATGTAGATAACCTCTTCAGATGGATTCTCTACGAATGTATTGGACTCCAGAAATCCAGTTACATACATACTGTTTAAGAGCCTCCCTCTCCCAACTGGTTGTCCATTTTTGCCACTCTGTAAAAAAAAATCAATGTTTTTTTCCTTTCTATTGTCCCATGGTACAATGCCCCATCTAATTGTTAAGAAGCTCCATTGAAAGGGAAAGTTTGGCATGAGTTCCTCCCAACCGGTAGTTAAGAGGAAGGGACTTTCCATTAGCAGGGTCCCTCTCTGTAATGTTCCCCGCATGGTCTGTGCCTATAGTATACATGCCTCTTGCATATAGATATGTAGCAGTCATTAAAGGGGTTTATCATTAAAAGGAAAGATCAATATCACATTAGTGGGGGTATAACACATGGCATCCCCACCAATCACCAATGTAGTGACTATTTTGCAGCTCAGCTCCAATCGAGTGCTGCACCTCAACTGCACCATTTTGCTGGATTATTGAGAGTCATATTAGGGTTAACAGGTTAAAAAAAATCCCACTCACCCGGCTCTCTCCTACGGTGCAGCCCTACTTTAGATCAGTTGTTAACTTTTTTCCGGGGTTCACTTGGCCATCCTCGACATATTACCGCGCTTGCCATATTCGCCACCTCTCGCGTCATGTCACCAAGACCAGTGAACTGATAAAGACTGGACCACAGAAGATGACCAGAGCTGGAAAGGTGAGGGCTGGATGGGTACATATTTTTTACCTGCCTATTCTGGGGTCCAGAGAGACCTCAAAAAGTAAAATAATGCAAATTAAATTTGCATCTAATAAATGAGATGTGAATTGACAAATTCAGGCAATTCAGCAAATTCAAATTTTTGCTGATTTGCTCATCTCTAGTAATTATGTGTTTTATTTTAGTTTTTTCAATAATAAATATAAAACCCTCCAATTTTTGCAGAACATATATTATGTAGGTTTTGTGTCATCCGACCACACAACAGTGCCGTCCTATAAATCTCTGAAGGACGCAGCAGGTTTTTGGTTCTGTTGCTGATGTTTTAGCAACCTTGAAATAACTAAAAGAGGTCACCGATTTTACCATAACATCTTTACATGATATTTCCCATTTCACATTTTTCTTGAGAACTTTGCCATGACAGATAAAAAGTCTGTTTCATTTTTATGGTACAAAATCCTTAAATGATATTTCTGGCTCCGGTATGATAATTTTATTTTTCCTTGAGTGCATTAAGTCATCGTATGAATACACATTTTACATTTTAGGTAGGAGGTATTGTGTTTTATTATTTCAAGATTTTACACTCATGATTTAGATAAATGACAGGAAGCATCTTTATTTTCTTAATCCCCCAACTCTAGAGCTTCGAACCCGAAATATCATGTTCACTTGAGTTATAGTGGCACCTGTACAATAGTGAGTGTGTATGGACCCCGATATTTAATTTCATAGTGACCTTCTTATGAACTACTGTGGACACACAACTTATCAATTTGTCCCACATTTGCTATAACAGATGCGTGAATGTAAGAAAACTGGACTGATACGCTGCAGACATTCTCGTTCAGTGAGCATCAATTTCTCTGAATCCCCCAGTACACATATATTCAGAACCTTATCCATCTTCAATAGTGGCTTATCTACTTAAAACCCCGGATGAACAACCACAATTTTTGGGGTTTTGCATTTCATTTCATTTAACTTCTATTTATCTATCATCAAATTCAAATGGGCTTTATTGGCAGGACTAAGTATTGCCAAAGCAAGTGGTAAATAATGGGGGGATGGGGATAGGGACACATCCAGGGGTCCTCGGGATCCATGACGTATCAGGCTCCTCTTAGTCTGTGGCAGGTACTGACATATTGCGCTGCAATGGCCGCTGCACTTTCTTCTTCCACCAGTAGTATAGACAGTTTCTCTTCCTCCTCCTTGGAGGTGAAGTCTGGGATCAGACAGTTTCTTGAAGTGAGTGTCCCTCACTGAGGAGTATTGGAGCACCTCAGCAAGAAGTGGGTCTCATCCTCCATGGCCTCCTGGGGGCACTGCTGTCAGTCTGTGCTCTTGGGGCTTGTAGTTCTGTCGGTGCCACCCGGATTTAACGAGTAGTGTGTGGGTGTTCAGTCTGTACCGGCTAAGGATCTGTCGCTCTTTGGGGTTTGCTTATTTCTCTAGATATGGGGCCAGTTTGTATTCCCTCTGTAGGTTCTGGTATATATTATGAATTTCTGTGATTTGTTCGTGTAGTTCTACCAGACACTGAGATAATCCTCTTTGCCTTTGTGTACTATCTTCTGGAGATGTTGTTCCTTCTTCGGTGGTTTCTTGGTGGAGCAATGCTTTGTGATGGTAGGAGCTGAGGCTACTGCTTTGTAGATGAGCCTTGAATGATAGCGCCTTCTCCTGGATCACAAGGTGTTGTCGTAATCTGCCCAGCTCTGCTTGGCAGGTGTTGTTTCATATGCTCTCATGAACTTAGAGATGGTGTTTGCAGAACTCTAGGTGGAAAATTTCTGTTGGCCCAGAGTCCCACTTTGGCCAGCTTGGGTATGAGACTGGACCCCAGACTTCGCTGCCATATAGAAGGATTGGGGCAATGATGTTATCAAAGTTTTTAGACTGACGGTTACAGGTGCTTTGAGATGGTACAGAAGTTTTCTGATGGTATAGAAGGTTTTGCCCGCCTTGTCTTTAAGTAACTGTATGGCTTGCTTAAAGCTCCCTGATTGGCTGAGTTCTAGGCCCAGGTAGGTGTATGTGTTGGTTTCCGTAAGTGGGCAGTTGTCTATTATGAAAGGGTGATGGCCAGCTGATTTCTGCTTTATTTTCTGGAACACCATGATATTAGTTTTCTTCCGGTTGATTTGCAGAGCCCATGTGGTGCTGAAGGTCTCTAGAATTTTCAGATTATCTTAGGGTACTGTCACACAGTACCATTTTGATCGCTACGACGGCACGATCCGTGACGTCGCAGCGATCGTATGAATATCGCTCCAGCGTCGTAGACTGCGGTCACACGTTGCAATCACGGCGCTGGAGCGATGCCGAAGTCCCCGGTAACCAGGGTAAACATCGGGTAACTAAGCGCAGGGCCGCGCTTAGTAACCCGATGTTTACAGTGGTTACCAGCGTAAAAGTAATAAAAAAACAAACAGTACATACTTACATTCCGGTGTCTGTCCCCGGCGTTCTGCTTCTCTCCACTGTGTTAGCCGGCAAGCACAGCGGTGACGTCAGACGTCACCGCTGTGCTCGCTTTCCGGCTGGCAGACGCTCACACAGTGGAGAGAAGCTGAGACGCTGGAGGACAGACACCGGAATGTAAGTATGTACTGTTTGTTTTTTTACGTTTACGCTGGTAACCAGGGTAAACATCGGGTTACTAAGCGCGGCCCTGCGCTTAGTTACCCGATGTTTACCCTGGTTACAAGCGAACACATCGCTGGATCGCTGTCACACACAACGATCCAGCGATGTCAGCGGGTGATCAAGCGACGAAAGAAAGTTCCACACGATCTGCTACGACGTACGATTCTCAGCAGGATCCCTGATCGCTGCTGCGTGTCAGACACTGCGATATCGTAACGATATCGCTAGAACGTCACGAATCGTACCGTCGTAGCGATCAAAATGGTACTGTGTGACAGTACCCTTAGCCTTTCTCAGTTGGTGATAACTGAACAAGGTCATCAGCATTAATTTCACCTCTGTGTCACGAAGGGTGAGTCCTGGTACTGAGGAGGACTTCAGAGCCACCGCCAGCTTATTGATGTAAATGTTGGAGAATGTTGGACTGAGGCTCTGTTATAAATAGGGCGGCCTCCTTCCATTTATTCTCACGCGCCAGCTGTTCTCGGTGTAGGAGCTTCGGATGACATCATATGTTTTGCCTCCGATTCAACTCCCCAGCAGTTTTAGGAATAGCCCTGGGTGCCACACTGAGTCAAAGGTCTTCTTGAAGTCCACAAAGCAGGCATAGATCCTTCCATGCTTTGTACTGTGGACATGGTTCTTGATGAGGCTTTCTGTAATTTTTGGCAATGTAATTGGTGTGTCTAGAGAGTTTTGGAAGTCTTTGAATTTTTCCTACATATCCATCAGTTTGCTCACAAGTTCTTTTTGTGCCGGGTTTAGGTCTTCACTTGGGATGTCTTTGTAAAGGTCTATCAATTATCTATCTATCTATCTATCTATCTATCTATCTATCTATCTATCTATCTATCTATCTATTGTACTGCAGCGGTGTCCACACTGTGCAGGGATGAAGCAGTGACCCATGCAAAGTTCAAAGTAAAGTCTCTCTTAATAAACAGTGTACTCACAAACAAAGGAATTAAATCAGATCCTCCGGATCGCAGCCGGGAAACAAATACACTCCATGACTACTTGCCGTGGGTGACTGCACCGCCGTGTACGCTGAGGGTGTCAGGCCTTTTGGCTCCACTTGGCTCTGTGTTGCCTCACACCGTTGAGCTCTGCAGACCTACTGCTTTGCCTGCATGCAAGACCAAAACTGACACACCTAAACCCTTCCTGCAGGGTTTTTCTCTCAAACTGGAATCTGTGGCCATAGGCCACCTGTAAGACTCGACCTAAAGGAAACGGACCGACCCCACTTCCTTCCTGCAGGCCGTTTAAAAAATGAAAGCCCATACCGGCTTTTCCTGAACAATACCTAGGCCAAAGAGCAAGGTATACGCATACTTTAATTTTGCCCAGTGACTCACAAGCGTCCTGCTGTAACCACAAGGCACTCCAGCTGGTCTAATAGGACTCTATCTATCTATCTATCTATCTATCTATCTATCTATCTATCTATCTATCTATCTATCTATCTATCACTGTTACCTTTTATCATTTGTCTTCCGTTTCTTCGTTATTACTTTACCTTTTACTTCCTTTTCCTGGTGTTTATCACCACAAACCTGTTTTTCCCTTTTAGACCTCTATATTATTATGTCTATTACGTGACTCTAGACGCAGCGTGACAGGTCATCGTGACACTCATAGCCGGCAATAAATCTTCATAAATCATGCAGGAATGTTTGGCAATCATCCAGAGTCATTTTATTCCTCAATATCGCCCCTTTTGTCTGGAGCTCATGCTTCGGGCCCTATTTATAGTATGTATATATTGTATTAATGCATTTTTTTATCTTGTCCTTCATAGATCTCTAATGAGGGGGATGTGGGTAAGAAAAAAGTATGTGTGTGTATTTCTTAAACACATGTGCCTCAATTACATGACCAGGAAAGATTTGTATTCCCCAGAAGAAAGCAATTAGAATGCATACTATGTGACAGAAAGCAGAGATCTTAAAAATTATGTAGAATTAATGTTGATTTTTGGAAAATGAACATCCATTATTTGCTAAAATCCTAATAGTTGGAGACGAGGCGATTTATTTCAGTGAAATTTAACTCTCCTCGATTACCGTATATAAAGAAAAAACAATGTTTTTGAGAATACAGATTTTTGCAAATTTGCTTTGCGCAGATTCAGCAAAATGGCGGCCGGTTTGCCTTCTTTTTGCTGAACCGTAAAAAAAAATAAATAATATTCACTGCTTACTTGTCCATCATTCAGTCCTTAGAGCCGCCTCTTATTTTCTCCATTGAGAGCCACATCTTCTGATCTCCAAGCCAGGACTTACAGGGCGACCAGATCTCGAAGTTCACCGTGCGTTGCGTGATTTGAGTAAAAGTTTGTTTTTTGTTTTTTACCTCTTACATTTTTATGCTGTGGGGTCTAGAATGACCCCGGAACATAATAACAGACATTCAGTTCACTAAGAATAACTTTTCTGCAAATTTAGTTTCCTAGGAAAATCCATACGAATTGTTGATTTCGGATTTTTTTGTGTGACCATGCGAGAATCTTTTCATGAGTGATAGTAGGATTAGACAGTAATAATTAAGGCTATGTGCACACAGAGATTTTCTTGGAGTTTTTTTTTTTTTAGCATAAACTAAGCAGAATCTGAGAAGAGACTCTCCAAATACACCTCCAAAGCTAAAACCTTTGAGTTTCCACAGCCCAAATTAGATTAGACCTTCAATGATTTATTTTCCGTGATCATTTCTTTTTAATTTTATATGTTTAAGTGGGGTGGAGGGGTCAAAATTTGCTCTCCTCACCCATTGCTGCTCCATTGATGCCTCTCTGGTCTTTTTTGACTAGACTCAGTGACTTATGCTGTCCTAATTGACATGACCAATTATTCCAGTGATTGGCTGCAGCGGTCATGTACAGAGGAATCATGATGTCACCACTGCAGCCTGTTAATAAAGACCAATGGCATCACTGGACCATTATTAGGTGGGTAGAACAAATTCTATTATTTTAAGGCCCCCCGTGTGTGTACAATAAAAAAAAATGATTGCTGAAAACTTTTTAAAATGTTAATACATAAATAGTTTCCTGACTTTTTTCTTTGTGGATTTGTACACTGATTTGTACAGAAAAAAAAAATACAGAAGAGAAGTGAAATAAAAGAATGGGTTGATATGTTCCTATCGGCTGCACTCGCGGCTATCCTCTTACACACCGCTCCTTAGTAATTATCTAGAAGTCTCCTGTGCGTTTTCCTGCAGCGCAGCTCGCTCGGATGTTGTCGCTCTCCATCGCCATGTCTTGTGCCAGAGCTCAGCAGCTGCCAGCTGGGGACAATGCTGCCCTGATCTCTGCTCCTGTACTGTATTAAATAACAATATATTTGCATGACTGAATACTTGGCTTGTAATTCAATCTTGTGCTTCACTTGCTGCTCATAAACCTGTTAAACTTTTTTGTCATCGGCTGAGCCACCGTTGACTGAATTACAGTCCCGGCGCTCAGCGCAAATCGCATTCTGGGAGCAGCAACAAGTGAGTCGATGATTTATGCTATGCGGTGAGTGTGTATGTGCAATTTCCTAATGTGCTCCCGTTAATCTACACGATGAAGGATGGAAATCTCATTTTGCTGGAACAAAGAGCAATGTGAGGACAACTTAGTCCAAACACTGTAAACGGCCATTCTATCAATATCATACATCTATCGACCGATCCATCGATCAATCAGTCCATGTGACTGTGTTTCTGGCTGTGCGTCTCTCTACTTGTTGGCCAGGATGTATGACTCTATGCACTACTTCACTACTTTGTACATGATTTGCGGCTGTCAACCTTGTAGATATTATAGATATCTTATAGATAATGTATTAAATAGACACATCTCTGCATTTAAAAATTGGCAACCCCAACAAATCCCTCTAAAGTGCCAGTCACTGGGAGTCTCCATTTTGTCTACCTTGTCAGCCACTGCCTGTTGTCAGGTGCAATCCATTTCTAAGAGCAAAAACTCTCTGGACAGATTGCAGGAAATGAGGGCAGGCTTGTGTCTCTCCACTCCTCCTCTTCTGTCTGTCACACTTAATACAGGTATAATGGGTTGACATATGAGTCCAAATAATATCTGGGGCCCCATATGCTGAAGGGTCCACTGTGTGACTGTAACACCCCAGAGTCCTGGTTGTTACAGTGGAATTGCTTTCCTCATGGGGAGAGTGATGTCACGCTTGGAGGCAGGTAACCACAAGCATACAACATGTTCACACTTCAGGCCAGAAGGGGGAGCTCTAAACCCGGTTTCAGGGAAACTCCCCTAGTCATACATTCTGGTCTGCAGGGAAAGGCAGTTGGTGAGAGGACAGTGAAGCAGGAAGATGTGCTAAACGGGAGCTCCCTGTCAGAGGGGACTAGAGAGAGATTGCCAAAAGGGAACTTGTTGAGGAACTTCAGCTATGAGGAGCTGGTATGAGAGGAGAATAGCTGAGCAGACGTGGGAGTCTGCAGCTCCTGGCAGAAAGAGAGATAAAGGACTGAGGGGCCATGCCACCATGAGAAAGAGCTGCAGCTCCTGGAACGAGACACAGAAAGGCAGATTTGTAGTGAGCGTGCAGGAGAGGGAAGCACAGGCGAGTCACACCAGGGGAGGACAGCAGCGTATGGCTATCTCCCTGTAGAGCGCAGATTCCCGGTAGCTGGAAGACCAAGGTTGTGTTGGACTCTAAGAGGCACAGCAGAAACTGGCAGCACAGCTGAATTAGATATCACCTGTCCGCCCTAACACCCAGGAGGCACAGTGGCTCATAGAGCCCGGGTCGTGATAGAAACCCTATAAAAAGGCTCAAGCCACCTGTCATACGGGTTTGTTTCCCACCTTTATGGAGGACAGAGAGGAACTGTGAGGACCTTGATAGAAGCCACAGGGAGCAAGGGACTACACCAAAGCGCTAGTAGGAAGGCTTTCATCTCCACCTGGTAAAGGGGACTCTGAACTTGCTTCCAAGCCGGCCAGACCCTGCCTGCCCTGTGATCTGGTGCCCTGGACTGTGGATGCCTGAGACCTTCAGTAAACCAGGTAAAGAGACTGCAAACCTGTGTCCTCTGTTCTTTACTACACCACTCACCATCCTCCATCTATACACCGGGAGCCCTGGGGACCCAACTTCACCTGTGGGAAGTTATACTATCTAGCTGCCATAACATCACCCCAGTGGCCCCCTTTAAGCAGCGTCGGTCCCCACTGACCGAAAACCACAGGTGGCGTCACGAACACAAACTTTATTCTAAACCCCTTTAAGAACTTTCCCTTTAACATGGACGCCCAGGGCCACGGACTGGGTCACCGCCACCGTGACATCCCCCTGTGAGTACTGAACCCGGTACTGAGTACCTCACGGCCCTGGCGGGCGACTCATGACTACATCCCCTGTATCTGCTATAGCTATGCTCTTCTCTCTCTCCCTCACTCACTTTCTTTGTCTCTCTTTCCATCTTCCCTTCCCTCTCTTCTCCTCATAATATCTCCTTCTCACTCTCACTCTTTTCCATCTGTGTCTCCTCTCCCTCTCTTGCTCTCTGTCTAATCCCTCTCTACCTCCCTCTTGTCTCTCTTTCTCCCTCTTCGTCCTCTCCAGCTTGCTTTCTGTCTCTTCATCTCCTTCCTCATCTCTCTCCTCTCCCACTCTTCCCTCTCTTCCTCTGTCTGTTTCCTCTCCTCCCTCTCTCTATCTCTTTCTCTCCTCCTGTTCCTCTTTCTCCCATCAATTTCCCTCTCTTCTCTTGTTTTCTTTATTTCTTTCTCTTCTCTGGCCCCACTCTTGTCTTTCTCTCCATGTCCCTCTGCTCTCCTCTCTCTGTTTTGTCACTCTCATTCTCTCCTTCCTCTCTCTATTCTCCCTCTCCCCTTCCCTCTCTTTCTGCGCTCTTCACTTTCTCCTTTTTTGCTCTGTCTCATTCCTCTCTTTCTCTCTTTTCTCCTCCCTCTTTCTCTTCTATCTCTCTTTTCTCCTCCCTCTTTTTTTCTCTTTTCTCCTCCCTCTTTCTCTTCTATCTCTCTTTTCTCCTCCCTCTTTCTTTTCGCTCTCCTTTCTCCTCCCTCTTTCTCTTCTATCTCTCTTTTCTCCTCCCCCTTTCTTTTCTATATCTCTTCTTTCCTCCCTCTTTCGCTCTTTCACTCTCTTTCTCTGTGTTCCACATTCATACCTATTCTCAGCCTTTCAGTAGACTCTTAGGCCAGGTGTGTGGCTCTCGGGTTTACAAAGCTTCTTTGCATGTATGGTATTACATAGGAATTCTAGCTACATTCACGGGTTTGGCTCCTTTCCTGGACATTTAGTCATAGAATAACCATAGGACTATGAGGTAGCATTGCACATGTCGGATGCACACATTCGTCTAATGACTAGTAAATTTAATAAAAGTAATGATAGTAAAAGAAAAATATATTCTACAAATGATCTGATTTTAAAATGCACATTGATTTATGTTATGACTCATATTGTGAGCTGGATTCTTAAAGCCCTCGGTCCAGACGAGCATTTATTGTACAGCAGACTCACTGTACTATGTAGCAGAGCCCAGCAATGTAACAGTATGTGCCAGTTCAGTCCCCAAAAAAGCCCATGCAAAACGCCCATTGAGGTCTGGCAGAGGTGCACTATAAACCTGGGTTAGGTGTTTCTAGCTTTTTGATACACTTTCTGTAAATGGAGAATATAAAGAAGTATGTCTGTCACACTTGTGGTTTACATATGTGGTCTTGATCCACGTATGACATTCATGTAGGTATAATGGATGCATATTGCCCTGCTGGGATTATAAATGACTGTATACTGATCAGGGATCAGGCTATGACATTGTCCAGTTTATCCCTTGCTTAGCAATTTTGAGTTACGAGCGTTCTCTTTACATCTTTATACACCCATGTGACTTGCGCACTATTTCCTTCTGAGCCCTGAGCTTTTTATTTTTATTTTGTTTTAAGTATGTCTGATATGTATCACCCCTGTTGGTTTTATTGTGTCTTCTTAACAAAATATTAATAAAGTTTAAATGTTATTTATCATCTGGAGGTTATGACTTATCTTTCGACGGTTGACCTCACTGTACTATGTAGCAGAGCCCAGCGATGCAGCAGAGTACATCACTATAGTGAGTGTCGTCACTTTGGCCAGGTTCACATTGTGTTAACAGCAGCCCGTTCAACACATACGTTAACGGGCTGCTGTTAAAACAAGTGCCGGTATGGCAGCGCGCTAGCGCAGATAGAGCATCTGCTAGCTCTATCTGCGCTAGCGGTGACGGACCCGGAAACGCTGCAGCCCGCGTCTTGGGATCCATCACTCAATGACAGCACATCGCTAGCGCACGCCTATTGTGGGCATGCGCTAGCGATGCGTCCGACATTGGATTCTATGGCGGCGTTAACGGACTGCGCTACACCGCGTTATGCCACGGTGTAACGTAGTCCATCTAACGGATGCTGAAGACTCAATGTGAACCCAGCCTTAGTCTATCAGAGCTTAGTATGTCACAGGACACAAACTGCAGAGATGAATACGTGACACTCCGTATCAGGAAATATCTCTCCTTTATTCAAAACAGGGTCAAGACATGGATGCGAGGGAAGTAGGACACCATGTGGATGATGATTGTTTCCCGTACAGCCTACACTTCAATGGGTCCAGATACCTGGCTGTATGAGAAACGGCCGTCGTTCACCGGTGACCCGCTTCCCCCGCATTCATGTCTTAACCCTGTTTTGAATAAAGGAGAATTTTTACCTGATACCGAGTGCCCCCTAGTCATCTCTCCACCTGGACTCACCACTGCCTTTGTTGCATCCATGATGGCACTTGGGGCTTCCACATCTCTACAAACCACCAGCCACGGACACAACCCCTAGGAAGTCCTTTCTTTTGTTTTAGGAACAATCATCTTCTCACCTCTCCATATGTAGTTATTCAAGCGCAGATCCTGCAAAGGTGTTTTGCTCACACACGGCCTCCGCTCACCACATTTGCTTTGTCAGCTACTTTTCTACTATAAGCTGAACATTTTCTAGCTTCCATTCCCCGAAAATGATATTTTTCATGGCTGGCTCACATCTTTTCAACCACTGCAGAGTTTCCTTTGGGCATATTTCATAACCCCACTGACTCTTTACTCTTTGCTTACAATAAGAGAGTTTTGTATCAGCAGCCGCATGGAGCACTTTACTATGTCCTCTATTTCAAGCCAAGATTAGGAACACAGAATGGTGGCTCTTTACATGATCGTCTAGCTTGGGAACATAACAGACAAGGGCCAATATCAGCAACGCATAACCTTATATATGGATTTACCTTACCTGTGCAAAAGATTTGTGTTCATTGCACTTTCCCATCTGCTTATTTTTTTCCTTTCCCCGACATCTTCTTCCTTGATTGACATGTTTTGCTTTACAAGAACCAAAAAAAGTCAGAGGTAGATACAAAACAATTAGGTAGGAAATTTTCACTGAACTTCTCGGTCACACCATGGGTGCAACCTTTTCCTTTATTTGGTTTGCAGTCATTTTGTGCTGACAGATTCCCTGTACAATATTACAAAAATTGCAGACTTTTCTTAAAATACCATGAAGTGCGAAGAAAAATGGTAAGGGATGATATCACTCAGAAAGTTGATATTATAATTATTTTACAGTAGTTAAGATCTCCAGATGTTGTTCCAAGTATCTCCAGCACAGCACTTTGAACGTTTAGGAATTTTTTGCTTAGTTTTTGAAATCGATGACCTCAATTCATTAGGATTGGCATTTATTACATCAGTTTTAATGAGGAGCGTGCAGGAATAAGATGCACTGAATTCATTAAGAGGCTGATGCCAGTTAACCTGCAGTTAGTCGCGCCAAAATATTTATACTATTAGTCGCGTGCACCTCGCTGTAGTACATGTAGTTGATGCTGCGTCTCGTGATGCACTGAGGAGGGAGGGGTGCCAAAGTTAGGAAGATACCGAAGCAGATGGTTACCTACCTTCCATATTTGTGGAAATATGCCGAAAAAACTTGCTTAGGATCCAATGAAGCTAGGGCCGGCACATGCCGGGGCCCTGGACAGATGGGGGCCCTCGCTATCGGAGACACCTGCACCCTATGTGGCTTGAGAGTTGGGGGCACCGAGCTTCCCCGCACCTTAAACTGTTTCAAATACTCACCTCTCCCCATTCCCCATTGTTCCGATCTTCGCTGCTCCGGTCTCCTCAGCGTCTTCTGACTCTCTGTGACTTCTCAGAGCAGAGGGTGCGATGATGTCAATAGGGGGCACTCTCTGTTCAGAGAGTCAGAAGATGTAGAGGAGACTGGAGCAGCAAAGACCGGAACAGTGGGGAATGGAAAGAGGTGAATATTTGATTATTTTTTTATGAATGGAGCATTATATGGGGCCCATTATACTGTATGGAGCACTAATATGAAGTTCACTATACTGTATGGAGCAATATATGGGGCCCATTATACTGTATGGAGCACTATGTGGGGCTATTATACTGTATGCAGCAATATATGGGATCATTATACTGTATGAAGCAATATATGTGGCCCATTGCACTGTATGAAGCAATATATGGGGCCCATTATACTGTGTGGAGCAATATATGGTTTATGGGCCCACTATACTGTGTGGAGCAAAAAATGGTTTATGTGACCATTAAACTGTATGGAATAATATATGGGCCCCATTATTCTGTATGGAGCACTGTGTGGGGCCCATTATACTGTATAGGACACTATGTGGCGCCCATTATACCATATAGGACACTATGTGGGGCCCATAATACTGTATCAAGGACTATATGATGCCCATAATACTGTATGGAGGACTATGTGATGCCCATAATACTATATGGAGGATTATACTGTCTGGTCTAAAATGAAAAGTCTGCAGTCTATTGTAGAATTTACAGTCGATATCACTACTATAATTTAAGTGAAATCTTTGGCATTTTACTATATCTATATTTCTCTGCCATATCTGAGACTCTTTTACCCGGGGTTCTGAAAGGACCCCATGTGACTTCATTAAAAGGTAATGACTTCGCCGCATCTTATAACTACTGTTCACACCCATATACCTTGCCAGAAATGTTACACCAGTCAGGCATAAGAAATGCCGCCACTTTCCATGAATTTTATGGCCGGGTGTAGCCATGCACTGTCCCACCTTATCTGGTGGAATTTTTCAGGTTGCTGCAATTCCTGCATTGTGTGAACATATCCTAGAAGAAAAACTCCATTTCATATATTAGAATCATAGAGTTGGAAGGGACCTCTAGGGTCATAGTTTCCAACCCCCTGCTCAATGCAGGATTCACTAAACCATCTCAGATAAATGTCTGTCCAGCCTCTCTTTGATGACTTCCATTGAAGGAGAACTCACCACCTCTCATGGCAGCCTGTTCCACTCATTGATCACCCTCACTGTCAAAAAGTTTTTTCTAATATCTAATCTGTATCTTCTCCCTTTCAGTTTCACTCCATTGCTTCTCGTGTTTCTATGTGAAAATGAGAATAATGATGATCCATGTACACTGTGACAGCCCTTCAGATATTTGTAGACAGCTATTAAGTCTCCTCTTAGCCTTTTTTGCAAGCTAAACATTCCCAGATCCTTTAACCATTCATCGGAGGACATACTTTGTAGTCCGCTCACCATCCTGGTAGCTCTTCTCTGAACTTGCTCCAGATTTTCAATGTCTTTTTTAAAATGCGGAGCCCAGAACTGGATTCCAGATGAGGCCTGACCAAGGAAGAATAGAGGGGGATAAATACTTCACGTGATCTAAACTCTATGCTTCTCTTAATACATCCCAGAACTGTGTTTGCCTTTTTTTCTGCTGCATCCCACTGTTGACTCATGTGCAGTCTGTGATCTATTAGCATACCCAAGTCTTTTTAACACGTGCTGTTGCTTAGTTCTGTTCCTCCCATTCTGTAGATGTAATTTTCATTTTTCCTCCCCAGATGTAGAATCTTGCATTTCTCCCTGTTAAATACCCTTCTATTACTCACTGTCCATTGTTCAAGCTTATGTAGATCCTTCGGACTCTTTTCTCTGTCTTCTCTAGTGTTAGCTATCCCTCCTAGGATTGCGTCATCTGCAGATTTGATCAGTTTACCTTCAGTTCCCTTATCTAGATTATTTATAAAAAATGTTGAACAATACCGGGGCGAGGACAAAGCCTTGTGGTATTCGACTTGAAACACTCTTCCAATTGGATGTGCAACCATTTATTACCACTCTTTGAGTAAGATCACTGAACCAGTTATAAATCCACCTAACCATAGCCTTATCAATCCCATACTTGGTCATTTTTTCAAGAAGGATAGTATGATATACTTTATCAAATGCTTTGCTGAGGTTGAGATATACTATATCTACCACATTTCCCTGATCCACCCAGTCAGTGATTCCATCATTAGTGTGGCATGACTTGTTTTGCTACAAACCCATACTGCCTCTGGTTAATTACTGTATTCTTATCCAAGTACTTACATACATGCTGTTTAACAATTTGTTCAAAGATCTTTCCTGTTATAGAAGTAAGGCTCACTGGTCTGTAATTTCCTGGCTCCATCTTCTCTCCTTTTTTGAAGATAGGGACAACATTTGCCCTTCTCCAATGCTCTGGGACTTCTCCTGTTCTCCAGGATTTTTCAAAGATTCTGGCAGGTGGTTCTGCAGTTTCCACTGCTAACTCTTTTAATATCATAGGATGTAATTCATCTGGACCAGCAGATTGAAATTAATCTAAATGAGCTAAGTGTCCCCTCACCATCTCTCTGTTTATAGATAGTATTATATGGTGCCATTATACTATATGGAGCAATATGTGGGGCATTATACTGTATGGAGCATTATTATCATTCCTTGCGGTTATTGTATCCCTACCATATAACACTTGGAGGGCTTTATCTGAAGGAACATGGTGATCAGTGAATAATTGTTTCCTCTGTGTATAGTATTAGTGCTATCAATATTTCCTTCACTATTACTATTCTTAATTAATACATAATCCTCCATATTTATTTTTTGCCATTATATTTTACTTGATTTGAAACAGCACATGCCATTTTGCCTAAGCCCCAGTAGAGGGCAGTGCAGTCCCATATCGGTTCATGTTAGTAGGATAGCAGCCAAACGCCATTGAAGTTGGTTACATCACTAGTATAGTAAAAGTGTGACTATAGCAATAACATGTCACTTGCTATATGCTTTAATAATAGCAGAAATTCCTGCAAATATTCTTATAGAAATGCCGTTCTGCTGTAAGCGTTTCACTGCTCTTTGTATAATTCTGTCATCATTGTAGAGCGCGATAAAAAAAAGTCACTAGCAGAGAATTTGTGTCTAAATTTCACCATACACTATAATTCATTAGTTCATTAAATTGCTGAGACCTGATGAGGCTGTTGTACTTTTTTTTTTAATTCCTCATCAAAACGGTAGACGTTAAACTCATAAAATGTACAATCCTCTATTAGGCAGGAAAATGTTCCAATGGATTATGCAGCCATTCTAAAATGGATTTTCAAAGTAAGTACACCAATCTCATCTTGTGTAGTCAGGTTTAATAATGTATGCAGCTTACATTATGAGATCGGGAGATACGAAGTAAAAGAAAAATAATGATTATATCATTATGCTACATTTCATTTGGTGAGGTAGATCCTTGTAGCCCTTGGTACAGGTGAGCAGTAGTAATGTAACACGGAAAGGTGGTGCTGGTTGTGCAAAACAATCTTGTTGGAACAACAATAGCAGATAAGGGTGAACGGGAACAATGGAAACTAGATTAGCTGAATTGCAATGTAGCACAGTTAGCTCAGTGAAGAGGAACCAGTATAGTGGAGCTGGGTTTACAATGGAGACTCGATGCTACGCTACAGAACTGGCACAGAGATGTAGCAGAGTTAACTCAGCATTGAGAAACCAATGTGTAGATGAGCTCAGTTTGTAATGAAGGCGCAATGCAGCAGACCTGGCACAGTGATGTAGCAGAGTTGACTCAGGATTGAGAAACCAATGTACAGCTGAGTTCAGTTTGCAATGAAGGGTTAATATAGCAGAGTTGAATCAGCATGGAAAAAACGGTGTAGCAGAGATAAGTTTGCAAAGGAGGTTCAATGCAGCAAAGTTCATACAGTGATGTCACAGAGTTGACTCAGCATTGAGAAACCTTATTGTCCTCCATATAGTATAATGCACTCCTCATAGTCCTCCATTTAGTATAATGCACTCCTCATAGTCCTCTATATAGTATAATGCACTCCCCATAGTACATACAGTAGAATGCACTTGGAGCATCCGCTAGAGCCGTGGGGTACTCGGGCGGGGTCCAACGGTTCTTAAAGGGGTGGTCACAGCAGCAGTGATCTGGTTGGTGGCCCTGTGCGTCCAATAAATGTCAATGAAATGAAGGGGAAATAAAATTTATAAGGGACTAGTTCGTGATGCTACCCATGATGTTCAGCAATGAGTGGCCGACGTTGCTTAAGGGGACCGTCTGGGGCTGATGGTGATGCAGCAGAGTTGTTACAGCTCTCCACGGGTAGAGCTGCGCCCCAGGGCAATTACGGTGTTAAAGTCAATGATGGTGAAAGTGAATGTTGTAGTGCAGGGCAGGTGATGCAGCAATAATTCAGAGGACGCAGCAGGGTGTAGTTTCCACACTTTACTCACAGTTTGGATGTTATTCCCCAGCCGGGGTGCTGTGTTCTCCAGGTCAGTGGTCCAGCTAGCTCTCAGGTAGTTTGGGGTGTACTCCACCAGAACCTCGTTGCTATGTTCCTTCCCTGGCCGTCTCTCTGTGCTGGCTCTCTCCTCTCCTGCCCTACGCCTTCACACACAGTGTCCCAAGCCAGCAGCCTCTTGTCGGGCGACATCCTCTTGGTCCCCTTGATCCTATATGGCTGGCTTTTCATCGAATATGTGTGGATGTGGCTGTGGCATATACTGATACCACAGCCTCCGGCTTGCTAGCTGAGCCTTGTAGTTCTCCACTAGTCTTGGGGGCCAGTTCCCCCACTGCGACCTGGTCCCTCCACCCAACTACAGTCGGCGTGGATACGGGCCCCACGGGTGGATTGCTCACTACCTGTGCCCCTAGGACTCCTTCTTCCTCTCTCACTCTCTGGAACTTCTCTCTCTCTTCTCTGGAGCTGGGACGAGCTCCTTACTGCTTAAATCCCCAACTCCAACTGTCTAATTCTCTAACTCACTCCTCCCTCTTGTTTCCATGACAACTCTACTTTCTCTACCCACACCCTCTACCTAGTTCGTCCCTGGTCTTGAGAGGTCTGGTGTTGGATGTAAGTGTGTGGGTTCTGGACTATGTCCCCCTCCTTACCCGAGGACGGAGCACTACACCTCATCCGATATGCAGTACCTCTGTGGCGACTGGACCTCACACCACAGCGCCACACTCTCCCCATAGTACATACAATACACTGCCCTCCCCATAGTCCTCCATAAGTATAATGTGCTCCCCGTAGTATATATAGTATTATGCACTCCCTATTGTCCTCCATTCAATATACTGTAATCCCCATAGTCCTTCATACAGTTTACTGCATCCCATAGTCCTCCATATAGTATAATGCACTCCTCATAGTCCTCCATGAAGTATAATATACTCCCCATAGTCCTCCATATAGTATAAGGCATCATGGTTCTTTGTACAGTATACTGCTCTTCCCATAGTCTTCCATACAGTACACCACACACCCCATAGTCCTCTATACAGTCTAATGCTCTTCTTATAGGCCTGCATACAGTATAATGCTCTCCCCATAGCTCTCCATAAAGTATAATGCACTCCCAAAAGACCTCCATATAGTATAATGCGTGTCCCATAGTCCTCTATATAGTATAATGCACTCCCCATAGTACATACAATATAATGTACTCCCCATAGTCCTCTATACAACAAAACTAACAGCTGGAAATGATAGTTATTCTGTCTGATTAGAGCAAATAATCAGACTTATTTTTATCTAACACGTGGCTGGGAAGGTGAAGTTTTGACTGCAACCAGTCTTGTGTTGGTTAATCTGAGATGCAGTTCCCAAAGTTGCCACTAGTTGGCAGTAATAATAAAACACTGGTCTAGGATTTGGTCCCAGAGTTGCTAGATAAGAACTGTAGGCTCCCAGCTTGGTCAAAGAACAAAGCTGGAGAGAAGGCAAGTGAAGGCCATAATCAGGATTTGGGTGTCGAACTACAAGTGCAAGAAAGCAAATCTAGAGGGATAAAAGGCAGACTTTAGGGACAGAGCTAGGTAAGACATAGGCAATCCAGATGGAAGGTAACAGACTAGAGGCAGATTCCAGACTGATCTGATCCTCCGGCATCTCATAAATGAGGACCTCATCATAGTAGCAACCAATCGAAGCTATGTTGAGCACAGTACAGGAAATACAAAGGACCTGTCACTGGATATACTTTTTAGAACTCCCTCCTCCAATTTCCGCAGCTCCACTGATTATGGAACAGTTTTTCTTTTTCTTCTGTGCCCCTCCAATCCAAAGTTATACCCCCAGGTATTGAAGGTGCAAATTTTTCCCTTCAGCCAACTGGACGTATACCATAGAACTTCCTTATTTTTCTCCTTTGATATTGGCCAATTAAAACATGATCACTCCCACAGAGAAGTTCTGTGGTGCACGCCCAGTTAGGTGAAGGGCAAATTTGCACCTTAACTACCAGGGGGCATAACTTTGAAACAGAAGGGCATGGGATAAAAAGAAAAACTGATCCAGAATTAATGGATTAGGGGCAATTGGAGGCAGGACAGTGTTTAACTAGAAAAAAATAGTGAAAGGTCCCCTTTAAGAATACTAACTGCTGCAAGAGGGTGAAGGCACAAACTAAAGGATGAGGGACAAGAGTAACATTCACACCTGTCAATGGCATTGATCAAATAGCGAAATGGTGCAACCGCTATGAGGATAAATGAGTGCAGTGATACAGTGTAATCTATAGAATGAAGATGGATCGATTGGTCAAGTTTGGTGTTGATTTGAGCCCAACTGTAAACTCTTTACAGAGAAATTACAATGATTCCCTCATAATAAAGATTTATAAAGTTTTAACAGCCTGGGTTACAGGCCAGTCAATTAGATTACAGTGATTATTCTTCTCCCACTCAGCATAATTTACTCTAATGCTATTTTAATAAAGTACGAACATGTTTAACATATGGCCTCCGCATTGTGTTCTTTCATCTTCAAAGAAATCGGAGCTGGTTCTAAGAAAATGTCATCCCTTGTGAAAGGCCAAACAAAACTAGAAAGTCATATCCTATCAATCGTAAACACATCCATAAAAACTGCGGAGGGCCCCGCTAATGGCGATTGGAAAGACCATGAAGATCCAGCTGGCAATGGACTTCCATCAAAGGCCACTGGCGGGCAAAGATAGAAAAGGGCCCCTCTGCAAGAACAATATGTGGGCTCTTTGCAGTACTATAGCTCATCTTAATGCACAATTCCACCAGATTTGGAAATGGTAGTGGGCCCTCTTACCCCTTGGGCCTCTGTGTGGCTGCACAGGTTGCCCCAATGATTTGTCCGCCCCTGGAATGTGACTGACCACTTTACTGCAATTTTCCAATTTTTCTCTTTTCTGATGATGTCCACCATCAAGAGACTATCAGGCTTTTTTTGCAGACAATGTATTGATGCATTTGCCAATCCCAATGAAATCGGCCATTTCAGACTTTTACCTAATGGGCCAATTTTACTTGTGAGAAGGACTAGATGGTAAAGGTAAGTTTAGATTCACTTAAGGCCCCGTCACACACAGCGACGCTGCAGCGATACAGACAACGATGCTGATCGCTGCAGCGTCGCTGTTTAGTCGTTGTGTGGTCGCTGGAGAGCTGTCACACAGACAGCTCTCCAGCGACCAACGATGCCGAGGTCCCCGGGTAACCAGGGTAAACATCGGGTTGCTAAGCGCAGGGCCGCGCTTAGTAACCTGATGTTTACCCTGGTTACCAGTGTAAAATGTAAAGTAACAAACAGTACATACTCACCTTCGCGTCCCCCGGCGTTCGCTTCCTGCATTGACTGAGCGCCGGCCCTAACAGCAGAGCGGTGACGTCACCGCTGTGCTGTACTTTCACTTTACGGCCGGCAGTCAGTCAGTGCGGGAAGCGGACGGCAAGGGACCTGACGGACACCGGAATGTGAGTATGTACTGTTTGGTTTTTTTTACATTTACAATGGTAACCAGGGTAAACATCGGGTTACTAAGCGCGGCCCTGCGCTTAGTAACCCGATGTTTACCCTGGTTACCAGTGAAGACATCGCTGAATCCGTGTCACACACACCGATTCAGCGATGTCAGCGGGACCTCAACGACCAAAAAAAGGTCCAGGCCATTCCGACACGACCAGTGATCTCGCAGCAGGGGCCTGGTCGCTGGTACGTGTCACACATAGCGAGATCGCTACTGAGGTCACTGTTGCGTCACAAAACTTGTGACTCAGCAGCGATCTCGCTAGCGATCTCGCTATGTGAGACGGGGCCTTTACTTTTCTTTATCTCTGAACCAGGTTAATTACATGATAAGACAATAGTATAAGATGAACACTGTTGACAGTAATGGGGCCGGTTGGTTTCCTTCATAGTATCCATCAGTTTCTCTTGACCTGCAATGGAGGTTCCTTAGATGTCTTAAGGCCCCGTCACACATAGCGACGCTGCAGCGATACAGACAACGATGCTGATCGCTGCAGCGTCGCTGTTTAGTCGCTGTGTGGTCGCTGGAGAGCTGTCACACAGACCGCTCTCCAGCGACCAACGATGCCGAGGTCCCCGGGTAACCAGGGTAAATATCGGGTTACTAAGCGCAGGGCCGTGCTTAGTAACCCGATGTTTACCCTGGTTACCAGCGTAAAAGTAAAAATAACAAACACTACATACTCACCTTCGCGTCCACCGGCGTCCGCTTCCTGCACTGACTGAGCGCCGGCCCTAACAGCAGAGCGGTGACGTCACCGCTGTGCTGTACTTTCACTTTACGGCCGGCAGTCAGTCAGTGCGGGAAGCGGACGGCAAGGGACCTGACGGACACCGGAATGTGAGTATGTACTGTTTGGTTTTTTTTACATTTACGATGGGAACCAGGGTAAACATCGGGTTACTAAGCGCGGCCCTGCGCTTAGTAACCCGATGTTTACCCTGCAACCAAAAAAGAGAGAAAAGCATCAGGCCATGTGCTAGGGACCACCACTGATTATAATGCAAAATTTTATTTGTCAACCAAAACAGAAAACACCACACAATTAAAATCACTTAAAACCTCAATACAAATATTACATGGGTTCCACACTGGAAATCTCCCCCCCTGGACATGGTTGGTAGAAAAAAAAAAAATTGCACATATAATACACACACTATGCAGGATATATAGTGGTAGATTATAACTGTTGAACTGATATGTCTATCCCATGAAAAAAAATATCCTCATGCTAGTACAATACATGGCACAGCTCGCTGCATAATACCCAGACATACATCAATGCAGGTGTTTATCCAAGCAATAAATGCACATATAGTGGTATGGACAATAAAGATGGAAATAAATGATGTATAATAAAATTAATATAGTTTATATAATAAAATTTGATCAGCACTACAATTTACTATTAATATGAAAAATTGTACCTATATCATACATGAGAGATTGGTCACAAATGGACTGAGTGCTGACAAATCCTACATCTAACAGTCCTAAATGCAATGATATGAGATGGTATATAAGAAAAAGGCTAACCGAACCTGTGGAAAATGTGGTGGGCTAGAATGAAGCCAGCACCACTAATGGTAGAGAAATAGACTGCTATAGAGACATGACCATTACCACCATAATGCTGTCATAACCCAGAGGTCCAGGGGGCTAAAAGCCCAACGCGTGTCGCCACCTAGCGTGGCTTCGTCAGGAGTAACCCGATGTTTACCCTGGTTACCAGTGAAGACATCGCTGGATCGGTGTCACACACACCGATTCAGCGATGTCAGCGGGACCTCAATGACCAAAAAAAGGTCCAGGCCATTCCGACACGACCAGCGATCTCGCAGCAGGGGCCGGGTCGCTGCTACGTGTCACACATAGCGAGATCGCTACTGAGGTCGCTGTTGCGTCACAAAACTTGTGACTCAGCAGCGATCTCGCTAGCGATCTCGCTATGTGAGACGGGGCCTTTAGATGTCATCCAAGTGTTTGATTATGTACATGGAAAAATTAGGGCTCATTCTTACCAGGGTTGTCAACTTAACTTTTTATTTTTTTTTCCTGGACAGCTTATCAAAAAGTCACAGATAAATCATATTTTTTACGGACACATTGGAAACCCATAATAAATCATTATAAGTGCTCCATGTCTACAGCTCATCATTCTGATATGAAGACATCGGCTGCAGTGACTGTAAACTGTAAAATGATGATAATTACAGTCATAATAATCTGTATATGATTCTTCTGCCTGTAAATCATGGGGTGTCCATCTCTGGAAACCCGACCCTTCTACAGAATGAACCCCCTCTTGCTTCTTCAAGAATGAAGAGGTGACCCCAACTTGTGATCTTTTCTCCAGTCACTTTTACAAGAGTTCTGAAAATTGGCATTGCTTGTCCTTTTTGTCTCATTAGAATAAATAAACCAAGGCATTCCAAGAGATTCTATCAGGAAACGATTTGTTATAGTGTGGGTATGTGTAGCACCAACACGCTCTTAATCAATTCACGACCAATCTTTGTAAGGTTATGTTCACACATTGATTTTTGCAGTTTTTTTTCTGCATTTTTGCATTTTTATAGCACCAACTATAAAATTTCAGAAATCTCGTGCACATGATTGCCCTTTTTCCCTGGACACTGACTGAATTGGAAAACTGATGTGTTTTTTAAAACTGTAATTTGTCATTAGATTCAGAAAAACATTCATGCATTTATGTTGTTTTTTGGTAATTAAAACTAACTTTAATAAACATATAGTGTAGACAAATTACATGTACTGTATAATCTGCCCCAAAAAACGCAGCAAAAAAGCAACACAAAAGCAGAAATAATGCAGCAAAAAAGCAACACAAGTGGAAAAAATGCAGCAAAAAAGCAACACAAAATCAGAAAAAATGCTGCAAAAAGGGCAGCACAAAATTAGTAAAAATGCAGCAAAAAAGTCAACACAAAAGCGAAAAAATACAGTAAAAAAAGCAACACAAAATCAGATAAAAGGCAGCAAAAAAGGCAGCACAAAATCAGAAATAATACATTAGAAAAGCAACACAAAAGTGGAAAAAATGCAGCAAAAAAGCAACACAAAATCAGAAAAAGGCAGCAAAAAGGCAACACAAAAACAGAAAAAAAAGCAGCAAAAATACAGCAAAACCTGCTTTTTGTAAAAAGCTTCTTTACTGCCAATAGAGCAGCAATAAAGCATAGCCTAAGGGAGTAAGTCTTGCTGTGCTGCCCTCTGAAATGCCCATACATACAACTGCTTTCAAAAATGGCTGCCGAGGCGTTCAGCTCCTGCCCTAAGTTAATCTCTGGATTCTGCTCTGAACACTTCCAGCAAACGTTTTGTTTTTCCAACTAAGCTTTTTTTCCCGCATGGAAATAAAAAATACAGCGTAGAAAAGAACGTCAGGGAAATTAAAATGCAAGTTCCAAAAAAGTGTTTGAAAGCAGCCAACGAGCTAAGAAGATTTCTTCGTAGATTCTTTTGTAGCAATGGAAGGAGGCCTGAACGAGTTCATTATGATTAAATCACTATTTACTATTTTTAAATACCAGACGTAAATCGGAGATGACCGATCCACTTAATGGAAAAACATAAAACCACAGTTTACTAGAAAACGTTGCCGAGGCCTCTTACCGAGTTATTATGTGATATTCTGTAAATCGGCAATTTCCTACTAAATGTTGTTTCTCCAAGTGAAACTATCTAATAATTATGGCAACAACTTGGGCACTCGGAGCGGTGGTTTAATGAGCGCCTTTGGTTTTATAATATAGGTGGTAATCCCTGGCCAATTAGCACCTCCATTCAGACACGAGAACAACACGAACGGTATTCTTATCATGTGGATAAGCAGAATTTTTGTGTCGTTCAGGAAACATTCTGTTTGTTGAATGAGATTTATGAGTAACCGCACTACAAGGCCGCTTTATAACAGAGAGCTCTTTATCAGGAAAAAGCAATTTCCTTTGTGAGAAAGCCGTAAGGTTAAGAGTAAATAAAATGCATTGATCCAAATAAACCATTAGTCGCCGGTAATTACAGAGCATTAACACCCAATTCTTAAACCGAAAACCATAATTATCCTGGGAAAAGTAAAAAAAAAAAAAACAGTCTACGCAGGCTTCGTCTGATAACAGGGACGGAAGGAAAAAGTGAATTTTTTAAGAATTGTTTAAAGGGTTATTTTGCGTTTTTTGGAAGCACTGGTGAGATTAATGCACACATCCGTGTGACACGTCCGTTGTTTTCTTGGAGAGCACATGGACTTATAGAGTTTTATTGATTCATAGTCACATCCAATTTTAGAAATAGACCCGTGTCTCCGCTACGTCAGACCCAGAGGATGTCCTATTCTCATTCGTTTTTGATCCATGTTTCATTTATTTTTCACTGACCCATTGTTAAGAGTCAAAGAATGAATAAAAGTTCAGTCTGCAAGTTTCAGTTTTGAAAACTGAATGAGAGAAAAAAAATGGTACACAGAGGCAAAAGGGATGATACAGGTAAAAAAACAGGCTCTCTTATTCTGATATAAAAATAGGTGGATGAATGAATGTTACCTAAGGGTATGTTCACACTTTACGTTTTTGCTGTGAAAAAACACAGCGTTTTACTGTTCCAGCAAAGTAAATGAGATATTGAAAAAACAGCTTTCTCCCCTACCACTCCATCATTGCCCTCTCCATCACCCCCATCATTGCCCTTTTCACCACCTCCATCACAGCCTTCTCCTCCACCACCCCATCATTGCCTCCTTCCCCACCACTCCCATCATTGTCTTTTCCACTACCACCATCATTTCCTCCTCCCTACCATCGCCATCATTGTCCTTTCCACCACCACCATCCTTGCCCATTCAACCATCTCCATCATTTCCTCCCCCCTCCACCCCCCATTATTGCCCTTTCCACCACCTCCATCATTGCCTTATCCACCCACCACCATCATTGCCCACTCCACCACCTCCATCATTTCCTTCTCCCCACCACCCCCATCATTGCCCTTTCTACCACATGCATCATTTCCTCCTCCCCTACCATCCCCATCCTTGCCCATTCCACCACATCCATCATTTCCTCCTCCCCCACCATCCCATCCTTGCCCATTCCATCACCCAATCATTGCCTTCTCCCCATCAGCACCATCATTGCCCTCTCCTCCCCCTACACACAGACACACAAAGCACCATTCACCTCTCTGCACATTCCCCCGCAGTGCTACACACGCACACACACACACACACACACCATCTCCCACCTCTCTGCACGACACACACACACACAGCACCTCTCCACACGCTCTGCTGCAACATCACCATCCCCTTCCTCTCTCTGGCACAGCCGGTCGCTAAATGGTGACATCATCCAGCTTCGCTGCTGTCTGTGTGAGAAGTAGCGTGGGCAGGAAGCAGGACAGATTGCTGCAGCTCCACTGCTATTTTCTCTTGTAGGCAGCGGAGCTGCAGGGATCTCTCCCTGCCCACCACACATGAGGGCAATCTGGCAAGGGGCCCCGCAGACCATCAGGGCTGGATAAATAGGCCAGATTGCCCTCATTATTAGCCACCCTGCAGGGGCCCCCCTCCTCCTCCGGGCCCCGGAGCAGCCACACAGGCTGCACATGTGGTATGTCCGCCCATGACTCTACAGGAGAGAGAGGACCACACTGACCATAAGGGCTCATACTCACATGCGAGAAACTTTAATGAGTCTCGCACATCAATACCCAGCACTGCACCCGGCACTCAGGAGTGGAGCATGCAGCTGCATGTATTGAGAGTAGACATTCTACAGGACAGAGAGGACCCAGCTGACCATAAGAGCTTACACTCTACAGGAGAGAGAGGACCCGCTAACCATAAGAGCTTACAATCTACAGGAGAGAGAGAGAACTCCACTGACCATAAGCGCTTACACTCTACAGGAGAGAGCGAGAGGACCCCACTGACCATGGGGGCTCATACTCACATGCGAGAAACTCAGATGTCTCGCACATCAATACCCGGCACTCAGGAGCAGAGCGTGCGGCTGCATGTATTGAGTGTAGACATTCTACAGGACAGAGAGGACCCTGCTGACCATAAGAGCTTACACTCTACAGGAGAGAGAGGACCCCACTGACCATAAGAGCTTACACTCTACATGAGAGAGAGGACCACACTGACCATAAGACCTTACACTCTACAGGAGAGAGAGGACCCCGCTGACCATAAGAGCTTACACTCTACAGGAGAGAGAGGACCCTGCTGACCATAAGAGCTTATACTCTACAGGAGAGAGAGGACCCCACTGACCATAAGAGTTTACCCTCTACAGGAGAGAGAGGACCCCACTGACCATAAGAGTTTACCCGCTACAGGAGAGAGAGGACCCCGCTGACCATATGGGCTTGCACTCTACAGGAGAGAGTACCCCGCTGACCATAAGAGTTTACCCGCTACAGGAGAGAGAGGACCCCGCTGACCATATGGGCTTGCACTCTACAGGAGAGAGTACCCCGCTGACCATAAGAGCTTACACTCTACAGGAGAGAGAGGACCCCACTGACCATAAGAGCTTACACTCTACAGGAGAGAGAGTACCCCGCTGACCATAAGAGCTTACACTCTACAGGAGAGAGAGAAAGAGAGAGAGAGACGTACTCAGGGACTGTGGAACTATGGACTATGCCAACTGCATAAGTGGATCATTGGATTACGGGGCTGGTCCTAAAAGAGAATGTGTCAGCAAAAATGCTTTAATGTTAGAATCAGGTATTTGTGTTGCATGTATTTTTTTTATTTGGAAATGTTTTCTTTTCATATCATTATTTCTATTAAAAACCAAATTAATAATCATGCATTTTTCTCACTGGAGACTGGGGCTATATCAGACTCTTGGTTCTTCTAGTTTTAGTAAGTTCTCAGCATGCTCTTAATCATCAGAGGAAGAATTACGACGACATATAACATCTCCTATACTCTGCAGATGTCACAGCTGCCCCTCCCTCCATAATGTCCTTTGCACATGCCCATTAGATGCCTTAATAATAGGGTCAGAGCCTGTTCATTGTGGCTAATGTACATGTGTTACTTCCTGAAACAACAGGAAGTTAGAATCTAAAATAGCCCTAGTGGACAGTGTGAAAATTGCAAGTGTTTCGATTTTTAATAAACAATGTTATATGGAAATAAAAACAAGTAGCTGAAAATGAAATTTCTTAACCAAATTTGAATTAATCTACCACATTTAAAATTCTGAATATTTGCTTATCCCTATAAGTAGCCTATCCTTGCTTGGAAAATGAGAAATGACCCCTGTGGCTTGTCTTATGCACTTTATGATCTGTAAAATATGTATGTAGGATGGCCACTGAACATAAATTGTAATCCTATGTTTTCCGAGGATCACGCTCTCATCGAACTTCCTCTCTCCCACTTTAATCTTTAGACTTTTATAACCCCATAAATAATATTCTTCTGTTGCTTCTCCCCAATGGCTCGGAGAGCATCTCCTCTTACTGAGCGCTCCTCTGCTTGTTTTCTTTACAAGAGATGGCACCATGAAAATGCAAGCGGAGCAGTACAGTGAGCGGTGTCCATTACATACAATGTGAACTATGCAGAGAAAGGGCTCATTGTAACCCAAATCCTGAAGTTCAGTGAATAGCCAAAATATGTTTGGATTAACATACAGCAGAGGTACGGTTACCAGATGGCTGCAGGTCATTAGGGAAACACTATGCTACTGGCTTTATGAGTCCAGAACACTAAGCGTTCGTAAATCTGTCTCGTTAATAGTGGATCAGCATCAATAATTGGCAGTATTATAGACATGACGTTAATATGGTGTCTACTATCCTTACAAAAATTACTGTATATGTGTAATACGTGACACTTGCCATCATAAAACCCCACATTACGTGATATTGACTGTGGAAGATAATGAGCAAGGGACTTTGAGTGTCACTTGCTAATTACTTAAATAAATTATTCAGCACTTTTTCAATTTTAGTGCTAGAGATGTGCCAGAGCTAAGTTTGCCATCCAACATTTTGGCCAGCCGTTGCATCGAAGGTCAATGTAAGTGGTTGGTGTCAGCTACTGCGGCAGGAATGGGGACCTTAACTGTCAGTGACAGCTGTACTTTTTATAAAGAAGGTTTAGTACCACTACTGAATTCCCGATCACTGTATAAATGGCATTAGTTAAATGCAGCATATTCATTTAGTTAAGCCCGTATTTGCAGATGGGTACAGGAGCTGCCTGCCACGACATGTATGTAAAAGGGATGAGTATAATGCATACTGTGATAAATTTTGTGTGCCAACCATTGGCCCATGTGAAAAAAATCATTTTTGTAGACTACCGCATAGAGTAACATTGGTCAGTGTGCTATCCGTGTGTGGTCCATTGTGCACATGGACAGTATGCTGCCTGAATATAAGCTTGTCTCAACTGGGACGTAAAAGGGAAAATAAGTAACAAAAAAATGTGTGTAATGTTACAATGTCCTCCCCTATTATACATTAAAATGTGTGTATTGTTACAATGTCCTCCCCTATTATACATTAAAATGTGTGTAATGTTACAATGTCCTTCCCTATTATACATTAAAATGTGTGTAATGTTACAATGTCCTCCCCTATTATACATTAAAATGTGTGTAATGTTACAATGTCCTCCCCTATTATACATTAAAATGTGTGTAATGTTACAATGTCCTCCCCTATTATACATTCTGTCTCAAGTAAAATGTAAATATGTATTCTAGAAAATATGGTGCTGTAAAAAAAGACAGAAAGTTGATTTTTTGTTTCCATTGATTTCACTAATGGCATAAAAATAATGACCTGTATTTGAGAGAAAGCACTACAGCTTTTAAACTTTCACGTATTTAACAGTAGAATACTGTGTAATCTGAATCTCCCATTTTCAAGATTTTCTTTGCTGCACAAATTCTCTGAATTGTTCTACCCCAGGCAGTCAGAATAAAAATCAATATTCACAGTGTTAAGGGTGCTTTTAATGCAGGGGTTCATTCTTCTCATTCTTACTTCTCCCTTTTTCACAATTCCTCAAACCAATTACTTTCACACCTATTTCCTCATGAATTGTATGAGCATGGTCCTCACTCCCATTGCACTGGTGATACGTTTCTTACTCTGTAGGGTCTGATTTTCTTTGGAAATTTACCTTCTGAATTTTAAAGTGCTGCAGAATATTATTGATATAATATATTATATAGATAAAATAAAATAGATATTGGAGCTGCACACGCCAGTCTTAAAGAGGCTGTCCGGACCTAGGCTACAAGTCTGCAATCACCTTATGTAACTTCAGACTTGTGACTCCTCGCATCGTGACGATTATCCGGTGGGCTGTCAAATACTACACGTGTACAATTTCCACACTTCAGGCCACACTCTGACTAGACTGTATCTGGTCTTGCCTAATGCATTTGTATTGAGAAACACCATATCCACTTGATCGCATAAATGCAAATCATACTTGCGGTCACACGCCGGCCCCAGAAAATCCTTACAGCGCACATTTTTATCCTCTTAATATATTGCAATCATCATATTATATAGCACTGTGTACTCACTATTGCTCATTTTCCTTTTATACTCAGCTAATTTTTCTCTTTTCCATTGGCATCACGTGATTAAAACTGACTAATGAATCCTTCTAAGCAGGAGGTCAATTTTCCTTGTATGAGTCATAAATCACTGCAAAAGTCCCTGACAGGGTGAGGAGGGAGCGGCTGGGTCAGGAATTGAAGAGGGGAATGATAAATGCAGGGACAAGAGACTTCCTGTTTCTACATAGAGCAGAGAAAAGAAAAAAATAGCTGAGTAGAAAGGCAAAATGAGCAATTGTAAGTACACAGAGCTATATAATATGATGGCTGCAATATATTAAAAGGATAAAAATGTTGATGGGAGTGCTTCTTTAAGTCTGCACAACCCCTTTAATGAACAGCTTGCTGGAGTATAGTGTGCAAAATTTCGCAAGAGGTGCACTCCACTTAATGAATTTGGTGCATCTTCTTTGAGGAGTATGTGTCTGTGCATTTCGTCAAAAATGCTACTCTAGATAGGGACAGGAGTAAGATTTCCAGTTCAACTTTTAATGAATCTGATGGGTTCAGACCAGGTCGTTCAACAGACAGCGGTAATTCCGCTTTTGACCACTATTTGCTCATTGGCGTCGGCTAGATTTTATCTAGCTGTTCCGGGGTTAATTTACCTGATCCTCGGATTGGAAGCTGGGCCATGCCCATTGCCTTTAAATAGTTCTCCTGATCATTGGGCGTCGCCGATTATAGCTTCTGTCTTGTGCGTTGTTATCTCGGTCTGGAGTTGAGAGCTGATTTGGAGATTTGTTGCTGGTGGTGTATTTTCCTTTGTCTTATTTACTCCTTCCTATATTTGTATTTATTTTGCCCTGCACATTTATAGTGTATTCCTGAGTGACTGCGGCGTGGTGTATATTTTCCTTTATCCTTGTCTGTGCTAACTGTGGGTATTGGTGTATTACCTCTTCACTGGGTGGTGGGTGGAAGTTTCAGCCTAGGGTTGAAACAGGAGACAGGGTGAGGTTCGAGGCCTGGACATGCACACCATCAGTGTAAACTCCAAGTAGAGGGTCAGTCAGGATTTCCCTAGTCTGAGGGAAATTGCAGGGGCCCGGGTTATTAGCTCTCGCTCACCTAGTCTCCTCGTGACAATCCCGCCCCGCTTCCCTCCCAGCTCTGACTATTTTTGCGGAGATGCTTCAAACTGGCGTGAATACAACACTGGGTTGCACACATTTTTTTTAACTCCAGAATATATGTTTGTGTGTCTAAAACTATATTATAATATTATAAGCCCCTATAGGGACATGAATAATGTCTACAAACTATGTGTGCATAATAAAAAGTTTACTTTTCACATCATTCTACCTTTTGGAACTTCACAATTATCACAATAGAGTAATTCTGGTAGCCATGAAAATTTTCCAGCAATAGAAGAAATACTGTGTCAAAGGTTGACGTAGCCGACCCTACAGGAATGAACACTACAATTCCTAGTGTAACGGAGAGCTCAGACAGGGGGCTCGAGTGATATCTGATCAGGGGATGTGCCTCACACACGACTCATTTGTATTTGATTATTTTCTTTCAGTTGTTTTCATTCCTGCTTTTAATATATCAAGGCTTTGTGGAAATTCATGACAGAGACCTTAGAGATTCTCGGCAAGGTCATGAACTTTTCATATATTTCATCTACGTTACTGTCACCTGCAAATTATAGGATTTTCCATGAATTTAGATCAGTAGGGTAAAAAAAAAATCGCAAATCAGAAGATGCCCAGAGGAATCCTTTACTTTTCCAAGTTTTTCTTTACCCTCAGATACAACTTTGCAGTTAGATTTTTTTTTTATCCAACGCATGAACTGCAGACAACCAAATCCTCATAGATGAGGCCATGCTGAATTCCTGGAAAAACTGTAAAAAACTACATCTCCACAGTCCACACCTTTTATTGCCTGGATTGATGGGGTGCCCAGAGACCTTAGATATTTGTCTGTTTGTGACTACGTCCATGATTTGTGGGGTATTTGCTATAGCATATAGTTGAGTGTTGCATCAATCTCAGTTCCATAGTATATGCCATAAAAGGTTAAACTGGTTATTGTCTGACCTCTGAAGTCTTCATCAATACCTGCGTATACTCGCAGAATACTGGAGAGATGACTGAATATGTACCGGAGCCCTATGTTACATGACCCTATAGACTGCAATGTGAACATGAAGCCAACTCTCTTCTTATAATCTTCCCTTTTGCTTCCTTTTCTTGACTTTCTGTTGCTGAACTACCAGTAATCCGGAAGTAACCAACAGCAAATTTAACAAAAGAGCGCACTGACAGATTTGTATTGTTTTTTAAAATTAAAAAAAGGTCTAAAAATTATCCCTCTTAGTCATTTGTGATCAGGCAGGCCACTCGGTGCAGAATATGAACACAAACTATTGCTGTCAGAGGTAATACCATCCAGCTGTGCCAAGATGAGTGATGTGCCATGTATTTAATAATGCAAAAACTCAGTACAGGTACTTCTGACAAGCATGCACACCATCTCTAACTTAGACCGATTTCATTTGTTTTTTCTGTAAAAAATATTGTGGGTCGCCCGCTGGGGCCTTGGGGTACTCGGTACAGGGCTTGGTACTTAAAGGGGGATGTGTTGTGAACTCTGTTTCTGGGCTCCCTCCTGTGGTCGTGAGTGGTACTGTGTGAGTTCTCTCTTTGGGCTCCCCCTGGTGGCTCTTTTTGTTATTTTGCAGGTTTCTGGCTGGGATCAGCTGTCTCGTCATCTGCTAGTTAGGTTTCCTATTTAATCCACCTGGTCCTTCATTCCTTGCCTGTTGTCGTTGTATTCAGTGCTATTCTGATTGCTCCTGTCTACATCCGTTATCAGTCTCTCCAAGAGAAGCTAAGTTTTGTTTGCTTATTTTTGCTCATCTGTGTTCAAGATGTTTCCTAGTATATGATGGGTTTTGTCCAGCTTGCTAATATGTGATTTCCCTGCTTGCTGGTGCTCTGGGGTGCTGAGTTGCTCCCCCCACATCGTTAGTTGGTGTGGGGATTCTCGCATTCTCTGCGTGGATATTTTTGCATAGGGTTTTTTACTGACCGCACAGATCCCTTGCTATTTTCTGCTATCTAGCGTTAGCGGGCCTCATTTGCTTAACCTGTTTCATCTCTGCGTTTGTCTTTTCCTCTTAACTCACCGTTATTATTTGTGGGGGGCTTCTATATCTCTGGGGTTATTTCTCTGAGGCAAGTGAGGTCTTTACTTTCTCTTTAGGGGTAGTCAGTTTCTCAGGCCGTGAAGAGACGTCTAGGATTTCAGGAAACGTTCCACGGCTACCTATAGTGTGTGCGGTTAGGATCAGGTTTGCGGTCAGTCCAGTTACCACATCCCCAGAGCTCGTCCTATTATCTTCTACTTGCTGGTTAGATTTGTGATCCTAAGCCACTGAGGATCATAACAGTACAACAGGCCCAAAGTGTTAAATGCATCGCAAAAGTGGGATAAGACAAATCCTGAGTTCAATTTTTTTTTTCTGCTCTGCAGTGTGTCCTGCTTCTCTCCTCCCCTTAATCTCTGGGTGGCTTTGAGTTCAGCTGCAGACATGGATATTCAGAGTCTGACTTCTAGTGTGGATCAACTTGCTGCAAGGGTGCAAAGCATTCAGGATTTTGTTGTTCACAGTCCTATGTCTGAGCCAAAAGTACCTATTCCTGAGTTTTTTTCTGGAGATAGATCTAGGTTTCTGAATTTTAAGAATAATTGTAAATTATTTCTTTCTTTGAGACCTCGTTCCTCTGGTGATTCCGCTCAGCAAGTTAGAATTGTTATCTCCCTGTTACGTGGCGACCCTCAAGATTGGGCTTTCTCCCTGGCGCCAGGAGATCCTGCATTGCTGAATGTGGATGCGTTTTTTCTGGCGCTTGGATTGCTTTATGAGGAACCTAATCTTGAGAACCAGGCAGAAAAGGCCTTGCTGGCTCTCTCTCAGGGTCAGGATGAAGCTGAGGTGTATTGTCAAAAATTTCGGAAATGGTCGGTGCTTACTCAATGGAATGAGTGTGCCCTGGCTGCAAATTTCAGAGAAGGTCTTTCTGAAGCCATTAAGAATGTTATGGTGGGGTTCCCCACGCCTGCGAGTCTGAATGAGTCAATGGCTTTGGCCATTCAGATTGATCGGCGTTTGCGGGAGCGCAAACCTGCGCACCATCTGGCGGTGTTTTCTGAACAGAAACCTGAGTCTATGCAATGTGATAGGATTCTGACCAGAATTGAACGGCAAAATCATAGACGTCAGAATGGGTTGTGCTTTTACTGTGGTGATTCTGCTCATGTTATCTCAGCATGCTCTAAGCGCACAAAAAACTTCGCTAGATCTGTCACCATTGGTACTGTACAGCCTAAATTCATTTTGTCTGTTACTTTGATTTGCTCTCTGTCATCCTACTCAGTTATGGCTTTTGTAGATTCAGGTGCCTCCCTGAAACTGATGGATTTGTCATTTGCCAAGCGCTGTGGTTTTATCCTTGAGCCATTACAGTTCCCTATTCCATTGAAGGGAATTGATGCTACACCATTGGCCAAGAATAAACCTCAATACTGGACTCAAGTGACCATGTGTATGACTCCTGCACATCAGGAGGTGATTCGCTTTCTTGTGTTATATAATTTGCATGACGTTGTCGTGTTGGGTCTGCCATGGTTGCAGGCTCATAATCCAGTCCTGGATTGGAAAGCAATGTCTGTGTTGAGTTGGGGTTGCCAGGGAATTCATGGCGATGCTCCCTTGGTATTAATTGCTTCCTCTATTCCTTCTGAAGTCCCTGAGTTTTTGTCGGACTACCAGGATGTATTTGATGAGCCCAAATCCAGTGCCCTACCTCCTCATAGGGATTGTGATTGTGCTATAAATTTGATTCCTGGTAGTAAGTTCCCTAAGGGACGACTGTTTAATTTGTCTGTACCAGAGCATGCCGCTATGCGGAGCTATGTAAAAGAGTCTTTGGAGAAGGGACATATTCGCCCCTCCTCGTCCCCTCTTGGTGCGGGATTCTTTTTTGTGGCCAAGAAGGACGGTTCATTGAGACCCTGTATAGATTATCGCCTTCTAAATAAAATCACGGTCAAATTCCAGTATCCCTTACCATTGTTGTCTGATCTGTTTGCTCGGATTAGGGGGTCTAGTTGGTTCACCAAGATAGATCTTCGCGGTGCGTATAATCTTGTGCGTATAAAACAGGGCGATGAATGGAAAACAGCATTTAATACGCCCGAAGGCCATTTTGAGTACTTGGTGATGCCTTTTGGACTTTCTAATGCCCCTTCTGTGTTTCAGTCCTTCATGCACGATATCTTCTGAGAATATCTGGATAAATTTATGATTGTGTATCTGGATGATATTTTGGTCTTTTCAGATGATTGGGAATCCCATGTGAAGCAGGTCAGGATGGTATTTCAGGTCCTGCATGCCAATGCCTTATTTGTGAAGGGTTCCAAATGTCTCTTCGGAGTCCAGAAAGTTTCCTTTTTGGGCTTTATTTTTTCTCCTTCTTCTATTGAGATGGACCCAGTCAAGGTCCAGGCTATTCATGATTGGACTCAACCTACATCGGTTAAGAGTCTTCAGAAGTTCTTGGGTTTTGCTAATTTTTACCGTCGCTTCATTACTAATTTTTCTGGTGTGGTTAAACCTTTGACGGATTTGACCAAGAAGGGTTCTGATGTGACTAACTGGTCTCCTGCCGCCGTTGAGGCCTTTCAGGAGCTGAAGCGCCGGTTTTCTTCGGCTCCAGTTTTATGTCAGCCAGATGTCTCTCTTCCCTTCCAGGTCAAGGTTGATGCTTCTGAAATTGGAGCAGGGGCTGTTTTGTCACAGAGAAGCTCTGATTGCTCTGTGATGAAGCCATGTGCCTTCTTTTCAAGAAAATATTCGCCGGCTGAGCGAAATTATGATGTTGGTAATCGGGAGTTGTTGGCAATGAAGTGGGCATTTGAGGAGTGGCGACACTGGCTAGAGGTAGCTAAGCATCGTGTGGTGGTCTTGACTGATCATAAAAATTTGATTTATCTTGAGTCGGCCAAGCGGTTGAATTCTAGACAGGCTCGTTGGTCGTTGTTTTTCTCACGTTTCGATTTCGTGGTCTCGTACCTTCCTGGTTCAAAGAATGTGAAGGCTGATGCTCTTTCTAGGAGTTTTGTGCCTGACTCCCCTGGAGTTTCTGAGTCGGTTGGTATCCTCAAAGAGGGGGTAATTTTGTCTGCCATTTCCCCAGATTTGCGACGGGTGTTACAGGAATTTCAGGTGGATAGACCTGACCGTTGTCCATCAGAGAGACTGTTTGTCCCAGATAGATGGACCAGCAGAGTTATTTCCGAGGTCCATTCTTCAGTGTTGGCGGGTCATCCTGGGATTTTTGGTACCAGAGATTTGGTGGCTAGATCCTTCTGGTGGCCTTCCTTGTCGCGGGATGTGCGTTCCTTTGTGCAGTCCTGTGGGATTTGTGCTCGGGCTAAGCCTTGCTGTTCTCGTGCCAGTGGTTTGCTTTTGCCTTTGCCGGTTCCTAAGAGACCTTGGACGCATATTTCCATGGATTTTATTTTGGATCTTCCGGTCTCTCAGAGAATGTCTGTCATCTGGGTGGTTTGTGATCGTTTTTATAAAATGGTCCATTTGGTGCCCTTGCCTAAGTTGCCTTCTTCCTCCGATTTGGTTCCGTTATTTTTTCAGAATGTGGTTCGTCTGCACGGCATCCCTGAAAACATTGTGTCTGACAGAGGATCCCAGTTTGTGTCCAGATTTTGGCGGTCCTTTTGTGCTAAGATGGGCATTGATTTGTCTTTTTCGTCGGCCTTCCATCCTCAGACGAATGGCCAAACCGAGCGAACTAACCAGACCTTGGAAACTTATTTGAGATGTTTTGTTTCTGCTGACCAGGATGATTGGGTGACTTTTTTGCCATTGGCCGAGTTTGCCCTAAATAATCGGGCTAGTTCGGCTACTTTGGTTTTGCCTTTTTTTTGTAATTCTGGTTTTCATCCTCGTTTTTCCTCGGGTCAGGTTGAGTCTTCTGACTGTCCTGGGGTGGATTCTGTGGTGGATAGGTTGCAGCAGGTTTGGAACCATGTGGTGGACAATTTGACGTTGTCACAAGAGAAGGCTCAGCGCTTTGCTAACCGTCGTCGCTGTGTGGGTCCCCGACTTCGTGTGGGGGATTTGGTGTGGATGTCTTCTCGTTATGGTCCTATGAAGGTTTCTTCTCCTAAGTTTAAACCTCGTTTTATCGGTCCTTATAAAATTTTGGAAATCCTCAACCCTGTGTCATTTCGTTTGGACCTCCCGGCATCGTTTACCTTCCATAATGTGTTCCATAGGTCTTTGTTGCGGAGGTATGTGGTGCCTGTGGTTCCTTCTGTTGAGCCTCCTGCTCCGGTGCTGGTTGAGGGAGAATTGGAATACGTGGTGGAGAAGATCTTGGATTCTCGTATTTCAAGACGGAGGCTTCAGTATTTGGTTAAGTGGAAGGGCTATGGTTAGGAGGATAATTCCTGGGTTGTCGCCTCTGATGTTCATGCGGCCGATTTGGTTCGTGCCTTCCATGTGGCTCACCCTGATCGCCCTGGGGGTTCTGGTGAGGGTTCGGTGACCCCTCCTCAAGGGGGGGGGTACTGTTGTGAACTCTGTTTCCGGGCTCCCTCCTGTGGTCGTGAGTGGTACTGTGTGAGTTCTCTCTTTGGGCTCCCCCTGGTGGCTTTTTTTGTTATTTTGCAGGTTTCTGGCTGGGATCAGCTGTCTCGTCATCTGCTAGTTAGGTTTCCTATTTAATCCACCTGGTCCTTCATTCCTTGCCTGTTGTCGTTGTATTCAGTGCTATTCTGATTGCTCCTGTCTACATCCGTTATCAGTCTCTCCAAGAGAAGCTAAGTTTTGTTTGCTTATTTTTGCTCATCTGTGTTCAAGATGTTTCCTAGTATATGATGGGTTTTGTCCAGCTTGCTAATATGTGATTTCCCTGCTTGCTGGTGCTCTGGGGTGCTGAGTTGCTCCCCCCACATCGTTAGTTGGTGTGGGGGTTCTCGCATTCTCTGCATGGATATTTTTGCATAGGGTTTTTTACTGACCGCACAGATCCCTTGCTATTTTCTGCTATCTAGCGTTAGCGGGCCTCATTTGCTTAACCTGTTTCATCTCTGCGTTTGTCTTTTCCTCTTAACTCACCGTTATTATTTGTGGGGGGCTTCTATATCTCTGGGGTTATTTCTCTGAGGCAAGTGAGGTCTTTACTTTCTCTTTAGGGGTAGTCAGTTTCTCAGGCCGTGAAGAGACGTCTAGGATTTCAGGAAACGTTCCACGGCTACCTATAGTGTGTGCGGTTAGGATCAGGTTTGCGGTCAGTCCAGTTACCACATCCCCAGAGCTCGTCCTATTATCTTCTACTTGCTGGTTAGATTTGTGATCCTAAGCCACTGAGGATCATAACAGGGATGTCACAGTGGTGGCGACCCGGTCCATGGCCCTTAGCGCCCATGTTAAAGGGAATGTCTTTAAAGGGGTTTGGAATAAAGTTTGTGTTCGTGACACCACCTGTGGTATTCGGTCAGAGGTGACCGACGCTGCTTAAAGGGGTCCGCTGGGGTGATGTTATGGCAGCTAAAATGGTATAACTTCCCACAGGTGAAGTAGGTCCCCAGGGCTCCCGTTGTTTAGATGGAGATGGTGAGTGGTGCAGTAAAGAATGGAGGACACAGATTTGCAGTCTCTTTACCTGGTTTACTGAAGACTTCAGACAGCCACAGTCCAGGGCACCAGATCACAGGTGCAGGCAGGGGCCGGCCAGCTTGGAAGCGAGTTCAGAGTCCCCTTTACCAGGTGGAGTTAAAAGCCTTCTTAATAGCGCGGTGGTGTTGTAGTCCCTTACTGCCTATGGCTTCTGGTAAGGTCCTCACAGTTCTAAACTTTGTCCTCCATAAAGGTGGGACACAAACCCGTATGACAGGTGGATTGAGCCTTTTTACAGGGTCTCTATCATGACCCAGGCTCTATTCACCACTGTGTCTCCTGGGTATTAGGGCGGACAAGTTACATGCATTTCAGGTGTCCTGCCAGTTTCTGCTGTACGTCTTGGAGTCCCTGACCACCTCGGTCTTCTGACTACCGTTATCTGCGCTTTGCAGGGAGGTAGCCCTATCGCAGTTGTCACTCACCTGTGCTTTGTTCTCCTGCATGCTCACTACAAATCTGTCCTTCTTTCTGTGTTGTCTCTGTCCTTCAAGTGCTGCAGCACCTTCTTGTGGCTGCACGGCCCCTCTGCTTCCTTCCCCTCTGTCTCTCTGACAGGAACTAACTGACTTTCCCTCCAGACCAGAATATATTTATAGGGGAGCCACCCACAAGCTGGATCACAGCTACCCCGTTTGGCCTGGAGTGTGAACATGTTGTATGCTTGTGGTTACCTGATAAAGAAGATCTTCCTTCCAAGCGTCACATCCCTCTCCCCAGGGCTGTATTTTGAGTTTCTGCTGCCCTAGGCACTTTTAGTGCTGCCTCCCCCTTTGGTAAGTATGACACTATCGGCAGTGACTTTTGGAAAAAATGGCTGATGTGAAAGTAGCCTTTTGCAGCAGATCGGGCAGTTTTTTCGTTTCTGCCGCATAACGGATCACTTACAGCAACACTGCGTTCGGCCTCATTCATTTCCTATGGGATTTGGGGACATTTGCAGCACTTGGCGAGATCCTGCAAATGCACAGTGCTCCATACTGTATAACGACCCCACATGATGCTCAATACTGTATAATGGCCACACATGATGCTCCATACTGTATAATGGCCACACATGATGCTCCATACTGTATAATGGCCACACAGTGCTCTACACTGTATAATGGCCGCACATGATGCTCCATACTGTATAATGGCCACACAGTGCTCCATAATGTATAATGGCCCCACATGATGCTCCGTACTATATAATGACCCCACATGATGCTCAATACTGTAAAATGGCCACACGGTGATCCATACTGTACAATGACCCCACATGATGCTCCATACTGTATAATGGCCACACATAATGCTCAATACTGTATAATGGCCACACATGATGCTCCATACTGTGTAATGGCCACACATGATGCTCCATACTGTATAATAGCCATACATGATGCTCCATGCTGCATAATGGCTCCCTCCCTCTCATCTTGTATGCATGGCTCATTTTCCCCCTCCCATCTTTTATGCATGGCTCATCTCCCCCTCCCATCTTGTATGCATGGCTCATCTCCCCCTCCCCCCTCCCATCTTGTATGCATGGCTCATCTCCCCCTCCCATCCTACATGTATGGCTCATCTCACCCCCCTCCCATCCTGTATGCATGGCTCATCTCCCCCTCCCCCTCCCATCCTGTATGCATGGCTCATCTCCCCCTCCAATCCTGTATGCATGGCTCATCTCACCCCCTCCTCCCATCCTGTATGCATGCTCATCTCCCCCCTCCCATCCTGTATGCATGGCTCATCTCACCTACCCTCCCATCCTGTATGTATGGCTCATCTCCCCCTCTCTTCCTGTATGCATGGCTCATCTCACCCCCCTCTCATCCTATATGCATGGCTCATCTCACACCCCTCCCATCCTGTATGCATGGCTCATCTCCCCCTCCCATTCTGTATGCATGGCTCATCTCACCCCCCACACATCCTGTATGCATGGCTCATCTCCTCCTCCCATCCTATATGCATGGCTCAACTCCTCCTCCCATCCTGTATGCATGGCTCATCTCCCCCTCCCCCATCCCATCCTGTATGCATGGCTCATCTCCCCCTCCCCCTCCCCCTCCCATCCTGTATGCATGGCTCATCTCCCTCTCCCATCCTGTATGCATGGCTCATCTCACCCCCCTCGCATCCTGTATGCATGGCTCATCTCCCCCTCCCCCTCCCATCCTGTATGCATGGCTCATCTCCCCTCCCATCCTGTATGCATGGTTCATCTCACCCCCCTCCCATCCTGCATGCATGGCTCATCTCCTCCTCCCATCCTGTATGCATGGCTCATCTCCCCCCTTCCATCTTGTATGCATCGCTCATCTCCCCCTCCCATCCTGTATGCATGGCTCATCTCACCCCCTCCCCTCCTGTATGCATGGCTTATCTGCCCCTCCCATCCTGTATGCATGGTTCATCTCACCCCCTCCCATCCTGTATGCATGGCTCATCTCACCTACCCTCCCATCCTGTATGCATGGCTCATCTCACCCCCCTCGCATCCTGTATGCATGGCTCATCTCCTCCTCCCATCCTGTATGCATGGCTCATCTCCTCCTCCCATCCTGTATGCATGGCTCATCTCCCTCTCCCCCTCCCATCCTGTATGCATGGCTCATCTCCCCCTCCCCCTCCCATCCTGTATGCATGACTCATCTCCCTCTCCCATCCTGTATGCATGGCTCATCTCACCCCCCTCGCATCCTGTATGCATGGCCCATCTCCTCCTCCCATCCTGTATGCATGGCTCATCTTCCCCTCCCCCTCCCATCCTGTATGCATGGCTCATCTCCCCTCCCATCCTGTATGCATGGTTCATCTCACCCCCCTCCCATCCTGCATGCATGGCTCATCTCCTCCTCCCATCCTGTATGCATGGCTCATCTCCCCCCTTCCATCTTGTATGCATGGCTCATCTCCCCCTCCCATCCTGTATGCATGGCTCATCTCATCCCCTCCCATCCTGTATGTATGGCTCATCCCCCCTCCTATTTTGTATGCATGGCTCATCTCCCCCTCCCATCCTGTATGCATGGCTCATCTCCCCCTCCCATCCTGTATGCATGGCTCATCTCCCTCTCCCATCCTGTATGCATGGCTCATCTCACCCCCTCGCATCCTGTATGTATGGCTCATCTCCCCCTCCACCTCCTATCCTGTATGCATGGCTCATCTCCTCCCATCCTGTATGCATGGTTCATATCAACCCCCCTCCCATCCTGTATGCATGGCTCATCTCCCCCCCTTCCATCTTGTATGCATGGCTCATCTCCCCCTCCCATCCTGTATGCATGGCTCATCTCACCCCCTCCCCTCCTGTATGCATGGCTCATCTCCCCCTCCCATTCTGTATGCATGGTTCATCTCCCCCTCCCCCTCCCATCCTGTATGCATGGCTCATTTCCCCTCCCATCCTGTATGCATGGTTCATCTCACCCCCCCTCCCATCCTGTATGCATGGCTCATCTCCCCCTCCCATCCTGTATGCATGGCTCATCTCCCTCTCCCATCCTGTATGCATGGCTCATCTCACCCCCCTCGAATCCTGTATGCATGGCTCATCTCCTTGTCCCATCCTGTATGCATGGCTCATCTCCCCCTTCCATCTTGTATGCATGGCTCATCTCCCCCCCATCCTGTATGCATGGCTCATCTCACCCCCCCATCCTGTATGCATGGCTCAGCTCCCCGCTCCCATCTTACATGGCTCAGCTCCCCATCCTCCTTCATCCTTCCCCCTGTCCTCCCTGGCTGTCATACTCACCTTTCCCACACCGCGCCGAACATCCCTCCATCTCTGACCCGGTGCAGCACCTTCTTCCTGCGTGAGCGGTCATGTGGTACCGCTCATTAAGGTCATGAATATGCGTCCATATTCATCACCTTAATGAGCGGTACCTGTTGTGAATTTGGATTCTGGGCTCCCCCGGTGGCTACTGGTGGAATTGAACTTGTGACATCATCTTCCCTGTTCACCTGTTCTGATTAGATCTGGGTGTCGCTATATAACCTGGCTTCTCTGTTAGATGCTTGCCGGTCAACAATGTTATCAGAAGCCTCTCTGTGCTTGTTCCTGCTCCCAGACATCTACTAGATAAGTTGGACATTCGTCCATGTTTTGTTTTTGTATTTTGGTTCCAGTTCACAGCTGCAGTTTCGTTACTGTGTCTGGAAAGCTCTTGTTGATCAGGAATTGCCACTCTGGTATTATGAGTTAATGCCAGAGTCCTAAAGTAATTTCTGGATGTGTTTTGTTAGGGTTTTCTACTGACCATGAAAGTATGCTTTCTGTCTTCTGCTATCTAGAAAGCGGACCTCAAATTTGCTAAAACTATTTTCCTGCTGCGTTTGTTGTTTCATCTCATATCACCGCCAATATATGTGGGGGGCTTCTGTCTCCTTTTTGGGCATTTCTCTAGAGGTGAGTCAGGTCTTATATTTCCCTCTGCTAGCATTATTTAGTTCTCCGGCCGGCGCTGGGCATATAGGGATAAAAAGTAGGACATGCTACCTGGCTACTTCTAGATGATGCGGTAGGTTTAGTTCATGGTCAGTACAGTTACATCTTCCAAGAGCTTGTTCCTATTGAGGCTTATGCTAGTTCTCTGGCCATGGAGATCATGACAGTTTGACCGGCCCACTAAAGGGTTAAAATCCTTGGCTGAGAAAGGAGAGAAATAAGAAGTCTGCTGAAAATTTTTTTTTTTTTTTTTTTTCTCTAGTAGTTAGTGTGCTCTTAATTGGATCACTTGCCAGTCTGTCTATGCTGCAGTCTTTCTTTTTTTTTCTCTCTCCTTCTAATCTTTGAATGGCTCTATGTTCACCTGTCTATAATGGATCTACAGAGTGTAACTGCAGGTTTGAATAATCTCGCCACGAAAGTACAAAGTTTGCAAGATTTTGTTGTTCATGCTCCGGTATCAGAGCCGAGAATTCCTTTGCCGGAATTCTTCTCAGGGAATAGATCTAGCTTTCAGAATTTTAGAAATAATTGTAAGTTATTTTTGTCCCTGAAATCTCGTTCTGCTGGAGACCCTGCACAGCAGGTTGGGATTGTGATTTCCTTGCTCCGCGGCGACCCTCAAGATTGGGCTTTTGCATTGGCACCAGGGGATCCTGCGTTGCGCAATGTGGATGCGTTTTTTCTGGCCTTGGGCTTGCTTTATGAGGAACCTCATTTGGAACTTCAGGCAGAAAAAACTTTGATGTCCCTATCGCAGGGGCAAGATGAAGCTGAAATTTACTGCCAAAGATTCCGTAAATGGTCTGTGCTTACTCAGTGGAATGAGTGTGCCTTGGCGGCTACTTTCAGAGAGGGTCTTTCTGATGCCATTAAGGATGTTATGGTGGGGTTCCCTGTGCCTGCAAGTCTGAATGAGTCCATGACGATGGCCATTCAGATCGATAGGCGTCTGCGGGAGCGCAAACCAGTGCACCATCTGGCGGTGTCCACTGAGAAGACGCCAGAAAGCATGCAGTGTGATAGAATTCTGTCCAGAAGCGAGCGGCAGAATTTTAGACGGAAAAATGGGTTGTGTTTCTATTGTGGGGATTCTACTCATGTTATATCAGCATGCTCTAAGCGTACTAAAAAGCTTGATAAATCCGTTCCCATTGGCACTTTACAGTCTAAATTTATTTTGTCTGTGACCCTGATTTGCTCTTTGTCATCTATTACTACGGACGCCTATATCGACTCTGGCGCCGCTTTGAGTCTTATGGATTGGTCCTTTGCCAATCGTTGTGGGTATGATTTAGAGCCTTTGGAGACTCTTATTCCTCTGAAGGGGATTGACTCCACCCCATTGGCTAATAATAAACCACAATACTGGACACAAGTGACTATGTGTATTAATCCGGATCACCAGGAGACTATTCGTTTTCTGGTGCTGTATAATCTACATGATGATTTGGTGCTAGGATTGCCATGGCTGCAGTCTCACAACCCAGTCCTTGACTGGAGAGCTATGTCTGTGTTGAGCTGGGGATGTAAGGGGACTCATGGGGACGTACCTTTGGTGTCCATTTCATCATCTATTCCCTCTGAAATCCCTGAGTTCCTGTCTGATTATCGTGACGTCTTTGAAGAACCCAAGCTGGGTTCGCTACCTCCGCACCGTGAGTGCGATTGTGCTATAGATTTAATTCCGGGTAGTAAATACCCAAAGGGTCGTTTATTTAATCTGTCTGTGCCTGAACATACTGCTATGCGAGAATATATAAAGGAGTCCTTGGAAAAGGGACATATTCGTCCATCGTCATCTCCCTTAGGAGCCGGTTTTTTCTTTGTGTCAAAAAAAGACGGCTCTTTGAGACCATGTATTGATTATCGGCTTTTGAATAAAATCACGGTTAAATATCAATACCCATTGCCGTTGCTGACTGATTTGTTTGCTCGCATAAAGGGGGCCAAGTGGTTCTCTAAGATTGATCTCCGTGGGGCGTATAATTTGGTGCGGATCAGGCAGGGGGATGAGTGGAAAACCGCATTTAATACGCCCGAGGGCCACTTTGAGTATTTGGTGATGCCTTTTGGTCTTTCTAATGCCCCTTCAGTCTTCCAGTCCTTTATGCATGATATTTTCCGCGATTTTTTGGATAAATTTATGATAGTGTATCTGGATGATATTCTGATTTTTTCGGATGATTGGGACTCTCATGTCCGGCAAGTTAAGAGGGTTTTTCAGGTTTTGCGGTCTAATTCTCTGTGTGTCAAGGGTTCTAAGTGCGTTTTTGGGGTTCAGAGAATTTCCTTTTTGGGATATATTTTTTCTCCCTCTTCCATTGAGATGGATCCTGTCAAGGTTCAAGCTATTTGTGATTGGACGCAGCCCTCTTCTCTTAAAAGTCTTCAGAAATTTTTGGGCTTTGCCAACTTTTATCGTCGATTTATTTCTGGTTTTTCGGATGTCGTTAAGCCATTGACCGATTTGACTAGACAGGGTGCTGATGTTGCTAATTGGTCCCCTGATGCTGTGGAGGCCTTTCAGGAGCTTAGGCGCCGTTTTTCTTCTGCCCCTGTGTTGCGTCAGCCTGATGTGACTCTTCCTTTTCAGGTTGAGGTCGACGCTTCTGAGATCGGGGCTGGGGCAGTGTTGTCGCAGAAAAGTTCTGACTGCGCCGTGATGAGGCCTTGTGCCTTCTTTTCCCGTAAATTTTCGCCCGCTGAGCGGAATTATGATGTTGGGAATCGGGAGCTTTTGGCCATGAAGTGGGCGTTTGAGGAGTGGCGCCATTGGCTCGAGGGGGCCAGACATCAGGTGGTGGTATTGACTGACCACAAAAATTTGATCTATCTTGAGACCGCCAGGCGCCTGAATCCTAGACAGGCGCGCTGGTCATTATTTTTCTCTCGGTTTAATTTTGTGGTATCGTACCTACCGGGTTCTAAGAATGTTAAGGCGGATGCCCTTTCTAGGAGTTTTGAGCCTGATTCACCCGGCAATTCTGACCCCACAGGTATTCTTAAGGAGGGAGTTATCTTGTCAGCCGTTTCTCCAGACCTGCGGCGGGCCTTGCAGGAGTTTCAGGCGGATAGACCGGATCGTTGTCCGCCTGATAGGTTGTTTGTTCCTGATGATTGGACCAGTAGAGTCATCTCTGAGGTACATTCTTCTGCATTGGCAGGTCATCCTGGAATTTTTGGTACCAGGGATTTGGTGGCAAGATCCTTCTGGTGGCCTTCCCTGTCACGAGATGTGCGAGGCTTTGTGCAGTCTTGTGACGTTTGTGCTCGGGCCAAGCCTTGTTGTTCTCGGGCTAGTGGATTATTGTTGCCCTTGCCTATTCCTAAGAGGCCTTGGACACACATCTCGATGGATTTTATTTCAGATCTGCCTGTTTCTCAGAAGATGTCTGTCATCTGGGTGGTGTGTGACCGTTTTTCTAAGATGGTCCATTTGGTTCCCCTGCCCAAATTGCCTTCTTCTTCCGAGTTGGTGCCCCTGTTTTTTCAAAATGTTGTTCGTTTGCATGGTATTCCTGAGAATATCGTTTCTGACAGAGGAACCCAATTTGTGTCTAGATTTTGGCGGGCATTCTGTGCTAGGATGGGCATAGATTTGTCTTTTTCGTCTGCTTTTCACCCTCAGACTAATGGCCAGACCGAGCGGACTAATCAGACCCTGGAGACATATCTGAGGTGTTTTGTGTCTGCTGACCAGGATGATTGGGTTGCTTTTTTGCCATTGGCGGAGTTCGCCCTCAATAATCGGGCCAGCTCTGCCACTTTGGTGTCCCCGTTTTTCTGTAATTCGGGGTTCCACCCTCGATTTTCCTCCGGTCAGATGGAATCCTCGGATTGTCCTGGAGTGGATGCGGTGGTGGAGAGATTGCATCATATCTGGGGGCAGGTGATGGACAATTTAAAGTTGTCCCAGGAGAAGACTCAGCTTTTTGCCAACCGTCACCGTCGTGTTGGTCCTCGGCTTTGTGTTGGAGATTTGGTGTGGTTGTCTTCTCGTTTTGTCCCTATGAGGGTCTCATCTCCTAAGTTTAAGCCTCGGTTCATCGGTCCGTATAAAATATTGGAGATTCTTAACCCTGTTTCCTTCCGTTTGGACCTCCCTGCATCCTTTTCTATTCATAACGTTTTTCATCGGTCGTTATTGCGCAGGTATGAGGCACCGGTTGTGCCTTCCGTTGAGCCTCCTGCTCCGGTGTTGGTTGAGGGTGAGTTGGAGTACGTTGTGGAAAAAATCCTAGACTCCCGTGTTTCCAGACGGAGACTCCAGTATCTGGTCAAGTGGAAGGGATACGGCCAGGAGGATAATTCTTGGGTCACTGCATCTGATGTTCATGCCTCTGATCTGGTTCGTGCCTTTCATAGGGCCCATCCTGATCGCCCTGGTGGTTCTGGTGAGGGTTCGGTGCCCCCTCCTTGAGGGGGGGGTACTGTTGTGAATTTGGATTCTGGGCTCCCCCGGTGGCTACTGGTGGAATTGAACTTGTGACATCATCTTCCCTGTTCACCTGTTCTGATTAGATCTGGGTGTCGCTATATAACCTGGCTTCTCTGTTAGATGCTTGCCGGTCAACAATGTTATCAGAAGCCTCTCTGTGCTTGTTCCTGCTCCCAGACATCTACTAGATAAGTTGGACATTCGTCCATGTTTTGTTTTTGTATTTTGGTTCCAGTTCACAGCTGCAGTTTCGTTACTGTGTCTGGAAAGCTCTTGTTGATCAGGAATTGCCACTCTGGTATTATGAGTTAATGCCAGAGTCCTAAAGTAATTTCTGGATGTGTTTTGTTAGGGTTTTCTACTGACCATGAAAGTATGCTTTCTGTCTTCTGCTATCTAGAAAGCGGACCTCAAATTTGCTAAAACTATTTTCCTGCTGCGTTTGTTGTTTCATCTCATATCACCGCCAATATATGTGGGGGGCTTCTGTCTCCTTTTTGGGCATTTCTCTAGAGGTGAGTCAGGTCTTATATTTCCCTCTGCTAGCATTATTTAGTTCTCCGGCCGGCGCTGGGCATATAGGGATAAAAAGTAGGACATGCTACCTGGCTACTTCTAGATGATGCGGTAGGTTTAGTTCATGGTCAGTACAGTTACATCTTCCAAGAGCTTGTTCCTATTGAGGCTTATGCTAGTTCTCTGGCCATGGAGATCATGACAGGTACCATGTGACCGCTCACACAGGACGAGCTGCTGGCACCGAGACCAGGCATCGCTGGAGTAGGGTGAGTATGACGTCTTCAAGGAGGCAGGCAGGTAGGTGGGCAGGCAGGCGGGCGGGGGGGCGGCCAGGGGGGGCGGTCAGTCAGGAGGTGACCCAGGACTTTAATTAAAAAGAAAACTTGCTCAGGTGCCCCCCCCCCATATCGTCCCGCCCTAGGCACGTGCCCTCAAGTGCCTAGTGGCAAATATGGCCCTGACTCTCCCTGTGAGGAAAGCAATGCCACTGTGACAACCAGGACCCTGGGGTGTCATACTCCCTCGGGTTAAATCCAGTACTCCCGGACTGAGAGAAGAAGAACAATAATGCAGGTTATTAAAAGACATACAAAACTTTTTAAAATGCATGTAAACACGTTGTATAAACGTTGGCTTCCCTTCATGGGAGGTAATCAATGCTTAAATGTTGCTGGAACATATATACAAAAATATATAAGTAACTTTCAAAAATAGAACTTTTACTATGAAACAGCGACTACCCTTACGGGTATACTACTTTAAGACTCTCCTTTATTACAGTGCAAAACCAAACATCAGCTTTACTTTCAATTTCCTACTCTCACTATAATTCTTCAACACTATCTGAGTACTTTTCCTATCTCACATGCAAAACACTATCTATTTCCCTTACAGGGTAACTTCTTGGACTACATATTCCTTCGCTTCCAAGCGTGAGATCACTCTCCCCATGAGGAAAGCAATGCCACTGTGACAACCAGGACCCTGGGGTGTCAGAATTGTGCTGCCTTGCTGCTGCTTTCTAATGTATTAAGAATGAAGAAAAATGTGTAATTATAATTCACATACAGCAGGACAATTGCCATCTATGCCATCAAAACATATCAATTGATTCTCTGTATTATTTGCAGACTACTACACACATTTTCCTCAGTGCTGCAGTTACACAATGCAATACTGTATTGAGTATTTGTCCCATGATTAGGACTTTATCATCCCATTTGTATTGCTGAGCTGTAAGCTCTGAAGACCTCTTACTATTGTAAATTGCCCTTAAATGGCTGCTGCATTCCCTGAATGGGCTTTTATGTAAGCTATGAGAGTCCCTTCTGATTTTCTGCGCTATATCACAAGACATTAGGGGGAAGACTGAGGTCATGTGCGCCTTCTGTGACTGATGCAAACTTTTGCAATGAGTATAATTGCACTGAGAATTTTGGTTTGCACTTTGTGCAAATCAAATTTTAAATTGTTTGAATTTGCCAGGCGCTGGGAAATTCATGATTGCGTGAAAATAGTGAGGAAAGATTAAAAAAATATATTCTTTCATTTTAACCCCTTTCATGGTTGCCTCATTGATCCAAAATAACTGCATGAACAGACTTGGTGCTAGCTATTCCAGATCACAGGGGTTGCCCTTGCCTTGACATTTTAAACCCTGTACAGCAGAGGTGTCAAACTGCATTCCTCGAGGGCCGCCAACAGGTCATGTTTTCAGGATTTCCTTAGCATTCCACAAGGTGCTGGAATCATACTGTGCAGGTGATTAAATTATCACCTGTGCAATACAAGGAAATCCTGAAAACATGACCTGTTGGCGGCCCTTGAGGAATGCAGTTTGACTAGTGTTGAGCGATCCCGTCCGATACTTGAAAGTATCGGTATCGGAAAGTACCTACGCGACCAATCAGAAGCTGCGGACGTCTTCTAAGGTATTTCAAGCGCTTGAAAGACCTTAGGTGAACAGTCAGAAACCAGGTCAGAACCAGGAGGTATGGGAGGTAGAAAATCGTAAGGCCGGAGAAACTTTAGTAAACTAGCCGAGGTCAGAGAACGGGAATAATCAGAACAGCACAGCAATATAAACCAGGACATCAACAGTATTGACTGGCAATGGGAGTTGGGGTTTCAGAGGCTTAAATAGCTGACTGCCAAAAGTACCAGGGAAAAATTAGTATTGGTGTTGTCATGCATTGCAAGCAGCAAATTCATGCCACTGCTCATTGGCTAAAGAGAAAACAGGGGAGGCATGCATAATGCACAGAGGTTGCACCAAAAAATTCACCTGTCTGCTGGATTTGATTAAATCAGATCTGTTGATTCCAAATATTTAGGGAGATTTGTCCAATCAAAACACACAAAAAGATAAGTACAAAACCTCTTTAAAATCGCATCAGGAGTGATTTCCACTAGGAAACTCATAGTTTTTGACCACATAGAAACATTTCCTTGTGCACATACCCCAAGAAAGCAACACATTGCTCAATATGGCTTCTGTGACAAGACATATTACAAGACAAAATGCACATAGTCCTATAGATCAATCCAAACTTTCTTTTGACATCAATAGAGAAACCTCTGGTAGCTCAGTTTTCTTGTAGTTTTGGTAAGTTTGACCCTGTCTGTTTTCCTTTTTTTGCAATCAATGCCATCTAATCCACTGCCTCCAAGTGACTTCACCACCAAACACCGACCTCCCCAGGGTAAATCCCAAAAAGAGATCAGGGATGATTTCCATAATCTATTAATCACATGTAACCACAGCGCCATGAATTATTTACCATTCTATGGCATTTGCAGAAATATACGGTAAGTGAAAATATGACACTACAAGACTAAAGAGAATCAAACCAGGGGAATTCTTCAGCCGGCAACGCAGATCGGGTCTATAATTGCATATAATTTCTAGAACAAATGATGCCATAAAATACATAAAATTACAGCTAGTTAGAGCTCTCTATCAAAGAGTGCAGCCTGAATTTATTGCATGACACCGGGTGCCTGGGCCGCACGGTAACATCTGCTGTCCTCTTCTAACCCACAAATACTGAGTCATTTGAAAGGATTATTATAGTAATCTATGGTATTTTAATAATTATGTGCCATGAGCTGTATCATATTCATGTAAGCCTGCATCTGAGAATAATCTCCTGTAATAAGCATGATTCCTGCTTAAAAGTGAAAAGAAAATGTACTTTTCAAGATGGCCGAAACAGGAAGTGGGAGTTTGATATGGTCTGAGGTTCTGTATGGGGGGGTAATACCAGTGCTGAAACCAAACAGAAATGTTTGACGTTTGTCCCAGACAGTCAGTGTTTGGGCCTGAACGCCAAACACGGACTTTCTGCAGTGTTCGGGGTAAGTAATCGAACTTTCTAAAAAGTTCGGGTCAGGTACCAGTATAAGCAGGTTGCGGGACGCAGTTTCGGACAGGAGGCAGACCAAGGGTTAACAAGGGGTTTAATAAACAGTAGTTACTCCTTGCAGGAAGATATGTACACAAGGAGCAAGGTTATACCTAATACAGAGAGAACTAATGGGGGAAGGTTTTTTAACAAACAGGGAAGAATAATACAAATAATACTCTTAACACTTTGGGCTTGGCCATGGGTTTGCTCCTGCCTGTCACTGAGGACGCTTAGATTATGTAACCAAAGTGGATCTGTCACAGTTCTGTGAAAAAATGGGGGAAACTTCCCTGGCATTAACAGTGTCCTCCTGTGGTCCTGATGATGGTGGTGTCCTCTGGTGGTCCTGGCGGTGGCGATGTCCTCTGGTGAACCTGGCGATGGTGGTGATAGACTGTGGTATTATCATGGGCACTGGCCAAAATAGATGAAATGAGGAAGGAGGAATAGTCTCTTCCCTCAGTGGTGAGAGTCCCCACACTGCCAGACCCTGTGACACTGTCCCGACACACTCTATAATATCCAGCTCAGTCCGCTGTGCCATACCGATGAGCCCCTGTATCCTGTACACAGACCTTGCCTCTCACAGTCAATACTCCCAGCCAGGGCGGTCTTGTCAGCGTCGTCGGCTGAGTCAGCAGTCTCTTAAAGGTCTGCTATATAAACGGTGACAGCGGTGTCAGCGAGGACAGCGTTATCTGTGGTGTCTCAGCAGGACCCCGTCATTCGGTTCCTGTCAGCGTGTCCTCTCGTCCGCTCCAGTCAGTGCAACACCCCAGGTAACCTGCTGTTACAGTGGTATTGCCTTCCTCAGAGGGAGGGTGATGCCATGCTTAGAAGCGAGGAAGGATCCCTTTAACAAGTAACCAGTACATGCAACACTGTTCTGACTCCAGGCCAGAAGGGAGAGCTCGAGACCCGGATTCAGGGGAACTTCCCTATATATTCTGGCTGGAGGAGGATTTAGTTAAACAGTCTGTCAGAGGGACAGAGGAGAGAGGAAACAGACAGAGTCTGAGAGAGGAAAGCTGGGGCCATGCAGAAAAGTGGATCTGCAGCTCCTGGACTGAAGAAAGAGAAACAGAGCAGTCTGTAGGACACTGAAAGGGGAAGAGAATCAAAGAAGAGTGAAGAGCTAGAGAGAAGCTGCGACTGAGCTTCCTCCATGCTGAAGCGCAGGAATCGGTGGCCGGAAGACCGAGGCTGTGTGGGACTGTATGCCCCACAGCAGAAACTGGCGGACAGCAGATTACAAGTCGCCTGTCCAGCATTAACACCCGAAGGCACAGCAGCACATAGAGCCCGGAGTCATCTGAGAGACCCCTGTAAACAGGTTCGAGTTGCCTGCCATGCAGGTAGTGTCCTACCAAAGGGGACAGAAAGAAAGTGAGGACCTTGTGTGAGGCCTAAGGCAGCAAGGGACTACAACACATCGCAGAGAGGAAGGCTTCCAACCCCACCTGGTTAGGGGGATTCCTGAATTGCTTCCAAGCTGGCTGGACCACACCAGCACCTGTGATCTGTACCCTGGACTGTGGCTGCCTTACACCAGTAAAAAGGTAAAGAGACTGCAACTTTGTATCCTCTGGTTCTTTATACACCACCCACCACCTGTCCCTACTATACCGGGAGCCCTGGGGATCCAGCTTCACCTGTGGGAAGCCATATCATCCCTGCTGCAGTACCATCATTCCCAGTGGACCCCTTTAAGTAGCATCAGTCATCTCTGACCAAATACCACAGGTGGTGTCACAAATAAACTTTATTCTTTATTCAACAACCCCTTTAAAGACCTTTCCCTTTTACTTGGACGCCCAGGGCCACGGACCAGGTCACTGCCACCGTGGCACATCCCTTTAAGAACTGGCCTGGTTCCGAGCACCCCCAGGCCCTGGCGGGTGCTCCATCAGCGCCGCCCTGTCGCCTCACAGCTGATCTACTCTGACAGGACTCTCACGCGCGTGCCGTTCTAGCATGAATTGTTTGAATTTTCTGCACGCGCATTAACTGTCTGCTTAGCCACACCCACTTCTCTCAAGCACAGGGACACCCTAAGCTCTCCCCCCCTGTATCCTAGGTGACAGACCTGACGGTTCCGGACCCATTACGGATGAGGCAAACCTGGTTAGTTTCTCCCCCTTACACCAGAACCCAAACTTCCACCGGCCCACCCATCCCATTCCTTTCCACAAAATATACAATGCTCGCATAAAAGAACATTCATCATAAACCGTCATTATAAAAAGCTCTGCACAAAGAGGACTAGCACACACACAGTGTTCTTCAGAAGAGGCTTTTGTTCTTCTCAGGTCACAGACCCTAACATCAGGCGACATGATTAGGTCCGCGGCAGCTGATGTCAGCTGTATATTACAGCTAGCACTCTGCTGCAACGGTCGGGATCTGAGATAACTGATTTCTACTGCTTAATCCTTTAGATGCCAAAGCCAGTAGAGTCCACTGCATTTAAACCCTTCACGACCTTGCAATTTTCCGTTTTTTCATCCCCTTTTACCAAGAGCGGTAACTTTTTTATTTTTCTGTCAATATAGCCATATGAGGACTTGTTTCTTGCAAGATGTATTGTACTTTTGACTGGCACCATTGATATTATCATGTGATACATTGTAAATAAGGAAAATAATTTCAAGTGCGTCAACATTGGAATAAAAACCTTGCAATTCAACAATTTTTGGAGGATTTTTTAGTTACCATGTTCACTATTTAGAAAAACTGACCTGGCAATATGATTCCCCAGGTTAGTATGAGTTTGCAGATACCAAACATGCATAGCTTTTTTTATTTAAGTGGTAAAAAAAAATTCTGAAAATTTTATGACAACATTTTTTTTGATTGTGTCGCCATTTTGCCATAAATGGGGCTATGTGATTGCTTATTTTTTGCCCTCCGAGCAGGTGTTTTTACTGATACCATTTTGGGGTAGTACGATGTTTTTATCATCTTACATTGCATTTTATTGCCAAAAAATGCTGATTAATTGAGCCATCATGTGTGGGGAAAGATGGCTCGCAGGGACACAAATTTTGATGAACAAATATGTCAAAAGTCGTGAAGGGTTTAAGGGTTTTTCATGAACACAACACAAACTTATAAAAGCCAGCATGGCTGAAAAATGCTAATTCAAGTCTATGAATCCAGGAAAGATAAGTAAAATACATGGATGGCATCCGTGTGTCATCATTATGTTGTCCGTATTTAATTGCAAAAAATAGAAGAAGCTTTGTGATTTATTTATCCATCCATGAGAAGCACTGAAGACACTCGGATCCAAAATGCTGATGACATCGGTACCATTTTTTGCGTGTGTGAAAAATACACACGTCTGAAAGATACCATAGCCTCGGTGCTGCGCAACCTCAAGTATCCCAAAATCACTCCAATGGAAATGTCAACAAGCCCTTTCACAGATGGAAAAATAACTAAATTATATACGGCTCCCAGAAGGTGGGAATCAAAAAACTACAAAAAAATAAAAAAGCAATGTGCTCCGAAAATAAAATTAGGCTGCATTCTTAAAAGATAAGAAATGACTAATTTGCTCTTTTTTTCACAATTTGCCAGAATAGATATATTCAGTATTTTGGGATGAATATGTCATATCGGTGATTTTCCTTAGTGGAAACGCACTGGGAATTACTCCATGATGATGACATCCGAGGTGCTTCCTTATAATCCTCCCGACCTGGAGTGAAACCTATCAGCACAGTTGTACCTTACACCGCATCCCACCAATATTACTGAAGACTCCGTGTCTTGTTTGGAGAAGAGCCGCCTCTTGGGTTTCCTCCTCCCGGCATGGAACTGCTTTCACAGGTGCAGAATGATGAGACTGAAATGAAATAAGTTGTCTGAAAAATAAATTCTCCGTTTACTGTCCGCACTGGGAGGGTAAGAATTTTGCCTTCAAGTCAACATCAAAGCCCACCTGTCAATCATCCTCCCATTTTATTTATACTTCTTTTTTTTTTTGCACCTTTTGCTTTTGACAGTTTTAGAGGTAGCAGATGTTGGCATAGACTACAGAAAGGGAGAGAAATGTAATAATGCTGACTTTGCTGGCTATTTGTGGTTTTACATAGGCCTGCTGTTTGTCTAATTAACATTATAATCTACAATTTTATTAATATTTCTTAATAAGGTTCGTCAACCTTAGACAAAAAAATAAATAAAATAATCAGTCATATCTCTATTTTTTTTAATTTACTGGTGATACCTCTCATAGTTTCCAAGCATTCACATGACTGCTGAAGCCAATCAGAATGATGCTATTAGTTTGTCACATGACAGCAAATGCTTCTGATTGGCTGCTGTGGTCATGTGTTATCCCCTTCAAAACTAAAACTGATTAGCACTCGAGATCTATGAGTGATAAAATCAGAGTATTGTGTTTTTTATTGTAATTTTATAACATTGTCTATTTTTTTTTCACAATTCCTTAAATGTTTTGGCGTTTTACTTTTTTTTTGTCATTTGGTTGTACTCTGAAACGTGAAAAAAATCTTTCCCATTGTTATCTGGAGACTGTGATCAAGCAGATTGTTTTTAACATCTTATGCTTTTATTTGTATTTTAATTATAGAATGTGCCCCTTAAAGGGGTTTTCCTACCATAGTAAATAATGCCATCACTTTCTGTTTGGTTCACCTCTCGGGAACTCACGATTACCAAGAAATCAAAGAGTCCATCCATAGAGAGAAGATTACAAGATAAGAATAACATTTTTGTCAATGAAGGCTCAGAGTTAGTCCACGTTCAGACGTTCAGTATTTGGTCAGTATTTTACATCAGTATTTGTAAGTCAAAATCAGGAGTGGAACAATCAGAGGAAAAGTATAAAAGAAACATATGCACCACTTCTGTATTTATCACCCACTCCTGGTTTTGGCTTGCAAATACTGATGTGAAATATTGACCAAATACTGAACGTGTGAATGTGGCCTAAGAGTTGTATAAAAGTAGAAAAAAGGGCTTGATTTATGAACGGCCTCACCTTTCTGATGGAACCACTGAAGATAGCTGAGCACTGCACTCGGCTGGTCTTCAGCTCTCCCATAAGTATGAATGGAGCTGCGATACATGGATGGACCATCAACTTTCAAACTTGAGAATACAATTTTGACCTGTAAATTTGTCCCTGTCTAAAAATGAAACTTTTATGGTTACAGTTTGCTGTTATAATATTTCATAATGTAACTAGAGAAATAGTCGTGATGAGTAGATGGGCAGAGGACAAAGTCTGGTATCGTGTGAGCTTCTTTTTCTGCTTTTCTTTGCACACTTCCTCACTTTTCCTCTTCTGTTCATTCGACAGAGCTTCTGCCTGTATAAAATCACAGTTTGCAAAACATTTATTTCCGGAACTTCATTAGAATCCCCAAATTTTATTTAGCGGCATTAAAAATACTCCCTAAAGTAAGAAACAGTGGGGCAACATGTTTCAGATGAGCACACCCTTGGCCATGACCTTAGCTAGAAGATTGCACGTACTCACCCGAAACGTGTTGGCCTACTGTTGCTGACCATAATGCTTATATAGTACATATTTTTAATCTTCTTAAATAAAGTTTCAGATTTTTATGGAACCTTTTTTTTCTGGTGTTTTTCTGAAGTTTTTCTTTCCTCGCTTTAGTATCTCTTAAAGAGTTAGAAAAATGTTTAGAATCTTAATTCTAAATATTTTTCTATCTTCTGGCTAACACGGTACAAAGATATATATCTTTCCTGTATCTTAAAAAGTTAATCATTTTTGGCATTTAAAAGGGCACATTCTGGACTGGGCCAATCCGGTAACACAAAACAAAGATAAAAAAAAGTGCTATCCAAAATCAATTAATCTAATTTTGAACTATTTTTTATTGTGATCCTCTCCGGCTCCGGTCTTGTGTGAACCATTTCTCCGAATCGTTATTATTTACAGTCGACTTCACTTGGAAAGTATTAGAAATAATATTTGTTCAAGCAAAGAAGCCTTGTGTTATCTGTGAAACATTGGAAATAATTATTAATCTGCACAGATAAGAAGTCTGCATTCTGAAGCATTTGTTCCGCCAAACAATAATTCACGATGTCCCGCGACTTTGTCATGCTAATCTTGGTCTCTGCTAAGATCCATGGGCCAGAAAACTGCTCTTTGCTTCAACCCTGTATCAGTCTTTATGGCATAAGTGTACGTACATTGGATTTATTAGCATGGAGACGAATAATCTCTGGTCTCCCACAACCCACTGCCAAACTTTAAAGGAAGCGACTGCCATATTTTTAGCCCATCGGATTTCCGAAATATAATTGTAAGATTTTTGTCTCTTAGAAAATTATTGAACTTAGTTCAAGGATTTTTCCTTTTCTGGGGATTATTGTGTTCCAAGACATTAAAATAAGAGGTCATGGTGTTATAAAATCAGTATTATTCAGACCACTACTGCATTACTATTCACATAGCATGTGCCGAAACGTGACAAATAATTTACTTTAGATGAAAAAATGTAATTCCTTTGTAATTCATTGCTGATGATGACCTTTCCTCGGACTTGGCAATCAATGCTTGGATTGGCAGGAGATTGATTCCTGGGAGCTTTGACGATCCAAAAAATTAATGGTTCACAAAGTTTGTTCAAGTGTGTGATTTTGGGTCACAGCTTGATTTTGATGATGAGCTGTTGATTTTAAAGGAGTGCTCCACAGAATGGGATCGTAAAGGTCCATTGACAATGATTAAAGTGGTGGTGAGCATGCTCATTCACTGCCCCTTGCAGAGCCCAATGCTTGAGATTATGAGGATAGGTGATAACTCTTTCTTACTGGAATACCCAGTTCTGGTATCCTGTGTATAAGAAAGACATAGCTGAACTGGAGCGGGTGCAGAGAAGAGCGACCAAGGTTATTAGAGGACTGGGGGGTCTGCAATACCAAGATAGGTTATTGCACTTGGGGCTATTTAGTTTGGGAAAACGAAGACTAAGGGTACTGTCACACAGTGCAATTTTGATCGCTACGACGGCACGATTCGTGACGTTCTAGCGATATCGTTACGATCTCGCAGTGTCTGACACGCTACTGCGATCAGGGACCCTGCTGAGAATCGTACGTCGTAGCAGATCGTTTGAAACTTTCTTTCGTCGCTGGATCTCCCGCTGTCATCGCTGGATCGTTGTGTGTGACAGCGATCCAGCGATGCGTTTGCTGGTAACCAGGGTAAACATCGGGTTACTAAGCGCAGGGCCGCGCTTAGTAACCCGATGTTTACCGTGGTTACCAGCGTAAAAGTAAAAAAAAACAAACCGTACATACTCACCATCTGATGTCCGTCAGGTCCCTTGCCGTCCGCTTCCCGCTCTGACTGTCTGCCGGCCGGAAAGTGAGAGCAGATCACAGCGGTGAAGTCACTGCTGTGCTGTGCTCTCACTGTACGGCGGCACTCAGTCAGAGCGGGAAGCAGACGGCAAGGGACCTGACGGACATCAGATGGTGAGTATATACATTTTTTTTTTTTTTACTTTTACGCTGGTAACCAGGGTAAACATCGGGTTACTAAGCGCGGCCCTGCGCTTAGTAACCCGATGTTTACCCTGGTTACCCGGGGACTTCGGCATCGCTCCAGCGCCGTGATTGCAAAGTGTGACCGCAGTCTACGACGCTGGAGCGATAATCATACGACGCTGCAACGTCACGAATCGCGCCGTCGTAGCGATCAAAATTGCACTGTGTGACAGTACCCTAAGGGGTGATCTTATGTTAATGTATAAATATATGAGGGGACAGTACAAAGACCTTTCTGATGATCTTTTTAATCATAGACCTGAGACAGGGACAAGGGGGCATCCTCTATGTCTGGAGGAAAAAAGGTTTAAGCATAATAACAGACGTGGGTTCTTTACTGTAAGAGCAGTGAGACTATGGAACTCTCTGCCGTATGATGTTGTAATGAGCGATTCATTACTTAAATTTAAGAGGGGACTGGATGCCTTTCTGGAAAAGTCTAATGTTACAGGTTATATACACTAGATTCCATGATAGGGCGTTGATCCAGGGAACTAGTCTGATTGCCGTATGTGGAGTCGGGAAGGAATTTTTTCCCCAATGTGGAGCTTACTCTTTGCCATATGGTTTTTTTTTGCCTTCCTCTGGATCAACATGTTAGGGCATGTTAGTTTAGGCTATGGGTTGAACTAGATGGACTTCAACCTTATTAACTATGTTACATTTGAAGTCAATGGTCGACTTGTCACTTGCCTGCTAGTAGTGACTGTGCCAATTGTTCACCAAGAACCAGCAGCTAATGTCCATGATGTTGACAATTATCTAGACAAGCATCATTGCCACAGTCCTGCCCTGCACTGACCTTCACATACAGATCAACTTTCGCCTTGCTACCTACCTGCTTCCATATCTGGTAATATGTTTTTTTTTCCAGGATTTCTTTTGTGCCACACTGGTATAGCAGGGGCACAGGGGCACAGGGCCATTCGGTACCAGGTTCATCCAAGTTTGCTACTTAGTGTTGGATGGCTCCATCATGCTTTACAGAACTGCTTTTTATTATTTGTTCTGCTTTGCTTACATAGTGCAAACATATTATCATCACTGTCCCCATTGGGGGTCACAATCTAAATTCCCAAACAGTATGTCATTGGAGTGTGGGAGGAAACCGGAAAACCAGGAGGAACAGCAGGCAAACACGGGGGAAACATACAAAGTCCTTGGAGATGTTGTCCTTTCTGGGATTTGAACCTAGGACCTCAAAGAGCCAATAAAAAATGTAATCATTCAATGATGTTATTGAGTTCTAAATTCTCTACAAATGCACAAACACGTGATTAATGGAGGGGGTCAGTTTTATAAAACTATCCCTAGTATAGATTTATGGGGGTCTAACTCTCGAGACCTCTGTGGATCAGCTGTTTAATGTAGCTATGGTGTTCACAGCAGCAAAAGCAGCAATACCAAAAATATAGAGGCCACTGTTTGGCCAAATGTCATGGCTCCTTGGAACAGCTAATTGTTCCTTTGCCAAACTGATATTAATGGTCTTCTTTTAGTATTTAAAGGTAGCAGGAGAATTACTTTGTGAAAGACAAAATGCAAACTAGATCCACAAAGGTGCCACTTAACGTTTTGGGTCGTCCTCAAGTACCATGTGCCACATACTGTCATTTTGTTATGTGGCAGAGGAGTATTTTGGCCTCTGGAGATCCAGGGTCCAGGTGCACGTACACCCGCTATAGCTAAGCCTTGGTCCATGTATATATTCAAGGTTAGACTGGCCCATCGGAGAACCGAAGAATCCTCCGGAGGGCCCTGGCTTATCCTTCAGAAGAGTTCATAGTGCAAACCTTGCAGTTGCTATGGGGCTTTTCAGTGGAGGAGAAAGGTGGGCCTTCAGAATCAAATCCTCCTGTGGGCCCAATGTTCTTAAGTCTGATACTGTATATCTTGTTTTTTTTTCTTCTCCTGATTTATCATTTTCACATTGAATTTGTTTCCAAAAAAGTATTGTGTAAATGAGTTTCCCTGTAAAGATGAAAATAATTTCCCACAATCTGACATGTTCTGCGCTGTTCTGTATTATCTGCACTGTAGCAAATAACAAATCATTACGGTTCTAACTCATTTTTATCTTTTGCCCAAATAGTAATCATTCTTCAGTTGGAAAAAAAAATAAGCAATTCATCTAGTACTTGGCAGTGGCTCCGTAAATCACAGCTAAATCTGGTATTTTCATGTTTTAAGAAACAGCCTAATCCCATCAGCGTAGTGGAAAATCCAGGTCTTCGTGCAAAATAAGCGCTGTGCCTACAGTTCCGGGGTGTGTGGGTGCAATGAGGTGGTTATTATTTGCAGTATATAGATATCTGGATGCACCAAATGCTCAAAAGTTGTATTATTGGATCAGAAGTGATCAATTAATATGAGTCAGTAGACGAACCAACCTACACAGCTGCATCTCGGTCCAGTAGGTGGGGGGTCCATTGTCACATGCTATCTGATAGACAGTAGAAAGCTACCTTTAAAGGGAACCTGTTACCAGGTATAAAGTAGGGCCAGCACTTGTACCCTCTGTGTTACAGTATACTAGAATTGTGTATATATGTTCCCAATATGCTCTGCAAAGCACATAGAATAGCTTTTGTTATATACACACCTACGGCGCGGTCTGGTCCGATGAGCGTCTCCAGTCTTGATCCAGCACCTTCTCTCTGCTTGCAATCGCCTTCCTCCTACATGTGGATGACGCATCCCACCTCATCCACCCAGAGTCCTCCATCACTCTCCTGCACAGGTATGCAAAGGGAAAGACCAAAGAAAACCAACGCATATGCGCTACAGTACTTTCCTCTGCTTTCGGCAGGGCAGAGAGAAGTATGCTTGCGCAGTAGCATGATGGACGTAGGACGCGTCATCCACATGAAGCAAGAAGGAGGACCGGAATCACTAGAAGAGACCAAGACTAAAGATGCCCATCAGACCAGACCATAGCTGAGTATAATAAAAGCTATTTTTTGTGTTAAGCAGAGCGTATTGGGGACACATATACCGCATTCTAGAATGCTGTACATGAGGGCGTACAGGTATTGGCCCTACTTTATATGGAAAAAATCTGGTGACAGGCTCCCTTTTACGTAATTGAGCTTAGCTGTTGCATTTCATGCCTTGCATTTACTGATTGATAGATGTAATGGGATTAATATCTTGATGACCTATCCCTTAGATAAGTCATTAACATCAGATCAGTGGTGGCTAGTGTTGAGCGATACCTTCCGATACTCAAAGGTATCGGTATCGGATGGGATCGGCCGATATCCAAAAAATATCGGATATCGCCGATACCGATATCCGATACCAATGCAAGTCAATGGGACACAAGTATCGGAAGCTATCCTGGATGGTTCCCAGGGTCTGAAGGAGAGGAAACTCTCCTTCAGGCCCTGGGATCAATATTCACGTAAAAAATAAAGAATAAAAATTAAAAATATGGATATACTCACCCCTCCGGCGGACCCTGGACCTAGCGGTGTTAACCGTCAGCCTCCGTTCCTAAGAATGAGGAGTGAAGGACCTTCGATGACGTCGCGGCTTGTGATTGGTCGTGTGACCACTCATGTGACCGCTCACGCGACCAATCACAAGCCGCGACGTCATCGCAGGTCCTACACTCACTTCATTCTTAGGAGGCTGCCGGTTAACACCGTTAGGTCCAGGGTCCGCCGGAGGGGTGAGTATATCCATATTTTTTATTTTTATTCTTTATTTTTTACATGAATATGGATCCCACTGCCTGAAGGAGAGTTTCCTCTCCTTCAGACCCTGGGAACCATACGGACCGCACACGCCGAAGATGACTGGGAACACTTCCGATTCCGATTTCCGATATCGCTAAAATATCGGAACTTGGTATCGGAATTCCGATACAGCAAATATCGGCTGATACCCGATACTTGCAGTATCGGAATGCTCAACACTAGTGGTGGCATCACCCAGTGTGATCAGCTGAAATCCCGAGCTGTGGCCAATGGTCGCTCACTGTCTGCAGAGCTGAAATAATACAGCTCCACACACTGCCTAGTGGCCGATCTCGGGTATTGTAGCTGAGTCCTCATTCCATTCATTGGAAGCTGAGCTGCAATACTTGAGAGAAGCCACCGCACACACTATCCATAATTTGGCCATGTCCATTAAGCCCTCGTTACACAGTATTTACTGCTTCAAAGGTTTTCTTTCTGGAGTTCAGTGCCGTTGCGCGTGTTAGGATTCTCGGCGGGCTCCATAAGACCAACCATTCATTGGGCTTACAGGAAGTTAGTGGCCCGCTGCCAAATAACTATAGCAGTTTTGCGCTTGGCAAAGGCTCGTCTAATTACAGCTATGAAATATTTGCACAGCATTTACAAATAAAACACTAATTTAATCAAACATTTTATTATTTTATTTTTTTGGAACTTTACAAAAACACAGCACGTAAAAACTGCCGAGAAATACAATTTCAGAAATATCTTGTTTAATTGCCGTTTCATCCGTAGTTTCCACAAATTAGGGCTCCTTGGTTTTTTTTGTAAAATTTGTCAAACTTATTGAAGGAAGCTGTTTAATAAATGTTCTGTTTTTCTTTAATGCTGTCCTTGGAAAACTCTCAATGCAGCGCCAAGGTACGAGGGCAGCACAGAATTACACATTCATTCTACGTTGGCAGAAAACAAGCATTTTACAGGTGTAAATGCTGCACGGTCCTTATGACATAAATAACTTGAATTAAACATGAGACTAATAACTTTGAAATCCAGAAAAGTTAAAGAAAAAGTTCTCAATATAGAGAAAAAGACCACGGAAATCTGTTACATTTTATCTTTTATGCTTTAATTAAATTTAATGTGAAATGCTTAATTTGATGAATCTTTTGAAATTTGTCAAATGTTTCACAAAAATTTGATTTGCGGCAAATGACACTTTGCGGACTCCTAGGACTTTGTCCAAACAATTTGAAGCTTTTTAACAAAAACACATCCTCAATACTGTCAAAGCAATCTCAACATACTGTATATGGCTATGGGTACATGGATGGTAAATGTTGATTACTACTGTGCTGTTGCATACTATCTGTACAGTTTGTTTAGTGTTTTATGGCTTGTTCTCCCTATCTCTAGGGCTAAGCTGTGAGATTCACCAGCCGCTGCATTTCTTACCTTGGCTTTTATACAGGCTATGATAGTTTAAACTTATCGGCTGTGGAGACACACATATTGTGGAGACACAGCATTGTATCTTAATTAACCAGATGACTATTTTTAGCAAAACCTGGGTTCATCGGTAAATAGCAATCTGTTTGCATCATTACAAACATACCTCTATACGGGAAGTAAAGTTTTTTTTAAAGAAATCTTGAGATCCATCACTGTGTGGTCAGCAAGCCAAGAACCCTCTGACCATAAATGGGTGGTAGTTCTTGACCCCACCACCTGCAGACTTTCAGATGCAGAGAAGAAAACCTCTAAGGGAGCAGAGGGGATGTCACACAAGAAAATTGTACATGGCATGTTGTATCTACCATACCATTTAGTTGATTAACTTTAAGGCAATCCTTTACGCACTCGGACAATTTGAGTGATTTGCACTGATGTCACTTTGCTTTTTCTTTTATTAAAAAAAAGGAGGAAAAATTTAGCAAAGCAAAAGTTTTACCATTCAAAAACTTTGGTAATCTGTTTAATACTTTTGCAGAGCGTTAATGGGACTGTTGTTTGTCCATTTTGACAGTTACTTTATATTGCGACATATTTGTTGTTTTTAAGTAACAAAGGGAAACAATATCCCTGACATGAACTTCTTGCTTAATGCCTCTAAGGATGGATGGGCTTCCAAAATGATGTGTTGCTCATTAATGTTGTTTTTATGCCAGAACTTGTAGATAGAGCTGATGGGAAAGCACTGGCTGAACTTTTCATAGTTCCCAAATCTTGTACAGCTTCACAAACCTGCATTCACAGACCTACATTAGCTGCAGTGTGGACGTGTAACATTAGTGTTACAGCTTTTTTAATGGAGAGAGGCAGCTAGCAATTGAAAAAAAGAGGGGAAAAAAGAAAAGAGAATTGAAACAAATGCATACATTCTGTCTACAGCTCTGTCAATTATCTCCCAAATATGATGCTACTCCATGTTCGTCTCTGGGAGTTGAGGAAAGATTGGGAGAGTCAAGGAATTAGCTATAGTAATAGATGTAGACTAAACAGTGCACAATGCCAACCAGCTGCTTATAAGGCCAGGAAGATACTGTTATGTATTAAAACAAACTTGGACTCACAAGACATGGTCTTATCAGCTTACATGAACTCAAGGGCATGAAGATGCAAAGTCTTTGGACGGATGTCCATGAGATTACTTGTGCTGGACATCGGATGATCTTGTGTTTGGGTTTGGCAGAGTTCTCCACTTGGTTTCTGCTCCTGGCTTGGACTCATTTTGGCTCTCAATGTGGATGAGTCCTTTGGCGAGCAGCGATCTCGCTGTGTATTGTGTTGTCTTGCTGTGTTTTTAGTACTGTTGTTGAAAATTCTCGGCCTCTTCCTCTGAGCAGGCAATCTCAGAGGAAGAGGCTCTGCTGGCTGGTTCTCTAGGTTTTCTCCACCGCTCCGTTTCACTGTTCTTTTTTGAGTTTACAGCTGTCTGCTCAAATCACTTCTAGAGTCAGACTAACCTGACCATTTTGTATCCCTCCCATAAGACTTTTTCCAGGACATCTCTAAGACATCTGAACCCATCTATTGGGCAAAGCAGGTGTACAAGATGTCCATGTTGTAGCAAGGCATCTCTTTACCACCCCCATCGCACATTTTTCGGTGTGTACATGTATCTAAAACACACATTTTGGTATGCAAACTTTTGACATATAAGACTATGGCACAATTCCAGATTTAAGATATAAAAAATGGCTTTTGAGCTTGCTTTGCAACAATACTGAAACAAGAGTACGTTGGGTAGTAAGTGCATCGGCAAGCCCCCAAAGTACTTCCAGGCTAAGTTGCACGTGGTTTTGTTTCTTGATTTCTCCGCGCTGGCAAATCGCATTGCGGCAAAATAATATAATTTTTATTGTAATACTAGGATCTATACAACCATACCTCTAGTTTTAGTAATGAAGTAGGCATTTCAGCTTCCCTTTAAACAACGTTTGAAATGCTGATGTGTGTGGAAACCTCTTGACGCTCCTCAACCGATACTGTCAGGGAAAGCAGGATCGATAATGTGAAATTTTCAATCCTTTTGTTCTCAGATGAGCTAGGTCATTGCCAGAGGTCCCTGGCTTGCACTATTCTCCCATTGACAGTTCATGCAGCTCATCCAAAGTAAATGTACGTGTATGCCTAAAGGAGGAGTGCAAAAAGTGGTTAGCCAAAGGGCTCGTGCACACAACTGATTTTTTTCGTACCAATGCTGTCTGTGGTTTTCAAGGATAGCACTTATAGCCAAGATATTCTATGTGGCTGTGCACATGTCCAATTGTTTTCCTTGAAAAAAAAAAATTGGAGTAGTCCCATTTTGATCCAAGTGTCAGATCAAAATCTGCAATGCAATTCTACGGGTCCGTTGGTAAAAAAATCAGATCGTAGTCGATAAACTTTTTTTTTCTCTCCACGTCCTAGAAAAACTTATGACATTTTGGTTAAATTCTAATCAAAGTCTGACCAGAGCAATCAGACCGTTTTTCTCGGCTGTGGAGAAAATGGTGGCGTGACCCTACCAAAACAAGCATTTGACCGACAATTATAGAAAGTCGATGATAACTTTTAGACCATAAATTGGGTATTGCTGTAAAGAAAAATCCACAACTTTTTGCAACGTGTTGAACAAACGTTGAAAGCTTAGTAACCATTTATGAGTCAGTCCAGTGATAAAGAATAAAATATTTAGAATTGCATCTTAATTTATCAGAAACTATGGTAAAAAAACATGCGGTAAAGATAATGCCAATCTTATGAGTCTTCCCCAGTAATTCATCAATTTGAATATTACTGGAATTTCCAAAAATGAACATTTATTTTTTACTGAACCCAAAAATATAACAGTTTTTCTATAAAGCACCTAGTATATTCCAATGAATATGCCAAAGTGTCTGACCATCTCCAGAAACCAAACAGCCAAACATCTTACGAGAAATGTTATTACAGCAATTTATTACTGTGGATATCTAGACTGTGCCAGCAGCGAGGATATGTACCAGCTACCTGTCATTCTCATTCCAACTTTCACTGCCCATCCAGAATGTACAATGTTTTTCCATAACCAGAAATAGACAAAAGGATAAAACAGTACACTCTATATTTCAGAGAAAAACCATTGCAGCCACATGTTCCATTGACATGTAGCAGGGCTGAAGCCATCTGTGTACAAACGGGTTATAGGATATGTTTGTATAAAGTAATGGTTGTGCATGCATCTAAAAATGTTCAACTTAATTTCCAGTAAAATATATTGAGTCTGTAGTCTAGAAATACATAGCAAAGCTTATCAGAGCTCAATCACTGCATTCATGGGAATTGTTGTGGGAGAAGGGCTCAGATTTTGCAAATAGTTGTCGTTAAATTAATTGCCAGTGGGCCACATTGATCTTCAAGGTTCAATGAATGGTCAGTCTACTGGACCTCCAAGCAGAAAACTATAAGCAGCGCTAATGCCAACATCTGGTAAACTTGGGTAAATGTTGGCTGGGCCCATTTTGTAATTTGTGACATTCGCCTTTTATGTACTATGAATGCATGCACTGCAAGTCTTGACCGGGCCCAGATACTGAGGATGGAATGAATCAGGCCAGTTTAGCCTGTTAGTTGCCATCTACAATCACAACAGAAGGGGGTAGCAAATGGGCGAAAAGATCCCTCCTGACACTCAGGGTTTCAATGGCATTCTCTTGGCTGCTGTGAGACCTACTGAAGGCCCCTTTGTCTGACATGTTTGTATACCTGTGGAGCCAAATTGGTACCAGTAAAAACTACAGCTCTTACCACAAAAATAGAAAGCTCTCATAACTTTATCAAGTAAAAAAAGAGTTATAGCTCATGGAGAGAGATTAGGAAGTATCGAAAGTAATGAGAAGCTTGTGAGCAAATTTCACTCTCCTATATATGTCTTTTGAACTCCAAATATTAAAGTATATTTCTAGATCTCGAGTAAATTAACACACCACAGTCTGGTATGTGTACTAAGTAGAGCTTCTTCTTTTTTAGCACATGTAAGCAACTTGAGTAGTGTCACAGACAGAAAAAGTTCCCTCCGAAATATGTAGCCTATAGGAACTTTAGGGGTGGGAATAGAGATATAAAATAGTGCTATTTGATCATCATGACACAGAAATTATAAGAGATGGTTACCACAGACAGAAAATACAGTCTGTTATCTCACAGGTCCATTGAGACAAGGTCCTTCATAAACCAGAAGCATGCACTCACCATGAGGCTGAAGGAACGTGGGTGAAATTACTGCTATGTTTTTCTGCAACCAACCAAGAAACTTAAAGGGACTCTATTGCCAAAGAATGACTATTCAAACTAAGTACTGTCACTGGGTGCATCATGGCGGGGACAATCATTTAAATACACCTTCCTACCTGTTTGTATTCCATCTACAGTACAGACCAAAAATTTGGACACACCTTCTCATTTAAAGATTTTTCTGCATTTTCATGACTGTCAAAGTTGTACATTCACACTGAAGGCATCAAAACTATGAATTAACACATGTGGAATAATATACTTAACAAAAAAGTGTGAAACAACTGAAATTATGTCTTATATTCTAGGTTCTTCAAAGTAGCCACCTTTTGTTTTGCTGACTGCTTTTGCACACTCTTGGCATTCTCTTGATGAGCTTTAAAAGGTAGTCACTGGGAATGGTTTTCACTTCACAGGTGTGCCCTGTCAGGTTTAATAAGTGGGATTTCTTGCCTTATAAATGGGGTTGGGACCATGAGTTGTGTTGTGCAGAAGTCTGGTGAATACACAGCTGATAGTCCTACTGAATAGTCTGTTAGAACTTGTATTATGGCAAGAAAAAAGCAGCTAAGTAAAGAAAATCGAGTGGCCATCATTACTTTAAGAAATTAAGGTCAGTCAGTCTGAAAAATTGGGCAAACTTTGAAAGTGTCCCCAAGTGCAGTGGCAAAAACCATCAAGCGCTACAAAGAAACTGGCTCACATGAGGACCGCCCCAGGAAAGGAAGACCAAGAGTCACCTCTGCTTCTGAGGATACGTTTATCCGAGTCACCAGTCTCAGAAATCGAGGGAGAGGATCTATAGTAGGAGGCAGTGGTCAACTGTGAAAATCATATTAAATCTATGGAGTCATCCCGTTGATTTCCTCGAATCCAGTGGATATGCCATAAATGTACAAGATTGGACAACCCGTTCAACCAGCCACCCTTCCCCACAAGTTGAATGTGACAATATCTGGAAGATTAGTACAGAGGTTAATAGGGTCCATGTTAATTTAGCTAAGAAGATGTAAGTAGCCTTCATCTATTCCGGTTGTTGGGCTTGTACGAGACCCTGCCGGTGTTTATTTCCATGTGACAAGAAGCAGGACTGAAGACTGGATTATACTGAGCAGATCCATGGAATTCAACCTAAGGAGACTTCCCCACAGAAGCTTCCCTTTTATGTTAAAGTGGTAGCTGTTTCCTACAAAACCACATTCAAATCAAACAGGATTATAGGACCCCCGTGTGGTAGTCACAGCATGTCCACCCCATACATTATGCCTTAATTGTCTGCCGAGTGAAAAACCCTTCAAAGCCAAGACGAAACAAGTGATCTGTTTCAAGAGCAAACTTTGGTTCAGTCATAATTCAATTAATGCCACATCCTGCTTTCAATCTGATTCTGTTCCTGTCTTTCTTGTGGGAAGCAGGTTAAATCCAGGAGAATAAAGGATGGTAAAATGATGCATCTGTCCTGGTGGATGTAGGGTCTCGCTGTGAAACAGTATAAGTAGTGTTCAGATGGAAAACAGGCTGAGGTCATTCCACATGTCTCTCCCTAGGCTGCTGATAGTCCCCCACTCTTCCAAATGTTGCGGACATCCCCAGTTATGTCCATCTTATAGAATCATGGGGAAGGGGTGAATATTTTTACATTTTATTATATTTTTCACATTTGCCTCTTTTCTTCCAAAATATCCCTTATTATTACCCTTGGTTTTTTCATTGTCACATTTGAAGAGCCATCATTTTTCTCCCTTCCATATATATATATATATATATATATATATATATATATATATATATATATACAGTATATGTGAGTTGTTTTGGCCAGCTCCATTTTTGGTGCATGATTTATTGATTACCTTTAACTAATTAATTCAAGGGAGCGACAGGAAAAAAACTGCAATTTTACCACTATTTGTTTTGTTTTTTTTCCCTGTTAACTTATTATTCTAAGTTGATAATAATAAAGCGGTACCAATGTTTTTGTTTATTTGTGTGTCTGTGTCTTAATACTTTTGAGCAAAAAATATTGTTTGTTTTTGGGCCTGGTCTCTGCATTTCCTGCTCACCTTACAATATGCACTGACAGTGCGCTCTATTGCAGGATTGTCACTTCTCATCAGAGCAGGAGAGGGAGTGCACTGTCATTGTGCATTAAAAAAGTATTGCACAGTAACGAGATCCTACTGAGCATACATCAGAATTGACAACCAATGCATGCTCAGTAGGGCAATGACCAACCCAGGGCCTTAAACTGAAATAACTGATGACGTAGCTTCTCCCTCCAGATGATGCTTTGTTTGTGTATCCCCAAGAGTCATCAAAATGGGAGTAGTTAAAAAAATAAATGAAACAGTTATATAGGGAGGGAATTTTTAATTAAAGTATATTAGAAAAGAGATTAAATTATTAAATTAAATAGATAAAGATTTTGGATTAAATCAGTCTTAGTTACAGACCACCCTTTTACGCTTTACCACTAAGATCACCACTAATATTTTCAAATCCACTTTTCATATCGGATATGTGAGTATGTACGAGTGATATCGAGAGGAAGAGCAGGTGTGTGATGTGTCATCTCTTACCTCTTCCTGTAATCAATTATTGTATATTATTTCTGTCTGTTTCCTTTGGATTCAGAAGATCAGATGACATGAGAGCATACTGCTGTGATCTGAATGTACACACACATTGCAGCAATTCAGGTATCCATTTATCACTTTATATCATCCTGGGGGAAATCTAGAGTCTTCTAAAGTCAGAATAATTGCTGAAAGTTATCCCATATTTCTTCAACACAAACTTACATGATAAATATGAAAGATCCATTGCATTATTGTATAAATATCATACATATATAAATAAGAGAAGTGATTCAAAATAAATCAAATTCGCTTAGTGTTTTACAAAAAATGCAGATTTGCTGGAATCCAGATTTTTTTTACTATGCCGCTTGATTGATTTTATTTGCTCGATTTATTTTAGGGCTGAGAAAGGGTAAAGAAAAATTAAAAATTAAATCAATAAAATGCTCACTTTTCTCCTGCCCTTGTCTTTTTTGCTATGCAGCTCTGGTCACTATAGATATTACACAGATTGATAAAAAAGTACCATATCTATCTATTATCTATCAATTAATCTATTATCTATCTACTAATCTATCAATTAATCTAAATATATATAAATTAACCTATCAATTAGATACATAGAGAGATTAATTGATATATTAATTGATCGATAATAGATAGATGATATATAGATAAAATAGATGATAGATAGATAATAGATAATCTATATATATAATCGTCTAAGGGGCACTTCCATCTGTTTGTCTGTCTGTCTGTCTGTTTGACTGTTTGTCTGTCTGTCATGGAAATCCCAAGTCGCTGATTGGTCGCGGCCGACCAATCAGCGACGGGCACAGTCCGGACACGAAATGGCCGCTCCCTACTCCCCTGCAGTCAGCTCCCCCTCCATACTCCCTCCCAGTCAGCGCCTGCCGCCCACATAGCATTTTAGCAGTCCGTTAAACCGACTGCGTTACACCGCGGCATAACGCGGTGTAGCGCAGTCTGTTAACGCTAATATTAACCCTGTGTGACAAACTTTTTACTATTGATGCTGCCTGTGCAGCATCAATAGTAAAAAGATCTAATGTTAAAAATAATGAAAAAAAAAATGGTGCTATTCTCACCTTTCGTCGTCCACCGATGCACGCGAGCGGCGAGGCTGCCGCCAGCTTCTGTTCCCAGAGATGCATTGCAAAATTACCCAGATGACTTAGCGGTCTCGGGAGACCGCTAAGTCATCTGGGTAATTTTGCAATGCATCACTGGAAATGGAAGCTGGCGGCAGCCTCGCACGCATCGGCACAACTTCGGTTGACGCCAGAGGGTGAGTATATAACTATATTCTTTATTTTAATTCTTTTTTTAACAGCGATATGGTGCTTACACTGCTGTATACTACATGGGCTATGTTATATACTGCGTGACTGATATATATTATGTGGGCAGTGTTATATACTGCGTGGGCTGTGTTATTTACTGCGTGGGCTGTGTTATATACTACGTGGCTGCTATATACTACGTGGCTGCTATATGCCATGTGGCTGTGCTATACACTATGTGACTGCTATATACTATGTGGCTGCTACATACTATGTGGCTGCTATATACTACGTGGCTGTGCTATAAACTACGTGGCTGTGCTATATGCTACGTGGCTGTGCTATATACTACGTGGCTGCTATATACTATGTGGCTGTCTGTGTTATATAGTACGTGGGCTGTGTTATATACTATGTGGCTGTGCTACATACTACGTGGCTGTGCTATATACTACGTGGCTGCTATATACTATGTGGCTGCTATATACTATGTGGCTGCTATATACTACGTGGCTGCTATATACTACATGGCTGCTATATACTATGTGGTTGCTACATACTTCATGGCTGTGCTATATACTATGTGGCTGTGCTATATACTACATGGCTGTCTGTGTTATATAGTACATGGGCTGTGTTATATACTACGTGCCTGTGCTATATACTACGTGGCTGTGCTATATACTATGTGGCTGCTATATACTATGTGGCTGCTATATAGCACGTGGCTGCTATATACTATGTGGCTGTGCTATATACTATGTGGCTGTGCTATATACTATGTGGCTGCTATATAGCACGTGGCTGCTATATACTATGTGGCTGTGCTATATATTTCGTGGCTGTGCTATGTACTACGTGGCTGTGCTATATACTATGGGCTGTGCTATATACTATGGGCTGTGCTATATACTATGTGGCTGCTATATACTACCTGGCTGTGCTATATACTACGTGGCTGTGCTATATACTACATACTACGTGACTGTGCTATATACTATGTGGCTGTGTTATATACTATGTGGCTGTACTATATCCTGCACCCCGAACCCCCGACATCCATCGCCCCGAACCCCCGACATCCTGCGGCCAATCAGCGACAGACGCAGTCCAGCCGCGAATTGACCCGGGATTTAAACCACGCTTCGCTGATTGGTCGCGCCCGGCCCACCGCGACCAATCAGCAATATTGGCACAGGATTTAAACACCGCTTCAGTGATTGGTCGCGCATGGCCGGCCGCGACCAATCAGCGATATTGGCGCGGTATATAAACACCACTTCGGTCATTGCTCGTGCCCGGCCGGCCACAACCAATCAGCGACAACCGCAGTCCAGCCGCGAATTGGCACCAGATTTGAACCACGCTTCGCTGATTGGCCAGCCGGGTGCGACCATTCAGCGATATTGGCGCGGAATTTAACCTCCACTCATAGATAGATAGATAGATAGCTAATAGATAGATAGATGCATAGATAGATAGATAGATTGATAGATAGGTAAGTATCCTGCATGAAATATCCTGCATGTCTATTGCTCCATTCCCTGACAGCAAGCAAGCTTGAATGGTATCAGAGTCCTTCTACCTTCGGCATTGATTCCTGCTTATATCTATATTTGTTAGCCAGCTTGTTATGCAATTGTTTTTGTTTCTAGATATTTAATTCTATTCTGCTTGTCCTTATGCCAAGAGTTCGCATAACTGTTTTTCAAAGGGGTTTATGATCCATGTAGACCTGGACATTTGTTTATCTGATCACTACATTTATTGTGCCCTGCTGTCTCAATTGAGTTAGATTGATTGGTAACGAGAGGGGGGAAGACCAAAAAAAAAAAAAAAAAAAAAAAAGTGAGATCTAAGAGCTGGCCACCTATAAATGTAGATATAGCTTGGGGAAGCATTCATGCAGGGGGCATTCGTGCACTATTATTCGTGTACATTTTTTTCAAAGTACTTTTTTTTCTAAGTATTCAGCAGTTATAACATGGCAGTTAGACAGGGCAGGAGACAGGTAAGACAATCTAAATCTATTCCCTATTCAGTTGGCACACAGCAAATACTCACCATATGTATTTGTATAATCTATATCATGGCTGCTGCTTTCACACACAATCACCGCCCTTGCATAAACTCTTTACACTCCATCCATATTGGCCCCTCTGTCCTTGCCTCTCCTATGTATAGCACTCATGCTCTGTTCACATTGCTTAACAGTACAGATCCATTCAGTCCCACCATCCAACACAAGAGACGCTCTCACAAATCACTTAACCATCTGATCACTCTTTCTATCCTCCTTCTCCTAGTTGCTGGAGACATCTCTCCGAACCCCGGCCCCCCATGTTATAGCCAGTCAAACCTCCCAACTGCTACACCAAGAAACCCCTCTAACCTTATTAATATTCCCTGCATGCCTTCTGTCTCTTTGAATTGTGCCCTTTGGAATTCTCGCTCTGTGTGTAATAAACTCTCCTTCATTCATGACTTCTTCCTTTCTAACTCTCTTAATCTCCTGGCTCTTACTGAAACCTGGATCCAGCAGTCAGACACCACCGCTGCTGCTGCTCTCTCATTTGGTGGACTACACTTTTCTCATACCCCAAGATCAGACAACAGAGCAGGTGGAGGCGTTGGTCTGCTCCTTTCACCCAAATGTACCTTCCAAGTTATCCCCCAAGTACCCTCACTTGTATTCTCTTCCTTTGAGGTCCATGCTGTCAGACTCTACGTCCCCTTCTCCATGCGAGTGGCGGTGGTGTATCGTCCTCCCGGCCCCTCTCACCAGTTCCTGGATCATTTTGCCACCTGGCTTCCACACTTTCTCTCTTATGACACCCCCACCCTCATCATGGGTGATTTCAATATCCCAATTGCTTCTCCCCTCTCCCCATCTGCTTCTCACCTTTTATCTCTAACCTCCTCTTTCGGCCTCTCGCAGCATACTAACTCTCCAACACATGATGATGGAAACTCCCTTGATTTGGTCTTCTCCCGGCTTTGCTCACTGGATGATTTCACAAACTCCCCTCTCCCGCTCTCTGACCACAACCTTCTTTCATTCTCTATCAAGAACTGCCATCCCGCTCAGGTCACCCCCACTTTCCACACTTATAGAAACATACAGGCCATTAACACCCAGAAACTTATGAAGAACTTGCAGTCTTCATTGGCCCCAATCTCATCCATCTCTTGTCCTAATTCTGCTCTGAAGCATTACAATGAAACCCTGCAAAGTGCCCTGGATGAAGCTGCACCTCCTATACATAGAACAACTCGGCACAGACGGCGACAACCGTGGCACACGCTGCAAACACGTTTCCTGCAGCGGTGCTCCAGGTGCGCCGAACGTCTGTGGAGAAAATCTAATCTGCCCGAAGATTTCATCCATTATAAGTTCATGTTAAAAACATACAACTCTGCCCTTCACCTCTCCAAACAAACCTATTTCAACACCCTCATCACCTCGCTGTCCAATAACCCTAAACGTCTCTTTGACACTTTCCGGTCCCTACTCAACCCAAGAGAGCAGGCCCCAACCACAGATCTCCGCACTGACGATCTGGCCAATTACTTCAAAGAAAAAATTGACCACATTCGACAGGAAATCATTTCCCAATCTCTGAATACCAAGCACTGTCCTCCCTCCCCCACTGCATCTAGTTCGCTCTCTGACTTTGAACCAGTTACAGAAGAAGAAGTAAGCAGGCTCCTTGCATCTTCTCGCCCGACCACTTGCACCAGCGACCCCATTCCGTCGCATCTCCTCCAGTCCCTTTCCCCGGCTGTCACCTCTCACCTAACAAAAATATTCAACCTTTCCCTCACTTCCGGTATTTTTCCCTCCTCATTTAAGCATGCCATCATACATCCACTACTTAAAAAGCCCTCCCTCGATCAAAATTGTGCCGCTAATTATAGACCTGTCTCTAATCTTCCCTTCATCTCTAAACTCTTGGAACGCCTGGTCCACTCCCGTCTTACCCGCTATCTCTCAGATAATTCTCTTCTCGACCCTCTTCAATCTGGTTTCCGCTCTTTACATTCTACTGAATCTGCCCTCACTAAAGTCTCTAATGACCTACTAACAGCTAAATCTAATGGTCACTATTCCATGCTAATTCTCTTGGATCTCTCCGCAGCATTCGACACTGTGGATCATCAGCTCCTCCTCACTATGCTCCGCTCCATCGGCCTCAAGGACACCGTTCTCTCTTGGTTCTCCTCCTATCTCTCTGGCCGATCCTTCACTGTTTGTTTTGCTGGTTCCTCCTCCTCTCACCTTCCCCTTACTGTTGGGGTTCCTCAAGGATCAGTCCTAGGCCCCCTCCTCTTCTCTTTGTATACTGCCCCTATTGGACAAACAATCAGTAGATTTGGTTTCCAGTACCATCTCTATGCTGACGACACCCAATTATATACCTCTTCTCCTGTTATCACGCCGACCTTTTTAGAAAACACCAGTGATTGTCTTACCGCTGTCTCTAACATCATGTCCTCCCTCTATCTGAAACTGAACCTGTCAAAAACTGAACTCCTCGTGTTCTCTCCCTCTACAAACCTACCTTTGCCCGACATTGCCATCTCTGTGTGCGGTTCCACCATTACTCCAAAGCAACATGCCCGCTGCCTTGGAGTCATCCTTGATTCCGAGCTTTCATTCACCCCCCACATCCGATCACTGGCTCGCTCTTCTTATCTGCATCTCAAAAACATTTCCAGAATTCGCCCTTTTCTTACTTTTGACTCTGCAAAAACTCTTACTGTCTCACTTATTCATTCTCGTCTGGACTATTGTAACTCTCTACTAATTGGCCTACCTTTTACCAGACTCTCCCCGCTCCAATCTGTCCTGAATGCTGCTGCCAGGATCATATTCCTCGCCAACCGTTACACCGATGCCTCTACCTTGTGCCAGTCATTACACTGGCTACCCATCCAATCCAGAATCCAGTACAAAACTACTACCCTCATCCACAAAGCACTCCATGGCTCAGCACCACCCTACATCTCCTCTCTGGTCTCAGTCTACCACCCTACCCGTGCCCTCCGCTCTGCTAATGACCTCAGGTTAGCATCCTCAATAATCAGAACCTCCCACTCCCGTCTCCAAGACTTTACACGTGCGGCGCCGATTCTTTGGAATGCACTACCTAGGTTAATACAATTAATCCCCAATCCCCACAGTTTTAAGCGTGCCCTAAAAACTCATTTGTTCAGATTGGCCTACCGCCTCAACGCATTAACCTAATTATCCCTGTGTGGCCTATTAATAAAAAAACAACAACATAATCACGTTCCTCCATCTTCTCATACACTTTATGCAGTTAATAGCCTCTGTGTCTGTACTGTTACATACTTAGGCAGTTAACTGGTTCATGCAGCTTTACATGAACACCCGAGCCTTACACTATGGCTGGTCCAAATAACTAAAGCAATTGTTACCATCCACCTCTCGTGTCTCCCCTTTTCCTCATAGATTGTAAGCTTGCGAGCAGGGCCCTCATTCCTACTGGTATCTGTTTTGAACTGTGATTTCTGTTATGCTGTAATGTCTATTGTCTGTATAAGTCCCCTCTATAAGTTGTAAAGCGCTGCGGAATATGTTGGCGCTATATAAATAAAATTATTATTATTATTATTATTATTATAGATACAAAATTGACCTGGCACCATAGTTGAATGATCATTGGATAAACAAATATTGATATGCCCACCATTACTTTTCTGCCAATTTTGTTTAAGAATCCCAACAGTTATCACCAGCCTTATTACACATCACAGCCACTGGGTGAATACCTGTGGATACAAACAGTGTAATAGAGTTATAGAAGGAAAATAATTGTCTACTTAGATATGCCAGAAAGTCGGCAGGTTAAAGCTCTTGATTTAATTACCTGCTTCATAATAACATGTATCGGTTACAGTGAGAATGGGAACATGTTTGAGATTAATCACAGAGATATTGTACTGAGCACTTAAGAGTGGACTCATACAGACAAGAACTGCAGGGAAACACACAGCATTAATTATTCCAGGGACCTGAAATAACATTTCCATAAGGGTCAGAACTAGTGGTTACAATTCCCTCTTTGGCATAACAATAAGGCTTCTTAAAAACCTTTGAAAACTAAGAAGTGTTTTGAGTAGAGTTGTTCTTTAAGAATATACTTTGCTATAGTTAGGAAACTTGGCATGAGGAGGACTTTTTATTTAATGCTCTACTCAATGTCAATGGAACTTCTGCACAAAGGTGAGCCTTGCACTTGGCTTCCTCTGGCAGTTATATAGACGATTAATGGAGATGAGGTCAAGCCTGGTCATTTCTGCTCTTTTACATTTTTTTGTGATCCATTCTCTGAATTGATGGGGGTCCCAGTGGTCTGACCCCAAGTAATCAGTAATAACTTTTAATTCTAGCCAGTTTGGCTGCAAATGTGCACCAACTATTACCTGGGTGCCCAAACGGTTGAAGGTCAAGGTTTGGGCTCCACGTTTATGTTGGCTACCATGCATTGCATGTGACGAGATCACCTTGCAAAAATGCCTGTGAAATGTGAACTCCATTTATCCTGACAAAGAGGAGGGAACTGTAATGTGATCTAGATATATCCAACCATATTGTATTTTTGCAATTAAGGATATAAGGAGATTCGTCATTTCTCTGCAGCGGTGGTACATGAGGAAAGTGGATAACAGCAGTGGAAAGATCGGAGCGGGCTGAAACACGTTCAGTTTTCAAAGAATCATAGCATGCTAGAGTTGGAAGGGACCTCCAAGGTCTAACCCCCTGCTCAATGCAGGATTCACTAAACCATCTCAGACAGATGTCTGTCCAGCCTCTGTTTGAAGACTTCCATTGAAGAACTCACCACCTCTCGTGGCAGCCTGTTCCACTCATTGATCACCCTCACTGTCAAAAAGTTTTGTCCAACATCTAATCTGTATCTTCTCCCTTTCAGTTTCATTCCATCGCTTCTCTTGTTTCCATCTTGAAGATTAATGTCCGTGAGGGCCGAGACTCATCTGATTTTGTATTTTTGCAATTATTGAATTGCACACCACATGTGATGATGGCCTTGTAGAATCGTGACAAGCGGATTTGTATAGTTTTGTCAAAACCTATAGGTGACTCTGGAATTAGCTGGTTAAGAGGTCGTGAAGTCTGTTGAGACCCAGAGAAGAACGAAAAAAAGCACTAATTGCATCTTGGTGATGAACCCGCCATTAATATTTATTGCTGCAAAATAGCAGGAAGGGTCGTTCATACGGTATGAGACCTCGGCTGACATGATGTCCAGTTGTGCAGCTGGTATCTGCACAGAAACAGAAGGTGAAAATGCCTGAGGATGAAATGAGAACCAGATGCCGCATTATGGTCACAGTAACAATATTTTCTGCAAACCTGCCTTTTCTTTTCTATGATGAACTATTCCATTTCCTAAAGTGACATTGGCTTATTGGTGAACTTATAGGAACCATTCTGGCAATGGACAGGTTAATACTGACTTAGCTCTACATAGCAGCGGGACATGGGAGATCGGCGTCACCATATATTTTGTGTAATAGTGGACCCATCGTTATTTAGATTGTGTTATAATGATGAACTGCGGGACACCAAATTCCATCCCATTATGTCCCTAATTTATGTCCCCCATCCCCCCAAGCTGTCGCCAGGTCTATCTTATTATATGGTGAATAATATTCCCAGTTCTGTGCTTCATTCCCCGCAAATACACAGGGCTCAGCTTTCATTTGACCAGTGTAAGAAATAAATGAGCACCATCATATCCTTCCTGCCGGTTGGTGGTTCTCTGCGAAGGACAGTACAGTAGTTTTGGGGGTCCAACATGGCATGTTGTGATCATGGAGAGGTTGATATACAGACAGGCTTATTCACAGAAACACACGACTGTCCTGCTGGTTCATTTCTGGACCTGCCAGGTTCAGTAGAATGTAGTATACATGGTTTGGTTTGGTGTGGAAGTGGTGTAAGATAGGCTTTGTGGCTGATGATTAATGGAAAAAAAAGAAAAGAGAAACTCATGTTCAGATGCTCATTGCTGTTGCAGACGACCAGGACAGGACTATGAGAATCCTGAGGAAATCAATGCAAAATGATCCCAACTGACGCCTATCAACAACGGATCATGTGTTACTTCACTCCATTCTAGTATAATGTTTCTCATCCTGGGCCCCTTCCTGTTATAATGTCCTCCATCCTAAGCCCCTTCCTGGTATCATGTCACCCATCCTAGACCACTTCCAAGTATAATGTCTCCCATCCTTAAAGCTTCCTCTAATAATGTCCCCTATCCCGACCCCTTCCTATAATAATGTCCCCTGTTCTCTCCCTCTTCCTGGTATAATGCCCCGATACTTGCTCCTTCCTATAATAATGTCCCCTATCCTGGCCCCTTCCAGTAATTATATCCCACATGATCCTGCCCATCGTAAGAAATAATAACCTTCATCCTGGTATAATGTCCCTCATTATGAGTCCTTTGCAGTAATAAATGTTCCCCATACTGGCCCTTTCCAGTAATAATGTTCCCCTTTCCATTCCAACACAATTGCAAAAAAGAATACTCTATTCTTCTTCCTTTGCTCCCACGACACGAGGCATCCTCGTCTAGCTGACATCAGCTTGTCTGGCACTGTGCATGACATCACTGCTACGCACCTGCACTGATGGGCCTGCCGATGTAAGCTGCAGACTCCTATCAAATAAGGCTCCAGCTAAAAGGTGACACCCAGGTCACAATAAAATGGACCTGACTTCACCACGGCTAACCGTGAACTCCTGGGTCCCAATACATCAAGAAGCATTTACCAAAACTTCGGAGCAAAAAGGCTTGAAATTCTAATTTGCGCCAAGTAATTGCAGCTTCACCATTTATTTTTTTATTTTTTAAAAGTGGTTGGAGTCTGGATGGGTCAGTTTGTGGACAAGCAAACATGACAAATGAAATATAATTTATGCCAGGAAAGTAGCATAAATTATTGCAGAAATGTACAGTCTTTGGCAGGAGTAAGATTACTAGCAGCTACGCACGGCAGTTGAAAGATGCGCCATATTCTTTAGGAGGTGAATGCCTTTTTTTATTAATTTGGCACATCTTATTCCAGCACACAGTTCATCATGACTGGAGTGCAAAATATCAGTCTTGATGAATCCAGGTATTAGTTTTTACCTTAAACTGTTATGAAAGAGACAGGTTTTATAACAATAGTAACATGACAGACACAAAGGCGTTAAATAGGCCCATTGCTGCTATGTGAACCCATCAGCACCTCACAGTTGGGTCCTGGGAAGGATGATGGAGTAAAGAAGGGCCCCCTATGTATAAAGATGCAATAGTCACTATTGAATAAGGCTATAATGTAGGTCTGTCAGCGGTCGCTTGGCAGCTCTAAAAACGGCTACCATTGACAGGCTTAGCACAAGTCGACTTCTTTACCAGATCCTATGAGTTGCCCTGGCCTTGACTCTTTAACCCCTAGACAGAGATCTGGATTTACGTAGGGACTCCAGGGTTGGGGCCATGAAGTCAGCTGCTGGCCGATGGTGTAGGCTCGCAGGAGAGGTCAGGTCACTAGGTAAGAGTCAGGAGAGCAGTCATGGTAGAAAATCGGATTACGGAAGAGAATTCAGGGAACGGGTCAAGGTCTATAACAGGCGAAAGCACAAGAATAACAGAATGTGATACCTAAGGAAGAAAACCAGGCAAGTGGAACTAGATCAGGAAGCTCCCAGCAGTAAACTGGGAGTATCAGTAGAGTGTGGTGCTGTCCTATTGGCAAAGTCATGTAGCTGATTACCCAGTTGGTTAACACGTACCCATCATGCCAGATTGGACGGCACTACAGGTCTTAGCCACCATAGTCTCAGTGGTAGAGTAAGTCACGGTAGACATGTGACAACAACAACGTATTAAACTGTAATAATACACAGTAAACTTTAAAATAGCTTATTTCCACAAGTCCAATGCATACAGGTGCTTCTCACAAATTTAGAATATCATCAAAAAGTTAATTTATTTCAGTTCTTCAATACAAAAAGTGAAACTCATATATTGTATATAGTCATTACTAAAGAAGCTGGCTGTTCACAGAGTGCTGTATCCAAGCATATTAATGGAAGTTGAGTGGAAGGAAAAATTGTGGCAGAAAAAGGTGCGCAAGCAACCGGGATAACCGCAGCCTTGAAAGGATTTTTAAGAATAGGCCATTCAAAGATTTGGAGGAGATTCACAAGGAGTGGACTGCTGCTGGAGTCATTGCTTCAAGAGCCACCACACACAGACCTGTCCTGGACATGGGCTACAAGTGTCACATTCCTTGTGTCAGCCACTAATGGCCAATAGACAACGCCAGAAGCGTCTTACCTGGGCCAAGGAGAAAAAGAACTGGACTGTTGCTCAGTGGTCCAATGAGTTTTCAGATGAAAGTAAATTTTGCATTTCATTTGGAAATCAAAGTTGCAGAGTCTGGAGGAAGAGTGGAGAGGCCACAATCCAAGCTGCTGGAGGTCTAGTGTGAAGTCTCCACAATCAGTGATGGTTTGGGGAGCCATGTCACCTGCAGGTGTAGGTCCACTGTATTTTATCAAGACCAAAGTCAGTGCAGCCATCTACCAGGAAATTTTAGAGCACTTCATGCTTCCCTCTTGCGACAAGCTTTTTGGAGATGGAAATGTCATTCTCCAGCAGGACTTGGCACCTGTCCACACGGCCAAAAGTGCCAATACCTGGTGTACAAACAACAGTATCACTGTGCTTGATTGGCAGCAAACTTGCCTGACCTTAACCCTATAGAGAATCTGTGGAGTATTGTCAAGAGGAAGATGAGAGACACCAGACCCAACAATGCAGACAAGCTGAAGGCTGCTATCAAAGCATCCTGGGCTTCCATAACCCCTCAGCAGTGCCACAGGCTGATCTGACACACCGCACTGATGCAGTAATTGATGCAAAAGAAGCCCCAACCAAGTATTGAATGCATTTACTGAACATACTGTACACTTCAGTAGGCCAACATTTCAGATATTAAAATCATTTTTGAAGCTGGTGTTATAAAGTATTCTAATTTACTGAGATAATGACTTTTGGGTTTTAATTGGCTGTAAGCCATAATCATCAACATTAACAGAAATAATCACATGAAATAGATCACTCTGTTTGCAACGAGTCTATATAATATAGGAGTTTCACTTTATGTATTGAAGAACTGAAATAAATTAACTTTTTAATGATATTCTAATTTTGTGAGAAGCACCTGCATCTGTGACGATGGTAATAACCCTTTAATTACTGATATATTTCCAACTATTAATTTTGGGTGAACATCGTCCATGTAGGGCATTTGAGGTGCAGATGATATGAAAAGTTCTACATTTGTGATCCCCTTACAGGCACCTCGAACACTGACATAGATTTAGTGTATGTAAGTGATGCATCCTGGCCTCTCAGTCAAAAATGTAAGCGGTTATAAATTTTAATGAAACTGTCATGATAAGGTATTCTCAGGGAGTTGGATATGAGAATTGGCTAGGAAAAGTCTCAGTGAAATGTGAATTTAATATTTAGCGCATTCTAGTGTGAAGATGGCAGAAAAGTAAGAATATATGTCCCGGATATGTGCCCAGGTTGCTTACAGTGGTATTTTTCCAATATATCATAGTAGTCACGTAAAGTCTTTGAAGTCAAACGAATACTTTTTGCAAACAAGATATCTGAATTCAAGAACTTTGGAATGTTGCTTAACGTATTTTCTAAATGTTCTGAAAAGCGTGGACTAACTATCCACCATTATTTGCATGTGAAGTTCTAGAAGCTTGTGTAGCAATAATATGGCCCTGAAAGAATATATCGGACACACAAGAGTGGACACAGACAGAAGAGGACTCTGTGCAAGAATAATATATGGACCCTTCCATTATCTTACCATGGTAGTGGCCCCCTTACCTCTTTGGCCCCTGTGTGGATACAAAGGTTGTATCAATGATATGTCTGGTCCTGCTATAACAGGTGGGAACCACAGAAATATTTTCTCTCGAGCTAGTGGAGGAAAAAAATGTTACTCCTGTGTAAAATATTTTTGCAGCATTTACACCTTTTTAGCCACACCTGCTTTGGAGCTAGATGTGGCCCCCTTCCATCCTGGGCCCCTGTGCAGCTGCATTGGTTGCATCAATGGTATGCCCGCCCGTGCTGATACATATAGTAAATACAAGTCCTACATATTCAAGAAGAGAGATCTCCATGCCACCTGTCCCTGTGTACTGACAATTGCTCATTTTGTCTTTCTACCCAGCTAATTCTTCTCTTTACTCTGCTGTATGTAGAAACAGGAAGTTTCTGTTCTCTGCGTTTATCATTCCCCTCTTCAACTCCTAATCCAGCTGCTCCCTCCTCCCCAGTCAGGGACGTTTGCAGTGATAATGACTAATGCAGGGAAAATTGACCTCCTGTTTCTACATAAAGCTTAGAAGGATTCATTAGTCAGTTTTTATAATCACATGATGTCATAGACCTAATGGAAATGAGAAGAATTATCTGGGTACAAAAGGCAAGTACACAGTGCTATATAATATGATGATTGCAATATATTAAGAGGATACAAATTTGATGAGAGGAGGTGGAGGGCTTCTTTTATTCCCAAATGCCTTTAATTTGTAAATCACACTTGTTTTATCAATGGAAATAATTACTGTAGTACAGTAAAATGGTCACAGTATTGTTATACTTAGAGAAACCTGTCATGAATTGAGATCAATAGTTTGGCCCAAATAATTAAGCTTGACTGATCAAAAATACTACTCTTAGCCACCATAGTAGTGGCTTCTTACAATGTCAAGGGCATAAGATCACCATGCAAGAGAGGTCAAATCATGAATCTCTTGCATTCTAAAAAATCCCATATAGTCTTCTTACAAGAGACACATTTTAAGAAAGATAGAGTTCCGGACACGTCTAGATCTCGCTATCCAACTTGGTTTCACAGCACAGGGGGTTCAGCCTCTAGAGGAGTGAGCATAGCCATAAAGAGAAATGTACCCTTTACCCCACATGATAGCCTATCGGACCCAGAAGGTAGATATATTGTGCTAAAAGGCCTCTTGGCAAACACTAAGGTCACCTTGTGTAATCTATACGCCCCAAATAAAGATCAGGTTGGCTGGTTATGTAAAACACTAAATATGATAAAATTGTTCTCTGAAGGTCTCTTGATACTGGGAGGAGATTTCAATATATCCCTTAACCCATTCTTAGACACATCCTCTGGCAGGTCTACTATCTCCCAAAAAACCCTGAGAAAACTCCATCTCTCTCTACAAAATTTAAATGTTATAGATCCCTGGAGATTTCTTTTTCCCTCCCGTAAAGATTATACCTTTTTTTCTCATCCACATAATAGTTACCATAGGATTGATTATCTACTGATACAATCTCCGAACCTACCATTAGTAAAATCCGCGGAGATCGATATAATTTCCCTATCTGACCATGCTCCCATTTTCCTGGAGTTGTCCATCTCGACGTTACCGTTATCCACTAGGTCTTGGACACTAAATGAGACATTGCTCGACTCTAGTTTTCATCTCTCAAAGTTATCAAACACTCTTGACCTTTACTTCCAAGAAAATACACACTCAGGCCCACCCATACCTATAGTGTGGGAGGCACATAAAACAGTGATAAGAGGAGAACTCATAGCACTAGGCTCACATTTAAAGAGAGAGAGGCTGAAACAGACATTCTCCATCTTACATCAGATTAACTCCCTCGAAAAGTTACACAAAAGGTCTCAGGCAAAGGGGATACAAGAAGAATTGATATCTCTTAGGAATGACCTCAAAAATCTTCTGAACATCCAATCAGCCAAAATCTATATAAGGAGCAAGCAGAGGTTCTATCTCCATGGCAACAGAAGCAGCAAACTTATGTCTTCTTTGATCAAGAAACGTAAGGATAGGACATTTATCGCCCAGCTTAAAACCGAGAATGGCTCCTTGTTGTCAAAAACTGCTGAAATTGCCAGGGAGTTTAGGACTTTCTACGAGAATCTCTATAACCTAAACACACCAGACCTTATGCAAGACCCTGCACCAGCTATTAAAAAAATTAATGAGTTCCTAGCTCCTTTAAAACTCCCTAAATTAACTAAAGAAGGTCAACCTCTGCTGACATCCCCCGTCACCTCTAAGGAAATTTTAGACACCCTCTCTACTATTCCTAACGGCAAGGCCCCGGGCCCAGACAGTCTTCCCATCATTTATTATAAAAAACTCATAAAACCTCTATTGCCCTATTTGGTCACCTTATTCAACTCCTATCTTCAAGGCCAACCTATACCCAAACAATCTTTAGAAGCCTTTATTACTGTTCTGCCGAAAGAGGGAAAAGACCCCAACCTATGTTCTAGTTACAGGCCCATATCGCTACTCAACACGGACATTAAACTGTGGGCAAAAATTTTAGCGGGAAGGCTTAGTAACATTTTACCTAAATTGATCCACTCGGATCAGGCAGGTTTTGTTAAAGGTAGAGAAGGTAAGGACAACTCGACCAAAATCATACAAGCTACAATGTTTGCTAGGGGCCGTAATGTTCCGTTGGTTCTTCTGTCAACAGATGCTGAGAAAGCGTTCGACAGGGTAAGCTGGAGATTTATGGAAAAAGTTTTGATCAAATTCGGCCTGCCGGAGCAATACATTTCAGCAATTCTCTCCCTCTATTCCCAACCTTCAGCTAGAGTCCAAATTAATGGCACCCTGTCTGATAGCTTCCATATTAATAATGGGACTAGACAGGGTTGTCCGCTATCCCCGTCACTGTTCATATTGGTAATAGAGACGTTGATACAGAGCATCAGACAAGAGGAAGGGATAGAGGGACTGAAAATTGGCACCGTAGAACTGAAAACACTTGCTTTTGCAGAAGACCTGCTCTTCCTCATCTCTAACCCGCTCCAAGCCTTCCCGATCATCCTCAAGATATTCCATCAATTTGGCCTTCTCTCTAATTTCAAAATTAATACGGAGAAATCTGAAGCACTGAACATCACTCTTTCACGATCCCAAATAATCTCTCCCAGCACTAAGACCCCTTTTTCATGGGCCAAATCCTCCATTAAATATTTAGGAATTTTAATAACCGGAAACCCCCTAGACCTCTTTCAAGTTAACTATCCCCCATTGTTAAAAAGAGTTGAGGCTCTAATGAAGTCCTATGGATTGCCCACACTATCCTGGATGGGACGAATTAATATATTTAAGGCATATATTATGCCAATAATACTATATACTTTAAATATGGTGCCTATACGTATACCTTTGACCTTTTTTATGGGACTAAAATCAATTATCTCCAAATTAATTTGGAAGTTGAAACCAGCCAGATTACCCTATAAATCTATATCTTATCCCATCTCCTCGGTGGGGACTGGGAGTACCTGATCCATACCTTTACTATAGAGCTATACATCTTAGCAGATGGTTGAAGGTGATATCATGTTGGGAGGGGGGAGGTAGAGATAGCGTTGACTTGGCCCTATTGGGCTCTCGCGGTATCCCCTATCTTTGGTCCGATGCCAGACCACCAGTGGCTTTTGGATTGGACGAGGTGACCTTAACAACTTTGAGAATTAAAAGACTTCTAAATGGAGAGCTCCCATCAGACACCTTCCCTTCCACACTAACACCTATTTGTTCTATACCATTTTTGATTGATATAAATTTCAGGGATCCATATAAACTATGGACAAATCTGCCTAATGAAACCCTAAATGGATTTTACAATAATAAAATTCTCCATAATGGGACATGGCCTCCAGGCATATCGACCCAACCTAAAAATTTCCTCCAGATACTCCACGTCAAACGTACTGTTCTGCAGTTTGTACAGAAATACCCGACCAAGTCAAATTGGTCTTGGTTCGATGTGTTAACCAAATTTCCGCTTCCACGATTTAACATTATATCACGTATATATTCCCATCTCTCCGCTCCTTCCTCACCAAACAAACCCTCATATATATACTCCTGGGAGTTGGAACTTGGGACCTCTTTTTCGGAAGATCAGGTTTCCAGAATGTTATCTAATGCTAGAGGTTTTTCTAGATGTGTACTTTTACAGGAGAATGCATATAAAATCCTGACTAGATGGCACTTAACCCCAGCAAAGCTCCTCCAGAGAGGACTCACTGATAAGGGAGTCTGCTGGAGATGTTTTAACTCGGTGGGCCACCACACACATATATTCTGGGACTGCCCCAAAATAAAAATCTTCTGGGATGAAATTAGCTCTATCCTTAAGAAATTAGACTTAATCAAGTCAAGCCTTCGGGCGGAGGAGGCTCTCCTCTCCTGCCCGTCCGCTAACTACTTGCCAAGGAAACATGCTCTGCTTCCGCTTCTGGTGGGTGCTGCTAAACACCTGATTACGCTACATTGGAGGGACACTTCTCCCCCCACTGTGTCAGAATGGTACACTAAAATAGATCAAATATCAAGACTTGAGGAGTTGTCGAGTTGGGAGGTCTCTAGTCATGATTCTCATCTGATTACATGGGCTCCCTGGAAAAAATTTCGGGAAGACAGCGCTCTAAGTTGCCCTTAATTGCCATTAATTGCCATCAATTGACATTGATGTCTTGCTTCATCAGAAAGTTATTCATGCAAATTTGCTACATTTAATTTCCATTGTATGTAACCATGCCGTTAACTGTTTTTCTTTCTTTCCCCCTCTTTCTTATCCCCTTCCCCTGACCCTACCCCTTCCTTTTTCCCTTATACCATTTATATTCTCCCCAACCTCATTTTCCCCAACCTCCTCCCTTTTCTTTTCTCTCAATCATTTGGCTCATTGTCTTTTTGCGCCGGATAAAGCTGTGATCATATGTACAATGGACAAGAGAAAACTCGCTTTACTGTTGTAATGTTTGTTGTTCTACTTATAAATAAAGAATTTAAAAAAAAAAAATACTACTCTTAGGCACTATTGAGAACATGTTCTATCCCATTTTTGTATATCTTATATGTGCTATTCAGGTGGAAGCCGCTGTGGAGTGCTCAACGAGGATAGAACTCCAGTCCTCAAGACCCACCAACAGGTCAAGTTTTCAGGATATTCTTAGTATTCTTAGTATTGCACAGGTGAAAATTTCATCACCAATAAATCCATCACCTATGCACTACTAAGGAAACCCTCAAAACATGATCTGTTGGTGGGTCTTGAAGACTGGACCGTTATTTCGTTCCGTGAAAACATCGGCTTGCACTCGGTCCAATGTTACTCTCAGCAGCAATGCACATTTTAGAGATTTTCCTCCAGGAAAAAATTGCAGCATGCACAATTTGCACAGTAATGTGGCAGAACTTCTGGTGTTTTTTAGTCAATGCCGATAGAATCCCTCAGGAGTGAGCAGCACTTAATGTGAATGCTGCCTAAAAATGGCCTAAGGGTGGTCTCTGTTTGAAAAACAGCACTGTAGTATTTGACCCACCCAAAGTCACAAGTGCGCTCAACAGGAATGAGAAGTTTAAAGACCCCCATACACACATTGCAAAAAAGTAATCAAAGACCACCAATTTTAGCTGGATGGAAAACCATGTCATGTGTATGGGGACCTCCCGTTTTTACACTTATTGATGATGTTGGGGTAGAGAAGACTTTAGCCAGATGAATTTCAGTGGTCAATCCTTTTTTTCAGCATGAGACAAGCCACAGCCAGTTGATTCTTGCAGTAGCTCTCCATTAGGAAACACATAAGCACTCGGCCAAGATTATGTAAGGGAGAGTCGAGTGAGAGTGAGCAGTAGGCAGAAAAGCTATCTAATGTATCTGCCCAGCTTTAGTCCCGTATTTATGTTTTATTATATTTTACATTCACTTCTGGCTTTGGCTCAAAAGATGGAATTAAAAACTGTAGTGGAATTTTTCCAAAAAAAAGGTGCAGGGAGCCTCCCTTATTTCTCCACAACATTCAGCCATCTTCTGCTTATAACTCATCCATTCCACATTTGATTCTAATGTAGATGACTACGATTTAGCACGCACCAGATGTACCATGCCTCTCACACGCTTCTCATGTGTAGGTTCGATACAAAAACTTCCCACGAATGTGGGTTCTTTTTCGGTTGAAATAAATTGACTGTCTGGAATCTCCACCAATGTGAAGTTCTCCCTCCAATGCTTTCCTGGAATTCACAGGAACTACGGGCTGACTTTCCACAATGTGAGTCAAATGATTACAGTATATTTATGTCCCTGCATGTTACGTCCTATAACATTCAGACAGCAATTTAGGACCTGCTTCTATTTTCTCAGGCATAAATTACTCACGGACAGGAAGAACACAGGACTGACCCCTATGATATAATGTCATTACTTAACCTTGCAAGGAAAAAAATAAGGATCTTGTAAAAAAATCTAGATATTTAACTTTTTATAGTAAGATATATATATTTTTTTTGTTTTTACATATGTGGCTTCTTGATTTACAAACATTTTCCCACTAGTTTATTGATTATTTCTATAGGACCATTATATTTCTTTGCATCTGTCTTCAGTGTGGCTCCAAATTTTTGTAACATAAACATACCAGGTTTAGATGAGCAGATCAATCTGCGGAGGATGAAGTTCATGTCAAATTTCTTGATATTTGTAGTTTCACGTGAATTCAAACAATCACCAGGGTCCTTTCTCTGTGTCTTCTGTAGAGTGTAAGACCATATTGTCAGCGGGGTCCACATCCCTCCTGTAGAGTGAAAGGCCTTATGGTCAGCAGGGTCCTCTCTCTCCTGTAGAGTGTAAACTCTTATGGTCAGTGGGGTCCTCTCTCTCCTGTAGAGGGTAAGCTCTTATGGTCAGCAGGGTCCTCTCTCTCCTGTAGAGTGTAAGCTCTTAAGGTCAGCGGGGTCCTCTCTCTCCTGTAGAGTGTAAGCTCTTAAGGTCAGCGGGGTCCTCTCTCTCCTGTAGAGTGTAAGCTCTTATGGTCAGCGGGGTCCTCTCTCTCCTGTAGAGTGTAAGCTCTTATGGTCAGCGGGGTCCTCTCTCTCCTGTAGAGTGTAAGCTCTTATGGTCAGTGGGGTCCTCTCTCTCCTGTAGAGTGTAAGCTCTTATGGTCAGCGGGGTCCTCTCTCTCTCCTGTAGAGTGTAAGCTCTTATGGTCAGTGAGGTCCTCTCTCTCCTGTAGAGTGTAAGCTCTTATGGTCAGTGAGGTCCTCTCTCTCCTGTAGAGTGTAAGCTCTTATGGTCAGTGGGGTCCTCTCTCTCCTGTAGAGGGTAAGCTCTTATGGTCAGCGGGGTCCTCTCTCTCCTGTAGAGGGTAAGCTCTTAAGGTCAGCGGGGTCCTCTCTCTCCTGTAGAGTGTAAGCTCTTAAGGTCAGCGGGGTCCTCTCTCTCCTGTAGAGTGTAAGCTCTTAAGGTCAGCGGGGTCCTCTCTCTCCTGTAGAGTGTAAACTCTTATGGTCAGTGGGGTCCTCTCTCTCCTGTAGAGGGTAAGCTCTTATGGTCAGCGGGGTCCTCTCTCTCCTGTAGAGTGTAAGCTCTTATGGTCAGTGGGGTCCTCTCTCTCCTGTAGAGTGTAAGCTCTTATGGTCAGTGGGGTCCTCTCTCTCCTGTAGAGTGTAAGCTCTTATGGTCAGTGGGGTCCTCTTTCTCCTGTAGAGGGTAAGCTCTTATGGTCAGCGGGGTCCTCTCTCTCCTGTAGAGTGTAAACTCTTATGGTCAGTGGGGTCCTCTCTCTCCTGTAGAGGGTAAGCTCTTATGGTCAGCGGGGTCCTCTCTCTCCTGTAGAGTGTAAGCTCTTATGGTCAGCGGGGTCCTCTCTCTCCTGTAGAGTGTAAGCTCTTAAGGTCAGCGGGGTCCTCTCTCTCCTGTAGAGTGTAAGCTCTTAAGGTCAGTGGGGTCCTCTCTCTCCTGTAGAGGGTAAGCTCTTATGGTCAGCAGGGTCCTCTCTCTCCTGTAGAGTGTAAGCTCTTAAGGTCAGCGGGGTCCTCTCTCTCCTGTAGAGTGTAAGCTCTTATGGTCAGTGAGGTCCTCTCTCTCCTGTAGAGTGTACGCTCTTATGGTCAGCAGGGTCCTCTCTCTCCTATAGAGTGTAAGTGGAGCGGCCCCACACCGCCGCAGGGCCGAGGGGTACCCGGAGCCGGGCCTCTGGGTCTCAGTCCTGGGGTTGTCACGGTGGCTAGACCCGGTCCGTGGCCCTGTCTGTCAGTGGGGGACGTCCGGTGCAATAAGTGGTGTTGTAACGGTGCAGTTGTGGGGTGCAGGTCGCGGTAAATAACGAGGACACCAGGTTGCAGTCTCTTTACCTCTTTACTGGAGATCTCTGAGTCCTCAGTCCAGAATACGGTTCACCAGGCTGCGCAAGTCCGGCCGGTCCAATGGCACCTCCAGAGTTCACTTCACAGGTGGAAATCGGTGCCTTCCTTCTTAGCGCTATGTGTTGTAGTCCTCCCCTGCTGTGCTTACGGAAAGTACCCCACAACCGTTGTGTCTGTTTCTTAAGTTCCCTCACAACTCGATTAAATGATGTTCTTCTAATCTTCCGTCCCTTCCTGATGTTACAGTTAGAACGTCACCCGTTTGTCGGATAGGCCTGGAGTTCTTCCGGGACCCTAGAGACGCCCCTCTCCCGCAATTGCCTCCCAAGACTTCATAGGTGATATGTGTTAGACAGCCCGCCTTAAACTGACTGTCCTGCCGCTGTTTAGAGTATTGCTTGAAGCTGAATGTTATAATACTCCCTCGGCGTTCCGGCCACCGGTAGTGCGCCTCAGTAGGGTGTTGCTCCGGTCTTACAGCACGACCCCTACTGGAATTCTCCTATTGCTTGATCACGTTTCTCACTCAGCACAATCTATCTCGCTTCTAGTCCTTCCTTGGGTCCCGCCGCTTCCCGGAGCTGGCGCGGACCCGTTACGTTCTTTTCGATGCCAAGCCTCTGTCAGGATCCCACCCCTGACAGAGACCCTACTGTCTCTTCCTCCACAACACCCTCTGCCACTAGGTGTTGCTTCATCCAATCCAGTCAGCTTTCAGATCTAACTTCCTGCCTGACCCCCAGTTTTACCAGTATGTGAGGAGTGGCCTAATGAATAGAACCCTTAGCTCCCCCTGGAGGCCCGACTGTGAAATGTATTGGTGTCTGTGATACCTGGTCAGATGAACTCCTTCAGTGCCATCGAACGTACCATAGCTCCCCTTAGTGGCTGAGCCATAGTACTGCAACGACCAGGACTCTGGGGCGCTGCACAAGCTCTTATGGTCAGCGGGATCCTCTCTCTCTCCTGTAGAGTGTAAGCTCTTATGGTCAGTGGGGCCCTCGGTCTCCTGTAGAGTGTAAGCTCTTATGGTCAGTGGGGTCCTCATTTCTCCTGAAGAGTGCAAGCTCTAATGGCCAGTGGGGTCCTCTCTCCTGTAGTTTTTTTGGGGGGAGGAGAAAATTCACTGAATTTGGCAAATTTGAATTTCAAAAGATTTGTTCATCTTTAATACCAGGTCCTTGGTAACCAATTGAATAACTTTACTCGCAAAGACACCTGGAGAATGTGCAAAGATTGCTCAGGTTGCATCTGAAACTTGGAACATTCAGATCTATGGCGCTGTGCTAAAGAAGGATAATCAGCAGGTTCACCCCCATTACGTTTTTTCCAAAGAAATATTCAAATAGGATAAAGATAGATTAAATAAAATCTTGTTGTGACTATCTTGGGATTATTTCAAAGGTGGGCTACACACATTAGGTATATATTGGCTGATCTTACCGAGACTGGATGACCATGTTTGTAGGGACATTTTGCGATGGCAGATATCAGTGGAGATATAATGGCCCAATCGTTTTGTTTTTCAAAGGTTAATCAGACCCTGAAGGCGGCCGACATCTGATGACTTCACTCTGTCTGTGAGTCCAGCATGCTTGCATTTAGAGAAGATATATCGGGCCGACATTGTATTGTCAGCCTAAAGCCTCATTCAGGTTTCTTTTTGCATACAAGCTCATTATTCTTCTGTGTGCTGGATCCAATCAGCGTGGTATTCTATAAAGAAAAATAAATTTAAGCTTCACTCATTAACCAATAGATTAAAGGACAGCACTCAGATGACACATGGATGGCATCTTTATTTCATGGACTCATTGACTTGACTGTATAAGTTTGATCAGTCAGTGACTCCAATACAAAACGTCTATGTCCCTGTCTTTATTTTTGCGACCTCTTAGTCCATAAAAAAAACACAGACCTGTGAGCAACCCCATAGACTATAATGGCCACATGTTCTATCCTTGGGAAACTTTTGAAAAATGGTCTGAGGTTTTAATTCTTTCTTATAGTGAAGAAGCTCTTTGAAGACATAAAATTGACCATTCATCTACACATCCTAAGATTCTTCGATTTCTCCCATCTAACATTGTTTTTTCAGTTACTCTGATAGTTCTCATGTATTACTAAGGTATAAAGTGCACACAATGGCCCTCCGATCCAAACGTTTCTGTGGCCGATCAGGCGATCAGCCATATATAAGCCTGAGACGTCCAATAACAATAGTCATCTGGAGTTGTAAAGAGCATATTGGATTCTAGAGCAATGAAAAATTATGCTCTAGAAGGATGAATTACACTTCACCATCTGTCAGTATGCTAGAAAATTAGGGTTTGATCGATGCCAGGAGAACATATTCTGCCTGGCTGCAAAACTGGGCAGAGGATTAAAAAGGTTCTGGGATGGCTCGTCATGGTTTTAGTTTGGATCACATCTTTTCATTATTTATTGTTGGAGCACAATGCAGTAACATTTTGTAGAATCATGGGCTTCCAAATATGTGCCGAATATTTGGTTCTTTTCTGTGTTATACAGTTGTCTCCATCCCATCATATAGTCAACAAATGCTCATTATCAAGCAATCCCTTTAAGTCATTGACTGTTGCTGAGCAACTTAGATCCAAACATGCAACCTAATAGGTAATATGGAGCTTTCCTCTTCACCTTATTCTGGGCCCTTGTGTGATTCCAGAGGTTGTACACATGGTAAGCCATTCTTATGTTGCGCGTTGAGTGTTGTATATTTTGCTATCTCCATCTCCAGCTGTCCAATAGAAGATGATTGGCACAATGGGATGCATGCGAAAATACCGCTTTGTACATCGTGCAGTGACCATTTTTGAGTACTTCCACTTGGCTCTCATTCACTATACTAGGAATTGAACAACAATACTTGAAAACGGCAACTACATAGAGTGTGGACGTGCGCTGTTCATCTTTTACATCCAACCATCGACGGCTATGCAAGAAGCTAGGTAGTAGGGGTGTCTGTTGTCAGACCCCCACCCAACTGAGATTGATCACCTATAGGTTATTGTCAAGGGGGGGTAACGTAGATCTTACCGCTGCCACCAGTTTGTCAGGGGACACAAATCCACAGCCTCCAATCATCAGAACAATTGCGCAATTGAATGACGAATGATTGATGAGGCTGTGGTTGCTTCCTTTCCTAGGCCAGTTATTAGGGAACTCACAATGAGCGTATGGTATATACACCTCTGATCCAAATGCATGGAATATATACATATAAACCCTGGTATGGTCACAGCCAACTCGACAATAACAAGGAACTACCAGCTGTCACCATCAATCATTTATACAGGCCAACTGGACACTCATTAAAGGTAGTGTATGACTTCAGGGGAGCGGTTTACAGAGCAAGAGGAACAGAGTCATTAAATTTTATATACTAAATCTGGAAAGGTAGGCAGTGTTTATAAAAAATATAAAAAGATAATAAAAAATGGGAATACATCAATACGGTATATACAATTACATAGAATAAAAGGGATAACTAAAGAAAATTACTAAACCTGATGTCATGGAAATGGCTCAGAGCTTAGTGGAGGGAGGTACGCCTTAGGAAAACAGACAGAACCACAGCAAGCTTCCAGAACTGACAGAAGACCAAAATCCAATTTCTGCTTTTCATTAGCTAAAGGTTTTGCACACACACCTCCCCTTGGTGAGCTCATATGGGGGCTGGTTGTGGGATGTGCTAGGTCTTTTAGAACGTTATGAGATTCTCAACTTAGAGGACATCTTTGCCTCTTGAGGTCCCAGGTTGTAGATATTGTTGTCATGTATCTTATCGCGATTTTACCTGTCTATAGAGATTAAATATGGCTTGTATAACACCATACATTGGGCCGATATCAAGTTGGTGGGGTTAGAATGACCTTGGAGTGATATGAGTGAATGTGTTATGTTCGTCCCTGCTCTACAATGCTGAAAATATATCTCCCATAAATATCGGATTGATGCAAACCCCAATATTCATCACTGACCAATGGCTCCAAATGGCCTGGGAGTTGTGCTTTGGTTAGAGTAAGTTTATGCCTGGGGAGGTGCACTTTCCTGCTGCTGTGTAAACGAATCTCAGTCTTGGTGTCTTTTTTCCAGAGCAAATCTCCTGGTGTCATTACTTGTTCCCTGCAGGAGGGCCCTCTTTCAATGGAGGTTAAAGGTTTATTTATTTCTCAATTCCCCAGTTATAATTAGTTTATCTCTTCCCCAGCTATAATTAATCTCATATGTGTTAGGAGTCGAGTTCCCACCGCTGCACAGGGAGAATCTCGAGCCATGTCTGCTGCGATCTCCCACTCTACATCAGCCGCAGTGGAGCCTGCTCAGCGGAGACGTCAGTCCCAGCGTCTCACTCAGTCTGATACTATGCAAAGGGTTACTGCTGCCTTTCCAGGCTCTGCTGTTGTAGCCTGCACTGGTCAGCGGCAAGCAGGCTTTTCTGGGACTAAGTCCTGCTTTGCACACACTGAGCATGCCCAAGGTAAGACCTCTCATTGGAGGTCAGGAGTCACATGCTCAGGTACTGCAGCTATCATTGGTCCTCTAGGAAGGTCCTGAAGTTGCTCAGGTACTGTAGCAACTTCCATTGGTTCCCTAGGAAGGTCCTGAAGGTGCTGCAGCTATAAAAGGTTTGCATGGCCGCATGGCCATGTGCTAGTATCACCTCATGTCATGAGCTTGTTATATGTGGTCGCGCCTGTATGTGTGTATTCAGCGACCCGGCTGAAAAAAGTCCCTAGAATGCCGGCACCTCCAGTGAGGAGTTTGCATGTATGTGTTCAAGGACCCAGCTGAAATAAGCCCCTAGAATACCGGCACCTCCGGTGAGGAGTGTTTGTGTGCTTTTCTGGGTGCGTGACCACTAGCTCAGCAGTTAGCTGTGTTCCCCTGTGACGCTAACAGGGCACAACATCTTATTTCTAGCGACTCTGTGGAGTTAACAGAATTCGCTTATACCGCTATATAGCGCCACCATTTGCCAGCAGCAGGTTCCTCTCCTGCATGGTGGACCCCGGGTTGCGAACGCACCTATCTCGCTCTGTGGTGTCACCAGAGGAGGAGGAGCCTCGGCTTATTGTCCCTTCAGAGAGCCTGAGAACTGTGGCCCCGGTTTCGCTAGAGTCTGTGCCCCCAGGCAAGACTTTCGTTCCACCTAATTTGCGACCGGAGTGTTGTGAATTCCGCTCTTGGGCTCCCTCCGGTGGTTGTAAGTGGCACTTTTGCGAGTTCTGCTCTTGGGCTCCCTCCGGTGGTTTTAAGTGGTACTGCTGCTCCTTGGATTTAGTAGTCAGCAGCTGCTTCCACTGATTGTCTTTCTGGCTCGGCTATTTAGCCTGGTTCTATCCTTCAGCCTGTGCCAGTTGTCAATGGTTCCTGGTTGGATTCACATCTCTGCTTGGATTTCCCTGATATTCTGACCAGTTCAGCAAAGATAAGTCCTTGCTTATTCTTTTGCAGTCCACTTGTTGTGGACTTAATCTTTCTGCACTTTCTATGTTTTTTCTAGTCCAGCTTGTCAGTATGGATTTATTCAGTTAAGCTGGAAGCTCTGGGAAGCAGATTTACCCTCCACACCTTTAGTCAGGTGTGGAGATTTTTGTAAACTCTGTGGTGGCTTTTTCTAGTTTTTAATACTGACCGCACAGTATTCTTTCCTGTTCTATTTATCTAGCTAGACTGGCCTCCTTTGCTACATCCTGGTTTCATTCTGCGTATGTCATTTCCCTCTCCACTCACAGTCAATATTTGTGGGGGGCTGTCCTATCCTTTGGGGATTTCCTCTGAGGCAAGATAGCCTTCCTGTTTCTATCTTTAGGGGTAGTTAGTCCTCCAGCTGTGACGAGGTGTCTAGGGAGTGACAGGAACATCCCAAGGCTATTCTAGTGTTGTGTTTAGCTCAGGAACTGCGGTCAGTACAGGTACCACCTCCTCCAGAGCACGTCCCATGTTGCTCCTAAACCACCAGTTCATAACAGTACAACTGGCCAAAAATGAATTAAATGCATCTCAAAAGAAGGAAAAGGAAGTTCTGAGCCATTTTTTTTTTCGGCAGTCTGTTTTGTCTTTTTTTTCCTCTTAATCTCTGGGTGGTTCAGGATTTTGGCACTGGCATGGATATTCAGGGTTTATTTTCTCGTGTGGACAACTTGCTGCAAGAGTACAGAGTATCCAAGATTACGTTGTCAAGACTCCGGCTTTAGAGCCTAGAATTCCAACCCCTGATTTGTTTTTTGGGGACAGATCCAAGTTTTTGAACTTTAAAAATAACTGCAAATTGTTTTTTGCCTTGAAACCCCGTTCCTCTGGTGATTCCATTCAGCAGGTTAAAATTGTCATCTCTCTGCTGCGTGGTGACCCTCAGGACTGGGCATTCTCCCTTGAATCAGGGGATCCGGCATTGCTTAATGTAGACGCATTTTTTCAAGCGCTCGGATTATTGTATGACGAACCTAATTCTGTGGATCATGCAGAAAAGACCTTGTTGGCCCTGTGTCAGGGTCAGGAAGCGGCAGAAGTATACTGCCAGAAATTTAGAAAATGGTCTGTGCTCACTAAATGGAATAAGGAGGCTCTGGCAGCAATTTTCAGAAAGGGTCTTTCTGAAGCCCTTAAAGATGTTATGGTGGGGTTCCCCATGCCTGCTGGTTTGAGCGAATCTATGTCTCTAGCCATTCAGATTGATCAGCGCCTGCGCGAGCGCAAAGTTGTGCACCATATGGCAGTGTCCTCTGAGCAGAGTCCTAAGCCTATGCAATGTGATAGGATTTTGACTAGAGCAGAACGGCAGGGATTCAGACGCCAGAATAGGCTGTGTTTTTACTGTGGTGATTCTGCTCATGTTATTTCTGATTGCCCTAAGTGTACTAAGAGGGTCGCTAGGTCTGTTACCATCAGTACTGTACAGCCTAAATTTCTCTTATCTGTGACCTTGATTTGCTCATTATCGTCCTTTTCTGTCATGGCATTTGTGGATTCAGGCGCTGCCCTGTACTTGATGGACTTGGAATTCGCCAGGCGCTGTGGTTTTTCCTTGCAGCCTTTGCAGAGCCCTATTCCTTTGAGGGGCATTGATGCTACACCGTTGGCCAAGGATAAACCTCAGTATTGGACACACCTGACCATGTGCATGGCTCCAGCACATCAGGAAGATTGCCGTTTTCTGGTGTTGCATAATTTGCATGATGTTGTTGTACTGGGTTTTCCATGGTTACAGGGAAATAATCCTGTGCTGGATTGGAAATCTATGTCTGTGACTAGTTGGGGTTGTCAAGGGGTACATAGTGACGTTCCTTTGATGTCAATTTCCTCTTCCCCCTCTTCTGAAGTTCCTGAGATTTCCAGGATGTATTTGATGAGCCCAAGTCCAGTTCCCTTCCTCCACATAGGGACTGTGATTGTGCTATTAACTTGATTCCTGGCTGTAAGTTCCCTAAGGGCCGACTTTTCAATCTGTCTGTGCCAGAGCATGCCGCCATGTGGAGTTATGTTAAGGAGTCTTTAGAGAAGGGGCATATTCGGCCATCTTCATCACCATTGGGAGCGGGATTCTTTTTTGTTGCCAAGAAGGATGGCTCCTTGAGACCCTGTATTGATTATCGCCTTCTTAATAAGATCACGGTCAAATTCCAATACCCTTTACCTTTGCTTTCTGATTTGTTTGCTCGGATCAAGGGGGCTAGTTGGTTTACTAAGATTGACCTTCGAGGGGCATATAATCTTGTTCGTATTAAACAGGATGACGAATGGAAAACTGCCTTTAATACGCCCGAAGGCCATTTTGAATACCTTGTGATGCCTTTCGGGCTCTCTAATGCTCCTTCTGTATTTCAGTCCTTCATGCATGATATTTTCTGCAATTATCTTGATAAATTCATGATTGTGTATTTGGATGATATTTTGATTTTTTTCCGATGATTGGAAGTCTCATGTGAAGCAGGTCAGGATGGTATTCCAGATCCTTCGTGATAATGCTTTATTTGTGAAGGGGTCTAAGTGCCTATTTGGAGTTCAGAAGGTCTCTTTTTTGGGTTTTATTTTTTCTCCCTCGTCTATAGAAATGGATCCTGTTAAGGTCCAAGCCATTCATGACTGGATTCAACCCACATCCGTGAAGAGTCTTCAGAAATTTTTGGGCTTTGCTAATTTTTATCGCCGTTTCATTGCCAACTTTTCCAGTGTGGTTAAGCCCCTGACCAATTTGACGAAGAAAGGCGCTGATGTGACGAATTGGTCCTCTGTGGCTGTTGAGGCCTTTCAGGAGCTTAAACGCCGATTTACTTCTGCCCCTGTGTTGCGTCAGCCGGATGTTTCTCTTCCTTTTCAGGTTGAGGTTGACGCTTCTGAGATTGGGGCAGGGGCCGTTTTGTCTCAGAGGAGTTCTGATGGTTCTTTGATGAAACCGTGTGCCTTTTTTTCCAGAAAGTTTTCGCCTGCGGAGCGCAATTATGATGTCGGCAATCGGGAGTTGTTGGCCATGAAGTGGGCATTTGAGGAGTGGCGACATTGGCTTGAGGGAGTCAAGCACCGCGTTGTGGTCTTGACCGATCATAAGAATCTGATTTACCTCGAGTCGGCCAAGCGGCTGAACCCTAGACAGGCTCGATGGTCCCTGTTTTTCTCCCGTTTTGATTTTGTGGTCTCGTATCTTCCGGGATCTAAGAATGTTAAGGCTGATGCCCTCTCTAGGATTTTTTTGCCTGATTCTCCTGGAGTCCTTGAGCCGGTTGGCATTCTTAAGGAAGGGGTGATTCTTTCTGCCATCTCCCCTAATTTACGGCGGGTGCTTCAGGAATTTCAGTCTGATAAACCTGTCCGCTGTCCTGTGGGGAAGCTGTTTGTTCCTAATAGATGGACAAGTATGGTAATTTCTGAGGTTCATTGTTCAGTGTTGGCTGGTCATCCTGGGATTTTTGGTACCAGAGATTTGGTTGCTAGGTCCTTTTGGTGGCCTTCCTTGTCGCGGGATGTGCGTTCTTTTGTGCAGTCCTGTGGGACTTGTGCCCGGGCCAAGCCTTGCTGTTCCCGAGCTAGTGGGTTGCTTTTGCCTTTGCCGGTCCCTGAGAGGCCCTGGACGCATATTTCCATGGATTTTGTTTCCCAGAAGATCTCTGTTATCTGGGTGGTTTGTGACCGGTTCTCTAAAATGGTCCATTTGGTACCTTTGCCTAAATTGCCTTCCTCCTCTGACTTGGTTCCATTGTTTTTTCAGCATGTGGTTCGTTTGCATGGCATTCCGGAGAATATTGTGTCTGACAGAGGTTCCCAGTTTGTTTCTAGGTTTTGGTGGGCCTTTTGTGCTAGGATGGGCATTGATTTGTCTTTTTCTTTGGTATTTCATCCTCAGACAAATGGCCAAACTGAGCGAACTAATCAGACCTTGGAAACCTATTTGAGATGCTTTGTGTCTGCTGACCAGGATGATTGGGTGGCTTTCTTGCCGTTGGCCGAGTTTGCCCTTAATAATCGGGCTAGTTCGGCTACTTTGGTTTCGCGTTTCTTTTGTAATTTTGGGTTTCATCCTCGTTTTTCTTTGGGGCAGGTTGAGCCGTCTGATTGTCCTGGTGTGGATTCTGTAATGGACAGGTTCCAGCAGATTTGGACTCATGTGGTAGACAATTTGACGTTGTCTCAGGAAAAGGCTCAACGTTTTGCTAACCGCCGTCGGTGTGTTGGTCCCCGGCTTCGGGTGGGGGATTTAGTCTGGTTATCTTCTCGTCATGTTCCTATGAAGGTTTCTTCCCCTAAGTTCAAGCCTCGGTTTATTGGTCCTTATAAGATTTCTGAGATTATCAATCCGGTATCTTTTCGTTTGGCCCTTCCAGCCTCTTTTGCCATCCATAATGTTTTCTATAGATCTTTGTTGCGGAGATATGTGGTGCCCGTTGTTCCTTCTGTTGATCCTCCTGCCCCGGTGTTGGTTGATGGGGAGTTGGAATATGTGGTGGAGAAAATTTTGGATTCTCATTTTTCGAGGCGGAGGCTTCAGTATCTTGTCAAGTAAAAGGGTTATGGCCAGGAGGATAATTCTTGGGTTGTTGCCTCCGATGTCCATGCCGCCGATTTGGTTCGTGCTTTTCACTTGGCTCGTCCTGATCGGCCTGGGGGCTCTGGTGAGGGTTCGGTGACCCCTACTCAAGGGGGGGTACTGTTGTGAATTCCGCTCTTGGGCTCCCTCCGGTGGTTGTAAGTGGCACTTTTGCGAGTTCTGCTCTTGGGCTCCCTCCGGTGGTTTTAAGTGGTACTGCTGCTCCTTGGATTTAGTAGTCAGCAGCTGCTTCCACTGATTGTCTTTCTGGCTCGGCTATTTAGCCTGGTTCTATCCTTCAGCCTGTGCCAGTTGTCAATGGTTCCTGGTTGGATTCACATCTCTGCTTGGATTTCCCTGATATTCTGACCAGTTCAGCAAAGATAAGTCCTTGCTTGTTGTGGACTTAATCTTTCTGCACTTTCTATGTTTTTTCTAGTCCAGCTTGTCAGTATGGATTTATTCAGTTAAGCTGGAAGCTCTGGGAAGCAGATTTACCCTCCACACCTCTAGTCAGGTGTGGAGATTTTTGTAAACTCTGTGGTGGCTTTTTCTAGTTTTTAATACTGACCGCACAGTATTCTTTCCTGTTCTATTTATCTAGCTAGACTGGCCTCCTTTGCTACATCCTGGTTTCAGTCTGCATATGTCATTTCCCTCTCCACTCACAGTCAATATTTGTGGGGGGCTGTCCTATCCTTTGGGGATTTTCTCTGAGGCAAGATAGCCTTCCTGTTTCTATCTTTAGGGGTAGTTAGTCCTCCGGCTGTGACGAGGTGTCTAGGGAGTGACAGGAACATCCCACGGCTACTTCTAGTGTTGTGTTTAGCTCAGGAACTGTGGTCAGTACAGGTACCACCTCCTCCAGAGCACGTCCCATGTTGCTCCTAAACCACCAGCTCATAACACCGGAGGTTCTCTCTTGGGCTCACTCGTCCAGGGTGCGTGGACATTTTGGACCAAGAGGACATCTGAGCTCTTGGCGAGGATGTACTGGTGGCCGCATATGGCCCGTGACGTCAGGGACTATATGCGGGCATGTGTCTCCTGCGCCAAGAATCGGTCTCCTCGGCAACGGCCTGCTGGGCAACTTTACCCCCTGATGGTGGCAGACAGGCCCTGGGAGATGGTCGGGATGGACTTCGTGGTAGGCTTACCCAAGTCTCATAGCTGTACAGTTACCTAGGTTGTCACCGACCATTTTTCTAAGATGGTGCACTTGGTTCCGCTTCCACGGTTACCTTCTGCACGGGCTTTAGAGGCGTTGTTTGTCAAACATGTTTCTGTCTACAAGGAATGCCTGACAAAATTGTCAGTGACCGTGGTCCTCAGTTTGCGTCTCGGTTCTGGTGAGAACTCTGTTGTTTACTCAGCATTGAGCTGAATCTCTCTTCTGCATACAATCCCAAGACGAATGGGTTGGTAGAGAGGGCCAACCAGACTCTGGTCACATACTTATGACATTTTGTCTCCGCCAGGCAGGATGACTGGGCATCTTTGCTACCTTGGTTGGAATTTGCTTTGAACAACGCCGTAGCCAACTCTACCGGGCAGACTCATTTTCTCCTTAATTACAGCCAGCATCCGCGTGTTCCTGTGCCCATGCCCGTGTCATCCACTGATTCTAGGGTGGCAGACTGGGCGGTGGAGGCACAAGACATTTGGGACCGCACACAGGATGCCATCCGGGCCTCCAAGGAGAGAATGAGGGTTTCTGCTGATGCACACCGGCGCCCCGCTCCGACCTTTGCTCCTGGCGACTTAGTGTGGCTCTCCACCCATAACATCAGGCTGTGAGTTGAGTCCAGTAAGTTTGCGCCTCGCTACATAGGCCCTTTCAAGGTTCTGGAACAGGTCAACCCTGTGGTCTATCGTTTGGCTATTCCTCTGCGCATTGGTATCACCGACATCTTTCATATTTCTCTCTTAAAGCCCGTCTATTTGTCCCAGTTTTCCAAGTCATCTGCCAGGACATCGGTTCATCCACGGATGAGTTTGAGATGTATGCTATCGTGGGGTGCAAGGTGGTACGTGGCAAGAAATATTATCTGGTGGACTGGAAGGGTCACGGCCCTGAGGACAGAACCTGGGAATCTGTGGAGCATATTCAGGCTCCGCTGCTCATTGCAGCCTTTGAGCGTAGCGAGGCCCAAGGAGGGGGGCGCTAGGAGGGGGGGTAATGTTAGGAGATGTCGGTCCCAGCATCTCACTCAGTCTGATACTGTGCAAAGGGTTATTGCTGCCTTTCCAGGCTCTGCTGTTGTAGCCTGCACTGGTCAGCGGCGAGCAGGCTTTTCTGGGACTAAGTCCTGCTTTGCACACACTGAGCATGCCCAAGGTGAGACCTCTCATTGGAGGTCAGGGGTCACATGATCAGGTACTGCAGCAGCTATAATTGGTCCTCTAGGAAGGTCTGAGGAGTTTGCAAACTCTGAGGAGTTTGCATGTATGTATTCAGGGACCCAGCTGAGGAGTGTTTGTGTGCTTTTCTGGGTGCATGACCACTGACTGCCATCAGCTCAACAGTTAGCTGTGTTCCTCTGTGACGCTAACAGGGCACAGCATCTTATTTCTAGCGACACTGTGTTGTTAACAGAGTTCGCTTATACCACCATATAGAGCCGCCATTAGCCAGCAGCAGGTTCCTCTCCTGCATGGTGGACCCTGGGTTGCGTACGCACCTATTTATACATATATATACTCGGTGCTTTCCTACAACCCTAAAAATATGTTCAATGTGGAGCCCTATTTCAATGGCGGTTGAAGTGTTAGTTCTTTTTCACTTCCCCAGCTATAACTTATTCCATATGTTCAATATTAGGGTGATAAGTCCCCTCTATGGAGATGTCTTATGGATTTTAATTATTCTCTATGACAGTCATCAATATCATAGTATTGGACAATTCCTTTAAGAGCTTATATCCTTACTAGGTAAGCATGTTGGCTTACATGTCAATGCCCTAAACGTGTAAACATTTCACTAGGACTATGGCTGTAGGGCAGCATTGCCTAAAATATTGCTCCCCAGTTGGTGGCAGCTTTAAAAACGAATGTGCCCTAAAGGCAGGAAAAAGCAATAGAATTACTGAAACTTTTCTTTAAAACATTGTAATTGACAAGTAATCCTAGGGAATGATGCACATAATCATATCTTTATTTGACTTGTTCCTTTTATTGCCAATGTGGCTCAACACCATGTGCAAGTATACCATAAGTTACCAAAGGTTGTAATATTGAAGGCATTGCATGTAAAAAAGTCAAAAAGATGAGATCCTAGGAAATGGATCTAGACAAGTTTCTCTCAATGTTCCTGAAATCTAAGTACCCGCTCCAAGGTTATAACCATACCGTGGCCATTGGACACACCAGCATAATGGCAGTCTACATACTTCCCCTAGATGTGGCGTTTACCGGCAGTGGTGGAGAATGAGATCCATGGGTTGAGACATTCTGAAAACCCCCCTGTTTCTTAGGCAAAACATAACAGGCTATCCTTATTATTCCTTAAGGAGAATTCTACAGGGGAAGGATATAATAAAAAAAGAGTTAAGAATCTAGGGGTAATCACATTTTTTGGATTTTTTAAAGACTCAAATCTTTACACATCCTCCAGGACGCCAAGAAGAAACGTTGGAGCACAGCAGTAGGACATATACAAATGTATCAGGTTTAGCATTCCTTGAAACAATTTGCTTATGTTGTACATCGTCTGTCCCAAAGAAAACAGAGGGAAACGTATCTGAAACAGAAGACTGCTTGGTGATTACCCAACGAGCCTCGCTGGTAAGACGCAAGCGAAGAAATGACATCTGCAGACAGGAGTAGGAGTGTTTTGGATTCTAGAAATAGAAAGGCTACCAGGTCTGCCAATCCTCTCCGCCTCATTTACCTTTGCAACAAAAGACAAACATTAGCCCCTTTTTTTCCGTAAGTCTCAGCATCCCGGAGTCTGTTCACATCATCCATGCTAAGGAGTCAATATTTCTTAGCAATGCTTTGATTTGTGGCCAAAACGGCAGGAATGAGCTGTGAATCTCTCAAGTTTTTTTTTGCTTCTCTTTCCATGCTACGTATTCCCATTAATCATGTGGAGCACCATTGCCAACCACTGGAACCTGCTATGAAGGCGGGAGGAGTAAGTCAGGGTAGAGGCTCCCACAGGTGCTACAATTGTGATGACCTTAGCATTGGCTTGAATATAATACTATGAGTCAACTTGGCCTAAGTCCACAAGTTTCATCCTTCAAAAAGATATTTCTTATGTTTATAACCCTAAGAGAAATGGAGAATTAGTTTTCACCCATGTAAAAACTTATATGCAGTAACTGGAACGTTAGTCTTAGAACAAGAAGGCAAAAGACAATAGAACAATGTATCTCAAATGTTATCATGAAAGTTGAGCAAATTGCTTTGACGTGAATGAAGTTTGCCTCAAACTTTACAAAAATAATTCTGGTTCGCCAGAATCCAAAATTTTGGTGATTTGATTGAAGCAAAACAAACAAAACAGCAGCCGGCCAGACACCATTTTACCAGTTTGAAAAGGGCTGAGAAGGGAATTAAAATACATGTTAAAAATTAATATTCTCATGGAGCTCACCTATCATTTTTGGTCTTTGGGCTATCTTCAGCATCCAGCTTCTTTGATATCTGCTGCACTCATTAGGTATGTCATTATGATGAAAAAATTTTGGAAAATCTGTCAACCACAAAAGTAATAAAACATCACATTTATTGGTAGATTAAAACATAAAGAGGAAAAATTTGGGCCATGATTAAGAGCTAGTGTTGCTCGAAACGCGTCGACTGTTATACTATCAATGTTTTTAAATTTTTCCTTTTCATGTTTTAATCTACCAATAAATGTGATGTTTTATTACTTTTGCGGTTGCTGGACTTTCCAAATTTTGTTCACGGTTTACTCACTCAGGAAACCATCCTGAAGTCTCTGTAACACCGCACCCTTATTCAAGGAATCTCTCAACCCAGTGACCTGGTGTTTGCTCCATTATGTCGTTGTGATGTGCCAAAAAGGCCAGGTACCAGAATATGCTGAAGATAACCCAATAAAGACCGCACTACTGACTGGTAAAAATTGGTGTTTCAAAGTTAATTAAAAAATTCCAAAACACTTTATTATAGGATGATTCAGCTTTTTAAGCAAAGATTGAAAAAAGCCTTTAAAAGGCATTATCACTTGCCATAAATATGTTATCTTTTTTCCTAGTGTAAATGCAGCTCTTCTCCTATAACTGGTGTTGTTTTTCTTTTGTTTCTGCTCCTCTTCATTCCTGAGATATGACCTCCTTTCCCTTGTATGTAAATTTAGTCTTTTTTAGTCAACTGGGTGTGGTCTTTATGAATACGCCCCAGAGGAGACTTGAGGACCACATCCATTTGGTTAAAAAGACTAGATTTACATAGAGGGAAAAAGAGGTCATATCTCAGGAATCGAGAGGAGCAGAAACAAAAGAAAAACAATGCCGGATTCGGGAGAAGAGCGTCATTTACATCAAGAAAAAAAAGTTAAAAAAAATAATAAAATACATTTTTATTTAATGAGTGGTGTCCAGTACAAAAGTATAAGATAATGTCTTCCACACTTTTTAATAAAACAGAAATAAGGATTTTATTTATGAAAAAAAATAACTGGGAGATGCCAAAAATGGGAGGATTACTTATGGCACAGGAAAATATGGCGTTGACTCTTTTGCAAGATAGATTTCTATTTCTAAACCAGTTTCTCAGGCAAAAGCGTCATCATCAATAATTGTCAATATCAAGTGAGTACACAGTGCAAAATTTCTTGCCAGAAATCTGGACTGGAATGGATGTGTCAACGGGCAAGAGATTACAGATAAACTGAACTAGGGTTCACCAGAACTGGAAGAGTGTGAGCTTTCATTATTTGTTTCTATATTCTGTGGATATTCCTGGCCCATAGGTGTAATGGATCAGCCCCAAAGTTATTTAGGCATGTTATCGTAGTAAAACCATTTTTTTAATGCCAAGTCAACATTTCTTCTCTATGAAATCTTCAGTTGTGCTGGGCAAGAGGACAGAGAAAAGCGTGAAGGACGGGATAATGGAAACATTCAAGTAAGAAGAGAGAAGTATCTCTTAGCCATAAGTGATTGTGATAGATTTATAAAAGTTAGTAATACTTTCGTAAAGTTTTCCTTTCCAGTATCTGTCAGGAGTTTAAAGGGAAACCCCCACTATCAGCAGGTTATTCGGTGGAAGGAAGTAACTTGGCATATCACTCTCCACAAGGAGAAACTTTAGGCACCAGTCAGAGACCTTTCATACAGCCTAATCCGATGTCATGCTTTGCATTGAGGAGGGGCAAAACCCTGAAACAAGTGTCTGAGAATTAAAGTGACCCTGTCAGCAGGATTTTGCCAAGTTAACTACAGGCATTGTCAGGTTGGCAGTTTTAAACTGATTAGAATGGATGAAGAAATCCGTCTTGTGGTTCTTGTGTAATAATAAGTGTTAGAAGTTTGCAGCTAATGACATGCCCATATTCTGTGGCGGGACTGTAGGCAGAGTCTTATCTTCCTGCTCTAAGCCAGAGAAACCTAGAGACCTGACCACAGGCCGCTCCTAAGCACAAACATGTTCCTCATCAGTGAGACAGAGATAAAGACCGACTGTTTCTGCTTCAGGGCGGCATGTGGGCAGATCTTTCCTTGGTTTCTCTGGCTTAGAGCAGGAAGATAAGACTCTACCTACAGTCACGCCCTGGAACACGAGCCTTTCATTAACTGAAAACTAACAATGATTACACAAGAACCACAAGATGGATTTCTTCAGCCATTTCAATCAATTTAACACTGCCAACCTGACAATGCCTGTAGTTTACTTAGCAAAACCCTGCTGACAGGTTCACTTTAATTTCCAGACACTTGTTTCAGGGTGTTGCCCCTCTTCGATGCAAAGCATGACACCTGATTTGGCTGCATGAAAGGTTTCTGTCCATTACATTACAAACTGTCACTCTGACGATCATAATGGGCTGACTGATGGAATCTCAGCTCATTCTGCAGCCAGCAATGGACAGTGCAACACAGAGGCTACAGAAGGTAAATATTGCAAAAGATTTAAAGAAACAGAACTACAAATATTATTTTTAGCCCAAAATACATATATTTTAGTAAAAAAATTATATTGTTTTGTCCGAGGTGGAGAATCCCTTAAAAAAAACACATTGAATGACAATGGCCAAAAACATCATGACATTTTTGTCAGATAATAGTCTAAGGTTGGCCATGGTATGTTAAGTGATAATATTTTCAATCACTAGTCAACAGAGATCATTAAATCAGCCAATTTTCGGCCAGCTGTACCATGAAAACATGACCAACGTTAGCGGCATTTCTAAGAAATAGAAAGACTTCCAGTAAGATAGTTTTAAAGAAAATTCTCGAGCTGAAAATTATCCCATCCTGGTCTTCCACTTTTTGCGTTACACTAAATTCCTTATCATAGAAAGTTATTTCCCCCATTTTTAAAGTCTGTATTCTCCAATTGAGCATATAGACAGGGATTATCAAGAAGCAATATTCCTTTAACTTACTGTATTTAATTGGTGTAATGGTTGTTATGCACCTGTTCTGGATCTGGGCTTTGCTCCCCTCAGCCCAATAAGCTGAATTCTGTTGTACTCCACATCAGATTTTGCAGATGGCCCCATGTGATCCCATGTGATCATCTTCCTGGGCCTATATAAGCCCTACCAAGACTCACACCTATGTCTTGGTAGTTATACTTTCTAATTAAACTTTAAAGTTGCCCTGGTGTTCTGTCTGCTACCTGTTCTGGGTCCTCCAGGACCTCTTCTACCTATTCCCAGTTTTCCAAGACTTCTAGCTGTCCGTCTGCAGCTTCAAGGACCTTTGCTATTTGTTCCCGGCCTTCCAAGACCTCTGCTAACTGTTCCCCATCTTCCAGGACCTCAGCTAGGTGTCTGACAACAGTTTCAAGGACGTCTGCTGTCCGCTTGCGACTTCCAGGACCTTTGCTAGTTGTTCGCTTGAGGCTTCCAGGACCATTGCTATCTGTTCCCCGTCTTCCAGGACCTCTCCTAACTGTTCCCAGTCTTCCAGGACCTCTGCTAGGTGTCTGACAACAGTTTCAAGGACGTGTCCTGTCCGCTTGCGACTTCCAGGACCTCTGCTACCTGTTTCCGGTCTTCCAGGACCTGTGCTAACTGTTCTTAGTCTTCCAGGACCTATGTTTTTGACTACAGTTTCAAGGACATCTCCTGTCTTCTTGCGGCTTCCAGAACCTCTGCTACCTGTTTCTAGTCATCCAGGACCTCTGCTCTGCTGTATGTCAGCCTGCAGGTTCCTGGACTGTTCCTGTCTGCCTGCACCTTCTAATACCACTGCTAGCTGTTTCCCATATGCCTCAGCAACTTGCTGCACCAAAGGACATGGCCTATGTGACTACCAGGACCTTGGGCTTTGAGGATCCACATCACCTATTGAGCATGACAATGGCTGTAGATTGGCAAAAGAAAGAAACATATTTGGTACAATCAACTTAACTCAACTTGTTTACCTCTTTCACCAATGCAAATGAGATCACCCAATCCATGGAACAATGTAAAGCAAACACCTCAATCCATACATTACATGATGAAAGTGTTCTCTTTGATATTTCATAAGCAAAAAAATATTTAACTCGATCTTGAAATATTTAAACACCTACATTTTCTCATTTTCTCCTTCCTCCCTCCATGATGACCTCTTCTACGAAGTTGTTTTAAGAGCAAAAAACCCATCTCACAAACTTTATTTCTTCCACAGAGTTTTGTCTCTCTTAAAAAAGCCACAAGAATGCTCATTAGCCTAATAATTTCCTGTTTCTGTACCTTCAGCTGGTTTCTTTGACAGAGTGGAACCTGTAAAACAAGCTGAAGAAGAACGCACATTGCAAGCCTTGAAAAACACACAAATGTACGGGTGGTTCTGGCCATTGTCTACTTCTTCCCAGTTCTGTTAGGCAAATCCTCAAACATATGTCTTCGATAGTTGGCAAAAAACACTCTACATCATCTGATGTGACTTTGATTTAGCATCTCTGAGCCACAGGTTTCCTATAAATATGAAAGGTACGGTAAGAGCCAAAGTCTACAATTTACTCTCCAGACATCTTTGGTGTTCTGTTTTCCTTGCTCTTGGCGTGGTCCGTTCTGTTGTGGATCATTCCATTTTATGAGCTCAAAAATGTTGACTTTATTAATGTTTCTCTGGAGATGCATTTTACAAGTAATTTTTTGGCATCCATTGATGATTAACTGTACTCATTAAATTTATTCCTAAAGTAAATTATACCTAAAAATGGAGGCTGTAAGGCGTCTTAAGTGAGTGATAGACATATGGTATTTTCATACATTAGTGATTATAGAATGAAGAGATCCAATATGTTACACTGAAATATAGGAACTATAGCACATAGTTATCTTTTTAACCCAAAATATAATAACAGAAGTCAAATCATGAATCTTGAGACAGATCCACCTAATCTGTCATAAACCAAAATAGCCACTTTATTTTCAGACATTTTGGTCTGATTTGATAGATCAGTCATTCATAGACAATCTGCAAATCAATTTATCTAAAAATAATATTGTTTTACCCTTAAAAAAAATATTAAAAGTGCCAGCCACTTCTAACTTGCTGCCCACTGCCTGTTGTCAAGCATAATCCATCTCTTGCAGCAGATAAGCAGAGCCAGATTATAGGAAGTGGGGCCAGGTCATTGTTTTCTGCTCCTGCTCCTGTGTTCATCAAACTGCACACAGACATAACAGAGAGGTAAGCTTTAATTTCAGGGAAAAAAAGCCAGTGGACAATGGTAGAAGCAAAGCATGTTAAGAAGTCATACAAAGTAAGTTCCAGCACCTATAAGGCTTGCAGAATGCTAATGAAGAGGAACTCCCCACTGAAGAGGGTGGATGGCAATCTACAGATTGCAAGAAACTGGATGGATTCTAAACATTCATAGGATTGGAAAATAGTAGGAGGAAAGCATGTTAAGAAGTCATAAAAAGTAAGTTCCAGCACCTATAGGGCTAGCTGAGTGCTGATCAAGAGGAACGGCACACTGAACACTATAGATCGCAAGAATACAAACTGGTTCCAAAAATAGGTAGTAGGGTTGCCAACTTGACTTTTTATTTTTTATTTTTTCTGGACGCCTTTTCAAAAAATTACAGACAGACTTAATTTTTTACTGACATATTGGAAAGCCATAATAAATCATTAATATTATAAGTGATTCAAGTCTACAGCCCATAATTCTGATATGAAAACATCAGCTGCATTCACTGTAAACTGTAAAATGATGATAGTTACAGTCAAAATAATCTGTAAAACCTTCTTTAGCTTAAAAAGAAATCATGGACGCCTTTTCATTTTTTTTTACAGACGGTAAGAAAGTGCCTTATTTTTACATAATGTTCTAGAATTTCTGGACGGTTGGCAACTCCAATTTCTGGGATTGGACAATGGTAGGAGCAAAGCATAATAAGAAGTCATAAAAGTAAGTTCTACACCTGTTGGGCTGGCAGAATGCTCATGAAGAGGAACTGCCCACTGACGAGGGTTGATAGCAAGCTACAAGTCACAAGAATCGGGATTGTTTCTAAATATTTTAGACTGGTTCATCAACAATATATGATTTTACTTTGCTGTAAGGAGACCATGCTTGTTCTATTAGCCACTTCTGAAGTCTGTCAGCCGTGTCTTTTTTCCTTGGTGAAAATTGCAGTGCTTGCAAGCTGTTTCCTATAGAGCTTGTAAGAGCTGCTCTGAAGTCCGCTAAATTGCCAGAGTGCTAGCATCGGTCCCCTTGCACTCATCCAATGATGCAGAGGCAAATGTGTGTCCCCATAAGACCAGGAAGAATATTAGCCGCTCTGTTCTATCATGCAGTCAATTTTTCGAAACATATATATATTATAATTATTTTTTCCCTACCAAATCATAAGCTTTACTGCAAAATACCCCTTATTTTTTTGGAGAGCTGGCTCAGCACCTCACTTTTTGGAAGTGTACTTACTACTTTGCCATAGCATCAGAGAACGCAGAATTTAGGCACGCATCACAAAGATCCTGTTAGTCCATACTGTTCAAGCAGGAGCGCACACCTCGCCAGACAACAGGAAGTCAGGAGATGATGGAGCGGGGTACTCCTGAAGAATGATGTTGAGTAAACCTCTTCGGTATACGAAAAGTAAATGGTCTTTCCAAAACTAAAAAAAAAATTCTAAAAGTTTCCCCCTCTGTGAAGTAAGATAACGATTGGCTAATAGACTAGTTTAAGAACGGGTGTAGCTCATAAGAAATTGTCAAACAGGAGCACATTGCTCTCCGGGAGACAAGGGAGTGGTGTACTCCTGAAGAATGATGTTGAGTTAAACCCCTTTGACATACAAAAAAAGTGCCTTTCTGAATCTAATGTAAGGTATTCAAAAAGTTTCCCGTCGGTGAAATAAGATAATGATTGGCTGATAGATGAGTTTACTAAATTAAAAGGACAGGTGTAACCCATAGAAAACTGTCAATCAAGCAGGAAAGCACAGCTCCCTGGGAGACAAGAGAGCAGTGTACCCCTGAAGAATGATGTAGAGTAAATGTCTTTGATATACAAAAACAAATAGTCTTTCTAAATCTAAAAAAAGGCTATCTGTGAAGTAAGATAACGATTGGCTGATAGATCAGTTTACTAAATGAGAAGAACCAGTATAGCTCACACAAGGGCCACTTAATGGTCCATGGCACGTCCCATGTGCACTTGTAGGTTGCACGGTCTCACTTGTCTACTCTTTCAGTGAAAGTGCAATTCAAAGTGCTGACGTTAATGAGAAACTCCACCGCGGCTGTCCTCCCCGGCCTGAGATAAATGAGGTCGTTGTATTACACTTCAACTATTATCTGATGAGGAATTCTTCGCAGTTTGCAAACCGTCACAAATATCTACTTCATCTTCTGATTCTTAGATTGATTTCAGACCAGTGATTGCAGGTCATCTGTCAACGAGTCAAACTTCAGAGATCCGTCCTGGCTCCAGTCCAACCCAATGTCTTCAGATCTCTTTAGGTAAAAAAAAAGTCTATAATTATGTTACGCAATCGTCAAGCCTGCAAGCTGTTTAACCCTAAACTACGCATATTTTCTTCTCCTCTTCGTCAGCCCACCGGGGCCGAATACAGAACATTCCTAGTGAATAAAACGAGCAGAAACTTTTAATTTCCAGCTGTTCCAATTAAACTAATGTCAAAAGCAAACAGTAAATTGGTGTCCATAGAGGAGAACATCAATCAGTTCTCAGCCTCACAAGACTGTTCTCAATTAAAATGAAATAACGCTAATAGCCAAAATCTTCTCGAGAAGACACATTGATTGCGGTTTGTCGTGTTTGTACTTCAGACGGACAGATGAGAAATATTCTCCTTTCATATTTATGTTCAATGTTAATTGGAACAAATTAAACCTAAAACACAAATCCTAATTGGTAATATCTGGTGATATCTGAGGCATGTTATGTTGGAAAGAACAAATATGAGACTTCTCATGGCTTCCAACCCTGGAAGTATCAGCTTTAATTAGAGACAATTACAAATCACAGTCGATTGAATGATGAACGATAGCTCAGAAAGGGCAAAAAGAAACAAGGGAGTTTTCATACTGGAACATCATCTGGTTGAGGACATAAGGAGGATTTCCAAAGTAACCAGTAATAAAAACCAAAGCAAATTGTAAAACTGGACATATCGGCCCAGATTTGTACTATTTCATCGGCCTAAGGTCTCGTGCAGATGACCACAGTTTCTGTCCAGGTGCTATCCAAAAAAACATCAGATCGCATTCAGACCAATGTTATTAAATAAGGCCAATATTTCCTGGGACCAAGTGGTCCAAGGAAAAAAAAATGTCAGCAGGGACGATTTATCTCCAAATAATCGGATTTCACTGAGCCATTCAAGTCTATGTGTCCATAGAAAACATCAGACTGTGGTCTGACCTTCACAGACAGACTGAATGAAGATGTAGAAATGATTTTTTTTCTCTCCAACTCTGAAAAATTAAAGGGAACCTGTCACCCCCAAAATCGACGATGAGCTAAGCAAACCAGCATCAGGGGCTTATCTACAGCATTCTGAAATGTTGTAGATAAGCCCCCGAGGTATCCTGAAAGATAAGAAAAAGAGGTTAGATTATACTCACCCAGGTTCACTGTTCGAAGCAATGGACACTTTTGTCCCATTTGATTGGAACGCCAATGCTTATGCTTGACCGTGTCTCCAATTCTCCGAGGTTGCTCCAAACTAGGGATAAAAGTGCCTCATTTTGGCAGTCATTGTGTGGATATGTGTTAGCTCTTGCTATCCTTTGGATGTAACATCACCCTAAAAGAACACTGTAAAATGGCGTCAACACCCAGACCCATCATGATTCTTCTCTACTGAACTTCACCCTCTTTAGGGCATGGGTCAGCAATACTTCAGCTACTACTTAACAGCCTGGGCATGCTGGGAGCTTTAATTTAACAACAGCTGGAGTATCACAAGTTGTTAACTGCTGCCTTTGGGGTTTATAGTGATCTAAGTTAAAGTGTTTACTTAAGGAAGACAACCCTCTTCCATTTGGATGTTCTGGCCCTAAAGAGTGGATGCCCTGAAGGTCAATGTATGGTTGGTTGAAGCTTCCTGTTGAGGGTTTGTTAGGTAATTTGCCTGAGATACTACTTCTAGACCCCTATAAAAAAAAATCAGCATACCTCTTTTACCCATGGTGTGCCATTAAGTCTTGTGCCTTGAGACAGCAGGACCTTTGGGCAACCTTAACCACCATGCCTTGATTGGACTTACTACCTTTTGCACCCCCTATCATTACACCACTCTCCTGCAATCACCTGATTGGCAATCGATCATCAAGCTACGAATTAGATTTGGGGGTCTGGGTTTAGTAATTTGAACCCTAAAATATAGCCGTATTATGGTCACGTAGATCTAGCCTTAGTATACTGTATGTTCTTGCTCTCAAATCCTATTATATCCACATCGTTCTGTTATAAATCGCAGTCCTTTGATATTTTCTTTTCCTTGTTATTCCTTTATCTTGGTGTTTTTTTAATTATTCCTTGTTTATTTGTTATTTTGTTAAAAAACAACGTACGTGTCCTTGTGCCAAGAAGCGGATCATTCCTCTGACCCCACGTCACCTTTTAGGGGATGACCACGATCACATTCTACATAGCTGACAGCTAAAAAAAAAAAGAAAAAGCTTAGCGGCTCTTTTAAAAGACAGCGGGAGGGAAGTGAGTTCATGAAATGTTTCCTTGCAAAGTGAATAAGAAACATGTGTTTCCTTTTCAAGTTTACTTAATGCAACTAAATCAATGTTCCTTTCAGTCGGTAATAATATAATTGTGAGCGTGTAAACAAAGTCTCTGTCTCCACCCGCAGCGATGTCAATGCAGGTACGCACACATTTACGAGGAGGTGGACTCCGCAATGAATGGGGCCCTAAGACAGGGAATCACAAGACATCGGCTAAGACTCTATTCACACCACGCTTGACCGTGCAGGATACCGTAAGTTTGGATAGAAAAAGTATGCAGACTAGGAATATAAAAGTATACATAAAGGGGCCCATAGTGCAAAACTAAATATTAGAAAAGTTTTAAAAAACATTTATGGTGTAAAAGTAAAAAAAAAAATACAGCAATTGCGCAAAACAGAAAAGTGTCAAATTTGTGACTTTTTTTTTCGCCAGAAAATTTATGTAAGTCGTTTCTCCTGTAGGAGTAGTGAGCACAAAATGGAAGGATATTTCTTAACTAAAACTATTTTCAATGTGGCATGACTTTTTTGATACTTTAGAATTAAAAAATGGTAGTAAAAGAGTACGAGTTCAGCAAAGATATGTGCACTGTCCATCCTGACGTCCAGTCCTAGGTATGAGCAGCGCTGTCTGTGACTAACATCCTCTAACTGACATCCTGAATGCATCTAGCTCTTACCATGTCATGATGTCATGTTGGGTCTACTGACTAGTCATTACTTTGAGGGGCATAAAGGGTGCCAAAAATGCCACACCAAGGAAATTGGCCAAAAAAGTGAAGGCTGCACTAGTTCAGCTGCCATGGAGACACTGATTTCACCGATATATCACTTATTAGGCTGTGTGCTGTTGTTTCAATACAAACAGCATTCTATGAGCAGGAGATTATCACTGCCAGACTAGCTGCTTCCGGACTCCTGGTGCAACTCCGCCCCCACCACTGATTAGCAGCTCACTGTCAATAGACAATGTACATAGATAGCTGTGGTGTGGATGGGGGCAGCTTTCTGAGCTCTGCTACACCTACAGAAGAGAAAACTGATGATTCCATTACAACTGTCGGACCCAGTAAACCAAGTGATACATTACATTACAGGAATCAGGATCTCTTTCCCCACATTATGCTGCTCTCGTATGAGACAGCCAAAACCTGGTGACAACACCGCTTAACTCCATTTTTTTGTTCATTTTAATTTTTTTCCTCCCTTCCAAGAGCCATAACATTTTTTTAATTTACGGTCAATATTGTCGTATGGTCGCTTGCTATTCTTTGCAGGATGAGTTTTACTTATATAAATGACACCATTCATTCTACCACCTAGTGTACTGGAAAAGAGGGAAAAAAAATTCCAGGCGCGTTTACATTTTCTAAAACGTGCAACTTCACAATTGTTTTTTTATTTTTATTAACCATTATTCACTATGTTAAAACTGACCAAAATGATTCTCCAGGACATTACGGGTACGGTGGGGAAAAAAATTCAGAAATTCGAAAGAAAAAAAAAAAAACATTTTGCTTTTGTTGCCATTTTCCAAGACCCGTAATGTTTTCATTTTTCAGGATATAGTGCAGGGTGAGGGCTTATTTTTTGCGCTCTGAGCTGATATTCTAATTAATACCATCATGGGATAGATGTGATATTTTGATTGTCTCTTACTGCATTTTATTGCAATGTTGCAGCAGTAGAAAATAGTTTTTTGGCATTTTGCTTTCTTTTTTGTAACGCTGGACTTTTATAAATGCAGCGATACCAAATATGTGTATTTTTTTTTAACTGGATTATTTTTAATGGGGCAAAAGGTGAGTGGTTTAAACTTTTGTGTTTTTTTTAACTTTTTTTCATATTTTTGAAAACTTTTTTTTTTACATTTTACTGTATGTAATAGTTTCCTAAGGAGACTTGAAACTGTGGTAATCCATTTGCTTGTGCTATATAGAACAGTGTATCAGCACTACTATGTATAGATAAAATCACCATCTCCTATGAACGCCGGCTATGAGCCGGCATTCACAGGAGGATTGCAATAACACGCACAAGAGATCTTCATGACAACCCATCGGTGCCCCACGATCACGTCACAGGTGCACCGATGGGAATGTAGTGTAGAACGGTGCACCCCACTGTCCGTGCGTGTTAAATGCCACTGTCAGATATTAACAGCAGGATTTAACAGTTTAACAGCCGTGGACGGAGCTCCACTCCATCCCCGGCTGTTAGAGACTCATGATGTCTGATTAAGGGCAGAGACGGACTGCCATATTTCTCGTGTGAGAAATGCATTGCAAATCTCAAACTGGCTGTCGGCTCTCCTGACCTGAGCTTGACAGCTGCATAGTAATCCATCATGCTGTCTTACTCAGGTCAGGAGACGTGCCAGGCCAGTCCATGCAGTGCGATGCAATTCTCGCACGAGCAATACTGCAGTCTGTCTCTGCCCTTAATTAGACGCTATGTGCATGGAAAGATGTGGGCTCGGCTTGCGCGCCCGCATCAATGGCAGGGACTCAACATATGACATGAGTTTACGTCTTATGTCATTAAGGGGTTAATCCAAAGCATCAAAAAAAAGTTATCCAACTTTGTAAATAGTTTTAGTTAAAAAATATCCTTCCAGTTTATGCATACAGCTACTGGGCAGATCTTTTTCTAGCGAAAGAAAAGTCACAAATTTGGCACTTGTCTGTTTTGCGCAAAAAAAAAAAATTGCAACTTTTTTTTTCAATTTTACATCATCCATGGCCCTTTTCTAAAAAAAAATGGTTGTGCCTAAAGTGGTCTGGCAAATATACTGTTCTGTTAATTAAATCATCGTGCAAATTTAGCTTTCTGTGTTTTGCCCCGTGATTGCCATATTTGTAGAACTCTGATGCCGAGCTGTTGGTAATTTTCCGATACGATGGAATATTAACGCATTTGAAGCGTATTGTACAATCGATCAAGTGATCACAGCCAGGTTCAAGTCTACTAATTGTAATCATAACATAAAAGCTACAGCTTGTTCCTTAAATGTGTTGCCCTTTGCTGGGAGAATTTTTTTTACACATGTGCATGTAGTTGGGGCTAGAAATCATTGCTGCAGTTGAGTTTCGCTACAAATTTTGCACCGTTTGGCTTTTCCAGGCTCTTTGTTTCTCTGCAAGTTAAACTTTGTTGTGATCTGTGGTCAGAAATCAGCAGAGAGGAGATCAGAAATAGACAAATAAAACAGCTGAAAACTCTCCTGTCGGACTGTCAGAATATGCTCATTCTGCAGTCAGTAAAAGATAGTGCAACGTGCATCATTTAATTTTCCATATTTTTTCAGATTATGAGATGCATCCAAATTTTAGGGAGAAAAATTGGAAATGTTAGTTGTTTGGGAAAATTATGTTTTTATGGTAGTTTACCTGTGGGGTGACGGTGATGAAGCGGTGTCCCAGATGGTAGGGTCACTGCTACAGGAAGCTGGTGGAATAGGAGATGCTGTGGGCCCCAGGCTGGTAAGATGGGTTGGTCAACGGTGGCAGCAGTTTGGCGATGCTGCGGGTCCCAGGCTGGTAGGATGGGATGTTCGGCCATGCGGGAGCTCTACCGACATTTTGTGAAAGCCCAGAGCCCCGCACCTTCCATACTTTTAATGCCTAGACTCCGGAAAAATGGCTGCTGAGATTGAGATCCACCGCATTGAAGAGTATGAAAGGTGTGGGGCTGTGAGCTTTCACAAAATGTGAGTAGAGCCTCCGCATGGCCAAAAACCCCATCCTACCAGCGTAGGGCCACAGCAACACCCCACTCCTGCCTCTGCCGCCACCAGAAGTTTTCTGCAGCAGGGACCCTGGTACCTCGCTCAACCATAGCCAGTAACCTGCACAGCAGCTACAATTCGGATTATAATCCAAAAAATAAGGTCATTATTTTTTGCCTTTCCATTGCCTATATCTTAGCAATTCAAGTTTTTTGCACCTAATGAATTAACTTTTTTAAAAATCCAAGTGGGTGTTATCAGACAGTTTTGACTGGGAGGCGTGTACTTCTTCTCCCTGTACGATGTTGACCAATCATAAGAAGGGAGCAACACTCAGCAGAAAAAGAACACGCCCTCATCATATCTGTAGCGTGTTTGGAGTAAAGGAAGAGAGTGGACCCTCTGGATCACGGAAAAGACCTACCCCTGGGCAAGCGGAGCTAATGGAGACCGACCCCTATACAGGGACCATCAGGGGCAAGCCCAGAGGAGCCTAAACCACAGTGGCTGTACCAAGAGGGGCGGCTCAAAAGAGAAGAAGAAAACTAGGACTAAGGAGAAAAGACAAAGGAGGGTGGAGAACAGAAAGGATAACCAGGAAGACAGGACCGATCCGCAGGACCAGGAAGACGGACGTCTGACCGGAATGGCAGGGGAGCCAAGACAGGAGAAGGCTGCAGGGAAAAAGTAAGAATTAACGAAGGCTCAGTAGAAACGGCAAAGTAGCTGGAAAACAAAACGAAAAAGGCAACACAGGGAATAAGCAGGCAAGACGAAGGCAAAGGGCTAGGACTACGCAGTTCAGAAATGCAAGACTGAGAACACTGGAAGAGCGAACGGGCCAGACGCACAAGCAGAGGCTATGTGACAATCAGGCACCGCAAAGCAGGAAGGACAGCCTCTTATAGGAGAAGTCTTACCGGATTGGCTGTCACTGTAGCGTTCCGGGGAAGGAGGAATGGAAGAGGAACGCATGCATCCTTTGAAGACCCCAGAGCACCTGCGCAAACACTTGGGCGCCCCTGACAGAGCGAGATACCGAAAGTAAAGAGGAGGTGAACTGAGGACGAGCGCGCTGTGACCCGGAAGAGGAGCGGCGGGGACGCGCAGCGGCAGGAGGAGCAGACACCGCAACGGGAGAGAAGAAGCCGGCGCGCCGGGACCTGGAAGAGGAGGAGCGGTGGAGACGCGCAGCGACAGCAACGGTAACAATATCTTAGACTAGATTTCTCAATATGTGAGATAGATGACAAACAGACCTGATCTCCTGATTAACTCATTAGGTGTCAAATACTTTGACTGCCAATATCTCTGCAACGAAGAGGTGAATTTAAAGAAAAAAGAATGTTTTGATCCGTTATGCAGTCGAAATTACATTGTGTGTCCAGTTCAAGGCAAAAGATTTGATGGAAGGTCCTCTTTAAGTAAGAAAAGAAATTGATTCCAAAGTTGGTGCAACCTCTTTAAGAATTAAACTCTGATATAACTCTATAGACTGAAAAAAAGTATTGGAAAGCCAGGAGGAAAAACTGAACGCAAAGATACTCTTTCACCCACGGCCAGACATAAACCTGGGGACATCCCTGGAATGTACAGCTTATAGGCCCTTTAGAACCATGATATATGGCTTACTTGCATTACATTTTTTTCTTCAGGCCTTGCACTAAAGCTCTAATGAGGTCTCCAACTGGCCTAAGGGCTGTTGACTTCCCTGGTCAAGGGCCATCAGCCATAGTGCCCGAATGGTCATTCCCCTACTGATTAAGCTTTTGGATAATGGGCATTAATCTGTTGCACTCTTAGAGAAAGGTTTGAGATGGAAAATGTGAAATAATTGTGTGTGCTACTTGAGAAAAGTGTAATATGCCGTCAATAGGATTACTATGCATAACGCACATCCCAATTGTGTCATTCCTCTAATAGGAATACATTCCTGTGCACCCCCTCCGGGGATCAGGTTATTAGGCTCCATGTTTCAGACACCATGTCCTGGATTTTACTCTTGTTATTGGAGTAATGGCTTCACATTCTCCGTCGCTGCAGTATAAGGGGAAACGTGATTAATATAAAGGTATTATTTCTGGACGTCTACAAGTTTGTGACAGGTCATTTCCACCTTCTTCTGACAGAAAGTCCCAGATATAGTGACAGAGTACTGGGATCCTGTGGGAAGGGCAAATCACACCAGTTTAATCAGAGCAAACTTTTTTGGCATATGTCGTATATAATGCAATTCTCAGAACAGATGGATTTTATTTTCACGTATTACACTTCATGTCCTGCATGAGCTAATCATCCAATGAAACACTATACAAGAGTAATAAAGGATAGATAGATAGATGATAGATAGATAGATAGATAGATAGATAGATAGATAGATCAGGGCCGGCGTCAGCACCCGGCGCACCTGGGCAAGTGCCGGGGCCCTGGCGAGACAGGGGGGCCCACTCATGCTGTCTGAGATACAGCCAGGGCCCCCCAGCCACTACAGCAGAAGCTCCACTGATAATCATAATCAGTGAAGCTTCCGATGTAGAGACTGGTTGAGGACCTGTAGTGACATCACGATCATGTGACCTGCCATGTGACCGTGATGTCACCACAGGCCATGTATTCATAGGCCAGTGCACTGTCCTCCTGTCCTCCTGCACGGAGCTTCTGAGGGGAGGGAGAGCTAAGACCCGGGCCGGCACCTACATACCAGAGCTGTGATGTGAGGTACCATGAGTCGTGCAGCACCCTTTGTGTGTGCTGCTCCTGTGATGGCTCCTGTCAGCAACTCCTGCTCTTGTCGGCAGTCCCAGCAGAGGAGAGGGCAGGCAGGTGTCTGCTGGGACAGTGCTGCTGGGAGCAGGAGGAGCTGCAGCTGATACTGTGTGGAACATCTCATTCGCCAGCATAAAGCAGTGTATGTGAGGTGTGTGTAATTGATGTGTGTATAGTGTGTGGTATGTGTAGTGTGTGCTTTCTAAGCTATGTGTATGTGTTTATATGAATCACATGTATCAAATGAGCATTTGTTGTGCAGCATGTGTGCCGTGTCTGCCATGTATGTATGTGTGTGCCATGTATGTATGTGTATGCCATGTACATGTGTGTTCCATATACGTATGTTCCATGTACTGTATGTACGTGTGTGCCATGTACATGTACTGTATGTATGTACCATGTACACTCACTGGCCACTTTATTAGGTACACCTGTCCAACTTCTTGTTAACACTTAATTTCTAATCAGCCAATCACATGGCGGCAACTCAGTGCATTTAGGCATGTAGACATGGTCAAGACAATCTCCTGCAGTTCAAACCGAGCATCAGTATGGGGAAGAAAGGTGATTTGAGTGCCTTTGAACGTGGCATGGTTGTTGGTGCCAGAAGGGCTGGTCTGAGTATTTCAGAAACTGCTGATCTACTGGGATTTTCACGCACAACCATCTCTAGGGTTTACAGAGAATGGTCCGAAAAAGAAAAAAAATCCAGTGAGCGGCAGTTCTGTGGGCGGAAATGCCTTGTTGATGCCAGAGGTCAGAGGAGAATGGGCAGACTGGTTCGAGCTGATAGAAAGGCAACAGTGACTCAAATCGCCACCCGTTACAACCAAGGTAGGCCTAAGAGCATCTCTGAACGCACAGTGCATCGAACTTTGAGGCAGATGGGCTACAGCAGCAGAAGACCACACCGGGTACCACTCCTTTCAGCTAAGAACAGGAAACTGAGGCTACAATTTGTACAAGCTCATCGAAATTGGACAGTAGAAGATTGGAAAAACGTTGCTTGGTCTGATGAGTCTCGATTTCTGCTGCGACATTCGGATGGTAGGGTCAGAATTTGGCGTAAACAACATGAAAGCATGGATCCATCCTGCCTTGTATGGAGCATCTTTGGGATGTGCTGCCGACAAATCTGCGGCAACTGTGTGATGCCATCATGTCAATATGGACCAAAATCTCTGAGGAATGCTTCCAGCACCTTGTTGAATCTATGCCACGAAGAATTGAGGCAGTTCTGAAGGCAAAAGGGGGTCCAACCCGTTACTAGCGTGGTGTACCTAATAAAGTGGCCGGTGAGTGTATATGTGTGTACCATGTACGTGTGTGCGATATGTACTGTATGTATGTGTGTGCGCTGTGTACATGTACTGGAAGTACAGTATGTGTGTGCCATGTACGTGTGTGTGTCATGTACATGTGTGCCATGTACATGTACTGTATGTATACATTTTTGCACATGTCACTTATTGGGGTCAGTCATCAGAACTACAAATCGACAGTGAATTCAAAACAATGGGACAACGAATACTGATGTGTTGTGATGCTGCAGCCTGCAACCCATTTTGCCCTTTTACAAATGTTCTACGTTAATAATTTCTAATGTTTACTTTAAGGCTGTGTGCACACATTCAGGATTTTTTGCTTTTTTTCCCGCGTTTTTTCTCTATAAAAACGCAAAAAAGCGCATACATTAAGCATCATATTATTAGAATGCAATCTGCAATTTTTGTGCACATGCTGCGTTTTTTTTCCACGGCGGAATCGCATTCTGGAAAAAAACGCAGCATGTTCATTCTTTGTGCGGAATCGCGGGGATTCCGCACACATAGGAATGCATTGATCCGCTTACTTTCTGCATGTGGCTATGCCCACCATGCGGGAAGTAAGCGGATCATTTGCGGTTGGTACCCAGGGTGGAGGAGAGGAGACTCTCCTCCAGGCCCTTGGAACCATATAATTGTTAGAAAAAAAAGAATTAAAATAAAAAATCGTGATATTCTCACCTTCCGGCGTCCCCGACAGCCTTCCCGCTCCTCGCGATGCTTCTATTCCCAATAATGCATTGCAAAAATGACCTGTGATGACGTCGGTCTCGCGAGACTGCTACTTCATCTGGGGTCATTGTCGCAATGCATTATTGGGACCGGAGCATCGCGAGAAGCAGGAAGGCTGTTGGGGATAGGCAGCATCAATAGTAAAAAGTTGGTCACACTTGTCAAACACTGTTTGACAAGTGTGACCAACCTGTCAATCAGTTTTCCAAGCGATGCTACAGATCGCTTGTAAAACGCTAGCATTCTGCAAGCTAATTACGCTTGTAAAACGCTAGTGTTTAGCGGGAAAACGCATGCCAATTCCGCATGCGATATACCCGCGGCAGGAGTTGCGGAATTGCCGTGGAAATTTCCGCAGCAATTCTGCAACATGTGCACTTAGCCTAAAAAGTTTTCCACAAAAATTGGCATATAAGGGCTTGACTTATATAAAGCCCCTCTGCTGTATGGTATTGTAGAATTTACAATAGCTGTCACTCATGTAAGAAGTGAATTCTGGCATTGGACTATACCTATATTTCTCTGCTGTATCTGTGATTCATGAATTGTGGTATGTGTTAAAGGGGGGGCCCAATGAGACTCTTTCGCCCGGGGCCCTCAAAAACCTGGAACCGGCCCTGACATAGATGATAGATAGATAGATAGATAGATAGATAGATAGATAGATAGATAGATAGATAGATGATAATAAATATTTCTGGAAGGGACCCAGGAAAGATCAGAAATAACAAACATTGTAACATGAATGGGCAGAGGATTGGGGACATTATACCAGGAAGGGACCCAGGATGGGGGACACTATTACAAGAAGGGGCCAGGATGGGGGAAATTATTAAAGGAGGGAGCCAGGATCTGGGAAATTATTACAGGATGGGGGACAAATTTCGCATCAGGGCGCATTGGACTCTAGTTATGCCACTAGATAGATAGATAGGGGACATGTAATACTGGAAGGGACCCAAGATGGGGGACATTATACCAGGATGGGGACAAATATTACTGGAAGGGACCCAGCATGGGGGGAATTATACCATGATGGGGTATATATATTATTGGAAGGGGATGAGGATGGGTGACATTATACCAGGAAAGGAGACATATATTACTGGAAGGGGCCCAGGATGGATGACATTATACCAAAAAAGGGAGATCGTACCAGGAAGAGGCCAAGGATTGGGGACATTATATCAGGAAAAGGACCAAGATGGAGGACCTTATACAGGGAAGAGACTTAGGATGGGGTGCACTATTACAAGTTAGAATGGGGGATATTATTACAGGAAGGGGCCAGGATCAGGAACATTATTACAGGATGGAGAACGTTGTTAAATGAGAAAGTGATACAAATGCTCCAGGGTCCATTGGACTCTAGTTACGCCACTAGATAGATAGATCCATGCATACAAAAATGAAGGCAGCACTCCCAAAACTGAAAATTTGAAAAATGTAATAGCCCATAGTGATGGCAACGTTACACGTGTAATATCATGGACATGTGCACAGCAGCATAGGTTATAATGGGTACGTGTGGCATCCGTGAAAAAAATGGATGCCACATGTACTGCAAATTGTCTCTTCAGAGAGGAAGAGGACTAGAACTCTAGTGCCACCTATTGTAAGTAGCGATCCTAAAAGTCAATATCAACTGTCTATCGAGCCTTGCCACATGACTTAGGATAAAAGATGAAAGCAAAATCTTAGTCTGCAGATACTGTGTTTTGGGGTCCTGACTCTCATCAGTGCAAAGTGTGAGCTCTGGCTTGGCTAGGTGAGATACGTCTGACCAGGAACCAAGGGGTAACGTTTCTCCTTGCGGAGAGTGACATGTCTAGCCTGATATGCCAAGGTGAGGAGACTATTAAGCCTTGCAATGGTCCTCTGGGAAACGTTACCCCTTGGATCACATGTACTGCAAACATGGACATGTGAAGGAGGCCTAAGTCAATACGATCAGCTGGATATTGCTGGAGTTCATTATACAAAGGATCCAAAACAGTGTTGTAAGGCAAGACACAACTCTGGGGTCACTACTATGAGGTCCTTATTGGGCTGAATTTTGACAAATCTTGGGCAAATTTAAAGTGGGACCACAAATACTGAAACATTACTCCTGCAATATCATGCAAATAATTCAAATACAATGATACTCACCTGCTGTTATCCTTCTGGTTCCAGCAAAGGCCGCTCTGTGGTCTGCGCTTGCACCGGAAGTGATGAAGCCACCGTTCACCAGTAACAGGACTGCTGCTGCCGCAGACTGGTGACCTGAACCATGCATCACCAGAAAAACATCAAATGACGCATTATTCTAGTCACCTGACTGGTGTGGCCCCTGACCTGGTGTGCAGTGACATTACTTCTGGGACCAATGCAGTTAACGGAGCATTGTAAACTGGATCCTAGAGGATGACAGCAGGTCACTATCATAGCTATTGGACAATCATTACACTTAGCCCAGACAATCCCTGTAATAATGTGAAGTTTTAATACTATAAGGCTGCATTCACATTTTGTGGTCTTCTTGCAAAAAAATCTGCACTGTGGTTGCAATGTGAGACCCGCTGCCTTATCTATGTTTTTTTTTATTTGGTGTTTTCACATTTATTACTTTAGAGTTAGGGTTGCTGCCAGTGTAAGGGTGTGACAGGGATTGTCGTATTCCTGCCCCTGAAGACAACAATTGAGTGGTGTGAATACTGTCATGCGTTTTACTGTGTCATGTGAAATGTAAAATGTGTAGAGCATGAAAAGCATTGAAGGTATTAGGAAAAGTGCAGGGTAAGCACAGGTTAAAAAATAGGTTAGGGTGTAGGACCTAAAATACAGCAGATTAGACGGTGATAGGACGTTCAGTGCCTATCATTAGGAGATTGTGACTTTAGTTAAGTAGGTGAAAGGTGGTCTGCCCAGCAACAGACTGCTGGGGCAAGTAGAGTAAAGAGACAGCACTTAGCAGGAGCCCATAATTTGGGAGGGGGCAGGGTTAGCTAATAAGGGGAGCACTTCCTGGTTTTAGTGAGAGAGATGAGAAGGAGAGATTAGATTGAGAGGAGAGATAGCAGGAGTTTGTGCCAGAGGGCATGAAGAGTACGAGCTGTTTAGAAGCATGAGAACGTCAGCCAGAAAATTAAGCGGACATTGCCGGAAAGTCCGGGGCCTACTGCCCATCGGAGACACTGAGAAGCGTGCCTCATTATCTTACTATGAGAGGAAGCCGGATGAGGAATTGCACATGGGTGTTGGGATGAGACTCATGGAAGCTGCGAAGCTGGATGGAGTATCCCAGGGGCCAGAGATGCCGGTGAGGAAAGGGATAGCTCAGGGCGAGCAAAAAACAGATATAAAAACATGATATGAACTCTGAGAACAGAAAAGTTTGTGCACAATGTTGCGTGTTTCAATATGATGAAAATGGACAGGTAAGTCAACTTCTCTTTTATAAAACAAATTGGGTGTCCCCTGATGTATGTGCAGCAGTTCCTGAAATTGAAGAATCAGAGACAGCAGAGGCGTGAAACAAAAACGTGAGTGTTACGCACCACACGCATAACACAGGAGAATCGGAACACCATTTTTTTGTGGGGTGCCAGGGTGTGTGAGAACAACAGCCCCTCTCCCATGACTACCACCCTGTGCACCTAACACCAGCACTCTTGTTCTTGTACTCTCAAGTCTATTAAGATTGAGCGCACGGCAGAGTTCTTATGATGCTGCCATTGCTCATTTCAATTGCTGTGATTGCTGTAAAAAAGCTTTGCTTTTGCTGCAATTTTTGAAAATCATAGCCAGAAATAGAGAATGCAGCCTTACACTGACAATGTGGTCACCAAGCACGAGAGAGTAGGATCGGAAACAGAAGTTGCAGGATTGGGGCTGCATCTTTGGTGTAGCAGAGGTCAGAAGAACACATCTGTCTCTTGTCCTGCCTGGGGCACCACATTGCCAGTGTTATTTGCTGTGCCGATGTAGCAGAGGGAACATGCACACCTCTGCCTCTTCTCCTGCTCCTTTCTCAGTGTCATACATTGCAACACTGGCCACACACTCTCTGGGGTCCATTGAGTCTGCAGACTGAAGACAGAGATTGACAGGCATTGGACTGTGCTACATTTTATGGATTGGAGGAGTAGTAGAAGGGGACCCTATTTGTGGTCCGTATAATATTCAGATGTGCTGTGAAGTTCTCGCTGCTCCATTGACCCTTTCCAGCCCATCGTAGGCAAGAGTGGAGCCCACCGGGGGCATGAATGGAGCTTGATGTTTTTCATCAGCTCTGTGGAGAAGCCTTAGCTCCACCGTTGAGCGCTGAGCTCATTGGTTTAGACACCTTAGCCTATTGCACTTTTTGTCAAATGTAAGACACAGATAACAGAAGAAATTACTCTGGTCAACGGTCAAGTTTTCTGTGACTGTCATATTAGGAAACTGTAATAAGGATTTTCCCGCTTTTACCTTCTTTCGCATTAATAAAGATCAAGACCTTTGTTTCATCTCTGTTTTCGATACAAAGAAAAGGAAATGTTGCTCTGTGTCAACTTCGGCTAAATCAAAGGAATCTGACAGATTGCTTACAATTTCCAAATATCTAGTTACATGAAAAAGGAAACATCGCCATGTATCACTTTCACCTGAGAGCCGGGAACGTTGTAGGGTCTTCTTGTCTCAGCTTGGTTTTTCTTCAGGCAGAAACAGACCTTTCTCTTGATCATATTTCAAGGCACGAAGTTTTGTAAAAGTTATAGATCTTATCTCAGACTTCCAGATTTCAACTTCAATCTTCAATAAAAGCACCTCTACTCGGCTCGACCGCAGCCGGACTAAGTGTTTTGCGTGTAAGAAATGTAACATTAAGAGATATGAAAATCTAGATCAAGCAATTTGTAACAGAAACCGTAGTCTCCTCGCAATAAAAGCCACATAATGGACCTTTCTACCCCAGTGGAGCAGATAAATGGAGGGGTTCAAGGTTCTGCAAAAGGGTTTGTTTATTCAGAATGGAAGTGATGAGAGATAAGCGCCATCTAAGTTGCCAGTTTTCTTGAGTCATTGAGAAGCCCCGGGATGCATTGGTTCACTGACAGTACACGCACATGTTACCACTACGGAATTCATTGCTATATTGCTTGGCATTTTATCTCCTGGGTACAGGGTCTTGTGTACAGGGCCAGTATTAGATGATACCGTGTGTTGATACCAACTCCAAATCATAAGTGGTCATGCTGTGTCAAATCATAAGTGAGTTCACACTTCGTTTTGATCTACTTGTAATGTAGACCCCAAGATAAGCTCCCAATGTATGGAAGATGGGCAAGGTCTTTGAATCGATGAACATTTCACTGGTGACGAAGGTACGGCTGGTGCATAGTTTGGTCTTTTCTGCGGCAACATACAAATGTGAAACCTTAACAATAAAGAAACAAGACAGAAGAAGAATTGACGGCTTCAAAATGTGGTGCTGGACAAGGATGTTATCAATACCATGGATGGCAAGAAGAACAAAGCAATTTGGAAACAAATCAAGCCAGACATGTCACTGGAAGCAAGGATCACCAAGCTACTACTTGCCTACTTTGGACTCATCATAGGAAGAGAGCAATCACTGGAGAAGGACATCATGGTCAGGATGAATAAAAGGAACAATGCAAAGAAGAAGACTAATTCTATAACTTATTAACTACTAATAGTATGATGAATAGCATATTAACACTATATTCTGTCTTCAACCAACACTTTACTATATTGTGTAAATCTCTTGTATAAATATTGAAGGAATAGAAATCTTGTAACTATCAGAAATTTAAGCTGAAATCTAAGTGTTAAGGGCGGAGGGGACCTGCATGCACCTCCTGGACTGCAGAGCTTTAGTGAGTCGTATACTGTGACACTGCGCACTGAACGGGAACCTTCTCCTTTGTGCTGAATCCAAAGGAATGTATGAAGTCACAAAGAGACGCCGAGTGTAGAGGAAGTTATGGCACATGTCAAAAGATACTAACCAAACCTCAATAATTCCTGTATCCCAGCTGCGCTCTGACAACAGGAAGAGGCACAGGTGGAATAATGAGACTAGTATTGTATGCCAAGTATATTCATTATTCGCTCCGGGCATACACTGCCAGGAACAGAACTCACAACATTAAATTGTAATGAGAGTTTTTGTATATCATCTATCTATCTATCTATCTATCTATCTATCTATCTATCTATCTATCTATTATCTATTATCTCTTTATTATCTATTATCTAACTATTTACCTATCATCTATCTATCTCATATCTATTATCTATCTATATATTATCTATCTTTTATATATTTATCTATTATCTATCTATCTAGCTATCATCTATCTCATATCTATTATCTATCTATCTTTCTATTAATCTATCTATTATCTATCTAATATCTATTATCTATCTATCTATCTATCTATCTACTGTATCTATCTATTATCTATCCATTATCTATCTAGCCTTCAAGCCTTCATCCTGAGGTCAAGAGAAAGATGCGATGAGGTTGACTTGCATGGTTTGAATTTTTAATCAAGTTGCATAGTTTTTACTCCTCTGTTTTGCAAGTCAACAAGCTAGCTGGCCTATACAATGTGTAATCAACATATCAGCAAACGTTATTGTTCAATTGCCTTGCGTTTCTGTCATCCAGGACAGCACAATATGTAACAAGGAACGTCAGCATAAAAGTCAATATTACAGGCTTATATGAACAAAAGTCTGTGTTTTCTTGACCAACGAGAAAAGAAACACATACATTTAAAAGCCAACATATAGATAATAGTCAATGACTCCAGGCTTACTTAACCCCTTCCTGACATCCGACGTACTATCCCATCGAGGTGGGGTGGGCCCGTATGACCGCCGACGGGATAGTATGTCCAGCGCGATCGGCGGCGCTCACGGGGGGAGCGCGGCCGATCGCGGCCGGGTGTCAGCTGCCTATCGCAGCTGACATCCGGCACTATGTGCCAGGAGCGGTCACGGACCGCTCCCGGCACATTAACCCCCGGCACACCGCGATCAAACATGATCGCGATGTGCCGGCGGTGCAGGGAAGCATCGCGCAGGGAGGGGGCTCCCTGCGGGCTTCCCTGAGCCCCCCGCAGCAACGCGATGTGATCGCGTTGCTGCGAGGGTCTTACTTCCCTCCCTGCCTGCTCCAGACCCGGATCCAAGATGGCCGCGGATCCAGGTCCTGCAGGGAGGGAGGTGGCTTCACAGAAGCCTGCTCAGAGCAGGCACTGTGAAGCAGCCTGCACTTCTCGCAGATCGGTGATCTGTCAGAGTGCTATGCAAACTGGCAGATCACCGATCTGTATTGTCCCCCCCTGGGGCAAAGTAAAAAAGTAAAAAAAAATTTTTCCAAATGTGTAAAAAAAAAAAAAAAAAAAAAAAAAAAATCCAAAATAATGAAAAAAAAAAAAAAATATTCCCATAAATACATTTCTTTATCTAAATAAAAAAAACAAAACAATAAAAGTACACATATTTAGTATCGCCGAGTCCGTAACGACCCGACCTATAAAACTGGCCCACTAGTTAACCCCTTCAGTAAACACCGTAAGGAAAAAAAAAAAAAAACGAGGCAAAAAACAACGCTTTATTATCATACCGCCGAACAAAAAGTGGAATAACACGCGATCAAAAAGACAGATATAAATAACCATGGTACCGCTGAAAGCGTCATCTTGTCCCGCAAATAACGAGCCACCATACAGCATGATCAGCAAAAAAATAAAAAAGTTATAGTCCTGAGAATAAAGCGATGCAAAAATAATTATTTTTTCCATAAAATAGTTTTTATCGTATAAAAGCGCCAAAACATAAAAAAATAATATAAATGAGGTATCGCTGTAATCGTACTGACCCGAAGAATAAAACTGCTTTATCAATTTTACCAAACGCGGAACAGTATAAACGCCTCTCCCAAAAGAAATTCATGAATAGCTGGTTTTTGGTCATTCTGCCTCACAAAAATCGGAATAAAAAGCGATCCAAAAATGTGACGTGCCCAAAAAGTTACCAATAAAAACGTCAACTCGTCCCACAAAAAACAAGACCTCACATGACTCTGTGGACCAAAATATGGAAAATTTATAGCTCTCAAAATGTGGTAACGCAAAAAATATTTTTTGCAATAAAAAGCGTCTTTCAGTGTGTGACGGCTGCCAATCATAAAAATCCACTAAAAAACTCGCTATAAAAGTAAATCAAACCCCCCTTCATCACCCCCTTAGTTAGGGAAAAATAAAAAAAATGTATTTATTTCCATTTTCCCATTAGGGTTAGGGTTAGGGCTAGGGTTGGGGCTAGGGTTAAGGCTACAGTTAGGGTTGGGGCTAAAGTTAGGGTTAGGGTTGGGGCTAAAGTTACGGTTAGGGTTTAGATTACATTTACGGTTGGGAATAGGGTTGGGATTAGGGTTAGGGGTGTGTCAGGGTTAGAGGTGTGGTTAGGGTTACTGTTGGGATTAGGGTTAGGGGTGTGCTTGGATTAGGGTTTCAGTTATAATTGGGGGGTTTCCACTGTTTTGGCACATCAGGGGCTCTCCAAACGCGACATGGCGTCCGATCTCAATTCCAGCCAATTCTGCGTTGAAAAAGTAAAACAGTGCTCCTTCCCTTCTGAGCTCTCCCGTGTGCCCAAACAGGGGTTTACCCCAACATATGGGGTATCAGCGTACTCAGGACAAATAGGACAACAACCTTTGGGGTCCAATTTCTCCTGTTACCCCTGGGAAAATACAAAACTGGGGGCTAAAAAATAATTTTTGTGGGAAAAAAAAAGATTTTTTATTTTCACGGCTCTGCGTTATAAACTGTAGTGAAACACTTGGGGGTTCAAAGTTCTTACAACACATCTAGATAAGTTCCTTGGGGGGTCTAGTTTCCAAAATGGGGTCACTTGTGCGGGGCTTCTACTGTTTAGGTACATTAGGGGCTCTGCAAACGCAATGTGACGCCTGCAGACCATTCCATCTAAGTCTGCATTCCAAATGGCGCTCCTTCCCTTCCGAGCCCTCCCATGCATCCAAACGGTGGTTCCCCCCACATATGGGGTATCAGCGCACTCAGGACAAATTGGACAACAACTTTTGGGGTCCAATTTCTCCTGTTACCCTCAGGAAAATACAAAACTGGGGGTTGAAAAATAATTTTTGTGGGAAAAAAGTTTTGTTTTATTTTTACGGCTCTGCATTATAAACTTCTGTGAAGCCCTTGGTGGGTCAAAGCACTCACCACACATCTAGATAAGTTCCTTAGGGGGTCTACTTTCCAACATGGTGTCACTTGTGGGGGGTTTCTACTGTTTAGGGACATTAGGGGCTCTGCAAACGCAATGTGACGCCTGCAGACCATTCCATCTAAGTCTGCATTCCAAATGGCGCTCCTTCACTTCCGAGCCCTTCCATGCGTCCAAACGGTGGTTCCCCCCCACATATGGGGTATCAGCGCACTCAGGACAAATTGGACAACAAAGTTTGGGGTCCAATTTCTCCTGTGACCCTCGGGAAAATACAAAACTGGGGGCTGAAAAATAATTTTTGTGGGAAAAAATTTTTGTTTTATTTTTACGGCTCTGCATTATTAACTTCTGTGAAGCCCTTGGTGGGTCAAAGCACTCACCACACATCTAGATAAGTTCCTTAGGGGGTCTACTTTCCAACATGGTGTCACTTGTGGGGGGTTTCTACTGTTTAGGTACATTAGGGGCTCTGCAAACGCAATGTGACGCCTGCAGACCATTCCATCTAAGTCTGCATTCCAAATGGCGCTCCTTCACTTCCGATCCCTCCCATGCATCCAAACGGTGGTTCCCCCCACATATGGGGTATCAGCGCACTCAGGACAAATTGGACAACAAATTTTGGGGTCCAATTTCTCCTGTTACCCTCGGGAAAATACAAAACTGGGGGCGGAAAAATAATTTTTGTGGGAAAAAATTTTTGTTTTATTTTTACGGCTCTGCATTATTAACTTCTGTGAAGCCCTTGGTGGGTCAAAGCGCTCAAAACACATCTAGATAAGTTCCTTAGGGGGTCTACTTTCCAAAATGGTGTCACTTGTGGGGGGTTTCAATGTTTAGGCGCATCAGTGGCTCTCCAAACGCAACATGGCGTCCCATCTCAATTCCTGTCAATTTTGCATTGAAAAGTCAAACGGTGCTACTTCCCTTCCGAGCTCTCCCATGCGCCCAAACAGTGGTTTACCCCCACATATGGGGTATCAGCGTACTCAGGACAAATTGTACAACAACTTTTGGGGTCCAATTTCTTCTCTTACCCTTGGGAAAATATAAAATTGGGGGTAAAAAGATAATTTTTGTGAAAAAATATGATTTTTTATTTTTACGGTTCTGCATTATAAACTTCTGTGAAGCACTTGGTGGGTCAAAGTGCTCACCACACCTCTAGATAAGTTCCTTAGGGGGTCTACTTTCCAAAATGGTGTCACTTGTGGGGGGTTTCAATGTTTACGCACATCAGGGGCTCCCCAAACGCAACATGGCGTCCCATCTCAATTCCAGTCAATTTTGCATTGAAAAGTCAAATGGCGCTCCTTCGCTTCCGAGCTCTGTCATGCGCCCAAACAGTGGTTTACCCCCACATATGGGGTATCGGCGTACTCAGGACAAATTGTACAACAACTTTTGGGGTCCATTTTCTCCTGTTACCCTTGGTAAAATAAAACAAATTGGAGCTGAATTAAATTTTTTGTGAAAAAAAGTTAAATGTTCATTTTTATTTAAACATTCCAAAAATTCCTGTGAAGCACCAGAAGGGTTAATAAACTTCTTGAATGTGGTTTTGAGCACCTTGAGGGGTGCAGTTTTTAGAATGGTGTCACACTTGGGTATTTTCTATCATATAGACCCCTCAAAATGACTTCAAATGAGATGTGGTCCCTAAAAAAAAATGGTGTTGTAAAAATGAGAAATTGCTGGTCAACTTTTAACCCTTATAACTCCCTAACAAAAAAAAATGTTGGTTCCAAAATTGTGCTGATGTAAAGTAGACATGTGGGAAATGTTACTTATTAAGTATTTTGTGTGACATATCTCTGTGATTTAAGGGCATAAAAATTCAAAGTTGGAAAATTGCAAAATTTTCAAAATTTTCGCCAAATTTCCATTTTTTTTGCAAATAAACGCAGGTAATATCAAAGAAATTTTACCACTATCATGAAGTACAATATGTCACGAGAAAACAATGTCAGAATCGCCAAGATCCGTTGAAGCGTTCCAGAGTTATAACCTCATAAAGGGACAGTGGTCAGAATTGTAAAAATTGGCCCGGTCATTAACGTGCAAACCACCCTTGGGGGTGAAGGGGTTAAAATAGGCGTCTGGTTAATTAAGATAAATTCCTGTGTCGTCACACTATTATCTATCTATCTATCTATCTATCTCTTTATCCATCTAGCCATCCATCTGTCCAGCTACATAAATATATATCGGAAGAAGCATAGCTAAAAAAATTTGGCGCCAATCCAACCAAATAAAATACATAAATGGAGGCAACACACCAACAAGATAAAGTGCAATATTGGTGGAGTTTATTAGCCCATTTGCTGACACTTCATTTGCTGACACTTCAGTTGAAGGTGTGAACCGTTCTCTAACAGCTTCGGAGACCTTCTTCTCTTAGCCATGTTCGCATTTGGTATTTTTGCATACTTCTTTTGGTGCGTTTTTCTTTTGTTGCAGATTACATGTGTGATTTGTGTACAGTACATGTTAATATATTTTTATTCACCAAAAATGCAGCACCAGTGTTATGCTGTTTTTTTAAGCCTTTTTTGCAGTTTCTCATTACTTTCAATGGTAGAAAATGCTGTAAGAATAAACAACCTGCGGATTTAAGAAAAAAATAGTAACAAACGCAATGATAAATGTCTCAAAGAATATGTTGAATTTACTACTATATTACAGCACTTTTTGGATGAGAATATGGGCCCTCAAAAAGTTTGAGAAATTTTGAATAAAGTTGAACTTCAGGATAAAACATAACCCAAGGTGCTTTTTGGGAAAAAGTCTAAAAAATATACGTGTAGTATCTATCTCCAATTATAGGGATAGACACATGGCAGTAAGATGGGATCATGATTCAAGTTTTTACTATTTCCTATATGTATGTTTGAAATATGGAAACCTGCACCCATTAACAGAGGTATTTCTGAGAGCCGGGAAGAACCAGGCACGTACCTTAAAATGCACTTATGGTAGCAGGAAATTATTGGAGTTCCTAAATATTCCCCAGCGTAGTGAAAGCACACTGACATTAATAGCTAATGGCTGTAATAACTACACACATGGTGACAATAAGGAGATTTATCTCCTTTTCTCACTGGTACCGGATCCACTCAGTGCAAATCCCCAAAAAGCATGTCAGCATGGAGCACAGAAATAAAACAACATAATCAATAAATGAAACGACATGTAAACCGACTAAATCCATGAGGGTTTGGTTTGTTCCTGGTTCCGTATGTGGCAGAGAGCAAATACAATTTAATTGCCGCAATAATTTATCTCGTTTGTCCTTGCTGGGGTGAAAGCAAGAATGTTGCAATGTTTTTCAAGATTTATTACAACGTCTGCTGCTAATTTAGACTGTGACGATATCTGTTTCCTCATGTTTATGGGAGTCAAGACTGGATTTTTATGACTGGTGTCCGACAGTAAATTAGTTGTTTGTGCACCAAATTCTAATCTATGGTGATACCATTCTTGTAAGGACTTGATCCGAGGAGGTTCTTACTTCAACTGGCCTTGTGGAAACAAGATTTTAAGACTGGATCTTCAGTAATGACTTCCATGTACAATAAACCGTTGTTGGCTGAATTTGTCAATATCGGTGAGATTGGCCAACAGTCTAATGTGTATAGGGACCTCCGACTCTGACAGATTACATCTGGAAGACAAGGGTCTAGCCTATTGGATTTCCAACAATTGATCAATTCTGGCATTGTCTCTCTTATAGCCAGGCCTACCAGTATCTTATAGATGTCTCTCCATGACTAATGCCTAGGCTTGATGTCAGCGGCCATAAAAGAGCTGACATCAACCCCAACCCTATTACCCCACTTTCCATCACACCAGGGCAAGTGGAAAGAGTGAGGCTAAGGGCCCGATTTGGTGCATCTTATGGATGCTCCATTTCTGGGGCGGCTGAAGACTGATGTTCTTAGACTGGGATTGGGAGAAATATCACTGCCCTTTCCCAGGCTATTAATATCAGCTCACAGCTGTCTGTTTAGAATTTGCTAGCTAGCATTTATGGGGTGACCCTAAGTAATTTTGTTCTGGGGTCCCTCAAAAACTAATCAGTGAAGGCTAAGCAGACAGCTGTAAACTGTTATTAATAGCCTGGGAACCTAATCGGATATTGCACCTTTTCCCAGATTATTACCATCAGAAACCAGCTGCTTTCCCTCTGCTGGTTCTTAAAATTATGTGGGAACACAAGTCTTTTTTTTTATTATTTATTTTATACATGATGTACACAGTGGGTGATGAAGACGAGTCCAATTATTGTTGCCTAGTCGCGCTGAGCTCAAGGAGACGAGGTGACAATGATTCAAGATGTCTTCAGCACCCTGCACCTGGGGACAGCGTGTACTGTATGGCTTTTTCCAGGTGCCGGTACGTGTCACACTGATGCAGCCCACGTATGCCACACGTATGTAACACACGGACACAAGAACATGGACAACTCTGGTACTGTCTTTTTCCAGTACAGGAAATATCAGGACGTGTGAAAGAGCCCTCAGAGACAGTGGGACGAGCAGCAGAGAGTCTGGACCCAGGAAAAATGGGTAATGCAAGTTTGCTTTTTTATAGCAAACTTCAGCCAGGTGACAAGATATTTTTTGCAATTGGAAAACTCCTTAAAGAAGTGCTTATCTATGGGACTGCTGCTAAACAAAGACTTCTTAGACTTTTTTTTTTGCTGGTGATGTCCAAGTCTTCTCACTAGTGGTTGAGGCCATGTTGGAAGAGTAGATTTCAGTAAAACATTAAAAAAAGTATGAAAATATTCGGCATGTTGTTTAACAAAACATTGGTATAGCCATGAGTACTTAATTGAAAACTGCTTGCCTGACACTCTGACCCAATTTGCCTGATAGCCACTTTCATCTGACATTCCATTTGTGATGTCAGCTCATGGTGATGACCCTTGGCGGAAACATCATTGGTGCAACCTATGTAGCAGAACAAGGCCTCAAGAGGTAAGGGGGACCATTATGCAGGTGGAATTGTGCATTATGATGAGCTATTGGAATGCAAAGGGCCCATATATTGTTCTTGCACAGGGGCCCTCTTCTGTCAGTGTCCACCAATGGTGATGACAATAACAAGTCAATGATCAAGCTGACAAACCTTATGGTTGCTAATGTGTAGACCCCTCTGGCAGGAGCTGATGGGATTCTGTTTGTAGTTTCGATCTTCAGCCCTGTACATCTCAAATTCCTCCAAATGGATTCCATGTAATGTGCAAATAGCACATCTGTTCTATGGTCAAGGAGCATAACCCTCCATTTAGCTGCATCCAGCTCCATCTCTTATTTCCCTTAATAACTTGCAATTTCAATAATTTCTACAGTAGTGTAATCCTGTCTGCTTCTGGAGTAATTATGCTGCATAATTTAGGATCATCTGGAAATATGGAATTTTTAGACTCTTGGCCCCCACAGGGCTATATATAGAATTAGTAAAATAACACAACTTGGTTCTGGAACTTCAGGGACTTCAGTGAATAGGTTCTGTTTTGGACAAGTCCATAAGTTAGCCATAATTTCCCTCTTTCATATTTATGCTCCTACCAAACACGCCAAATACAACCATATTTTCTTATTAACTTTTTTTAATAGTCTTTTCATGTAGAAGTCATCCAGCTGTGCATCAGTTTTATTTTAGGTTTAGTTTAAAGGCACCTATACAGGGGAAATTAAGTCTTGTTCAGCGGAGTTGGAAATCAATGGGCTGTCCATTTGATGCACAAACATGCTGTGTCCTCCAGAATAAGAATGAAGTTCTCATGGCTGCACCAGTGTTTCGCCTTTTTCTTTGTGCAGCCTCACTGGTTAAATTATGGAAGTCCTGAACCTGGGAAACCCTTTATTAGCCAAGAATTCTTCTTTTTCTAAACAATACATCCTCTTTTAAGGAACTGTCAAACTGAAAACATTTATCACCTAACCATACGATAGGTGATACATATATAATTGCTAAGGGGTTTATGTTTGGGACCCCCACTCTTCATAAGACCTACAGTTATTGAAGAGAGCGGCATCACCGCTCCCTTTAAAAGGTGACACAGGACACTCAGTCTCTGGACAAGTGGTGGAACCCTCAGCGACAAAAAAATATCATAGTCCACAGCAGTCGGCACACCGTCCTGTAATGCGCATGTGCTGACTTCACTTCCAGTTAATAGACGCCGGTGGTTTACTAGGGCAGAGAAAAGTGCCGCTGCCCAGGCCTGCGCTTTATCAGTAGGAGCAAGATTTGCTACGATCTATGGATGATGTAGAATGTGTCATCCACATCAATCAAGGAAGGAGTTTGCCGATTCTGCTGGTAGAGGAGGTGCAGACCCCAGAGAGCAATGCCCATCGGATCGGACCGTGCTGATTCGCCTACCACGCAGGTAGCAGACTTATAAAAGGTAATTTTTTGAGTATACAGGGAGAGTTAGAGGCTTTTCTACAGGTTGATGGACTGCGCTAATAGATAAGTTAAAGGTGGTGGCATTGGTTAATATTGGGAAAACTTGGTGACTGGTTCCCTATAAGTTGCTCTCTTTTCCTGATCATCTAGATCACTAATGATCTCAGAATTTTATGGATTAATGTTTCCAACAAGAAGCAGGTGTGAGAACAAGAGACTTTCTGTGCTGCCTCCCTGACATTGAGAGCAGCTCTATATCATCTAGGGCCATTCACGTAGGTGTGACTGGAGGTTACATCAATCAATAGTTTCCTAACACCTCAAGGGACAGCTCCGGAGACAGGTGACGTACATGAAAAGATTGACTTTTTAGCAGAACTACCTAAATTACTTAAGGTCAAACTCAGTACAAGATGTTTTCTTATTTTCTTGATTTTAAAAATCAGATTGAAAAATTATATATTAACCCATTCAACCTGCAACGCAATCAGGGCCTGAATAATCAAAGCAAATTTACCAATTCTGCTATGTCTTTATTTAACAGGTTATTACTTTACATAAATTGTTTGTATCCCTTTGAATTTGATATTGATAATTAATTATAGAAGCATGGTCATCTTTTACTGATATAAACCATAGGTATTTATTTGTTGTTTTCTTTTTCTGTAAATCTTCCAAAAAAGGGAGAAAAACATGTGTCTTCAATTTTTGTAGAGTTTTTGGTGTCTTGCACTTTTTTTTGTTTTCACCAAATTTATGTTTTTTATTTGCTCCTTTATTGAAGTCTATTGAATATGTGGTTGTCTGTTTTTGTTTTTAGTGTGGGTGGACTTTCCAGATCTTTGTGCCCGATTCATCATTTGCAACTTTTCAAAAAGTCGTAAAATGCTTCTCTATTGTAATCCAGTCCCCTTCTAGAGTCTTTGTATGTACAGTAGTATGTTTTGAGTAGTTTTTGTACTATTTTGCAAAACTTGCAACTTTTTGCTCAAAAATTGGTGACATCTTTGTTTCTGCTCAGAGTCTCTCTGTAAGTCAAGGAACCTAAAGGAGAAGAAATATGTTGCTGGACCCCCAATAATATTTGGCAGCACTATATGATTTGTATTTTCACGTACAATATTTCCAATTGTGAATACATTACATTGATTGTACCAAAAGCAGCACTTGTGGTGTCACAACAGACATTTTACACCTAGTGAGCGATTTCTGAGTAGATGTCTGAATCAGAGCAAAAATAGTGTAAGCTCAATGTGATCTGTAAATGTTAGTTCTATTACAATGAAACATATAAAGTAATAAAATATCATATTATAACTGTGATGTAATGATTATAATATAACAACTAACAAGTTTTTTTCATTTTTTTTTTATAACATTTTTATGTACCTATTACCCTTACCCTAGGCCTAGTCATATTTCTAAACCCAACCTAATCCCTAGAACTATTCTCAAACTTCCCCTAACCTTAGCCATAACCCTAGCCATACTTAGGGTTAGAAATAGATTTCAAAAACAGCAGAGATGTGAAACTGCAGCTAATGTGAACAATGGCGGAACACACAGCGAGCGATTGCTAGCTCACAGTGAGTTAAATGTCACTCAGTGAATTACACACGTAGCTGTGTCACTCGCACACAGTAACGGAATAGATGCACTGCTATAGAGCTGTGTCACTCGCACACAGTAAAGGAACAAAAATTAAGCTAGATATGATCCCTGTTAACCTCACAGGGGATCGAAACCTGCACACAGGGTAAATAGCAAACTGTGGTCACTCAGTCAGCAAAATCACTCAACCAACGCCTCTCTGGAGGTGCTGGAATTCTAATGACTAAACGCCAGCCCTGAAATCACACAAACTCCTCTCTGAAGGATCCAGAATTCTAACGGCTTACCGCCAACCCTGAGCACATGCTGACATAGATCACACTGTTGCAATGTCTCATACACACATGTAAAATGATTGGTACTAGCTCGCCCACATGTGCCTTTTATATGTACAGCTAATATCCAGTATGACAGGACCCTGCTCGGACAGGATAGACCACCAATGAGACGTCGCCACATCACAAGCATGCTCAATAGGGTGATCTCTGGACTTAGTCTCCAGAGCGTTCACTCGTCGCTGCTTACTGCTGGTTACCATAGGCTTGGCTGAAGAGCCAGCAGTAACCAGACGAACAGCACAAGCCTGAGAAAGACGCTGAGACTGAGGTCTATGCTCAGCAGCACCCACAGCGGCCAAAGATGAATGGGAGACCGCTGATGCAAGCAAGGCTTGGGATCCACCCTGTGCAGCAGGAGAATCCTGGCACCTAACATTACCCCCTACTAGCATTCCCCCGGTGACGTTCACCATGCTTAAAAGCTGCAATAAGCTGGGGGGCATGTTATGACCCCAATGGCGAGGGTCTCAGAGGTACGTGGAAGTCTGCAGAATACAAAAATCCAGCTCATAGGGCAGTGGTAACTGGGTTGACCATATATCTACTCCTAACGCCAACACTAGAAGTAGCCGGGGATCATTCCTACGTTGATTCTAGATGACACGCTCCAGCCGGAGAATCTAGCTACCCCTAGTAGAGGAAAACAAAAGACCTTTCTTGCCTCCAGAGAAGGGGACCCCAAAGCTGGATAGAAGCCCCCCACAAATAATAACGGTGAGGTAAGAGGAAATGACAAACACAGAAATGAACCAGGTTTAGCACAGAGAGGCCCGCTTACTGATAGCAGAATAAAGAAAGGTAACTTATATGGTCAACAAAAACCCTATCAAAATCCACACTGGAAATTCAAGAACCCCCGAACCGTCTAACGGTCCGGGGGGAGAACACCAGCCCCCTAGAGCTTCCAGCAAAGGTCAGGATATAGATTTGGAACAAGCTGGACAAAAATACAAAACCAAAACAAATAGCAAAAAGCAAAAGGCAGACTTAGCTGATATAACTGGAACCAGGATCAGTAGACAAGAGCACAGCAGACTAGCTCTGATAACTACGTTGCCAGGCATTGAACTGAAGGTCTAGGGAGCTTATATAGCAACACCCCTAACTAACGACCCAGGTGCGGATAAAAGGAATGACAGAAAAACCAGAGTCAAAAAACTAGTAACCACTAGAGGGAGCAAAAAGCAAATTCACAACAGGGGCACAAATGTGCTCTATAAGCTCCCAGGTCCTATCCTCAGGCCAATGACCCTTCCAGTCCACCAAAAGATTTTTTGGCCATGTACCACCTTGGACCCGACAATGGCATTGACCTCAAAATTGTCTGAGGATGTATTCGAGCTCCTGGCAGGAGTGCCAGAAGACCAGGTCATATGGTTTCAACAAAGACAAATGGAAGGTGTCAGTGATGTTAAGATGTGGTGGAAAGCTGAGACGATAGACGACAGGGTTCACCAGTTCCAGAACCTTGAAAGGACGTAGATAGCAGAGAGCAAATTTAGTGGACCCCACACGCAGCCCGATGTTATGAGCCGAAAGCCACACTAAATCGCCAGGGGCTAAGACCGCCGTGGTACGACCATGTGCGTCGGCGGAGATCCTCATTCTCTCCTTAGAAGCCCTAATTCTGCATGCAGTCCCAGTTGTCATGAGCCTAAACTTCCCAGTCCACCACCCTAGGGTTGGAGGATGAGACGGGCATGGGCACGGGAACATGCGGATGCTGACCGTAGTTAAGGAGGAATGGTTTCTGCCCAGTGGAATCGGAGATAGCGTAATTTAGAGCAAACTCTGCCCAAGGCAGTAAGGATGCCCAGTTATCATGCCTGGCAGAGACAAAATGCCAAAGTCTGATTGGCCCTCTCCACCAGCCCATTCGTCTGATGCGCGGAAGAGAAATTGAGCTCAATACTGAGCAACCGACAAAGCTCTCTCCAGAACCGAGAGGCAATCTGAGGGCCCTGGTCACTGACAATATTGTCAGGCATCCCGTTAAGGCAGAATATACGCTTCACAAAAAGTACTGCCAAAGCCTGTGCCGACGGTACACGCGGAAGGGTGACCAGATGTACCATCTTGGAGAAATGGTCGGTGACTACCCAAATGACAGTGTTGTTACGGGACTTGGGCAGGTCCACAATAAAGTCCATCCCAACCATCTCCCAGGCCTATCTGGCAACAGCCAGAGATGAAGCAACCCATGGGTCTCAGCCGAAAAGGCTGATTCCTGGCACAAGACAGACGAACTTGAATGTAGTCCCTTACGTCACGTGCCATCTGCGGCCACCAATAAGACCTCGCCAAAAGCTCAGTAGTTCTCTTGATACCAAAATTACCATATAATTTAGAAGTATAAGCCCAAGAGAGAACCTCCGGTCGCAGCTTAGCTGGTAGAAAAGATTTGCCAGGAGGCACCTGCTCAAGCGAGACCGGAGCCACCGTTCGAAGACTCTCCAAAGGGATGATTAGCCATGGCTCGCCCTACTTCTCGGATGAGACTACGTAACGGGATAGGGCATCAGTTTGCATATTCGTCTTCCCAGATGGAAATTGGATAGTGAAATTAAATCAGGAGAAAAATAAGGACCACCAGGTCTGATGAGAATTCAGCCGTTGGGCCATCTGCAGATATAGTAGATTTTTCTGGTCTGTAAATACTTGGAAGGGGTGCTGAGCTCTCTCCAGGAGATATCTCCACTCTGAGAAGGCCAGCTTCATGGCCAGTAACGCCATGTCCCTGATAGAATAATTCCTCCCCAACGGTGAGAAGGTCTTAGAGAAAAAGAAACATGGATGTTTCCATCCGTGAGATCCATCTGATATAGGACAGCTCCTGCACAGACGGAAGAGGCATCCACCTCCAGGATGAAGGGCTTATCCACATCTGGCCGATGTAGCACAAGGGCCATAGCGAACTGGAACTTCAAGTAAGTAAAGGCCTTAGAGACCTCCTCAGTTGCTTAGGGTTAGCTCCCTTCGTGGTGAGGGCTACCAAGGGAGCTGCCAGAATAGAGAAGTGGGGGATGAACTGGCAGTAATAGTTAATAAACCCCATAAAGTGCTGCACCGCTTTAAGAGAATGTGGCTCCTGCCAATTCAACACCGATTCCACCCTGACAGGATCCATAGCTTAATCTTTGGCAGAAATGATGTACCCAATGAATGGTAAAGACTCCTGCTCAAACCTTTCTCTAGTTTGGCGTAGAGAGAGTTGGTGCGCAAGAGTTCAAAAACTCTGGCCACATCTCAACGGTGAGTATCCAGATCAGGAGAAAAATAAGTATGTCATCCAGGTAGACAACTATGGATGTGGATAACATCTCCCGGAAATTGTCAGTGACGAAATCTTGGAAGATGGCGGGAGCATTACAGAGACCAAACGGCATTACCAAGTACTCATAATGTCCGTCCCGAGTATTAAACGCAGTATTCCATTTGTCTCCCTCTCGGATACGTATCAAGTTATAGGCGCCACACAGCTCTAATTGAGAAAATATCCTGGCACCCTGCAGTCTGTCAAATGACTCAGAAATGAGTGGCAAAGGGTATTTGTTCTTAATGGTGATAGCATTCAAACCCCTGTAATTAATGCAAGGACAAAGTTCCCTGTTCTTCTTCTGGACAAAAAAGAACCCAGCCCCAGCAAGAGACACTGATTTCCTAATAAACCCCCTCCCCAGCGTTTCCTTGACATAGGGACAAAGGGCAGACACGCCCAAGAGGAAGCTGGAATGAGGTCTATGGGACAGTCGTAAGGGCCTTAGATTTGATGTGACCTCAAAAGACCCAACCTGAACTTGGACACTAAGACACTGTCCCTCACATGACCTACTCCATCCCAGTATGCTCCCAGTAGCCCAATCAATGTGAGGTGAGTGGCAACGCAACCAAGGTATGCCTAATAGTAACTCATCAATACTCTCGGGGATGACCAACAAAGAGATTATCTCCTGATGTTTTGGAGCAAATGCTAGAGTAAGCGGGATAGTCTGATGAGTGATTTGGGAAGCCGGAACCAGCTTCTTGGAAAGCAGTGCCAAACCAGAGATTGAAGCTTGAGGAGGATAATTTGCATATTCCAGGTGCCTTCTGGGAAAAGCGAAGAGTCTCCCTCATCAAGAAGATTGTTATGTAAAGCAGGGACCAGCTGCTTGGAAAGCAGCGCCGAACCAGGGATTGAAGAGGTCAATTTGCATATTCCTGGCACCTTCTGGGAAAAGTGAAGAGTCTATCTCAGCAAGAAGATCATTGGGTACAGCTGGGACCAGCTTCTTGTCAAGCAGCGCTAAACCAGGGATAGTAGCTTGAGGAGGACAATTTGCATATTCCAGGTGCCTTCTGGGAGAAGAGTATCTCTAATCAAGAAGATCGTTATGTACAGCAGTGCCGAACCAGAGATGGAAGCTTGAGGAGGACATTTGCACATTCCAGGTGTGCTTTCTGGGAAAAGCGAAGTCTCCATCAGCAAGAAGATTTTTGGGTGCAGACGGGACCAGCTGCATAAAAAGCAGCGCCAAACCAGGAATTGAAGCTTGAGTTGGACAATTTGCATATTTCAGGGTTGCCTTCTGGGAAAAGCGAAGAATCTCCCTCAGCTAGAAGATCGTTATGTACATCAGTGCCGAACCAGGGATTGATATTTGAGGAGGACAATTTGCACATTCCAGGTGCTTTCTGGGAAAAGCGAAGAGTCTCCCTCGGGAAGATCGTTGGGTACAGTCAGGACCAGCTGCTTGGAAAGCATTGCTAAACCAGTGATTGAAGCTTGAGGAAGACAATTTGCATATTCCAGGTGTGCTTTCTGGGAAAAGCAAAGAGTCTCCCTCATCAAGAAGATCGTTATGTACAGCATAGACCAGCTGCTTGAAAAGCAGTGCCAAACCAGAGATTGAAGCTTGAGATGGACAATTTGCATATTCCGGTTGTGCCTTCTGGGAAAAAGCGAAGAGTTTCCTTTATTAAGAAGATCGTTGGATACAGCAGGGACCAGTTGCTTGGAAAGCATTGACAAACCAGGGATAGAATCTTGAGGAGGACAATATGCATATTCCAGGTGCCTTCTGGGAAAAGCGAAGAATCTCCCTCATCAAGAAGATTGTTATGTACAGCAGTGCTGAACTAGGGATTAAAGGTTGAGGAGGATGATTTGCATATTCCAGTTGTGCCTTCTGGGAAAAGTGAAGAGTCTCTCTCAGCAAGAAGATTATTGGGTGCAGACGGAACCTGCTGCATGGAAAGCATTGCTAAAACAGCAATTTAAGAGACTCCCTCAGCAAGAATATCGTTATGTACAGCACTGCCAAACTAGGGATTGAAGCTTGAGGACGATGATTTGCATATTCCAGTTGTGCCTTCTGGGAAAAGCGAAGAGTCTCCCTCAGCAAAATGATTGTTGGGTGCAGACAGGACCAGCTGCATGGAAAGCATCGCCAAAACAGCGATTTAACCTTGAGGAGGACAATTTGCATGTTCCAGGTGTGCTTTCTGGGAAAAGCAGAGAGTCTTCCTCAGCAAGAAGATCACTATGTACAGCATGGACCAGCTGCTTGGAAATCATCACCAAACCAGGCATTTAAGCTTGAGATGGGCAATTTGCATATTCCAGGTGTGCTTTCTGGGAAAAGCGAAGAGTCTCCCTTAGCAAGAAGATTGTTGGGTGCAGACGGGAACAGCTGCATGGAAAGCATTGCCAAACCAGCGATTTAAGCTTGAGGAGGGCAATTTACATATTCCAGGTACCTTTTGGGAAAAGCAAAGAGTCTCACTCATTAAGAAGATCGTTATGTATAGCAGGGACCAGCTGCTTGGAAAGCATGCTCCAAACCAGAGATTGAAGATTGAGGAAGACAATTTGCAGATTCCTGGTAACTTCTGGGAAAAGCAAAGAGTCTCCCTCATCAAGATGATAGTTGGGTACAGCTGGGAACAGCCCCTTGGAAAGCAGCGCCAAACCAAGAATTGAAGCTTGTAGGGGAAAATTTGTATATTCCTGGTGCCTTCTGGGAAAAGCAAAACATCTCCCTCCTCAAGAAGATCGTTATGTACAGCAAGGGCTAGCTGCTTGGAAAGGCGTGCCAAACCAGGGATTGAAGCTTGAGGAGGGTAATTTGCATATTCCAGGTGTGCTTTCTGGCAAAAGCGTAGAGTCTCCCTCAGCAAGAAGATCATTGGGTACAGCCAAGACCAGCTGCTTAGAAAGCAGCGCTATACCAGGGATTGAAGCTTGAGAAGGACAATTTACATATTCCTGGTGCCTTGCGGGAAAAGCGAAGAGTCTTTCTCAGCAGGAAGATCATTGGGTACAGCTGGGAACAGCTGCTTAGAAAGCAGCGCCAAACCAGGGATTGAAGCTTTAGGATGACAATTTGCATATTCCAGGTGCTTTCTGAGAAAAGCAAAACGTCTCCCTCATCAAGGAGATGGTTATGTACAGCAGGGACCAGCTGCTTGGAAAGAAGTGCCAAACCAGGAATTGAAGCTTGAGGAGGACAATTTGCATATTCCAGGTGTGCCTTCTGGGAAAAGTGAAGAGTCTTCTTCATCAAGAATATGGTTATGTACAGCAGGGACCAGCTGCTTGGAAAAAAGCACCAAACCAGGAATTGAAGCTTGAGGAGAACAATTTGCATATTCCAGGTGCCTTCTGGGAAAAGCGAAGAGTCTCCCTCAGCAAGAAGATTGTTGGGTGTAGACAGGACCAGCTTTATGGAAAGCATCGCCAAACCAGCAATTTAAGCTTGAGGAGGGCAATTTGCATATTCTGGGTGCCTTCTGGGAAATGCAAAGTGTCTTCCTCATCAAGAAGATCATTATGTACAGCAGGGACCAGTTGCTTGGAAAGCAGCGCCAATCCAGAGATTGAAGCTTGAGGAGGACTATTAGCATATTCCAGGTGTGCTTTCTAGGAAGAGCAAAGAGCCTCCCTCCTCAAGAAGATTGCTATGTACAGCATGGACCAGCTGCTTGGAAAGCATTACGAAACCAGGGATTGAAGCTTGAGAAGGATAATTTGCATATTCCTGGTGCCTTTTGGGAAAATCGAAGAGTCTTCCTCAGCAAGAAGATCATGGGTTTCAGCCAGGAACAGCAGCTTGGAAAGCAGCACCAAACCAGGAATTGAACCTTGAGGAGATCAATTTGCATATTCCAAGTGCATTCTGGGAAAAGTGAAACGTCTCCCTCATCAAGAAGATTGTTATGTACAGCGATTGAAGCTTGAGGATGGCAATTTGCGTATTCCAGGTGCTTTCTGGGAAATGCAAAGAGTCTCCCTCAGCAAGAAGATTGTTGCTTACAGCCAGGACCAGCTGCTTGGAAAGCAGCACCAAACCAGGAATTGGAGGTTGAGGAGGACAATTTGCATATTCCATATGTTTCTTCTTGGCAAAGCGAAGAGTTTTCCTCAGCAAGAATATCATTGGGTACAGCCGTGATCAGCTGTTTGAAAGCATTGCCAAATTTTTGCCTCTAGGACATTTTTGCAAGAAAGCTTGGCCGATTGAGTGAATTACACAAGAAGGAAAAAACACAGCAAGTCAGCAGGATCTAGAATCAGCATGTGAAATGTGACAACCTACATGGTGAGCTGCAACATGTGATACATGTTCACACATTGACCAGAAGAAGAATCCAACTTCACCAGAAGTGTAGACTACTGGCCCTTTTAGGAGAAAAGTTGCGGGGTCTGGAAGAAAGAATTGCAACTTTGAAACTCATGAAAGAAAGTGAAGATCCAAGAAAGAACAGAAGCTTCTCTACACCTTCTACAGAAGGTGAAGAAAGTGTCAGAGAACTCCCAAAAGCAGAGGAGTGGAAGCATGTGACCAAAAGAAGCAAGAAGACCATGGAGACATCACCAACTACACAACTGAGAAACTGATACCAAGGCCTTGTTGAGGACAAAGTTGGCACATCTAAGGATGCAAACAAGAAAAGGGCAAACATCAACACCCAGAAGTGACAACAAAAAAGTACAGCCAAGAAGCAAAGAAGAGTGGTAGTGGTGGGAGACTCACTACTGAGAGGCACAGAAGCAGCCATCTGCAGACCGGACATAACCGCAGAAGAAATATGGTGCCTCCCAGGTGCGAAGATCAAGGATGTGACCGATAGGATACCCAAGCTCATCAGTTCCATTGACGTTCATTCATTTCATCTGCTACATGTAGGCACCAATGACACGGCAAGGAGGGATCTACCGACAATCTGCAATGGCTTTGAAGAATTGGGGAAGAAAGTAAAGGAACTGGATGCACAAGTAGTTTTTTTTTCTATCCTTCCAGTAGATGGGCATGGCACCAGGAGATGGAACATGATCCTTGTTGCGAACAGCTGGCTAAGACGATGATGCAGACAATAAGGATTCGTATTCTTGGTTCACGGTGTGAATTACCTGTACGACGGACTCCTCGCCAGAGACGGACTACACCTCAACAAACCTGGGAAACACACATTCACCAGAAGACTCGCTACTCTCATCAGGAGGGCGTTAAACTAGAATAAGAGGGACCGGGAAGAAAAACGTTAGACGCGAACAAGAAGCCAGAAAATATACTGATGAATAACATGAGGTGTGTCAAAGTAGACCCAAGACAACATACTCGGAAGGGAAGTAAGAACATTTCTGAAACAATCCACAGGGAGGAGATTGGAACAAACAAAATCCTCTAAACTTCATGCTCGCAAATGCCAGAAGCCTGACAAACAAGATGGAAGAACTAGAAGCAGAAATATCTACAGGCAACTATGACATAGTGGGAATAACTGAGACATGGTTAGATGAAAGCTATAACTGGGCAGTTAACTTACAGGGTTACAGTCTGTTTAGAAAGGATCTTAAAAAGGGAGGAAGGGTTTGTCCATATGTAAAGTCTTGTCTAAAGTTCACTTTAAAGGAGGATATTAGCGAACGGAATGAGGATGTCGAGTCCATATGGGTCGAAATACATGGAGGGAAAAATAGTAACAAAATTCTGATTGTCACTGTTACAAACCCCCAAATATAACAGAAATCATGGAAAGTCTACTACTAAGGCAGATAGATGAAGCTGCAACCCATAATGAGAACCTTGTTATGAGGAACTTTAGCTACCCGGATATTAACTGGGAATCAGAGACCTGCGAAACCCATAAAGGCAACAGGTTTCTGCTAATAACCAAGAAAAATTATAGCTTTCATAATTGGTGCAGAATCCAACCAGAGGAGCAGCACTTTTAGACCTAATACTATCTAATAGACCTGACACAATAACAAATCTGCAGGTCATCGGCCATCTAGGAAATGGCAACCACAATATTGTACAGTTTCACTTGTCTTTCGCTAGGGGGACTTGTCAGGGAGTCACAAAAACACTGAAATTTAGGAAGGCAAAGTTTAACCAGCTTAGAGATGCCCTTAATCTGGTAGACTGGGACAATATCCTCAGAAATAAGAATACAGATAATAAATGGAAAATGTTTAAGAGCATCCTAAATAGGCACTGTAAGCGGTTTATACTTTGTGGGAATAAAAGGACAAGTAACAGGAAAAACCCAATGTGGCTAAACAAGGAAGTAAGATGGGCAAATAACAGTAAAAAGAAAGCATTTGCACTACTAAAGCAGGATGGCACCATTGAAGCTCTAAAAAAACTATAGGGAGAAAAATACTTTATCTAAAAAACTAGTTAAAGCTTCCAAATAGAAAACAGAGAAGCACATTGCTAAGGAGAGTAAAACTAATCTCAAACTGTTTTTCAATTATATGAATAGTAAAAGAATCAAAAGGGAAAGTGTAGGCTCCTTAAAAAATTGAGGAAAGAATGGTTGTAGATGATGAGGAAAAAGCTAATATAATAAACACCTTCTTCTCCACGGTATTCACAGTGGAAAATAAAATGCTAGGTGAGAGAGACAAAGAAAACCCTACATTAAGGGTCACCAATCTAACCCAAGAAGAGGCGCGAAACCCGCTAAATAAGATTAAAATATATAAATCTCTGGGTCCGGATGGCATGCAGCCACGAGTACTAAGAGAACTTAGTAATGTAATAGGCAAACCATTATTTCTTATATTTAGGGACTCTATAGCGACGGGGTCTGTTCCACAGGACTGACGCATAGCAAATGTGGTACCAATATTCAAAAAGGGCTCTTAAGGTGAACCTGGAAATTATAGGCCAGTAAGTCTAAACTTTATTGTTGGTAAAATATTTGAAGGGTTTCTGAGGGATGTTATTCTGGATTATCTCAATGTGAATAACTGTTTAACTCCATATCAGCATGGGTTTATGAGGAAACGCAACTGTCAAACCAATCTAATCAGTTTTTATGAAGAGGTAAACTATAGACTGACCAAGGTGAGCCATTGGACGTGGTATATCTTGATTTTCCAAAGCGTTTGATGCCATGCCACACAAGAGGTTGGTACACAAAATGAGAATGCTGGGTCTGGGGGAAAATGTGTGTAAATGGGTTAGTAACTGGCTTAGAGATAGAAAGCAGAGGGTGGTTATAAATGGTAGATTCTCTAACTGGGTCGCTGTGACCAGTGGGGTACCGCAGGGGTCAGTGTTGGGACCTATTCTCTTCATTATTAACGATCTGGTAGCAGGTTTAAACAGTAACATATCGATATTTACAGATGATACAAAACTATGTAAAGCAGTGAATACAAGAGAAGATAGTATTCTGCTACAGATGGATCTGGATAAGTTGGAAACTTGGGCCTAAAGGTGGCAGATGCGCTTTAACAATGATAAATGTAAGGTTATACACATAGGAAGAAGGAATCAATATCACCATAACACACTGAACGGGAAGCCACTGGGTAAATCTGACATGGAGAAGGACTTGGGGATCCTAGTTAATGATAAACTTACCTGAAGCAGCCAGTGCCAGGCAGCGGCTGCCAAGGCAAACAGGATCATGGGGTACATTAAAAGAGGTCAGGATACACATGATGAGAGCATTATACTGCTTCTGTACAAATCCCCGGTCTAGCACATGGAGTACTGTGTACAGTGTTGGGCACCGGTGCTCAGGAAGGATACAATGGAACTAGAGCGAGTACAAAGGAGGGCAACAAAACTAATAAAGGGGATGGGGGAACTACAATACCCAGAGAGATTAGCAAAACTAGTATTACATAGTCTAGAAAAAAGACAACCGAGAGGCGATTAATAACCATATATAAATATATAAGTAGACAATACAAATATCTCTCCGAGGATCTGTTTATACCAAGTAAGGTGATGGTCGCAAGGGGGCATTCTCTGCGTCTGTAGGAGAGAAGGTTTTTCCGCCAACATAGAAGAGGATTGTTTACTGTTAGGGCAGTGAGAATCTGGAATTCCTTGAATGAGGAGGTGGTGATGGCGAACTCAGTCGAGGGGTTCAAGAGAGGTCTGGATGTCTGCCTGGAGCGTAACAATATTGTATCTTACAGTTATTAGGTTATTTAGAAGGACGTAGATCTGGGGATTTATTCTGATGGATTATAAGCTGAACTGGATGGACAAATGTCTTTTTTCAGTCTTGCTAACTATGTTACTATGATTTAAAAAGAGAAAACACAGTAGTTTGACAACCACTAACCATGAGTGGAGAAAAAATGTTGGTGTTATCATTTATATTCTCAGAAAAAAGGCCAAGAAAGCAAAAATTCTGCTGGAGTATGTGTTGTGAACTCTGTTTCCGGGCTCCATCCTGTGGTCATGAGTGGTACTGTGTGAGTTCTCTCTTTGGGCTCCTCCTGGTGGCTCTTTTTGTTATTTTGCAGGTTTCTGGCAGGATCAGCTGTCTCGTCATCTGCTAGTTAGGTTTCCTATTTAATCCACCTGGTCCTTCATTCCTTGCCTGTTGCCGTTGTATTCAGTGCTATTCTGATTGCTCCTGTCTACATCCGTTATCAGTCTCTCCAAGAGAAGCTAAGTTCTGTTTGCTTATTTTTGCTCATCTGTGTTCAAGATGTTTCCTAGTATATGATGAGTTTTTGTCCAGCTTGCTAATATGTGATTTCCCTGCTTACTGGTGCTCTGGGGTGCTGAGTTGCTCCCCCCACATCGTTAGTTGGTGTGGGGGTTCTCGCATTCTCTGCGTGGATATTTTTGCATAGGGTTTTTTACTGACCGCACAGATCCCTTGCTATTTTCTGCTATCTAGCGTTAGCGGGCCTCATTTGCTTAACCTGTTTCATCTCTGCGTTTGTCTTTTCCTCTTAACTCACCGTTATTATTTGTGGGGGGCTTCTATATCTCTGGGGGATTTCTCTCAGGCAAGTGAGGTCTTTACTTTCTCTTTAGGGGTAGTCAGTTTCTCAGGCCGTGAAGAGACGTCTAGGATTTCAGGAAACGTTCCACGGCTGCCTATAGTGTGTGCGGTTAGGATCAGGTTTGCGGTTAGTCCAGTTACCACATCCCCAGAGCTCGTCCTATTATTTTCTACTTAGCTGGTTAGATTTGTGATCCTAAGCCACTAGGATCATAACAGTGCAACAGGCCTAAGGTGTTAAATGCATCGCAAAAGTGGGATAAGAGAAATCCTGAGTTCAATTTTTTTTTTTCTGCTCTGCAGTCTGTCCTGCTTCTCTCCTCCCCTTAATCTCTGGGTGGCTTTGAGTTCTGCTGCAGACATGGATATTCAGAGTCTGACTTCTAGTGTGGATCATCTTGCTGCAAGGGTGCAAAGCATTCAGGATTTTGTTGTTCACAGTCCTATGTCTGAGCCAAAAGTACCTATTCCTGAGTTTTTTTCTGGAGATAGATCTAGGTTTCTGAATTTTAAGAATAATTGTAAACTATTTCTTTCTTTGAGACCTCGTTCCTCTGGTGATTCCGCTCAGCAAGTTAGAATTGTTATCTCTCTGTTACGCGGCGACCCTCAAGATTGGGCCTTCTCCCTGGCGCCAGGAGATCCTGCATTGCTGAATGTGGATGCGTTTTTTCTGGTGCTTGGATTGCTTTATGAGGAACCTAATCTGGAGAACCAGGCAGAAAAGGCCTTGCTGGCTCTCTCTCAGGGTCAGGATGAAGCTGAGGTGTATTGTCAAAAATTTCGGAAATGGTCGGTGCTTACTCAATGGAATGAGTGTGCCCTGGCTGCAAATTTCAGAGAAGGTCTTTCTGAAGCCATTAAGAATGTTATGGTGGGGTTCCCCACGCCTGCGAGTCTGAATGAGTCAATGGCTTTGGCCATTCAGATTGATCGGCGTTTGCGGGAGCGCAAACCTGCGCACCATCTGGCGGTGTTTTCTGAACAGAAATCTGAGTCTATGCAATGTGATAGGATTCTGACCAGAATTGAACGGCAAAATCATAGACGTCAGAATGGGTTGTGCTTTTACTGTGGTGATTCAGCTCATGTTATCTCAGCATGCTCTAAGTGCACAAAAAACTTTGCTAGATCTGTCACCATTGGTACTGTACAGCCTAAATTCATTTTGTCTGCTACTTTGATTTGCTCTCTGTCATCCTACTCAGTTATGGCTTTTGTAGATTCAGGTGCCGCCCTGAATCTGATGGATTTGTCATTTGCCAAGCGCTGTGGTTTTATCCTTGAGCCATTACAGTTCCCTATTCCATTGAAGGGAATTGATGCTACACCATTGGCCAAGAATAAACCTCAGTACTGGACTCAAGTGACCATGTGTATGACTCCTGCACATCAGGAGGTGATTCGCGGTTGATGGGCATACATGAATTGGCCAATTTATGCGCTAAAAACCTTCATTTTTGTAAATACATCTTACTGAGTAATAGCACAGTTTAGATACAATGTTTTCAGTTTTTGCATATGTCTTGGCTTATATAGAGTGCTGCTGTGTTTTCTTTTTCTATCTATCTATCTATTATCTATCTATCTATTATCTTATCTATCTATCTATCTATCTATCTATCTATCTATTTGGATTATTATTATTATTATTATTACATCGATTTATCAAATCTTCTACATTAGCATGAGCAGAGAAGCCAATGATAAGATGTAGGTCGATAATACGCATTTACATGTTCCTCAGCTACTTAATTATATGTGCACATTTTACTAGCCCTTAATTAGCAGTAAATTAGCTCCGCAGGTCCCCAGGCACAATTGAAATGGTTACTTTTAAGGGCTGTTAGATCTTGCAGAATACCCTATGGATCCCCCCAGGGTTCAAAAACTTCTTTCTTTTCTTTCTAGGTTAATTTGTTTCATTGCCTGACCTGTACAAGCAACATGCAGCTGCAAATCCTCATTGCTGGAAGATGAAGTCATGGCAGGGAGCAGGACTCATAGGAGATTCTTTCGAGTGCAGCAGATGCACATACAGAAAAGCCATTAGGTAGAATAATGAGTGGGGGGCAAATTCCATCTATGGACTTTATTGTACATGGCACCCTCAATGCCCCAAGATTTTCCTGGAACAAATGAGCCTCATTGTGTTACCTGATAGCCCATGGAGAGAGGAGGAACTCTTCATCCTAAACTCGGAAAGGCACCAAGTGGGTCTGCAATCAATACCCTGGTCAAAAATAGTGTGTGCAATTGCCAGTGCCGTCCTTCATCATAGGGACCATCATGTCGATAATATAACATGTAATGCCATACCGATCTAATTGCGTATCATCAGTAAGGTCCGCCGAGCTGGATTCAAAACATCTGTGCAAAAAAAAAAAAAAAGAAAAGCCGTTCCTGTTCTTATCAAGGTAAATCATAGTTTGCGGAACAGCTGCGTTCTGTAATGTTAGCAGATCCGAGGTCTCCTCTGGGTCTCGGGCTCGGTGTATATAGAGTAACCCTTAATCTTTACAAACCAATTTAGATGCATGCGGCTCTTTTCATTATTTTAAATTGTATCCATTCATGACGGTGTTAGACACATGTGCATGCGTTTAAGTCTGGGGAGAGAATAATTGCAGAACGTAGAGGGCTCCAAACGGTTCCGAACATAATACGAAGCATAATAACACACAAGGGCCTCATTTTATTGGCACCTTTGACAAGTAGTGTAAAGCTGACTCGGGGTATGTGTTTACATGATACATATGAACTTTCCACCTTGCAAAAATGTCTTTTTAGTTGTTTCTTAGTTGCAGTTGTTTTTTCTTTTCTTCTTTTATGAGGAGCCATTAGAAGGAAAGAATGGAAGCCTTGAGCATCCTATAGTGATAGTCACCTGGGTTATTGTAGATCACATAAGAAAAAGCAGGAGTTGTAGTGAGCACTGTATCGTTGTTGCCTAAGGGTGCTTTAATATTCAGGCACTTGTCCATTGGCCCCATCAGGGTTGTCTCCGAACCCCTACAAAATGGGATTCAGACATATGTGTTGATATGGCCATAACCTGTAATGGTGATGGCAGAGTGAACGTGCGCTGTGTAGTGCATAATTTTCGGGAGTGTACGCCTACTGGAGACAGACATTTAGAAGTAGTAGACTGCGTCTGGGTGTCCATCTCCAGTAGGTGTATACACCTGAAAATGATGCACAACACAGTGAACGGCACCATTACAGTCTATGCCCCCTCTGTGCACACATCCAAATCCTGGTTGTGGGGGGTTCGGATATAAACACCAATGGGAGCCACTAAACGGGTAACAAATGCAATATGAAGGCACCCTAACTAGGGACTGGCTGGAAGACTTCATTTACATGGTGGGGTATGTATGGAGATATTCTTTGTGTGCAAACAACGTTTCTGGGGAAGAATTATCTGGCAACCAAATTCATTGACTGTATTACAGCATTTATGTTGTCTTTTTGTTTTGTTTTTTTTGCAAAAGCACTTTTGAATGATTCAAAATCCATGCTAAGAAACCCAATTCTACAATGTGGCAAGCAGGGACTAAAGAACCTTAAAAAGGCGAGGGTCTAAACAAAAGGTATCTTATGTTGTAAGATGCTTCTTTTTACGTAAATTATACTAATTCTGCAAATTGTCTCTTCAGAGAGGAAGAGAGCTAGAACTCTAGTGCCACCTATTGGAAGGTAGCAATCCTACAAGTCAATGTTGACCCTTTAACGAGCCTTGTTACATGACTTAGAATAATAACCAAACCATGATCTCAATTTGCAGACACTGTGTTTCAGGGTACAGCCCCTCGCAAAATGGAGATCTGGTTTGGCTGTGTGAGAGGCATCACACCGTTATCCAAGAAGTATCATTTCTCCTCGTGGAGAACAGTAACGGTCTGACGCCTCTCACACAGCCAAACCAGATCTCCGCTTTGCACTGACGAGGAGCAGTACCCTGAAACACAGTGTCTGCAAATTGAGATTCTCGTTTGGCTATTATCCTGTCATGTGACAAAGCCCGTTAAAGGGTCAACATTGACTTGCACTAGAGTTCTAGCTCTCTTCCTCTCTGAAGAGACAATTTGCATAATTAGCCTATTACCCAGAGGAGCATTGCAGATTTAAGTCTCCTCATCTCGGCATGTTTAGCATGTCGATCTCTGCGAGCAGAAACGATACTTCTTGGATTACGTAAATTATATAAACTTTCATTGGCATTAAGAATCAGGCAGTTTGGATGTTAAAACCTGGCCCTTTAAAGGGGTTAACCACAAGATAAGATTTTGCCAGAGGTGTATTGAAAAAGCTTTCTCCTCTCCCCTTTTCAAAAACACTTGAACGCTCATCTAAGGCAAATGTTCATATTTAGGGAGTAGTCGCGAGACAGAGCTTATGGACGTATGAGCGCTCTGCCGGCAACTGTCGCTTGTATCACCGGATTTACCATCATGATCCAATAATTTGTTGTTGGCCATCCTCTGATTGTTTGTCCCTTAAAATTTCCAATTTTTTTCCAGTTGGCTGGACTTTCTCCTAACATGCCATTTTAATATCTCGTATGTAAAGTAAAAAGTGGATTCCATGTAGCCATTTATGCTTTGGGTGAAAGAATAAGATTTGGTCAATGTTCGACCTGCTTGTTTCGGAGTCATTCAAGTTCTTAGTTTTATCAGATAAGAACAAAAGTTAACTCGGTTTTTCCAACCTGTTTATTTTTTCTTCACATTATGAAGCCATAAGCAGAAATTGAAGAATCCTAACTAGGCATGGGACTGAAAAAAAGCTTTGTGCATTGTATTGTAAGTGACTACGTCAGCAAAGTCCGTACTGACCCCCATCCATCATTCTGCTCACAAATTCTCTCAGATACCTAATTGTATAAGTTCTGGGGACGCTTACATTTACGTAATGATTTGAACTCTGATCTTTCCTTCCCTAAACTTTTAATGAAAGTTATAATCATATACTTACATGTGATTAGAAAAGTCCCAGACCGGCCAGCGTCTCATGCGCATGGAATCTAAGAAACAACAATGCTCATTTTCAAGGTCACATGCAGTCCAAGTTCATTTGATTAATTTTTGTTGGATCTCGTTTTCATTGCCTCCCCCTCATTTTGTTTTCCCATTGGAGAGAACTGCTGTTGATGGAAATTTCAGTGGACCACCCATAAACATTAACTTTGTGTCAACTTTTACACCATCATCCTTCTGATATATTCACCCTCCTCACCAACTACTGTATAAATACCCTGAGGATCACTGCAATGCACAGGTTGTGTATTATGAAGTATTTTAAAGACTTAAAAGAGTAGTTTTGATAAAAATAAATTACTTAAATGTATTTAGATTAACCCCTTCACCCCCAAGGGTGGTTTGCACGTTAATGACCGGGCCAATTTTTACAATTCTGACCACTGTCCCTTTATGAGGCTATAACTCTGGAACGCTTTGACGGATCTTGGCGATTCTGACATTGTTTTCTCGTGACATATTGTACTTCATGTTAAAGGTAAAATTTATTCGATATAACTTGCGTTTATTTGTGAAAAAAATGGAAATTTGGCGAAAATTTTGAAAATTTTGCAATTTTCCAACTTTGAATTTTTGTGCCCTTAAATCACAGACATATGTCACGCAAAATACTTAATAAGTAACATTTCCCACATGTCTACTGTACATCAGTACAATTTTGGAACCAAAATTTTTTTTTGTGACGGAGTTATAAGGGTTAAAAGTTGACCAGCAATTTCTCATTTTTACAACACCATTTTTTTTTAGGGACCACATCTCATTTGAAGTCATTTTGAGGGGTCTATATGATAGAAAATACTCAAGTGTGACACCATTCTAAAAACTGCACCCCTCAAGGTGCTCAAAACCACATTCAAGAAGTTTATTAACCCTTCAGGTGTTTCACAGGAATTTTTGGAATGTTTAAATAAAAATGAACATTTAACTTTTTTTCACACAAAATTTATTTCAGCTCCAATTTGTTTTATTTTACCAAGGGTAACAGGAGAAAATGGACCCCCAAAGTTGTTGTACAATTTGTCCTGAGTACGATGATACCCCATATGTGGGTGTAAACCATTGTTTAGGCGCATGGCAGAGCTTGGAAGGGAAGGAGCGCCATTTGACTTTTCAATGCAAAATTGACTGGAATTGAGATGGGACGCCATGTTGCGTTTGGAGAGCCCCTGATGTGCCTAAACATTGAAACTCCCTACAAGTGACACCATTTTGGAAAGTAGACCCCCTAAGGAACTTATCTAGATGTGTGGTGAGCACTTTGACCCACCAAGTGCTTCACAGAAGTTTATAATGCAGAGCCGTAAAAATAAAAAATCATATTTTTTCACAAAAATGATTTTTCGCCCCCAATTTTTTATTTTCCCAAGGGTAAGAGAAGAAATTGGACCCCAAAAAATGTTGTGCAATTTGTCCTGAGTACGCTGATACCCCATATGTGGGTGTAAACCATTGTTTGGGCGCATGGCAGAGCTTGGAAGGGAAGGAGCGCCATTTGACTTTTCAATGCAAAATTGACTGGAATTGAGATGGGACGCCATGTTGCGTTTGGAGAGCCCCTGATGTGCCTAAACATTGAAACTCCCTACAAGTGACACCATTTTGGAAAGTAGACCCCCTAAGGAACTTATCTAGATGTGTGGTGAGCACTTTGACCCACCAAGTGCTTCACAGAAGTTTATAATGCAGAGCCGTAAAAATAAAAAATCATATTTTTTCACAAAAATGATCTTTTCACCCCCAATTTTTTATTTTCCCAAGGGTAAGAGAAGAAATTGGACCCCAAAAAATGTTGTGCAATTTGTCCTGAGTACGCTGATACCCCATATGTGGGTGTAAACCATTGTTTGGGCGCATGGCAGAGCTTGGAAGGGAAGGAGCGCCATTTGACTTTTCAATGCAAAATTGACTGGAATTGAGATGGGACGCCATGTTGCGTTTGGAGAGCCCCTGATGTGCCTAAACATTGAAACTCCCTACAAGTGACACCATTTTGGAAAGTAGACCCCCTAAGGAACTTATCTAGATGTGTTTTGAGAGCTTTGAACCCCCAAGTGTTTCACTACAGATTATAACGCAGAGCCGTGAAAATAATTTTTTTTTTTTTTCTCAAAAATGATTTTTTAGCCCCCAGCTTTGTATTTTTACAAGGGTAACAGAATAAATTGGACCCCAAAATTTGTTTTCCAATTTGTCCTGAGTACGCTGATACCCCATATGTGGGGGGGAACCACTGTTTGGGCGCATGACAGAGCTCGGAAGGGAAGGAGCGCCATTTGGAATGCAGACTTAAATGGATTGGTCAGCAGCCGTCACGTTGCATTTGCAGAGCCCCTGATGTACCCAAACAGTACAAACCCCCCACAAGTGACCCCATATTGGAAACTAGACCTCCCAAGGAACTTATCTAGATGTGTTTTGAGAACTTTGAACCCCCAAGTGTTTCACTAAAGTTTATAGCGCAAAGCCGTGAAAATAAAAATTCTTTTTTGTTTTTCACAAAAATGATTTTTTAGCCCCCAGTTTTGTATTTTCACAAGGGTAACAGGATAAATTAGACCCCAAAAGTTGTTGTCCAATTTGTCCTGAGTACGCTGATACCCCATATGTCGGGGGGAACCACTGTTTGGGCGCATGACAGAGCTCGGAAGGGAAGGAGCGCCATTTGGAATGCAGCCTTAAATGGATTGGTCTGCAGGCGTCACGTTGCATTTGCAGAGCCCCTGATGTACCCAAACAGTACAAACCCCCCACAAGTGACCCCATATTGGAAACTAGACCTCCCAAGGAACTTATCTAGATGTGTTGTGAGAACTTTGAACCCCCAAGTGTTTCACTACAGTTTATAATGCAGAGCCGTGAAAATAAAACATCTTTTTTTTCCCACAAAAATGATTTTTAGCCCCCCAAATTTTTATTTTCCTAAGGATAACAAGAGAACTTGGACCCCAGAAGTTGTTGTTCAATTTGTCCCGAGTACGCTGATAACACATATGTTGGGGTAAACCCCTTTTTGGGCGCACGGGAGAGCTCGGAAGGGAAGGAGCACTGTTTTACTTTTTCAACGCAGAATTGGCTGGAATTGAGATTGGACGCCATGTCGCGCTTGGAGAGCCCCTGATGTGCCTGGACAGTGGAAACCCCCCAATTCTACCTGAAACCCTAACCCAAACACACCCCTAACCCTAATCCCAACGGTAACCCTAACCACACCCCTAGCCCTGACACACCCATAATTCTAATCCCAACCCTAATCCAAACGTAAATGTAATCCAAACCCTAACCCTAACTTTAGCCCCAACCCTAACTTTAGCCCCAACCCTAACTTTACCTCCAACCCTAGCCCTAACCCTAACCCTACCCCTAACCCTAACCCTAAACGTGACTGAAATACGTGGCACTGAAATACGTGGCACTGAAATACGTGGCACTGAAATACGTGGCACTGAAATACGTGGCACTGAAATACGTGGCACTGAAATACGTGATACGTGGCACTTAAATACGTGGCACTGAAACACGTGGCACTGAAATACGTGGCACTGAAATACGTGGCACTGAAATACGTGGCACTGAAATACGTGGCACTTAAATAAGTGGCACTGAAATATGTGATATGTGGCACTTAAATACGTGGCACTGAAATACGTGGCACTGAAATACGTGGCACTGAAATACGTGGCACTGAAATATGTGATACGTGGCACTTAAATACGTGGCACTGAAACACGTGGCACTGAAATACGTGATACGTGGCACTGAAATACGTGGCACTGAAATACGTGGCACTGAAATACGTGCAACTGAAATACGTGGTACTAAAATATGTGGCACTGAAATACGTGATACGTGGCACTGAAATACGTGGCACTGAAACACGTGCCACTGAAATACGTGATACGTGGCACTGAAATACATGGCACTGAAATACGTGGCACTGAAATACGTGGCACTGAAATACGTGGCACTGAAATACGTGGCACTATGACTGTCAGAAAATGTTCATTAAACGGTTAGGGGTGAGGTTAGGGGTAGAGTTAGGGTTAGGGTTTGGATCCCTTTATCACCTTGATGGTGGTGGGTGGCTTTTCAGTGTGTTTTCTGTTTTTTTCGATAAAAATGCATGCGTTTTTAACGCAAACAAGCGCATGTGCTTAAAAACGCAAGAAAATACTGCAGGTTGTATTTCTGAAAATGAACGCATGCAGAAAAAACCCGCATGCGTTTGAAAACGCGACCAAACGCGTACAAAAAAACCGCATGCGTTTTCAATGTTAAATATAGGGAAAAAACGCATGCGTTTTTTTGTGCAAAAAACGCTGCAGACAAAAACGGAAGTGTGAAACCAGCGACGCTTTTTATAGCAAAAAAGTTTTTGCGTCTCCACATTTTGAGACCTATAATTTTTCCACATTTGCTCCACAGAGTCATGTGAGGTCTTGTTTTTTGCGGGACGAGTTGACGTTTTTATTGGTAACATTTTCGGACACGTGACCGTTTTTGATCGCTTTTTATTCCGATTTTTGTGAGGCAGAATGACCAAAAACCTGCTATTCATGAATTTCTTTTGGGAGAGGCGTTTATACCGTTCCGGGTTTGGTAAAATTGATAAAGCAGTTTTATTCGTCGGGTCAGTACGATTACAGCGATATCTCATTTATATCATTTTTTTTATGTTTTGGCGCTTTTATACGATAAAAACTATTTTATAGAAAAAATAATTATTTTGGTATCGCTTTATTCTCAGGACTATAACTTTTTTATTTTTTTGCTGATGATGCTGTATGGCGGCTTGTTTTTTGCGGGACAAGATGACGTTTTCAGCGGTACCATGGATATTTATATCAGTCTTTTTGATCGCGTGTTATTCCACTTTTTGTTCGGCGGTATGGTAATAAAGCGTTGTTTTTTGCCTCGTTTTTTTTTTTTTTTTCTTACGGTGTTTACTGAAGGGGTTAACTAGTGTGGCAGTTTTATAGGTTGGGTCGTTACGGACGTGGCGATACTAAATATGTGTACTTTTATTGTTTTTTTTTTTTTATTTAGATAAAGAAATATATTTATGGGAATAATATATTTTTTTTTTTTTCATTATTTTGGAATATTTTTTTTTATTTTTTTTTACACATTTGGAAATTTTTTTTTTTACTTTTTTACTTTGCCCCAGGGGGGGACAATACAGATCGGTGATCTGTCAGTTTGCATAGCACTCTGACAGATCACCGATCTGATTGAAGTGCAGGCTGCTTCACAGTGCCTGCTCTGAGCAGGCGTCTGTGAAGCCACCTCCCTCCCTGCAGGACCCGGATCCGCGGCCATCTTGGATCCGGGTCTGGAGCAGGCAGGGAGGGAGGTAAGACCCTCGCAGCAACGCGATCACATCGCGTTGCTGCGGGGGGCTCAGGGAAGCCCGCAGGGAGCCCTCTCCCTGCGCGATGCTTCCCTGCATCGCCGGCACATCGCGATCATGTTTGATCGCGGTGTGCCGGGGGTTAATGTGCCGGGGGCGGTACGTGACCGCTCCTGGCACATAGTGCCGGATGTCAGCTGCGATATGCAGCCGACACCCGGCCGCGATCGGCCGCGCTCCCCCCGTGAGCGCGGCCGATCGGCTATGACGTACTATCCCGTCGGCGGTCATACGGGCCCACCCCACCTCGACGGGATAGTACGTCAAATGTCGGGAAGGGGTTAATAATTTATGCAATTAATTACTATTCTTCATATCTGAAAGGTGCCTGTCACGGGTTTACTGCGACAGAGAAGAGCCAGAAGACCAGAGCATCGGATTTCTCCTACTCCTGCTATGAAACAAAGCACTTCACCTTCATATTAAATTATGTAAGTTTCTTTTAGCAGTGCAGGGGTTAATCTGCTCTGTTGAGAGCTCCTGGAAGCTTTCCTACATTAAGGCTCTCAGCTGTGCACTGTTGGCCACTCCCCTCTCCTATATAATCTGGGTCCTGGCTAGCACTCATTGTCAGAGTAACTTATGCTGCATGGCTGGAGGTTGTTGTTGGTTGTTATTGGAGAAGGCGTTTGGTGGATTTGTCAGTGACTGTTGCTAGGTTTTGAGTGTGTGATAATTCCTTTTCTTCTCCTACTTTGGTTTAACCCCATCCTACACTCCCCAGTGTTTACCTCTGTTGTTAATGTGTGTATATTTGTATGGTTGGTATTTTCCTTTATCCCTGTTTGTATTACCTTGCTAGTCTGTTTGCTGTGTTACGGTACACTACTACTTCCCTCTTCCCTGGGTGGGGGAAGGCTGCAGACTGAGGGTGAATTCAGGAGCTAAGGCAAGGTACATGGCCCAAGCATCTTCACCATCATAGGTAATCCAGGGAACAGGGTGAGCTAGGACGCCCTTTGCGTTAGGGACAGAGAAAGAGCCCCTGTTTCTGGGACACCCGACAAGAGTCGTGACATTGCCAAATCTAAAGATACATCTCTTTTCCCAGGACCCAGCAGGTCACATCCTGGTTTAAAGGGAATCTGTGAGAGTAGTATAATAGAGGTTAAGAAAGCCTGATTCTGGCAATATATCACTTATTGGACTGCTTGTTTTGTCTGATATAGAAGAGCTAAGACTTTTGAGCTGTGTATAACCTGGCCCATGCCTCTGATTTTCCCTGTACACTGTAAATTGTAAGCAAGCTGTCAATCAGTGGTGGGGCTGGGTTACACAGATTAGCCTGACTAGTGTGCACATGAGAACTAGTCCTGCGGTGATAATCTCCTGTTGAAAAAATACTGATTGTATTGAAGCTACAACACACAGCCCAGTAAGTGACATATCCCTGGAATCAGGTTCTTTTTCCCTATAATATGTTGCTCTCGGATTAGATAGCGAAAACCTGATGACAGATTCCCTTTAAGTTTAACACAGGACAACATTGCCTGTATTGATGCATGAACGAAGCTAGTTATGAAGGGATCTGTCTGACTGCTCAGTTCAATAGCTAAGCCAGTTCCCTTTACTATCACAGATCATGTGTCCGTCTGGTTGACAAGAAGAGCACAATAGGCCAATCCCACAAGAGACATTACAGAGGGTGACAACGATGGTAGTGGTCACCATATTTTTTTATACCTCGCAATAGGCACTAGTCTGGGGCTGAAATGCCTTGGTTGAATAAAAACCTTATTTTGGACCATCGAGGATTCTTCATTCCCACGGCCAAGATACAGTGATATCTCCAAAGTTGTGAACAAATGATGTGTAGGCATAGAAAGGGTCTGGCTTAGTTATTATTCACCTGCAGTTCAGATTTTAAAAATAATATATATATGGGGAATATTCATATTCCTCTAAATGGTGCAAACCTTGTTGGTGCAAACCTGGTTGGTAAAATGGAACACGTGTCTAAAGGTGGAAATAAGAAAAGTGGATGGAAACTTAGTTAATCTGAAAATTGTCATCGTAGATTACCTGTGAAGTGCCCAATTTTCCAAAGTTGACAGATGTAATGTTTCCTGTGCTGACTCCAAAGTGACAGTTCTGCTCCATTGTCATACTCAACTCAGGCTTTAACTGACAACTAATAGAAAAGGACTAAAAGGATCTCAAAACCAGCTCTTTTTGTGTAAAAAAAAAAAATCACGGGGGACAAGTACAGTTTCATGCATGAGGCCAAAAGTTAAATTTTTAGTCTTTGGTTCGAATTAGATTTTAGTCCAAAATAAGTTGTAGCCAATTTCCATTCTTCAGCCATCTGGACAAAAAAAAGTGAAACAACTTTGAAGTGCAAATCCTGGAGTATTCAGATGGATTTTTGGAGTATCAGCTCCAGAAAAATGTAAATTTTGCTATAATATATCCATATGCTCTTAGCTGTATCCCTAAGGAATGATGAGTGCAGGAAACTTACTTGAAAAGAAAGCGGCGGCATTTTTTGCCTTCTATGGAGATTTTCTTATCAGTGGTTTGGCTACATATATGTTTAGTTTCTTGACACTCACACCCATATTTGTGATGATGGAGAACTAGATAAACTTTGCTGTCTGGTGTCGTAAGATATTTCCAGAAGCAGCTCCCATAGAATACTCTTCGGTTGCTGCAAAAATTCCCAGATTTTTAGCTGACGTGTCATCTGAATGATATATATCCAATCATAGATTTAATTTAAATGCATGATGTAAAGATTTCTCAAGTAAAACAGAAAATCTCTTTTGCTGAATATTTATATCTTATTTATCATTTCCAGATAATAATACTAGAGATGGCGCAAATCTATTTGAATGTCTCATTCCATCTGGCGCAACTATGGTCTGTGGCCACAGCACGGGAATGGGAGTACCGCTTCGAAACTACGGCGGCCGCCTGCTACCTTCCACCAGCCGCAGGCATTTAGCACAATGAAGGCCGGGGCGCAGTCACACATGTGAGCAGAGTCAGGAAATTATTGACACCACTCATTTATGGCCGTCATTGCCTCCCTGCACTCATTTGTATTTGCATCTGTGAGACACAAATACAATTGATGTGAACACCACATAGGACAAGAACTGGAGCAACTCCAGCAGAACGTCGGCTACTTCTGGCCTGTGCCTTGTTGGAGATGGCATTGGATGGCGCGATGCAGTGACATCATTGCTCAATTCTGCACCCATTGCTAGAAAAGCAAAGCCCACTAGGGGTACAAGAATCCAATCTTAATAGGGGTAAGCAGGATCAGATTTCATAAATAAAAATATAACTTTTAACATTCAAGGTTAAAATATGGCTAGCTAATACCTCACAATGACATATACAGACATTATAGTGATAAAGCATGGTGGCTCAGTGGTTAGCACTGCAGCCTTGCATCGCTGGATTCCTGGGTTCAAATCCCACCAAGGACAACATCTGCAAGGAGTTTGTATGTTCTCTCCGTGTTTTCGTGGGTTTCCTCCGGGTTCTCCGGTTTCCTCCCACATTCCAAACACATACTGATAGGGATTCTAGATTGTGAGCCCCATCGGGGACAGCGGCGATAATGTGTGCAAACTGTAAAGCGCTGTAGAATATGTTGGCGATATATAAAAATAAAGATTATTATTATAAAGAGTAAAGCAAACCAGTGTTCAATAGTGTTGAGCGATACCTTCCGATACTCAAAGGTATCGGTATCGGATGGGATCGGCCGATATCCAAAAAATATCGGATATCGCCGATACCGATACCCGATACCAATGCAAGTCAATGGGACACAAGTATCGGAAGGTATCCTGGATGGTTCCCAGGGTCTGAAGGAGAGGAAACTCTCCTTCAGGCCCTGGGATCCATATTCATGTATAAAATAAAGAATAAAAATAAAAAATATTGATATACTCACCCCTCCGGCGGCCCCGGCTCTCACCTGTCGAAGCGTCTGCCTCCGTTCCTAAGAATGCAGGGAGTGAAGGACCTGCGATGACGTCGCGGCTTGTGATTGGTCGCGTGAGCGGTCACATGAGCGGTCACGCGACCAATCACAAGCCGCGACGTCATCGAAGGTCCTTCACTCACTGCATTCTTAGGAACGGAGGCAGACGCTTGCAGCTGTGAGAGCCAGGGCCCGTCCGAGGGTGAGTATATCAATATTTTTTATTTTTATTATTTATTTTTTACATGAATATGGATCCCAGGGCCTGAAGGAGAGTCTCCTCTCCTCCAGACCCTGGGAACCATACACTGGGAACTTCCGATTCCGATATCACAAAAATATCAGAACTCAGTATCGGAATTCCGATACAGCTAATATCGGCCGATACCCGATACTTGCGGTATCAGAATGCTCAACACTAGTGTTCAATTAAAAAAAAGGTTTTATCTTACCAATGCTTTGATCCATGTGCTGCACAGCACTCTGTCAGCATTTTGCCACATAAAGGGGTCGCCTTCCGCTACACCGATGCCTCCACCCTGTGCCAGTCGTTGTAATGGTTGCCCATCCAATATAGAGTTCAATCACTCTCATCACTCTCACCTACTATGATATAAAATAAACCCGGCACTCAACTTATGGTGAATCTCTTTTGTGTTTATTTCCAAAAGAGAGGTTAAACGTTTCGGCCTTAGATGGCCTTCTTCAGTAACGTGTTGCCAAATGGAGCGAGGAGTGGTGAGGCAGTGTTAACCTGCCAGAGCCTTTAATCCGGCGGCAAGTTGGTGCAGGTACACAGAAACCGACTGAGATAAAGTCTGGAGTATTTTGGGTGGCCTGGTTTGCGCTGTGACACAGTGTCCGCGTTTGTCAAGGCGACGCGGCATCCACCGCTTGTCTCGCTCCGTTTGGCAACACGTTACTGAAGAAGGCCATCTAAGGCCGAAACGTTTAACCTCTCTTTCGGAAATAAACACAAAAGAGATTCACCATAAGTTGAGTGCCGGGTTTATTTTATATTGGTATATGGTGTGGGATCCTACCCGGGCACCTTCATGGGGTAGTGCATACGGTATCTTTCCCCATACCTCTCACCTACTATGCACTCCACTCTTCAATACCACCCAACATCTCCTCCCTCATCTCAGTGTGCTCTCCATTCTGCTAATGACCCAAGACTAACATCCTTAATAATCTGAACCTACCACTCCCGTCTCCAAGACTTCTCATGTGCTGCACCAATTCTTTGGAACGCACTACCCAGGACACTTCAAATAATCCCAAATACCCACAGTTTTAAGTGTGCCCTAAAAACGCTTTTCTTCAGACTGGCCTATCATCTCATCATACTTACCTAACTATTCCTGTTTTTCCCATGCAAAATTTTCTTCAAATTCAGGACCCTCATATCATCTGTTCACACACCCTACATACACTTAATAGCCTTCTTGTATAAACCCTCTCTATGTGTTTCATCACCTTTTAATGGGGGACTCCTCAGAGTAGATGAATGTATATAAAGTGTAACAGGAGTTGTGGAAACACTGTGCAGTGGTCTGTGGAGAACCTGGAGGGGCGTAACTAAGTGAACACCTGTTTCTTCACTAATGCTCCTGATTGCGGGGTTAGATTTGGCTTCAGATGGACACCAGGTGATACTCCAAGTCAGACCATGGTTGGCGAGGAATATGATCCTGGCTGCTGCATTCATGACAGATTGGACTTTAATGTCTGTATATGTCATTGTGAGATATTGGCTACCGATAACATCCATTGTTGCCCAAGATAGAAGAAAAAACGGCAGCCGCGGTCTACAAAGAGTCTGCATTAGGTGAGTACCAGCTTTTTTTTTAAATTAGTTTGCCAATAAATGGGGAACATTACAAGAGGGGCTGCCTATGGGGTAATACGTGGGGTTGACTTTGGGGATCTACGTGGGTCTGGCTGTGGTGACATACGAGGGGCTTCCTGTGGGGACATATGAGGGATTGACTGTGGGGATCTACATGGGTCTTGCTCTGGGGACATACGAGGGGCTGCCTGTGGGGACATATGAGGGGTTGACTGTGGGGATCTACCTGGGTCTGGCTGTGAGGGCTGACTATGGGGACATACGAAGGGTTGACTGTCAGGACCTACATGAGTCTGGCTGTGGTGACATATGAGGGGCTGCATGTTGGGACATATGAGGGGTTGACTGTGGGGATCTACGTGGGTCTTGCTGTGGGGACATACGAGGGGCTGCCTGTGGGGACATACTGTATGAAGGGTTGACTGTGGGGATCTACCTGGGTCTCGCTGTGGGGGGCTGACTGTAGGGACATATGAGGGTTGACTGTGGGGACCTACGTGCTCTGTGCTAAGACAAAGAACGCCAGAGTGCATACGAAACGCGTTGCCAATTAATTGTGACATGGAATCCATTTTTAATCTTTTCTAACCTAATAAAGTTTTGAATTGTTAAGGAGCTGCAATCTTCCCATTATTCCTGGATCGTTACGGTTGGTCACAACGGTTTTCCCTGCTCATTCATGCCTTGAGCCTCAGTGGTGACCTGGTACCATTAACCTTTCTATCAGTTCGAATAGTGGTCAGAGATCGAGACCAAGCAGGAAATACCAATTTTTTGGGGTGTGGGTGAGTTGTTTGCAATTCGACTTGTGCATGCGCACCAACTACCTTCTTGCATCATGAGTTACTGACATGTCAATCACACCTCTTCGGGCGTGATTACACCAAATCAAACATTTTTTTTTCATAATGAGATACTACTCTGGTTTACACACATTACCAAGTGACGCTAGTAAAGAATGATTTTTGCAAGAAAGCTTAGGCTGGTTACTCTGACGAGGGCATGCCAGAAAGGCTTCCAAAAAGACATGTACAGCACTAGTGGTGGTTTGATGGGGTAATGCCTACTGACAGGTCCCAAGTATTGTGCTTAATTTTGACTAATTGTTGAAATATGATTTTGATTATTTGCATTCTGATCATTGCATTAGAACATCTCTATTTATATTTCTTATCCTTAGCTCATTTTTTCCAGCTCCCCACACATTTCCATACTTATACCCCAGTACAGTAAGTTTAATGAGGACCAGAATTCTATAATTGAAAGAACATTGCTTCTAGTAAATAAAGTGTCTCCAAGATGAGTTCCTGACATATACTGTATAAAACCCCGGAGCTAGAGTCAGCAAAGGAGAATGTTCATTTTAAAGGTGGAGGAGACACAGGTGCCGATAAGAGTCTGTCCTTTAGTTGTCCCTTATACAATACCGGATGGAAATCTTGGCAATATTTTACAGCAAACAACATTTTCCAAGTATATATATTTTTTTACTTTGTCTAAACAAATTACATTTGGAATCCAACGACTTTATGCTTCCCAGAGTTCGGTACACAGAAAGACCTTCTATAATAGACACATTCCAAATTATATCACAGGATATGTCCCTTTTAAAGGGGGAAGTCCAGGATTAGAACAAAACAGCGCCTCCTCTGTCCATAGGCTGAATCTGGTATTACCGCATAACCTCATTCAGTTGAATAGGGATAAGCTCTCACACAGCCCCTGGGCAAGTGTAGAGCTATGAAGGGGATACAAACAAAACCCTTTTACAAATTCGGGTCCACCCCATTAAAGGGGTATTACTATCTAGGATATTTATGAGAAATCAACAGGATATGTCATATACAGTATGTCCCATACATGTGTATCCAACTGGGACTCTCATCTATTTCAATCGTGGAGGCCCGTCGCACAATGTCAGGAATGGAGAAGTGTCCGTGACTCTATTCACTTCTGTTGGGGCTCCGAAAATTGCCGAGTGAGCCTGAGGTGCAAAGCAATTAAAAATGAAAAAGAACAGGAGTAACACAGTGCTGAAAATGTGGAATCCTGGGTATCTTTTTAAAGCAATTATCCGTATATTCGTAAAAAAAACATGGCAACGAGTTTCGGAATCAAATCTGTACCTTCCTCAGGTTAAAATACACTAACAAACATGAGGCATTCGTATTCAAGAAAAAAACAAAATAGGGAATTTACGTCAGATGTGTGGGTCAGACGTCACAGCACCAGAAAGGAGCAAAAATAAAATGGCTTGACTGCAGAAAAGGGATTTGTTCCCTACGCTGAAGGGCTAAAAGGTGTAAATTCTGCAAAAATATTTTACCCAGAAGTAACACCTTTTCCTCCACTATCTCAAGAGAAAATATTTCTGTGGTTCCCACTATGTAATACACCTGTTATAGTGTCCCTGAGCTTTACAATCCGTGGGTCCTACTGTACAGTAAATTAATTAGTGCTCCAATGGGACAAATGGATTTTTGTGACATAGTATGTCAAGAAGACACAATGGAGGCGTTTCATGGCTAAAAAAACATTTGTGCAAAGTTGAGCAAAAAAAAATGCAACTTCTGGTGTTTTCACGTCATTCACACCCCAGTACGACAAATTGGGCAAAGTTTGGACCGGGTTGTGATGGAGTATGGCAACCAAATTCTTGGTGAGCGTCAGCATTCGCTATGCCACAATTCTTGCTCCAGCAGGGGCTGTAGTAAGATTTGTGGCAAAGCGCACATAGCGACACATGCCACATGAATCAGGAGCGTCCGCTCCAACACACCCCTTCATCAAGACTGGCTGAGAGAATCGTTGGTCTTCATGAAGCCTTCTTTGATATTAAACATAGTTTTGATTCAGACATATATCCATTTTGCCCATTGAGCAGGTTCCAAATGGAGTTCCAAACAGGACCAACTCTTCTCATCCATAGACCCTCATCAGATATGGACAGCAGGGCTGGTTTGTACAGTAGCTGTAAATCTGGCCCTAGACATTAGATGTTGTGCTGGATAGTTTTCCCGAATTTTAAGCAATTTAATGACCATCAAATTGCTTTAGGTCCACACATCCTTTGGTTTGAAGCCTACATCTGAAGAAGCAAGAATCAATTACCTGATAGAAGACTCTGAGATTTGCCACTGTAAGGCCTCATTCAGACATCCGTGTTTGTTCACTTACGAAAAAAATGGTACAAGTGTCATCTCATCAGTGTTTTGGATCCGAATTTTGGCAGTGTTTGGTCAGTTTCTACCATCGGAGTTTTTTACTTAGGGATAGATAAATGACAAAGCTTCTGCTATCCAGTACAATTTTGTTGCTCATGGACCCCTAGACTTGCATTGGTACTTTTCATCTGTGATGGGATGAAAAAACCGGCATACCTTGATGATTTTTGCATGGACATGGGGTACACCAGAGGTGTCAAACTGCATTCCTCGAGGGCCGCAAACAGGTCATGTTTTCAGGATTTCCTTGTGTTGCACAGGTGATAATTTAATCACCTGCACAGAATGATTCCAGCACCTTGTGGAATGCTAAGGAAATCCTGAAAACATGACCTGTTGGCGGCCCTCGAGGAATGCAGTTTGACACCTCTGGGGTACACCAAAAACAGCTGATATGTGAACAGGCCATATGGGTACTGTAATGGGTATGTGTTTTATCCGTGAAAAATTGATGTCTAAAAGAGGCCTAAAATCATACAGTACCTCATGTCACATGTTGGGTCCTATTCTAAAAAAAAAACATATACCACTTAGTATACCTTTTCTGCAGCAATGCTTTGTAAAGGCTTTAGTTTTTTTGAACTTTGTACAAACAGAGATGTGTTGGCTCGTTTAATTTCCCATTCTAAACAGTTGATATAAAGCTACTATATGTGGTCAATATTTATTTTTTGTTTATCCGAGCTCCCATTACTGTTAAAACTATTTCAATTGACCCTTCATGTAGATGATAACTGAAACGGATGTCGTAGATCTACTTTAAATATTCCCTTGGCTACAAACCATGTGCTTTTACTAACCTATAACCTCATAACTCACACTAATTCTCTTTTCCGCTATCTTGAGTGGGACAATGTGCTTCTAATTATCAGTGGGCTTTGTATAGATCTGTACTGATCAGTTATACGTCAATTGGTCAAAGCTCTTGAGGACCACCAAAGACAAGGACCATGCTGTGATGGGTCATGCCAAACTTTTATATGTTAGTAATCTGTGATTCCAGAACAAACTTTCAACCTGTCTATTGTTTGGAATGAAAAAAACAGGACAAGAGCAGATTGCATCAAAGGGCTTGGGGATGTTATGTGGAGTGTGGGTGGATTATATTCCAGGAAAACAATGTCAATGATTTCGTTACTCTTGCACAACAATTCTTTTTACTCCAAGGGGCACAGATCTTGATTAAGACAAGCTTCAGCCATATAGTGGAGCAAATAAAGCAAATTTCATAGTAAACACTGCAGACATTATTAACCCAAAAAAAGAGCATGAACCGCACCTCCAAAAATCATACATTGATCTAAAGACGCTAGGCCAAAATTTATATATAGCTGAACATGAGGTTCTTTAGTTTAACATTCTGATCAGACTGTATGAAGGCCACTGCCACGTCAGGGCAAACCTCTTAGTGAGTCCCTATCTCCCTAACGGAGCGGAGCTGTGCACCGACCACCGCCATAGCAGCAATGCACCGGCAGCGCAGACGGCCTGGTGTCTCCAAGCTGCGCCGCACCACCAGTACAAAACCACAGCAACAATGGCTGCCACACAGCACCAACACCAAATGAAAGGAGTTTGTATTGCCCCAACAGAGCGGAGCTGCTTGCCGACCACCACCACGGTGGCACTGGAATGGCAGGGCAGACGGCCTGGTGCCTCACAGCACCCATGCTGCAAGACTGAGTCCCCAAGACTCCAGACTGTGCCACCCCACCAGCACAAAACCACAGCAGCAATGGCTGCCACACAGCACCAACCCCAAATGAAGTGGCAGCAGTCTTCATACAGTCTGATCAGAATGTTAAACCAAGAACCTCATGTTCAGTTATAAATAAATTTTTGCCTAGTGGCTTTAGATCAATGTATGATTTTTGGAGGTGTGGTTCATGCTCTTCTTTTTTTTTGGTGCAGACATTATTAAATAGGTCTATTATATCTCCACCCATCTAGCCTGATTGACAGCTCCTCAGTGTTATCAAGTTATTCAGCTCACCATTAGATGAATTTCTCTGGCTTTGGGTGTGGACTCCCGGATGGTGCTTGGAAAAAGCGGCTGTGGTAATCAAACAAAAAAGTTCCAGCAACAGGCATCCAAAATCAGGTTATTGAATGGACGTTAAAAACTTCATTTTATTACAGTGCCTTTAAAAACATGCTGTTAAAATAGTGAGTGATGGATTACGCGTTTCAAACGAAAGCGTTCGTAATCATAACCATATCGATCTTTCCATATCCAGCTTTGCCTTGATTGTTGGGAGGATCAGCATTGCATGTGTACCACAGCACAACTACAGGGCAAATGGAGCATTACAAGTTCTGTCCATAGGCTGTCTAATGCAAGAACATTCGGGGTCCTCCAAAGAGATGTGTACTGTAGCCACTCGCCAATTTGATTAAAACATAGGTTGCAGCCATGATAAAACATGCAGTACAATTCTATTATAAAGGGTTTTATTTAAACATTAGTTATTTAGGAAGTGATGTATAAATAGGGGTCTGTAATGGGATTTGGGGATTTAGATTTTTTTTCGCCATCTGCATACTGTATACTCAAACACAGTAACAGACCATACAAATCATTTTCTCCGGGGGTCTTCACTCTTCAGTGTTCCTAGTTCTATATTAGAACCCAAACTTCCTCCTACTAAACATAACACAAGTCAGAGAGGAATCCAAAAATGCTTTTGATGCATCAGCATAATTTCGGTTCTCCCGTTGGCCAGAGGTGGTTATTATTATTAGAAGTTTCACAGCAAGGCTTAATATTTATAGGAAAATAACGAGCCTCACGTCACGTTAGTATAAATACATGTCAGCAGCAATACAGCGCTGTGTACAAAGCTTTGTTTTTCAATGCAACTGGACTGTAAAATCAGATTACACAAAGATTTAATCCTCTGCCATGAAGTGCATACTTTCACAGCAAAATATTAAAAACAGACTCGTTTCTAATATTTTGAAGAACATTCCCTTTTTTTTGCCAAAAAACTGTAAAAAGAAAATGAATGGTTTAAAAAACACCATGTTTTCATTTCCAGCTCTGTTTGTCTTTTAAGATCACTTAGTTATTAAAATTGGAGCAACTTCCCCAGAAATGACAAAAGTAAAAATTTCACAAAAGTGAAGGATTTGGGGTCACTTTCCTTTAAAATTACTAGGGAGATGTCCTTCAGTATTTGAGCATTTTGTGGCAGATTTTGCTTTTGTGAAGTGTTATTTTTTTAAAACGTTATTTCCAATTTTTACCTATCTGGTGAAAAGATGACAACTGTTAGATTAGTTGGGGTTAGATTCTTGAAACCCTCTCTGATCACCAAAAATTTGGATAACCTGAATAACCTGGTCAAACATGAGTGCTTCCCCTCCATTCACCAAGTACGGAAGATGGACCAATGCTGTTCTTGGCTGTCCTTGCCTTTAAAGGGAACCTGTCACCCCCAAAATCGAAGGTAAGCTAAGCCCACCAGCATCAGGGGCTTATCTACAGCATTCTGGAATGCTGTAGATAAGCCCCCAATGTATCCTAAAAAATGAGAAAAAGAGGTTAGATTATACTCACCCAGGGGCGGTCCCGGTCCGGTCTGATGGGTGCCACGGTCCGGTCCGGCGCCTCCTATCTTCATCAGATGACGTAATCATAAGAAGATGGTAGGCCCTGGACCAGAATGCGACGCCCACCACAGCGGGACCACCCCTGGGTGAGTATAATCCAACCTCTTTTTGTCGTTTAGGATACATCGGGGGCTTATCTACAGTATTCCCGAATGCTGTAGATAAGCCCCTGATTGTGGTGGGCTTAGCTCACCTTCGATTTTGGGGGTGACAGGTTCCCTTTAACAGTGAATGGTCAGCATGGTGTCTCAGTGGGTAGCACTATTGCTTTTCAGCGTTGGGGTTTGGATTGTGAGCCCCAATGGGGCTTGATTTTCTACAGTTCCAATTACACAAAGGAGTTGGGACCCTTTCCCCTTTTGCTGTCTGCCAGCTAAAACCACACTTCAATGGGTAGATCGGAACTACACTATTCACTGTCTATGAGACTGCCGAAAAAATGCACTGGCACTCTGCTTTCTCCTGCAGTTTCATAGATAGTCTGATGATATGGGTTTAATCTGCAGGTTACCAAGAGTTCTTAACCTGCCCAGTCGCCGTATTTAGAGCCCCACTGCCAGAAAGAAATTAACTTTGTTCCTCCCAGCAGTATTCAGGGTTCAGTCATGGCGCCGGTGCAGGTTTGGTCTCCACTCCGGCACTGACTGTCAGACGACCCTAAAGATGAGCTGCTGTCAGTCAGTGCCAGGGATGTGGTTATAGCCACCACTTTCTATGCACAAAGCATTACTAAATCTGCACAGGAGCTACCCCTATGACTGAGAGACCGATCCTTTCAGGGGGGAATAAAGTTAATTTCCTCCCAGCAGTAGGGATTTAAGTGCTGATGCCGGGCAGGGTCCCTATGTCTGCAGTTCAATAGCATTTTTTCATGTGACAGGTTCTCTGTATTACTATTGCATCACCTGTCAGCTTCGCCTTGTACTATGTAACAGACTCTACCCTACTATATCACTGTGTCACTGTGCATTGACAAGCTCAGTTCTGCTACATCACTGGGTCTACCATATTGTTGGCCAACTCAGCTGTAGTCCACTGGTTCCTAATTGCTAAGTCGACAGTCCAGGTAAAAAATAGAACTTAAGTTCAGTGCGATTAAAAAATTAATGACTTCTTAAATTTCATCCAGCACTATAGTATAAATTGTCTATGCATTTCCGACTATAAACCAGCTCTTAATCATGGATGACAGTCTCACTGGAATAAAGCTCTATTCAATACTATGTTCTACCTTATGGTCTACTTTGCTTTGCCACTATCTTAACTCTAGATATAAAAATTGGGAGAACGTGGTCCTGTTTTGCGCTGCTGAATCACTGAAAGTCCAGACGTATTAATAATTGTGTTTTTTATTCAACGCGTTTCAGAGTTTCACAGAACTCCTTAATCAGGAAATACCACAAGAAATACCACTATCTTAACTCTGTCTCATTCGTTTTTCTACAATAAGTCTCTGGCTTCCCAGTGGACTACTACTTAACTCCCATAGCGGCAGCATCCTTGCACACTCCCACTCCTCCCCCTGGCAAGAAACAGCACGAACTCTCCAAAAGTGTCCATAGCCAATAACTTGTAGACACTTACTACTTAAGGCACCTGCACCTGTTGGGAGGTGACTGGGCAACATTTGTGCTAGTTAGTTACTTGTCTGCCTGTTGTTAGGTCCTTTTGTCCTCTTTATGTGATCTAGATCCTGTGTTGTCTAACCTGAAAACCAAGGATGTCAAGAATCTGCCTCACTAGCTGAAACATAACAACTTCTCTTGATCTGCATACAATCTCTGGAATACTCTTTGTCATTCAACAAACATGTCCTAATATTCCTATGTTTAATCATTTTACCTAATATGCAAATTGTATCTAAAACAAATCTAATGATAAAATAATGACATTGATTTCCAATTTTTTTCACAAGACAAAAAGTTCTGCTTGAATGATTTCAGAGAAATAATTAACTAAAACTGGTCTGTCTACAAATAAAATGAGCAATTTGTTATATTTTCCTGGCATATTTTACTACAAATCACAGATAGACGCCTTGCCGCCAAGGACATACTGTAGTGATGCGTGAGTCCCTTAAGTAGCAGGTCAAGTTAAAGGGTGATTGAATCTTAAATAGCAAAAATTAACAGGCTAACAAGATTTACCTGTGCAGTCATCTGGAAGAATTGCTCATTTCATCCACCCGTGAAACGTCTTCTTACCAAGCTGACCAAATGACATATTCAATATACACCAATGCTTGGATTGGGAATTGAATTCCTGTTTGTCCTAACTGGGCGAGCAGTGACCTGAAAGATCTCGGTCATCAGAAAAAGATTACCCCAGGCACAGTTTCAATGAACCAGATCATCACACCTACAGTTCAGTGCTTAGGTATGTGGCCATATTAAACAATTACTTCCACTTCTGTTGAAGGTTGAAAGTTTTAGGATTTGAGAGCAGGACAAAATGAAAACACAGACTTTGAAAGTGGGCCATAATCCCATGATATTTTCCCATGCTTGTATTTCATTGGGGATATGCTAGAACAAATCTGTCACCCTTTGTGATATCTTTGATTTGCAGTACCCAATAATGTACAAATAACTGCACAGTACCTTACGATGTCTAATTAATCACCATATATTAGAGTGCCCAAATACTGCTTCCATACAGTTACCATATAGAGTGCCGCCACTGACCAAATTCCAGCCCCAAACAATGTAATATAATGTCAGTGCTGTACAGTGTCTACATAAAACTAATATACAGTATGTTAGGGGTCAAGTTCCTGCCTCTGCACGGGGGGGAATCTCAAACCATCTCCGCTGCGGTCTCCTATTCTTCTCCAGCTGCAGTGGAGCCTGCTCAGCAGAGACATCGGTCCCAGCATCTGGCTCAGCCTGATACTGTGTGGATGGTTACTGCTGCTGCTGCCTTTCCAGGCTCAGCCATTGTAGCCAGTACTGGTCAGTGGCGAGCAGACATCTCTGGGACTAAGTCCTGCTTTTCCCCTTTTGACCATGCCTGGGGTAAGACCTCTCATTGGAGGTCGGGGGTCATGCTCAGGTACTGTGGCAGCTCCCATTGGTCCTCTAGGAAGGTCATGAAGTTGCTCAGGTACTGTAGCAGCTCCCCTGAAGTTGCTGCAGCTATAAAAGGTTCACATGGATGCACGGCCAAGCGCTAGTATCAGCTTATGTTATGAGCTTTAGCTACTCAGTGGTCTTGTCTGCCACTAGAATACCGGCACCTCCGGTGAGGAGTTTGTATCGTGAATTCAGGGCTGGCGTAAAGCCATTAGAATTCCGTCTCCACCGGAGAGGAGGTGTTTGTGTGCTTGCTACTCCCTGACCACTGATTGATTTTGCTCTGTTAGGCAGCTGTGTTCCCCTGTGATGCTAACAGGGCACAGCGTTTTCCCTTCTGTTCGACTCTGTGAAGTAACAGAGTTCACTTCTACCGCCATATTGTGCCACCATTTGCTAGCAGCAGGTTGGTCTCCTGAACGGTGGACCCCGGGCTGCAAACGCAGCAATAATAATATCTAAATATACTCGGTGAGTTCTGCCAGCCATAACACAGTATAATTAACATTAAGATTGATAATGGTCCAAGTCATCAACGCCATCATTTCTTTGGTAGCCCCCTCAGCAGAGGCATAGGTGGCACACCCCAAAGTTCAGCCCTGCTCCTATAAATATTTCCCTATAGTTGAACTAATAACTGAGCATTCCTTCACCCATGCAGAAGCCTTTCGTGGAATTAAAAAAAAAATCACCAAATTAAAACAAGTGAATGAAGTATGATAAATCTTGGAAAAGATCTATGATAAATCTTTTGATATTTCCATTTTTTTCACTTTTTACCCCTATGCCTACTAGAGTGAACGTAACAGTTTTTATTTTAAAGTTGAAGTCCATAAATCTGGCATAGAGCTGTTTGCCTTTTTTCTACAAGAAAACTGGTGCATGGACCTGGACAGCTATATGCGGACTGTCCTGCAATTTAAAATGTTTAGTGAGGTCCACATAGCTTAACCCCTTCACCCCCGAAACTTTTTTCAGTTTTGCATTTTCGTTTTTCGCTCCCCTCCTTCCCAGAGCCATAGCTTTTTTATTTTTCCGTCAATATGGCCATGTGAGGGCTTAATTTTTGCAGGACGAGTTGTACTTTTGAACGACACCATTGATTTTACCATGTCACGTACTAGAAAATGCGGTGAAATTGCAAAAAAAGTGCAATATCACACCTGTTTTTATGTTTGGCTTTTTTGCTAGGTTCACTAAATGCTAAAACTGAGCTGCCATTATGATTTTCCAGTTCATTACGAGTTCATAGACACCAAACATATCTAGGATTTTTTATCTAAGTGGTGAAAAAGAATTCCAAAATTTGCTAAAAGAAAATAAAAAAAAATTGCGCACTTTTCCGAGACCCGTAGCTTCCCCATTTTTGGAATTTTGGGTTGTATGAGGGCTTATTTTTTGCACGCCGAGCTGACATTTTTAATGGTACCATATTGGCGCAGATACGTTCTTTTGATTGCCCGTTATTGCATTTTAATGCAATGTCGCGGCGACCAAAAAGACATAATTCTGGCCTTTTGAATTTTTTTTGCTATGCTGTTTAGCGACTGGGTTAATTCTTTTTCTATATTGATGGATCGGGAGATTCTGAATGCGGTGATACCAAATATGTGTATGTTTGATTTTTTTTTAATTGTTTCATTTTGGATGGGGCTAAAGGGGGTTGATTTAAACTGTTTTATTTTTATTTTATTCATATTTTTTAAAACATTATTTTTTACTTTTTGTGCCATGCTGCAATAGCCTCCATGGGAGGCGAGAAGCTGGCATAGCCTGTTCGGCTCTGCTACATAGGAGCGATGCTCAGATCGCTCCTATGTAACATATTTACTGCATTGCTGTGAGCACCGACCACAGGGTGGCGCTCACAGCAATCTGGCATCAACAACCCTAGAGGTCTTCAGAAGACCTCTGGTTGTTATGGCAACGCACCGATGACCCCCAATCATGTGACAGGGGTCACCGATGCACGCATTTACGGCCCGATGGCTGGAAGCGCTTGTTAAATGCCACTGTCAGTGTTTGACAGCGGCATTTAACTAGTTAATAGCAGTGGGTGGATCGTGTTTCCACCCGCTGCTATTGCGGGCACATGTCAGCTGTACAAAACAGCTGACATGCCCCGGCTTTGATGTGGGCTCACCGAGTGCGCATCAAAGCAGGAGATCAGCCATCAGACGTACTATTCCGTCTGATGGCAGAAAGGGGTTAAAATGTCATTGTAGAGTTAGCAGGTGAACATCAAGTAGCTGCATGTGCAGGGGGCTGGCTATCAGACACAGCCAGACTCCTCATAAAGAAGGCAGATATAGTTTGTTAACATCTCTGTCTTCCTTATGCACAGTGCCAAACAAGCGCATGCCTACAGCACCGGAAGTGCTAACAGCGCCAAGTGCCAGGAAAAAGCAGGATCTGCTGGGTTTTAGCAGATCATTTCAGTAGTGAACTTATGGAGCTAAGTTTCCCCTGTAACTGGAGCTAATATATCATCCCCAGTAGAAGGGAAAATGAGCAATAATAAAAAACATACTTATACACCGAAAAGACCCCAAAGGTTTTTTTATGACCTAATGGTGGAACAATTACTGAAATAAATAAAAATAAATAACTAGTAAAGAAAATAAAAATAAATGACAAAAAAGAAAGCTGCCGTCAGTCCAAATCACTGTTTCCAGAACGACACCATCAGAAAAAAAATGTCTGATGAGAAATAAAACTGCTATAAATGAGGAACACAATTTTAAATGCATCTCAGGGGTCATTTGAGGTAAAAAAAATACACCAAAAAAGTGAAAACAGAGAGGATGTACCTTTTTATTAATTTACATTTCCCCCCTATATTGTAATTTTTTAAATACATACAGTATAATATTGTAGAGATTCACGCTTTCAGGTAGGCATTAGGTAGGGTTCACACTAGCAATGTGGTTTGGTACAAATATGTGCAGTTTTATTGCTTTCATAAAACTCCAAGGGATTCAAAATAAAACAGGCTCTTCTGGGCATTTAGCAGGCACATATATATCAGTGAGGGCTCACCTGAGCAGATGACAGTCCTTTCTCTTCCCAAGCAAACTTTAGACAAAAAAGATGTACGGTCATACCAGTCTCTGTGTCACCTAAAGCCTGAGCTTCAGCACACAGACTGCTCAGCTTTCCTAGCTGACCTTTGCAGTCTCCATTCAGAGAGAGACACTGGCTTGTCTCTCTCCAAGCTACAGCTCACATTTTGTCTGGTCACTCACCAGTTTCAACACATTCATCTCTGCTTAACACTCCCAGGTGAACACATGCCCTGCTTCTTAATCAAAGCTAGCCAGGTGCATCTAATTAAGACCTGCAGTGCTTGGACTTAACCCTAGCCTACCTGGCTTTGCAATAATATGTATATATTGAATTAATGAAAAGTAAAAACATAATTGGTATCATCACTTTTGCAATGTTCCAATACAATAAAAATAAGAAACAATTAAACAGAGACTTTGTTAAAAATATACTTTTTTATCTGATTCATCAATTTAATTTTGCCAGAATTCTACTTTAAAAAGTCACAAACATTCTGTGCAATGTGGAGTTGTTCAAAAATTTGGTGTCTCTTTACCTTTTCACTCCAGTTTTGGCCAGCTTCACCATAATAGACAGAACTGGGGCAGGCTGAGGGTGTGACAGGGGTGTGGTACCACAGTTCGTGTGATTTATGACAAGCTGTGGCATTCCCTACACCAGAAATCTTACTCCAGTCACTGACAAGAGTAAGACTTGTTGAGAAGTGCGCAGAGGTTAACGTCACTTGTTAGACTCTCTTCACAGGAAAGATATATATCTTGGTACTGTGTTAGCCAGTAGATAGAAAAATATTTAGAATTGAGAGTCCTCAGTATCAACCAAGGTATCAACCACTGAGGACTCTCAATTCTAAATATTAGACTCTCCTCATTCATTAAGAGGCATGTGCCTCCTAATCAATCAGGAGCATATAACTCCAGCATGCCCCTTCATCAAGATCAGTGTGAAAATCTCTGGCCTTGATGAATCAGTGCATTTGTGTATACAGCTGCCATGTATAAATATGTATCTCTATAGTAGCAGACTACAAGCAAACATTATGTAGTCTGGTCCTGCAGTCATGGGCTACTCACTTCCATCTGATGCAAGGAAAGGTGTGGAGTGTGCCAAGTGACTTTAACCATGGAAAAATATAGGTCTACATAAAAGCTGTATGCAGAAAACGGTACGATACTTTCATCTGTAGATTTGATGCTTTATCTTAGGAATATTAGCACAATAAATAATTATGCTAAATTATACATGCTAATTACTAATTAAATCATTACATCATTATATACCTTCTATGAACCACCGAGAATTTTCAGAACGTTGTATCGGAGCTTTGGTTGCACATTCATTGGAAAATGCATTTCTGCAACAGATCACTTTGGGTTGACCAAACCACAAACCTTTCGTGTTCCCAGCCAAAAAATGTTTAACTATCTTGAATGAAATTGGCTTACGTGTGGTCCTTAGAGAATAAAACTGTGAATGAAAGCATGCACATTTCATCCTAACCGTGACCTGTCACATATCATTCCTAGTCTGACCATCCAATCTCAGGCAACCTAAACCATGTGAGCTCATTCCGGCTGCTCTTGACTGAAGCAATTTGATACAGTGAAGCCGGTTTCAGTCCTTTACAACTACATTTGCGGAATTCTGCTGTGTTTCCATTTGCGTATGAAAGTAAAACTATGAAGCAGAATAAAAAGTTCTGTTTGTATTGAGCAAATGCGTAGAGGTTGTTTTGAAAGATGGCCATGAGATTGAATTCACCCATAAATCTTTCCATTTTTGATCCTGTGGAATGCAGAAATGTAGATTTCACCGGCATTTGGTCTGTGGAATTCCGCAGCACTGGAGACAGCATGGAGGAATTCCAATAAGATGAAAACACTCTACACCCACCAGAAATAAATGGTCTTACTTCCTATGAAAGAAATAGGTTTATTCAATCAGTTTGACAACTCTTGAAGATTTCAAAACAACACATTAAAGCTCTGCGTTTTTCTGATCATTAAATGATCCCTGTACTTTCAGACAACTTGAACTCTTTTGATAGATAATGTGATAAATAAACTTTGTTTATTAATTTTGTTGTCTTACCCCCATGGAAATTTCCTTCAAAGTAATGACACTCTCGCTTCTGTCTAACTTACTGTCCACTGCCTGTTGTTAGGTGCTATCCATCTCTATCAAAAGAGATGCCGAGACAGATTAAAGGAAGTGGGGGTGGTTATTGTCTCTCTGCTCTTGGTCTCCTGTCTGGAACTCTGCACACAGCCATTACAGAGAGGTGGGCTTTTGGTTCAGGATAGGCAAACCATTGGACAATTCCAAGAGCAATGCATGGGGGGGAGCAAAAAATGTTAATGAAAAATTGTCCACTGAGTGTGGATGGCATGATTCAGATGACGAGAATCAAAAAATATACACATTCCTGTTAGTTGAGATAAACCATGTGTTGAATGAGTTTTCCTTGGTCATGATATCATGGGCAAATGGCAGTCAACTGTCTCATTTCTGCATTGCTCCCATCACATTGTAAACTGATTTTAGATCATCTGATAAAATGTTTGTTAGAGCTTTAAAAATCACCGCTGAAATCTCCTTGTTACTGCATTCAATGGCAAGATGGAAAGAAACCAAGATGTCCTTACTTTTTTTCTTAGAAATGACATGGTCATATTAATTCTGAGCACTTGGTACGAAATGGACAAATATGATGGGCCTGTTTGGAGAAAGTGTCCCGGAACTGTAGCCTTATCAGCATTTTCTTAATCCAGCCCAAATGTTTTACCGTAATGAAATCCATACGGAAATCATCTATTTTAAGAAACTTTCAAAGAAACACCCCCGTCATATGAAAGGTAAATGTGAAATTCATTTTTATGGAACACAGCAAATAAAAGCAGAACAAATTAGTCATTCCTAAAAGAAAGTTGTTTCCAAATTTCCATGTAATTGCAGAGTATTGCTATTAAATTTAATTTTAGCATTTTACTAGTATACGGCCTTGGAAAAAGGCAAATAGTGTTCCTTGTGCCTTCTTCAAAGACAGTGTCCTGAGGATAGAAAATACCTACTATCACAATATACATAACATGCACCTACAGGCTTGTACAGACTTACCAAAGCTCTGGAAGCTTCTCCAGTGTGTCGAGGCTCTGGCACATTAATGTGCCTCAAAAATCCAAAAGACATCAGCGGTAACTTTAGTGTAACTCACTTTTCATTAGAGTCTAAAGATGGCATGCAAAATTGAATGTTGGCTGAAATATTTCCAGCCAGGACTGACTGACTATCCCTTTATTTTATATGGGCATAAATTCAACATTCCCAATCCTTTTTGTCTCATCTTGAGAAGTTGCCACCAGAAGTGTTTGTCAGTGGCGTAAAAAAAAAAGAATTGCAATTTAAATTAAATCGGACACGTTCGGCTTAGATAGAGGATGATTTCTCAAATAATTTCTCCTTGTGGCCCAATGAACCTTCGAACCATGCCATATTCCTACCATGGTCCTCCTTAAAAACAAAGGTGTTGTGAAAAAGAAAGGTGATAGAAAAAAAAAAAGGTGGAAGACGTCTTCTATATAGTTCCTTCTTTACAAGAATGTCTTCTAATGGTAAGAGTTATTTTGAATTTGGCCACCATCTTAATATAGTTGGTCCTTCATAGGTGACTTACTTAACTGCACTTTAATGAAATAGAAAAGGTTGACCATTACCATTAAAGACTTTATGGTATTTGTTATCTTAGATCTTCTTAAACGTTTACTGGAACATTGGTGTCATGTCGGACGCTGTTCACACTAGGGCGTCCGACAGACAGCAGTAATTCCACTTACGTCCACTACACGCTCAGTGGCGTCGGCTAGATATTATCCAGCTTGCTCGGGGTTAATCTAGCTGGTAATCAGGTTGGAGGCTGGGTCACGCCCACGGCCTTTAAATAGTCGCGCTGGACTTTGGGCGTCGCCGATTATAGCTTGTGCTTTATGCCTGGTGATTCCGGTCTGGAGTGGTGGTCTTGTTGTAGGAATATCGTATCTGGTGGTGTATAATCCTTTGTCATATTCCTCCTTCCTATTTGTATTTGTTTTGCCCTGTGCACATTATAGTGTATTCCTGTGTGTCTGTGGCGTGGTGCGTTTTTCAGTTTTCCCTGTCTGTGCTTTCTGTGGGGATTGGTGTGTGGTCTCTTCACTGGGTGGCGGGTGGTGGTTTCAGCTTAGGGCTGAAACAGGAGTCAGGGTCAGGCCTGGTGGCCCAGACATGCACACCTTTAGTGTAACTTCTGGGAAAGGGACAGACAGGGTTTCCCTAGCCTGAGGGGCCCGGGTAACCAACCTTAGTCTACCCAGTTCCCCCGTGACAATTGGACTGAGAAATAAAAATTGATCTATTGCATTTCGGACGTACAAGGATTATTCCATTCCATATCTATTCCATTGTTCTATTCATATAGCATAAAAGGCCAACATCTCACCTAGTTCAAATAGAGGCCAGTCTTCTGAGTTGGATTATAGAACTGACAAAGGGAGAATTTGTCCTAGGATCTCCACTGCCCAAAACCAACGTCATATAGAACACTTTAATTATCTTCAACAGGTTATGTGAAGTGTAAGTCTACAATTTTGTAATGTAAAGTAAAGGCATGGCTGTGATGGCGCCATCTTACTGATTACATTGATGTTTTTGGTGTAGAAATCCACTTTGTTGTTCTTTTATTTGAAGTTTTCTGCTAATAACATTTTTATATATTTTAGTAGCTGCCATGTGCCTCTGATGAGTGGTGGTCCAGGTCCTGAGACCCCTATTGATCATTCACAACACCTCACAGCTCTGGCAAGAACCAAGCCTAACAGCCTTACATTACATTGGGCTCAGGTTAGGAGACCCATGGCTATTCCAGAAGTCGTAATCTATAAGTGTGAAGTCAGCCTTACTCTCTAATATAAAGCTGTGTAGAGTAACTTAAATATATATTAAGCAATATCAAAAGAAATGAACTGGAGTACAAGTTGGTGTACATGCAACGTGTAGGATCATGTTCACACTGGCCACTAAACAGACAAGACCTAAGATAGAAACAAAATGAACATATACCCTGTTGTACATAAAAGCAATAGTGTGTATACAGTAAATAAGATAGGGTACATAGTTAACACTATTTTGATTAGAAAGGATCAAAGCCACCCCATCGGCCACAAGGTGCTCCCAGTCGGGAGGTTCCTAACCGGATTTACTAAGCGCCCTATGCTATTATATGCACTATTGCTTTTCAGTTACTTATAGCAGGGTATATATTCATTTTGTTTCTATCTTAGGTTTTGTATTTTAAAATATATAAACCGAACACAGACTCCACATCTGTTCTATAACATCCCAGCTCTGGTATCAACTCTCGGAAAAAATGTCCTACAAGGACTGAAGTAATATGCACTGTATTCTATGTTGTGGAAGTGTAAGCACCATTAATTGAGGTGATATTTTAACAGTCGAGATCGATTCATTGGTCCCATTAAAAACCCACTGAAATTCAGCAAACACTTGAAGTGCAGGTTACTTCAGCTGCGCAGATTTGTCATTGGGTGTCAAGATTTTATTTTACACACGGACCTTTGGTATTTATAGGGAGATCTGGAAAGTCCATTGCTCGAAACAGGTAACACTGTAAAGTTTGAGACCTGCAATGAAATTCTTTACAGGAAAATTATAGTACAAATGGTAACACCATTAAAAATTATTTTAACGGAAACATTCAGCAAGACACTCTACAGTATTGGAGAACAGCAGTGTAGAGGTGTCATATGAAGGGTGAAAGTCCGAAAAGATCTGATCCAAAGTGTCCTTTAAAATCACTTCTGAGTTAGAGCACAAATTGTTCTGCGATCGCCAAGCGATCAGCTCCAATGTACAAGGAAATCTAACAATAAGTGTTCAATTTCTCTGCAGCACCTCCGCAGGCTAAACGATGAATTACATGATGCCCACTGAAATCGACATCAAACATTCTAGCTTCTCTTTACAGTAAAGAGCCTCCTCATAGACGATCTTCACTCCTGCTAATTGATGAGAGAACTAAAAAAGCGACTCGTCTTTTGAAGGCATCATCCACTACTTAGGCACTCGAGGTGCTGTCCAATTTTTTAAAAGACACCTAATCATTAAACATGTTTCTTAATGAATTTGGAATAATTTATTCCATCGCATACTTCATTAAGACTGGTATCCAAAATGCCAGTCTGGATGAATTTGGGACAACATTTTTTTTCTTACACTTGCAACACTCTTTTTCTCGAAAATAGTTTAATTGCATTTGGATATTGGTTTGGCAACAAAAAGTGGTTGGTGGTCTTCAAATGCGAAATTTAAGTTATGTTTGTAGATGTTTCTACAGGTCAGAACCAATGTTCCTTTATTGTTTATGTAGGACGTGGCATTTTACATATCATGATGGTGGTTTGCAATTTTTTTTTGTAATTTAGGATATTTTCCTTTACTTTATTTTTTGAAGAATAAAACTACCGTAGTTTGCTGCAGAGATGTGTAAAAAAAAACATCTGTACAAATTGCCTGCCTGTACTTTTTTCCTTCGGCGGCATGTTCTCCATTATTGCACGTAGAGTTCTGCTCTAATTTTTATATCATTCACGGCGTAAAATAATATTTTTTGCAGAATTTTATAAATCTGTTTTCCCTGCCAATAGAAAGCGATTCAGTAAAAGAAAAACATACAAAGAAACATATTACTGCAGTAACATGCTAAATTGAAATGATTCAAGTAACCAAAGACTTAAAGACGTTTTGCCAGATTTCTGCTCAAAAGAAATTACCGTATATACTGTATTCCGAGCCTGATCTTCTCTCTCTTCACAATTCTGTCTTGTACATATCAGCTCCTGGCTTAACATCAATTTCCTGCAGTTAAAAGTTTATAAAACTCAATGTTCCTGGGCACGTTGCCATTTACACGAAACTTCAATGCTCTCTATGTTTCTACTCGGATGTCACTTGAAGATTCAATATTATAATGTTTTCTGTCATCGCCCTCATCTTCATTAGGATACAATTTAATACCGATGATTTTTTTATCTAGCGCTTTTGCTTCAGGCAGAGTTGGAACTTGCAAAAAAAAGTCACTGTGGCTTAAATGGATCAGTTTTAGCAATGCAATTATATAATTTTGCAAGAATAAGAAAGAGATACCGTGGAATTCTGTTTGTTACTGTTGGCGCTGACATAGACACCACGAATCTTGTAAACTGCAAGCAAAAAGTCGAAAAGTTTATCCGGGCGACCAATTAGACTATCTTCACATCACATTTAGACATTTTGTTTATCTTGGCTGGAAAGTCATTATGAGTAGAGTTGAGCAATTTTTTCAAAATTCGGTTCTTATTACGATAAGTGGCAAATATTGTCTTTGCAATATTCACCGAACACAGCCGAACGTTATTGGAGTCAATGAGAGTAGAAATGAACGAATATGTTCGGAACTGATCATCAAACATAAATTCGGCACAAACAGAGCACTAATATGGTACGAATATGGCAAAATTCAGATTTGGCAACCGATTCCGCACATAATAGCTCAACTCTAACTCTCCATTTAGTATATTAGTAAAAAAAGCAATGGCTAGGCCTAAACGAAAAGTAAAAAACAAAACTCTTTTTTTCCAGATAGGATTCACAATCTAAGGGCTTATTCACACATCAGTATTTGGTCAATATTTTGCATCAGTGTTTGTATGACAAAACCAAGAGTGGTGGAAAAAAAAAATATAGAGTTGAAAGATTAACAATGGTTTTGTGTTTTTGATACACTCCTGGTTTTCGCATACAAATACTGATCAAAAATACTGACGCGTGAATAAAGCCAAAGACAGTGTTCAAATCTGCAGCCATTGCTGAATTTCCCTACAACTTGACGGAGAAAAATAATGTAATTAGAGATCAGTGAATCCATCTGTAACTAATCGAATTCAATGTGAATTTCCCCAAAATGTCATATTCTGCTAAATACAAAATGGTTGGAATTCCAATAAAATAGTGGCCATTTTGCTATCTTCTTTTGAGGGCTGGAAAGGAGTTAAAATAATAGAATATGTCGTGCTCACCTGTTTAGGGCCCTCACTTTACCTAAAGTCGGGATGAGGCCAACGGTTGTTTTCATGCAGTCACGTCATCCTGTGACAATGTGAGGCCAAACACAAGGCTTAGAGCTTTAAGGGAGCTGAGGACGAAGCGAAGACTGTTGTGAAGGATCAGAGAGCAGTGGCGACAGAAGAGGCATAAGGACAGGACTGGCCCACCGGAGGACAGGACTGGCCCACCAGAGGACAGGTGATTTCACCGGTGGGCCATAGTGCAGGAGTAGACCCCCTACCTCCATATATATGGCATGTATAATGTATGTTGTTATTTTTAACCGCTTCCCTCCACTTCGATTTTCGAGCATTCTCAGCGGTTTACGACCTTGATCATAAACTAAACTAAAGCCACAACAACAACACCAATGCAAACAGAGTATTAAACCACCTTTTACCCCTTAATGATATTAGGGGGAGCATAAGTCTAATAATAATGGTAAAATATAGCATCTTTTAGCGGCTAGCATTGTACTAGGAAAAAATAAGTATAGTACTAAGGCCATGTGACTACATAGAGTAAAAGTGGGGGTTTTTTTACTGCATTTTTTCATGCAAAACATCGGCTACATTTAACAGTTCAAGCAAAGTGGATGTGATTTCATGAAAACTTATGCTGACTGGGCACAGTTGAAAGGTGGTCTTTCTGCAAGTTTTTTCCCTATGGGGAGCCTGAAAACCCATACAAATAGTGCAGAATCTCAGTGTTTCTGCCCTTGAAATGCATAAAAAAATTGCTCCAAATATGCATAAAAAATACATGAAAAATTGCAGATTGCTTTTGCGTATTTTGGTATAAACACTTGTAGATAAAACACAGTGGGGCAAAAAAAAAATCATTGTTTTTACTTGTGGAAACACAGTCTTACGTAGCTATTGAGCACTGACGTCACATCTAAAATTTACCAACCTCTAAAAATTTTGCATCAAAAAAGCTCATCAATTTTCCGCTCGCGGAAGGCATGACTTTCCAAAAGCTGATCCAAGCCCAACCATGTGAGACCTCATTATAGACATGATTTAATGTTAACAAACCCTGACTAATCTGAGCTGCCACATTTGATGATTTAATCTTCTTTGATAAATTTCATTTATACCAAGAAGCCAGTTTCAGTAGGTAAATGTTTGAGCCAGAGATTAGCTTTGACTGTAATCGGAGAGGAAATGTGGTATAATTGGTGATTTATTTATAATGAAGGTGGAACAATGCAGTCATTCACATACTGTATGTGCAGTACAAAAACATACAGTAAAATGTCATTGATCCATTAAAGGGTTATTCCCATCATGGCATATTATTACCTATCCAATGGATAGGTGATAACTTGTTAAATGCTGGTGGTCCGACTACAGGGACCCCCACCAATCCCAAGAATGGGGCTCAGAAAGAAACGTCAGAATAGAAGAGTGGACACATGCGCACTACTATTCCAAGATGGGAGAAAACCAAGAGCTGAACTTGGCTGCCTCCAACAGTGGTGTAGACTGCTTCACTCATTTCCTATGGGGCTGTTAGAGATCTGTGAATAGAGCACTTGTCTTTTTTTGGCAGTCCCATAGAAAATGAATGGAGCAGTCTATGTGACTGTTGGACAACCACTTCTGAATCCCTATGTCCCCCCTTGTAAAATAATAACACATATACTCACCTAGGGTGCTGGTTTTGGAATTGCCTCTCCCAGGGCTCGTGTGACATTATGTCATGCAATCCCTATGGCCAAAAAGAACTGGCTTCAGTCTCCCCACCTTTGGACTTATGACATACATCTGGAGGAAGTGAGAGGTGCTGCAGGGATCACATGACATAATGTCATGCTTTGCTCAGCGCAAGCCAGTTTAGATACCACTGGAATGGCGCCAGCACCGGAGGTGAGTATAAGTGTTAATATTTTACTGGGGGGAAACGTAGAGATTGAGAAGGGGTTGTCCAAGCAGTGGATGACCCCTTTAAAGGAGCAGTGCTGCACATTTCTAGCCACGGCACATTGCATATGCCACTCCACAGAGCCGTATTCTTTGGGTTTGTGGGGGTCCCAGTGGTCTTACCCCAATGTACAAAAAGTTATCTTTTGTTCTGTAAAAATGGAACTAACCTTTTCAGGAATCTTGGCTCTTCAACAAAGTCAATTTTGGTCTTACGAATCAAAGAAATGTTTTAGTTTTTTCCTACCAGCATTCCCATTTTTTATTATTTTTACTTCTATGTAACTTTGTAAGTTTTTTCTTAAAGAGAGATTTGTTTGCATTATTTTTTTAAATATACAAGTTAACTATTCCTGATTTTTTTTATATAATGAAGGGATGTAGATATATATTGTGTATGGTATAGGTTGTTGTTATGGATATTTTACTGGTTAACATACTTATTTATCATATTTTTAAATTGCATTGGTGATCTTTTACTTGTATTTTCCAGTATATATTATATTACATTATAACTTGTTAATTATTGAGGTGATTTACATTGATTATGATAATGAGCAAGGGAAACTCTTTGGATCTTAGTTTTCTTTAACAAACCCCCATTCAGTAGAAATTACACAAAAAAAAGATAGTGTATGATAAAGCACTGCTGAATGAAGAAAACGGTGCAGAAGTTCCATCAGCAGGCAGATACTTCAAAGAGGTGCTTGATTGGTTCCAAATAAATTCTTCAGCAGGACAACGCCACCAAATATCCAGCCAATGTCATTAAAGCACGAGAAGTCCCGGACGTGATGATCCAGCCCCCGCAGAGCCCTGATCTCACATCATCCAGTCTGTCTGGGATCACATGAAGAGACAGAAGGATCTGCACAATAGACATCCACAGAAGATCGTGGTTAGGTCTCTACAATGTTTTGAGCAACCTCCTGCCGAGTTCCTTCAAAACCTGTGTGCAAGTGACAAGAACCTAGAAGAATTGATGAAGGCAAAGAGCGGTCATCAAATAATTATTAGATTTAGATTTCCCTTTTATTCATTCACTTTGCATTTTGGTAATGAATGAAAATAGACTAACACTTCTATTTTGGAAAACATTCTTACTTAGAAGCATTTTTTCTACACCTGCCTAAAACTCTTGCTCGGTACCGTATATGCATATATTTCTGATCACACTTTCCGCACTTATGTCAGCTGCATCAAGCACTAAGGGAAAAGCCCTGTATTTGACATTCTTGATAAGACTTTGATGATTTGGCCAGAACTTGGCTGCCCTTCTATTCATCAGCTTTGGCTTATGCAGTGATGACAGCAAGTTGGCCTCCAATTCAAACCTTTCCATAAGAGCGACTAGTGTATTTTTTCAATACATCAGAACATTTAGGCATAAAAACTGGAACCGATCCCGACTTTAAACATTTAGAAGAAGCTGTGCCAACAGCGTTTTACCATATATTTTATTAATTACCATATGTAATTCCAGACCTTCTGAAGATGGGTTATGTCTACAAATTACCTGCCCATTAAATGAAAGAAAGAAAGCATAATTCTTCTTGACTGATTTCACTCATGTTCATAACTTTGAGGAAATAATTAAAATCCAGTCCTGCTTTTGGGATTTCTGTGTCGTGAATCAATTCTTTACGATTTCCAACAAGACCCCTGTTGGTAGATATTACTAAGATAATGACAATTTGTATGACCTCAGATGATATTGAGGGTACTTGGAGGTAAAGTAATGTTTCATAGATTTCTTTGAGTAGCTCAACTTCTTTCCAATGGACTACTCAGATCATTGACACTGAATGTTTTGTCAGATCTTCGGAAACGGTAATCACTGAGCAGTGCCAAAGGGATCTTGGAACTCAGTAGACCTAAAAGGCAGATCAGGCTTCATATCAGATACTTTTTAAGAATATGGTTGAGAAAGATGACTTTATACCGGAGTTGATTATGGATTTTGTTTTTCTTTGCAAAGTTCAGATTTTTACTAATTCCCCATGAATATTCCCATTAGGGCCCTAGGAGAATTATGTCCTTGCCCTATATGGTTCCGTCCTCTTTCTTAGTGAGCTGCAAGAATCCAGGACTCCCCTCTATTACATTGCTTGCACAAGGTAGGGAATTGGCCAAAAGACGAAGGAAAGGATGTGGGTAAGGAAATAAACACCATTTTCTTCGGTTCTGTGTGGAACAATCTAGCACCAAATTGAAGGACCATATAACACATTGGTGGGACAAGTACAAATATTTCATAAGTGCTTCCCTTCAAATATTGCTATTCGTCCTAATTGTCCTACAATGCTTTATCGATCAATTAAGCAATTTTTGAACATGTTAATGGGAAAATATTGACCCATAGATGTCTTCGCTGATTGTAGTTGCTCACTTATGTTTTTCCTTTTTCCAGCTGCTGAAGATATTTAGGTCCCAATTTGCATAGTTTGCTGCTCAGATATCTCTGGTTCCTTGCTGTTCCAATACTCGTTCTACTTCTTGCCTTCCATTTACACATACGTTCAATCCTGTTATAACTCTCAATAATGTGTCTGCTGCTGCCCCTTTATTTGCTGGATTGCACAGTGCCTCCAAATACTGTACTTTGGAAATGGCTGAACAAAATAAATAAACTAACCAATGCGAAATCCTGGTGGCATCATTATTGTTACACAAAGAGAGGTAGAGAACAGGGATTCTAGTGTCACCCATTGGAGGTAGCATTCCTAATAGTCAAGATCTACCCTTAAAATGGCTCTACCATATCTCTCATAGGTGGCACTAGAGACCCCACTATCTTCTTGTGTGAAGAGGCTACTTACGTACTGTATTTAATTTCTTAAGTTAGCATTGCATGATCTAAAAGTCTCCGTACACCAACTTGGCACACTCTAAAAAGAGAAACTTTAACTCCCTAAATCCATTGTCAAAGTCCTCTCACCCAGACAAATCAATGCTTTGCCCTACTGAGGGGCAAACACCCCGAAACATGTGTTTACAAATGGAGTTTCTGTTATGCATTCTTATCGTCAGACAATAGCTAGGCAATTTGCATATTTACATTCCATGGGGAGAATTACATGGCCTGTAACTCTCCTAAAGGTACCTTCACACGAAACGACTTTGTAACGATATCGCTAGCGATCCGTGACGTTGCAGCGTCCTGGCTAGCGATATCGTTTAGTTTGACACGCAGCAGCGATCAGGATCCTGCTGTGATGTCGCTGGTCGCTGAATAAAGTTCAGAACTTTATTTGGTCGTCCGATCGCCGTGTATCGTTGTGTTTGACAGCAAAAGCAACGATACCAGCGATATTTTACACTGGTAACCAGGGTAAACATCGGGTTACTAAGCGCAGGGCCGCGCTTAGTAACCCGATGTTTACCCTGGTTACCAGTGTAAAATGTAAAAAAAACAAACAGTACATACTTACATTCGCATCCCCCACCGTCTGCTTCCCACACTGACTGAGCGCCGCAAAGTGAAAGTGAAAGCACAGCACAGCGGTGACGTCACCGCTGTGCCCTGCTACTGCCGGCGCTCAGTCAGTCAGTCAGTGCAGGAAGCGGACGCCGGGGGACGCGAATGTAAGTATGTACTGTTTGTTTTTTTTACATTTTACGCTGGTAACCAGGGTAAACATCGGGTTACTAAGCGCGGCCCTGCGCTTAGCAACCCGATGTTTACCCTGGTTACCCGGGGACCGGCATCGTTGGTCGCTGGAGAGCGGTCTGTGTGACAGCTCTCCAGCGATCAAACAGCGACGCTGCAGCGATCGACATCGTTGTCGCTATCGCTGCAGCGTCGTTTCATGTGAAGGTACCTTTAGTTAGTGCTCTCTACAAGGAGAAACTTTATGCCTTAAGGCCCCATCTCACATAGCGAGATCGCTAGCGAGATCGCTGCTGAGTCACAAGTTTTGTGACGCAACAGCGACCTCAGTAGCGATCTCGCTATGTGTGACACGTACCAGCGACCAGGCCCCTGCTGCGAGATCGCTGGTCGTGTCGGAATGGCCTGGACCTTTTTTTGGTCGTTGAGGTCCTGCTGACATCGCTGAATCGGTGTGTGTGACACGGATTCAGCGATGTCTTCACTGGTAACCAGGGTAAACATCGGGTTACTAAGCGCAGGGCCGCGCTTAGTAACCCGATGTTTACCCTGATTACCAGCGTAAAAGTAAAAAAAACAAACACTACATACTTACCTTCCAGTGTCTGTCCCCCGGCGCTGTGCTTCTCTGCACTGTGAGCGCCGGCCAGCCGGAAAACACAGCACAGCGGTGACGTCACCGCTCTGCTTTCCGGCCGCTGTGCTTACACAGTGGAGAGAAGCAGAACGCCGGGGGACAGACACCGGAAGGTAAGTATGTAGTGTTTGGTTTTTTTTACTTTTACGCTGGTAACCAGGGTAAACATCGGGTTACTAAGCGCGGCCCTGCACTTAGTAACCCGATGTTTACCCTGGTTACCTGGGACCTCGGCATCGTTGGTCGCTGGAGAGCGGTCTGTGTGACAGCTCCCCAGCGACCACACAGCGACAAAACAGCGACGCTGCAGCGATCAGCATCGTTGTCTGTATCGCTGCAGCGTCGCTGTGTGTGACTGGGCCTTTAGGCAAAAATAATAAACAACACTAGACAGTGATATCTAAATAAAAATGGCAGGTAGATAGCATCCCTGAAACAAAACTGCCTGATAGATAGTATTTGTGTCCCAAACAATAAAAGTGTTCTGCAGATGACTAGCTTTCCATTTCTACCACACACATTAACAAATCTGCCTGTAGACCCCCCACAGTTATAGTATTTTTTAGGCGCCACTTAGTAACAGTGGTTAGGTTACGTTTGTGCCGCTACACAGTAAGAATACCTCCATTTCTGCTCCTCCATAGTATTATCAGTCTTGAAGATCAAAAAGATCAAGACTAACTCCATTCCATGACAAGTTGTGTGGCTAGTGCTTCTTCCAGACTATTTTTCCAGTGGCTTGGGGTAGGCAATGTAATGCAGAGACGCAATCAGTTTGCTTAATACAGAGAGGGGCCAATGCCGTAATGGGGTATACCTCTCTTGTATGTATTTCAGTTTTAACAGAATTGCATATTTTAATATTTTATTGACAAGAATCTCTCGGAATAGTGCAGGCATTGCTACATTGAATCGAAACCAAAATAACTGTATGATCAGACTAATGATCATGCCAAAGCTCCCAATGATCATGGCCACATAACGACAAGGCCACCTCTCATACTCTGATATGGCTCATCTGTTTGACTTATATTCCTATTAATCTGCCAAAGGTCAGACCATGGGGATGTATTTATTAATGAACTGACATAAATGCCTTGTTATACATCCATTAATTAATCAATCTCATATGAAATAACTAAGTGGAAAATCCTGTACCAGACAACAGTCTCCCTGAAGAAATCATGATCCTCGCATTGGTATTTCTGGGCTTAAGTTATGTTACAGACTCCACAGACATTCTCTGGAATCTGTTGTCTGAGTTTCGATAAGCACACATTTTTTAAAAACTTGCTAATAAACAACAAACCAGACTTTGGTCAGGCTCAGCTCCAGAACCCAGTCACTCGTGAGCCAGGGTGGAGCTACGATCTATTCTCCCAGTTCCTATGATCTCCTTCCCTGACTTCTTAGGTGTTTATCCATGTTGTCTCGGACTCTGCCTAGAGTTCATCACTTGCCTGAAGCTAAGCTCAAGGAACAGAGATCTCTGCAAGAATAACACCTAGGCCGGTGTAAGACTGACTGCCAAGATTTCAACAGAAAACCACTGTCAGCAAATGGTGCTTTCATTTATGCCTCCTGAGTGCAAACAAAAATATACATTAATCATCTATGAAGTGTGCTGAGGAATCGGGAGGCATGCTTATTATGTAACCTTTCCACTGACGCAGGTTAAAGTGTTTTTTTCACCAGTTAGCGATGCAATCTTTATAAAGGTATCAGTTGCCAGGTTTGCTCCTATGGAAGACCCACCACTAGGGACATGGATAAGTGGATGGGCAATTCAGCATGTCTCCCATGTGCTGAGTGATGGGGAGGGTGGCAACAAGCTACTCTGTCTTAGCAAGACATTCAGATACAGTACTGTGACAGCAAACTGAATTATTAGTGTAGCCCAGGGCAAGACATACCATTGTTGCAAGGCCCAAGAGTTCAGGGGGCCACTACTACCTCCAAAGTAGGTGGAATTGTGCATTATGATGAGGTATTGGACTGCAAAGGAATCATACTGTTCTTGCACAGGGGCCCTCTTCTGTCTGTGTCAGCTCCTTGTTTAGTCATGGTCCTGTCCTCCACCACCAAATAGAAAAGCACAGATTTTTGGTCATTAGGATTTTGAATCATGCTTTTAAAAAGTGTAAATAATTTTCAAACAACTACATAATATACAGTAGTTGCCAGCTGGACTATTCCAGGACTCCATTGGCCCAGAAGTAAGAAACATCTGGAATAAAACAACTAAAAACAGATTCACACATCATTGTTTCACAGTCTGAGAACAGACCTTGATGCATGTACCGGCCAAGAAAACCCGAATGTAGGCATATATGAGGCTGTTGAGTTTCGGTGAGTACGCTCACCATCACTCCATGCATCATGGTTCCATACTTGGACTGCAAAACACAAATGTATGATTCTGGCCCTAGATGTTTAGGCTTGGTAAAGAAATCTTACTCATGGAATTTATTAAGATTTGATATAACAATTGGGTTTGGGTCTCACATTGTTTCATAACTGACCTTAATCATGCTGAAGACTTTACAATTTATGTTGACACTGCAACTTCTCATTAACCATCCTATATTTTCCAAAGAATGAAGGAATTTTAAATTCTATTGCCTACTGTTCGTTGTCAATATTACCGGTCACTTCTGTAGTCAATCAGGGATGGCTGGTTTCCTAGGCAAGAAGCGTGCACTTGAAATCTCTTTGTTATAGAGCTTGTGAGAGATGGGTTAGCTAGAAGCATCAGAGATAGCACAGGTTGGCCCAGTACCATGATCAAGCCGCTGGTTCAAACAGTTAATCTTCAGGAACGCACCAACCCATAAGTTGGGTTCCTGAGCAGCTTTGCTCTCCTGAAAAAAAGAAGGTCAAACAACTCCTTTAAATACTTTGTCAAAAAAATCTAAATTAACTAGAATTGTGGCACCAAGTGCCTACGGAATTGACCATGGAGGCAAGTACCAATGATAAGTGCCTTTCCCCAATTTTTATTACATCATGTCTGTTTTGTGTCTTTTTTAAATTGTTTAACAAAGTGACAATTATTCTACAATTCTATTCTTTGCCTAATTTTTGGATATAGTTGTTTAGTTTTATATATGCGAACATATCCTCAGGTTCTTATAAATTAATTTTTTTTTGGTATTTCCTTCTTGTATAGGTGTACATGCCAGTGACATTCCTGATGTCACCAGTTACTGATGTATTGGAAATACGTCACTTGTGAAACAGGCCCATTAGTTTTGGCAGCTGGTAAAAGCTATTGAGCCACTTGCAGGAGACTTGAGTGCCAAATAATTTTCCGGAAACATTGGATGTGAAATACTGTACCGCTTCCAACAAAACAAAAATTAGAAAGTAAACTTTCCTGCAATTCATTTCTTTAGGGCAGTTACTGTAAGTCATATTGATTTTTTTTTCCAACTGATATAAGTCATTACTATTTTATGAGGTTTGTCTACCCTAAAAATAACTATCTTCTTGGAACCACCAATGGATGAAAATGAGAGAAATCCCAATGTGGTCTATCTGCTATTTCTCTGACAGTTGCCCAGGAGTCTTATCACATGAAAGATTAAAAGGGTTTTCTACTCCTGAAAATATGTTTTAAAAACTCCCACACCAGTCTCTTCACTTACTATTCTCTATGGGCTGGAATCTACACCGAATCTCTATGATTGGCTGCAGCATTGACATTCCAGAAGGAACAGAATATACAGAGACTAGTTTGGCACCTATATAGACATAGAGGGGGATCTAGAGAGGGAAGGGGGAGCATTTTGGGTGTTATTATTTTTTTAAAGAATTGAATTCCGAGCTCCCTTAGTTTTGAGAGTGTTTAGATTAAGTATTTGGCTACAGTTATCAGGTCATGGTGGCTAATAGCGCTTAGCTGGGTCCTTGCAGTTGGTTTTAAATTGGCCTGGAAGATTCATCAGGATATGGATTCCTCAGCTGTAAGTTAGTTTGTTTAGTTGGTCTGGTGATTTTGTGGGACTTACGGCAAGGGAATGTTGGTTCCCTCGATATCTGTTATTTGGAAAGGAATCCTTTGGGTTTCGGTGCTCCTGAGCCTGTGGATTACAGCTGGGTGTTATTACAGTTTATTGGTTAGTTTTTTGGAATCACCAGATTTTGTAGCTTCATAGACCTTACCTATATATGTCTAAGCTGTTTAAAGTTGTAATTAGAGATGAGGGAGCCAAAACTGTAAAGTTCGGGGTTCGTACTGGACATCTAGTGTCCGGTGCTGAACTCTGAACAGGGACTTCTCCTGGAAGTCCATTTTACCATACAGGAGTTCAGGGAGGACAGAGAGGGAGTTTGGGTCCTTATTGATTTCTATGGGGTTTGGGTTAAGGTTCAAGCTCGGGTATTCTGGTACCGGAACCAAACTTTGGACTAAAGTTTCTGTCGAAAGCGAACTTCCACAGGTGCGCTCATCCTTCATTGTAATGTATTTGTTATAATAAAGGCTGATGCGACCAAATTATCCAACCTAAAGTGTCTGCATTTTATTGAAGAAATGAGTTGGTTGGGAAGAATGGAATGTAAAATAAAGGATGGATAAAGTCGAAATTTGACCACCTAGGGATCTACAATACCAGAGTCATGATCAGATTTAACTTTTTTCTACTCACATCACAAAACTTCTAAACTGGCTGCATCAGAGATGGCAAAATATCAAAATGTCTGATTTCACAACTAAATTCACCTAAAAACAATACATCCAATTATGAAACATTTGAATAATTTGCAGTAAAAATATGGGCTTGTTAATAAAAGTATTAGTATTCCTGGCTGCCATCTACAGAGCAGAGAAAGTTCACGGACAATTGCTACCTCTAGCAGTTAAAAAAAGTAAAATAAATTTCAGCTTAGATTACAGGAACGAAACAAACATCTGTTTTATTTAGATGTTACATAAACATGTAATCACTGACTGGCTTCTACAGAGATGTGACAACCTTCATCTCCCCAAACTCCGTAATTATAGAACAGAGCCTGCTTAACCCAGTCTCTGAAAGAAATCAACAAACTAGCTTCCAAGAGTTGTCTAATTATCACTTAATTAACCAATTAATCTGCCTCTAATTAGACTGAAGACAACTTTCCGGAATTTTATACCCTGAAGACATTTCATACCTTTCTGGTTTCTTTCAAGAACTTAATATTACTGTAAATGTATAGAGACTGGGTTGGCAAAGGCCCACCATTAACATAGATTCTTGGGGCCCACTGATCAGTTAAATGCAAAAATAACCTGACCCTAGTACATAAATTAAATTTTTCTTCTATGTAATATTAACTTGGCTAGCTTATTTAATGAATGATTGGATTATACTTTTTTTTTTCAAATTGTGAATCAAATGTAACAGCACTATTCATTAGCACTGCTTCACAAGGGTCCACCCGCGGATTCTCCTGCTCTCCTGTGGGCCAGTCCGATCATGAATGTATAAGTGAAAAAAAAAGAAGCAGCTTGATACTAAAAATTATTTTGTTGTAAAACATCATTAGAAATGTAAAATTAAATATTATACAAGATGTAAAAAAAAATGTCAAGACAAGATGGGGCGATCAATAGTGATGCATAATCAAAGTATAGCCACAGGTCAATATCTGCAAGGTGGTCACAGATGAGCAAAATTACCAGAGAATCAGAGAAGCAAGTTCAAGCCCCTGGGTCCCTTTGCAAAATCTGTTATGGGGCCCTTGGTCAACTGTACCATGTGCCATTTATAATGCCCCCTCAGGCACAAGGGCAAGTGTGACTGCTTTTAGCTACACACAGCCGAGAAGATCCAAAGTCAAAGATGATCTGTCACTTGCCACAAACAATAATTTTTTTTGCCTGTTGTAAATGCCGCCATTCTCCTAAATACGGCATTGCCTTTATTTTATTCTTGTGCCCCATCCATTCCTGAGATATGGCTACCTCCTCATTGCATGTAAATCTAATCTTGTTACCCTAGTGGGCATGGTCATCATCTCTTCTCCATGGGTGTCTTCTTAATTACGACACTCACTTGGCTAAAATGCTTGATTTATATACTCTGTTAGCAGCAAACCATTATTAGATAGCTGATCGTCTATGCATGCTGAGTTATGGAAGAATTTTGAAAAGGGAGAGGGAAATATTCAGCTGTCAGACAGCTCTGGTGGGGCTTATCTTCCCTAAAAATGAAAGAATTGGGCATGTTATAGTCCACCTAGTCCAACTTCTTGATTCTTCTACACCCTTAAGTTTGTCTTCAGTAGACAGTCAGGCGGCTGATGACTCACTGAAATCTGCTGTTTTGGTACACAATAAGACATTTTGTTTGGCAACCTTGAAGCCTTTGATGGATTTTCCAGGCTAACTATATTGATGACCCACGTTTATGTCCAAGTGTGATCCGAAGAAACATCTGATCGTACTAGGATCAATGTTATTCTATAGGCAGAAAAATATTTAGAATTGAGAGTCCTCAGTGGTTGATACCTTTTAATGGCTAACTGAAAAGATGGTAACAAATTTCAAGCTTTCGAGACTACACAGGTCTCTTCATCAGGCAAAGACTAAAAGAAATTCTGAAGAATCACATATTTCTGCACAAAATTGCAGCATGCTTGATTTGCATCTGTAAATCAGATCACACACGACCATGCAGATCAATTGAGTCAGACAAAAAAATTAGACCATAGTCGGATGACATCCGATTTTGGTCTGATTTTCACAGACTGACAGAATCAAGAAGACAGTGAATTTTTTTTTTCCATCTTCTCCACATCCTACAAAATTGGATCACACTATGATCAAACTCCGATTAAACTCTGCTCAGAGTGTCATTATCAAAATCATCCCGATTCTTCCGGGTGAGAGAAAATATGGCTGTGTGACCCTTGCTTTAAGATGGGTCATCAGTATCAGATCAATGGGGTCTGACACCTTACATCATTACCAACCAGCTGTTCTCAGCGGCAGTATTGGCCAGATGTAGTGAATTGAACTGGAAAGGCACAGCCCTGTTCACATTGTAGCGACCATTCCTGGGGTACTTCAATTCAGCTCCTACAGGAGTTCCGCTGCAGCACCTAGGAATTTCCAGTATACAGTGTACAAAGCTGGATGTACCTGTCCAGTTCACTGTTTACATCCACCCACATACTGAAAACAGCTGATCATTGGAGGTGTTCACTGGTAAATTTGTTTAAGACACAGTACAAATCCAGTATCAGAAGGTCCTCCGAGGCAACTCCCAAGTCTAAAATTCAAAGGTGACTGAAAGGAGAGAAAGTCAGAGCAATGCAATTTAATAAATGGGTAGACATCACCATGCTTTGCCTGTGTTGAATTTGTGTAAAATTTAAGGAAATTTGCTGTACCCGATAAATTTAACAATTTGCAATCATATGAATTCTAAAAAAGAATGCCCATTGTCATTTTACAAAAGGCAGAGAAGGCTCATAGAACCCCAAGCACGGCTGCATGGTCTTCCTCGTGATGACTTTCAGGTATCATATCACATGATATACCACAACCAGTCAAGAAAGACTATCATAGCCTGTATAATAAAAGCCGAGGAAAGGAATGTAGTAGCCATTTGCTGATGTGAGAGGACGATATAGCTCACATCTTAGCAACAGAGATAAGAAGAGAAAACCATAAAACACTAGCTAAACTTTACAGATTGTGTGTATGATGGGGCAGCAGTGAAGATTAGTATGTAAGTGTAATGGGAATAGTGGTGAAATCACTGTACTGTGGACTGATGAGAGCCTGTAGGGGTGTGACTAGGCGAATACCTAACTCTTCACTAGTGCCCCAGAGGGTGGGGTAACTCCAGATGGATGCCCGCTGCTACTCTAGGACACAATGCACCCCAAAAGGGCAGGTATTTGAAACGGCCAGGAATGGTTGGACTTTGACACATACAGGCAGGAATACTGGAAGACGAGTTGGGTGCAGATGGGTATGTCTGGTATACAGACTGGCACGGCAGATGCAGGCAGGTACGGCTGATGTAAAGGCATGAATGGCACAAGCAGGGACAGGCAGGAATGCTCAAGAACAAGCAGGTGCTGGAAGGTACTAACAGACAGGGGACCTGAGAACTCGAAAGCTTGCAGACTAACTGACTAAACACGTTGCCCAGGCACCTCCAAAAAAGAAGGCTAAGAAAAGACTTACAGTAATAGCTGTCTACAAATATCTGAAGGGCTGTCACAGTGTAGAAGGATCATCTTTATTCTCATTGGCACATGGAAACACAAGAAGCAATGGAATGCAACTGAAAGGGAGAAGATACAGATTAGATATTGGAAAAACCGTTTTGAAAGTGAAGGTGATGAATCAATGAAACAGGCTGCCACGAGAGGTGGTGAGTTCTCCTTCAATAGAAGTCTTCAAACAGAGGCTGGACAGACATCTATCTGAGATGGTTTAGTGAATCCTGCATTGAGCAGGGGGTTGGACACGATGACCCTGGAGGTCAGTTCCAACTCCAGCATTCTCTGATTCTGTGATTCTCTATGAAATAATAAGTGTCTCCCAGCCATTAACTGTGAACACTTTTTTGATGGAGCCCACTGACTCTTTAAAAGACCACAGGCAAATGCACACCCTAAGCACCTTGCTCAGGGATCTGCCAGGTGTGCGCAGACTCCAGGAAGCAGCAGGATGAGGAGGGCCCGCAGGGCGATAAGTTTTGTCAGCATCCCTGCCAGGTGAGGGGATGATGGGAAGCGTGCAGGGAGGCTGACGATACAGTGAGAAATAGGCTGATGATTACTGTAAGAGGATTAAGTACTTCTATAGCTGAATGTACAGTGAAGCTTAAACAGTAGACATCGCCATATTGCAGCCAGAGCGTGTGAGAATAGGAACAAAAAGAGAACAAGCAGGAACTATAAATTAATTGTGTGTGTTGTCGGGGAAGAACCAAAAGAGGGACACACAGGGTCATGTGATTACTGTGTCGCAGCTAGGAATTAGAAAAGGCTAAGGTGCATGCCCTTATCATCTCCTGCCTCGACTACTGCAACCTCCTGCTTTGTGGCCTCCCCTCTAGCACTCTGGCACCCCTCCAATTCATCCTACACTCTGCTGCCCGACTAATCTACCTGTCTCCCCGCTATTCCCCAGCCTCTCCCCTATGTCAAGCCCTTCACTGGCTTCCTATCGCCCAGAGACTCCAGTTCAAAACCCTCACAATGACATACAAAGCCATCCACAACCTGTCTCCTCCATACATCTGTGACACGGTCTCCCGGTACCTACCTGCACGCAATCTCCGATCCTCTCAAGACCTCCTTCTCTACTCCCCTCTGATCTCTTCTTCCCACAACCGCATCCAAGACTTCTCCCGTGCTTCCCCCATACTCTGGAACTCTCTACCCCAACACATCAGACTCTCGCCTACCATAGAAACCTTCAAAAAGAACCTGAAGACCTACCTCTTCCGACAAGCCTACAGCCTGCAGTGATCCTGAACTTACTGAACTGCCGCACAACCAGCTCTACCCTCTCCTAGTGTTTCATCACCCATCCCCTGCAGACTGTGAGTCCTCACGGACAGGGTCCTCCCTCCTTATGTACCCGTGTGCCTTGTTTTTTGCTCATGTTTAATGTATTTGTCTATATTTGCCCCGTATTCACATGTAAAGCGCCATGGAATAAATGGCGCTATAAAAATGTATAATAATAATAATAATAAAGGTGAGGAGTCGACGGCTGAACCTTTATCAGAACAGACATATGGAAGTAACTGAGCTAGATATAGCCGCCACAACCAGCACAGGACAAACCAGGGGAACTTCAGCCTTCAGCAAAGAAGAGGGATCTGAGAGAGAGAAACTACTAGAGGAATCGAGACGACCAGAGAAAAAAGCCGATCATGGGAATCAAGAAAGAGAAATGACCAGAGGAACTCAACACTGCCAACTGCGGCGTAAATTAAGGTACAGAGGGGACCTGAGGCCACACTTCATGAGATGAAGGCAGCCGGAGTAAATGCATTACTGAAGTGACTAGTCGATAAGAGGCTTGCAGCCTAATGGAGTAGTACCATTGACTTCCGGTAGGGCCTGTACTATGATTATTATTGCCGATATACTGACTAAGTGACAACGGTGAAGAGCAGGAGACTGACTGTGATGCACTATAGACCATGGCATTAGGACTGAAACGGCATCATCGTTGTTTATTGCCTTGTATGATAGAGTTTTATTATACATCCAAAAGTGGTGTACATTTCTATTATAAAATACTTCACTGCATTTCAATCATTTGTCAATCCTTCTTAACTCTATCACCCAATCTTCTAAACTGTTGTGTTAGATTAATAAATAATCTCTGGTTAAGTTACCGCTGTGTCTTCTTCTTCTGCGCCATTGCATTCACGCACCTGTTTACATTACCACCAGCTACCATCTATATTTTAAAATCACTTTGACATTATTAAGGCTGTGTTTGTGTTAAAGAACTTGGAAGGCATTTAATACAGTCCTAGGGGACTTGAGATAGCTCCACACACTTCTTTAGGGCAACTGTAGGTTTTGCAGTATGTACGATTTATGGCGAATCAATTCACTGAGAGCCAAATTTCCTTGAAAAATTTGGCAAAGTCAGCGAATTTGAATTTCAAAAGATTTTCTCAGCTCTTGTTGTCCGTTCTAACATAGTCACATAAAGGGTTAATGGGCAGTTGGACAGCATTTACCGTCAATTCAAAAAGTTCAGTAAACTTTCAAAAAGTTCACCAAAATTTTTTTCCCCAAAGATTACATGACACATGGATGTCTAAATCATATGATTTGATAAACAATAAACTGTTACTTCTTATGTATAATAAGAATTTAAGCAAAATTATGGCTGAAACTGAGCATGCCGCATCTAGCTTTGCTTTTTGGAATTTCACGATATGTCACCATTATTCCTAGAATTCATGAATATTCAAGTGTAATAACAATCAGTTCGGATGTGATGATTAAATCATGAGTATTGAGTAGCTGACCTCACATGGTATGACCAGAGTCAAACATCACCAGGAGATGAAGTATTGGGTGACATATGTGAGGAACCATTGACGGATAAGAACATCATTAGTCTGGAAGTGAAAAGACTAAACAGGAAGTGGAATAATTTGAAAAATAAATCTTATTGAGAATAGAATGCCATATATCAAAAACGGCTGCAATGTGGATATTTATTTTCCATTAATAATTGATCGCATATACCATGTTGTGTTCACATATGGTATTCTCTTATATCAGTCCTTGGGGCTCAGATTTCCCTATTTCAAGAGTACTAAAAATTATAGCTACTTTTATAGGGATGCAATAACTTATTAGTATGTGCACCATACATTGGGTTGTGGATGCATTTTTCTCTAAAAGTAAGAAGACAACATTTTGGAAAATATAGAGTGCATTTGTGCACTGTCCCCAAACCCGTTTGAAGGAGAATAGCTGTCTCCATCCTTAGGAACCGCAAGTAGATGATGCCATCATGGAGACAATCAGAAAAAAATGGTGTTGACCTGAGGAGAAGGGAGTAACAAATATTAAGGTGGCCATAAACATTAAAGTCGTCCAAACCAACCGATTAATTTGGTGTATTTGATGTTTGATCTATTTTCGTTCAGTTTATGTTGGGGGAAAAATGGATCGATCATGTTGATCGTTAACAAGCCTGATCCTTTAGAACCAATGACGACAATCCACCGCTCGAGGTGTCTCGCAGTGGCTTACTCTCTTCCGCCTATTCAAAACACATGCATGATCATCTGAGCCTTCATGCATGTGGAGAGTGTGTCCAGCAACGAACAGGTGACTGATGAACGGGATGTCATCACGTCTGGTATCTGCGGACACCTTCAGCAGTTTGGAGCAGTAGAAAGATTCAAGGCGTATGTAATATTTAATTATTTTAAACCATTATCTATTCCTTACCCCATTAAAAAAAAACTATGAATATCACCCTGCAAAACCTCTTTTTACCCAAGATCCAATGATGAGTTGTTACAAGACCTGACACAAGTAGGTGAGAAATACAAGAAGAGGGGTTAAGTCAATTCCTGGCTGTCTTATTACTGTATCCCCCTTCACATGACCTTTCGGCCTTGTTCTGTGGCCATGTAGGTTTTTCCATGTTGATAGCTCTACTCACTCATTTGGCTACTTAACCCGACCAACCTAAAGTCACATAACTAATCCTCTGTCCATCAGTCATCATGAAATAACCCTAATGGAAATTAAAACTCCCCAAGATAAATGGATTTGTAATCATAGCTGGTGCCCTAGGGAAGACTGATCCACATGGCAAAACCACCCGTAAGTATCGTTCTTCCTGACATCTCTACTGAGAGCAAGGTCATGGTTGACCTGATGTACTGCGGATGTGATGTAATATGAACCCTATCCTTCACATCTACAGCTGGAAACTCCATAGGCTTACTTTATTGTTGGGCACCAGCCATGCTTCATATGTTTCTGGTTCCAATTCGAGATACTTTGTCACATTGTTCTCAAGAAGTTGAATCATGCCTATGCCTCCAATTTATAGTGAGTGAGTACTGTTTTCTATTATGTATTTAAAACAGGGCTTATTCATAGTGATGAGTGAGCATGCTCAGATAAGGTGTTATCATCCAAGCACTCTCGTGTGCTAATAGAGTATCTTCGGCAAGTTCGAATACTATGTTCGAGTCCCCGCGGCTGAATGTCTCGCAGCCTGTCTGTTAGGCAATTCCTGCTTGTGTTGCGGCTGTTGAACAGCTGCGAGACATGCAACAGCGGGGACTCGAACATAATATTAGAGCACATCGAAGATACTTCATTAACACAAGAGCATGCTCAGATAACACTTTTTCCGAGCACGCTAGCTCATCCCTACTTATTAACATTCATCAATGCAAAATAAGTAAACCATAGCTCTTTAGTGGTGGAGCATCGAGAGTCTAGTTCCAAGTTAGGTAGCAAAGTTACGCCTATTTCACACAAGTGCAAAACAGCTTCAATTCTAGCCCAATCATTGGTTTTATGGAGAAAAAATTGTTACGATGGCAACAGATATGAGATCAAAGTTGTGGCTAGATTTGTCATAACCTGGCTAGGTAGGTAGGTGCGATCCCAATTGGGTTCACATTGTCATGGTGGGATGGCTTTTACTTTTTTTTAATCAAAACAATGTTAACCAAATACCCTGTGTTATTTACATGCACTATTACCATTTATTCACTTGCTACAGGGGATTTTCTCATTTTGTCTTTTATCTTAGGTTCTGTTTGTTAAATTTCCACAGTGTGATTACGCACCTATGCATTACACTTAAGGCCCCGTCTCACATAGCGAGATCGCTAGCGAGATCGCTGCTGAGTCACTAGTTTTGTGATGCAACAGCGACCTCAGTAGCGATCTCGCTATGTGTGACATGTACCAGCGATCAGGCCCCTGCTGCGAGATCGCTGGTCGTGTCGGAATCGCCTGGACCTTTTTTTGGTCGTTGAGGTCCCGCTGACATCGCTGAATCGGTGTGTGTGACACCGATCCAGCCATGTCTTCACTGGTAACCAGGGTAAACATCGGGTTACTAAGCGCAGGGCCGCGCTTAGTAACCCGATGTTTACACCCTGGTTACCAGCGTAAATGTAAAAAAAAACAAACAGTACATACTCACCATCTGATGTCCGTCAGGTCCCTTGCTGTCTGCTTCCTGCTCTGACTGAGATCCGGCCGTACAGTGAGAGCGCAGCAGTGACGTCACCGCTGCGCTCTGCTCTCACTGTACGGCGGCTCAGTCAGAGCAGGAAGCAGACGGCAAGGGACCTGACGGACATCAGATGGTGAGTATGTACTGTTTGTTTTTTTTGGTAACCAGGGTAAACATCGGGTTACTAAGCGCGGCCCTGCGCTTAGTAACCCGATGTTTACCCTGGTTACCCGGGTGCTGCAGGGGGACTTCGGCATCGTTGAAGACAGTTTCAACGATGCCGAAGTCGTTCCCCTGATCGTTGGTCGCTGGAGAGAGCTGTCTGTGTGACAGCTCCCCAGCGACCACACAGCGACTTACCAACGATCACGGCCAGGTCGTATCGCTGGTCGTGATCGTTGGTAATCGCTATGTGTGCCGGGGCCTTTATACCAACATATGCTCTGGCTCAATTTCTTTAGGTTTTAGATAATTGGGCATATTGAAGTTTAATATGCCTCATCTTCTTTTCCTGACATACCATGAACAAACAAAAACCCAACATCAAATACACATTACATAGTGGGATAACCATACTCGGGTAAGGGTGGGATCTGTGACTTTGCAATTTAATATTTAAGCTATGCACAAGCATGGAATAAAATAGAATAAGATTTTAGTGACTGGCAAAAGTATCGAGCACCAAAATAACCACCGCATTGTGCATTGTTGGTAGTTTGACGTGACTACACCACTCATTTTCTTTGAGTAGCCATGCTACAAAAAGATATAAAAACTACAAGAAAAAAAAATGAGCAAACACCCTGCTGTAATAAAATAAGTAAAAAGCAAACCTGCATTTAAATAACACAGAGTTCTTAGTAATACTGTTTTTGATCAAAAATAGCATAAAAGCCATCCCACCGCGACAAGGTGACCCTGATCGGGATGGTCCTACACTGTCTAATATTAAAAACCTTACCATGTGTCAGAGTTGACTTCAGTGTGTGGATGAGGGCAGACAAACGGACCGGGTCCCAACCAGTGAAAAACAGTCTGGGGAAGCCTTTAAGTGTAATTTCCAGCTCAGGATAGGGAGGCCACACACCGGCTTGCACAGAATGCAAAAATACAAAGAAAAAACACAAAAATTGAGCTTTGTTTGAGTTGGTATACAAGTAACACGTAAACGCATGTTCACATTAGCCATAAAACATACAGAACCTACAAGAAAAAAAAAGAGCAAAAACCCTGCTGTAATAACATAAGTAAAAAGCAAGCCTGCATTTAAATAACACAGAGTTCTTAGTAATACTGTTTTTGATCAAAAATAGCATAAAAGCCATCCCACCTCGACAAGGTGACTCTGATCGGGACGGTCCTACACTGTCTAATATTAAAACCTTACCCAGCTTGCACAGAATGCAAAAATACAAAGAAAAAAACACAAAAGTTGAGCTTGGTTTGAGTTGGTCTACAAGCAACTAGTGTTGAGCATTCCGATACCGCAAGTATCGGGTATCGGCCGATATTTGCTGTATCGGAATTCCGATACCGAGTTCCGATATTTTTGTGATATCGGAAATCGGAATCGGAAGTTCCCAGTGTATGGTTCCCAGGGTCTGGAGGAGAGGAGACTCTCCTTCAGGCCCTGGGATCCATATTCATGTAAAAAAGAAAGAATAAAAATAAAAAATATGGATATACTCACCCCTCCGGCGGACCCTGGACCTTAGCGATGTAACCGGCAGCCTCCGTTCCTAAGAATGCAGTGAGTGTAGGACCTGCGATGACGTCACGGCTTGTGATTGGTCGCGTGAGCGGTCACTTAAGCGGTCACGCGACCAATCACAAGCCGCGACGTCATCGAAGGTCCTTCACTCTGCATTCTTAGGAACAGAGGCAGACGCTTGGACCGTTGAGAGCCAGGGGCCGTCCGAGGGGTGAGTATATCAATATTTTTTATTTTTATTCTTTATTTTATTCTTTATTTTCCTCTCCTTCAGACCCTGGGAACCATTCCGATATTTTGTGTCCCATTGATATGCATTGGTATCGGGTATCGGTATCGGCGATATCCGATATTTTTTGGGTATCGGCTGATCCAATCCGATACCGATACCTTTGCATATCGGAAGGTATCGCTCAACACTACAAGCAACACGTAAATATATAGATGATACTTGCTACATCTGACCAATCAAATTGTGGACATTAACTAGTTAGTTTTTAATAAGATGGAGCCCCTAAATATCCTGTAACTTGTTGGGGGTCTGGGTACCGAGATCTCCAAGAACAGCTCAAACCAATGTGGAGAAGAGCTCATTTTCTGCATAAGCATGTGCACAGCAGTGTATGGGCTTAATAGAAGGTCCAGGAGCTGTACACCACTGTGAGCATGCTAATGCAATGTGCTTTGAACTTCTAAAAACTAGGGAAACCGTATCTGCGACAGTCTATAGGGCGATCACATGCACTTTTACATATTTCCTGCTCCAATTGTCCAACCCAACCAGGGGTGAATAAGAACAATTTGTTTGATATGGGAAAATGATTTGGGTTCTTCTCTTCCACAGCATCAACATCTCAGCTCCCCCAGGACCATCCATGGATAGCATGAAAGAAGACTTCCTTTATGTCATCATGTCGTTGATCCCCTGTGTGGTTCCTAAAAAAAACATAGATTGATTGTGTCAATCTCTTTGTTAATCAGACTTCTTGAGCATATTGCAGATTAGGGCACAAAGGACGGAACTTCATTTGATACATCTCATTATAATGTGTCACACACCCTCTGCTTCACGGAGGCTAACACTGACCAGATCACCCCGAGCAGATACATTGCTGGTCAGGCACACAGGAAGAAAGTTGATTCACAAGGGGAACATTGTCTCAGCGGTTGGCAGACAGATTGCAGTTTGTCTTATGTTATAACTTGTGTGTTTGTCTTAGATGGAGTGTGTCTTGTATCGCTCATGTAAAAAGGAAAAACAGATGAGAGCTTGGTAACTCAGCAAATGCTTATTAATTCAGGATATGCTGCCATTTTTAAGGAAAAATAAGAATGTGACCTAAATAACAAAGCACTAGAAATAAGTCAGCATGGATAATTCCATTAAGATTTATTGGGATTCCTTCTAAAACGGATTTGTTATAGACGGTGGTGTAACTAGAGTCTGCTGAGCCCCGGTGCATAATTTGGACCTGGGCCCCCACCTGCATGTTGATCTGATTATGGGTCCTGATCTCTCTTTGTAATAATGTCTTTCGTCTTGACTCCTTTATGTAAAAATGTCCCCCATCCTGGCCCCCATACTGTAATAATATCCCTCGTCCTGGCCTCATCCTTTAATAATGTCCCCTGTCCTGTCCCCATCTTTTAGCAATGTCCCTTGTCCTGTCCCCATCCTTTAGTAATGTCCACTGTCCTGGCTCCCATCCTGTAATAATGTCCCCCATCCTGGTATAATGTCCCCCATCCTGGGCCCTTCCTGATATAATGACACCATCCTGACTCACATCCTGGTATATTGACCCCCTTCCTGGGACCCTGTCTGGTATAATGTTCTGATTGTTTTCTCCAATGAATAATTACCCTTTCCTGCCTCTGCTCCCACAATGTGCAGCGTCATTTTCTATAACCGGCAGCTGACTTTGTTGTGCTGGGGCAGGACATGATGTCACTGCCATGTGACGGCCTTGACGGGCACACCTATGTCAGCTGCTGGCCTCTGATTTGCCGGTGGCGTTTAGTGCAGTGCAGGAAGATGCACATCCAACTGAAATAGGTGCCAGTACATTCCACACAGTTAGGATTCAGCAAGCTGCAATGTGTTAGGCTCACCAAGTGAGATGTATCATCGAAGCCTCAGGTCTGGGGGTGCACATGGACCTGGGACATTGATGCAAGTGGATAGCAATGACTTTGCACACTCAGGAATTTCATTAGCAGAGGGACAGATGAAGCAGAACCCATCAGAAATGGAAGCAAATTAAAATACAGCAGGTGGAGCATACCAAATAGAGGTATGCTCTACATACACTGGGATGTGTCTCAATGGGCCTTAAAGTGAACCTGTCAGCAGGATTTTGCTAAATAAACTACAGGTATTGTCAGGTTGGTGCTGTTATACTGATTAAAATGATACATGGAGTGAAGAAATCTGTCTTGTGGTTCTTGTGTAATCATTGTTAGAAGTTTTCAGTTAACGAGATGCCTGCGCTCCAGGGTGGAACTGTAGGAAGAGTCTTATCTTCTTGCTCTAAGCCAGAGAAACCAAGGAAAGACCTGCCCACAGGTTGCCCTGAAGCACAAACATTTTTTTCATCAGTGTGACAGAGAGAGACACACTGTTTGTGCTTTGGGGCGGCCCGTGGGCAGGTCTTTCCTTGATTTATCTGGCCTAGAGCAAGAAGATAAGACTCTGCCTACAGTCCCATCCTGGAGCACGAGCATCTCATTAACTGAAAACTTCTAACATTGATTACACAAGAATCACAAGACAGATTTCTTCACCCCAGGCATAAGGGTAACAGTAGCAACATGAGAATGCCTGGAAATACAGGAGAAAAATTGGTCAAATGCTAATAATTATCAAAAGTGAACAAACTTTATTGAATATCAATGTAGATAAAATTTAAAATCATAAATATACATGCACACAGTTCATTGAGCAATCGATGTATAGAGTAACAATATGAGGTACATGACAAAAAACCCAACTAAGTGAGTACCGATGAGACCTGCCTCCACAAATGGGCTCTCTTAATGTGGTATGATAGAAAAAGAGTCACTGTGGCACAACTATGCGCAATATATTGCCACAGTTGTAAGGGTACATAGGGCTGGTTGGTGTAATCAGTAAGTGGAGAGCTCGGAAGCAGTACAGGTCCCTGTGAATGCTGACCGCTCCTAATCTCATCCACTCTGACCACCCCCAATATGTATAAAGCCTGTACCAACTGATATAGCAAACTGCTAATATCAACAACGTGAACCACAGCAGAACAAAGTTACAGACAA